>NC_053453.1:65337012-65937012 GCF_015227805.2 Hirundo rustica | reverse complement strand
TTCCCTGCTGTTTTGTTATTTTCATAAGCAGTTTATATAATGAGATTTGAGAAATCCTACAAATTGCACACTGTTTACTAAAATGAGCATGAAGTGTTTAGTTTAACTCAAATAAAAAAAAGAGTAATATTTCATCAGAGTAATTAGAGTTATTTTGTAGCATCTGCATAACAGGATCTTGATGCTTCATGTATGATTAAGACATCATTAAAAGCAAGCACAAAGACAAATAACATCCTGGAGAACTTCTCATTTTAAATGGCAGTCAAATGTCAGGGGTCCATATTTGTGCTGACAATAGGCTGCTACATTTAAGCTGCACAAGATCACATCTTTGCTTACTGAGATGAACTGAAGCTGTTCTTTGAGAAAGAGTATCCTTGGCCCTGGGCCTTCTCCATGATCCAAAAGTGGTCATTCTTTTCTGCTTTATGAAGTCCTTCTCAAGTTGTTCCATGTGGAAAACATCAAACCTAGCTGTACTGGGTCATTTGCCAGATACACTTTTTCACCTAACGGGTCTTCTGAATGTGCCTCTGATAACACAGATCACAGGAGACTGTGCTCCTTCACATGAGGCTTGAGAATCACTCCTGATAATTCAGGTGTATTAACCTTCCTTGATGTCTGGCATATTCCACCAGGGTGGGCTGGCATCCTCCTCCTGAAGAGTGACAAGAATGTCACCTGGGCCCCAAGAAGGAGAGAATTATTGTGGGCCAAGGATTCACCATCGCTAAGTTCCCCTCTCCTTCCCCCTATTCAGAGTGAATCTGTCCATTCTGTGCATTATTGGGGGTGATCTTTGTTTTTATGCTCATTTTACACTCCTTGATTTCTCAAGGATGTGCCAGGTGAGTTATCACCTGCCAGAGTAATCACAACAGAGCAGGAAAAACTGCTTCCAGGACTCCTGAGATATGCACAAAGACTGAAAACGTGAGAACTGCCCTAGATTTTTGAGTCATTCCAACTTTTAATTATTATCATCTGGTTAATTTGCCCCAGATAGTGCAGAGAATTCTCTGCAACCTCTGAAAACAGAATTTTAATAACATAATGAATTAAGAATGTAAAGGGTACTCTCAGGCACGTTTGAGAGCAAAAAGGAGCACACGAGATCTTTAGAATGGTTGGAATGCTGAATAAATCAAAGTGCATGTGATTTTATCCATACAACTGATGGATATCAGTAATATCAATTACTAGCAGGACCCAGAGCAGGTTGCCTCCCAAATGATATCCAAGTTTCATTTAGGCTAAGTTAATGACACCAAAAGAGAATTTGAGGATGCTATTAAAATTGCACAGTGTTGCTGACCATGATTTTAGTATTTCAGCTTGTTGCCTAGTGTCAATTTATTAAAAAGTATAGACATAGTGGATGCCACCAAATATTTAAATTCTCTCTAGAGCCCTCTAAGATTGCACAGACTCCTGGCAGAGTGCATTACCTACTCTCTATGTTCTTGTTTATCCATTAAAATGCACAGTGAAAGAAGTAGAAACCTTGCAATAGAAAGGTTTTTCAGTAGGAATAGTGTAAATAAAAATTAAGGGGTCCTAACCCAATCTGCCTCCCAGTATCACCTCCCCATTCCAAGCTATGAGCTGCCTGCCAACACTATATTCATTATTGTTATATTCCTTAAAGCTGTCTTTACAAGAAATAAGAGGTTTAGCCTACCTCCAAAAATGCAAAACACAACAGAACCAGAAATGAAGGGAAAATACACTTCATTTAGCCCTAGCTCTACTTTTCCTTGCCCTTCGTCTTATTGATCAAGTGCTTCTATTCCTTCCTCTCCTGCTGACATTTTGACCTTCAGCGAGTGTGTCCACTGCAAACCTGCCAAGACAGAGAAGCGCACAGCTTTTCACAGTCAGGGTGCCAAATGGCTGGCACTCTCCTGCCTATGAGCTCTGTGGAGACTGGGAGTTCCTGAGAGCTTTTGAGTCAGAGGACACCCACCTGGATGATATTGACACCTGGATAACTACTGAGAGTACTCTTCTGTCCGGTTGTTTATCTTGACTCACGGTCCCACTGAAATCACAGGAATGCTCGTCAGGACCTGGAGTGTTCTGTTCCTGGTTTCTGTTCCAAAATCTGGTATAAGGATGATATTGAGTGTAAACCACAGAACATCTGATTTGATTTAGATGAAGTCATCTATTGTGATAGAGCCTAAAACTTGATTCTGATCCAGGTGTTCAAATCTCTTCACAAAGATGCTTTAGAGAGTTCTTGAATTTTCTCGCTCCAGTCAACAAATATACCAAGTAGAACAAAATTTTTCTCTCAGGGTGGAATTCAGAGGTCTAGATAAAAGCCAAACTCATTAAATACTGTTTTGATGGTTAATGAACATAGATTAGCAGGCTGTTGGATAGATATGTGTAAATTTGCTCTTGATGTTTTCCTGCAAAGAACTACTAACGAATATTTTCTTCTGACGACTCTTTAATCCCTTAGTTCAACTGCATGCAAATCAAGTGCAGTGAGAATATGATTACTTTTTAATTGATGATTTTCTTCAGCATCTCATTTCTTTACCTATCAGCACAGTTATTTTGTCTCACAGCGACAAAATATTTCTTTTGAATATAGAATCATAGAACCACAGAATTGCAGGGGTGTGAATGCGCTTTTAGTTTGGGAGCTCACTAGTCTTTCTCCCCTACTATACAGCTGAGTTTTGAAAATTTCCAACAATGGAGATTTCATGAAGAGTCCAGACAACCCGCCCTAGTGTGTGACCACATTTATAGTTAAAAAAAAAAAAAAAAAAAAAAGTATTTGTAATATTTAAAAGAATTTCCTCTATTTTATTTTGTGCCCATTCCACCTTGTCCATTTCCTGGCACTGATAAGAAGAGTTCAGCTCTCTCTTCTTTGTTTTGCAGTGAGGCTGATTGTGGTACCAAAAAGTTCAGTGAGTTCCCTGATGTCACAGAACCAGGCAGTGACAGGGGCAAAAGGAAACTTAGCCCCTCTTGAAGGGAAATATTTGTCCTTGCCAAAGCTACAGCTTCAGCCTTTTTACATGATCTAAGGACACTTTTGAGATTCCTGGGACTGGAAACGTCTTGACATCTTTCCTTTTGCGCAAGCAGTAAAGTTCACTCCTCATGCCTGACATCTGTGGACTGCTGGTTCAAAGATTTTGAGGTGCATTTTGTAATCTTTTAGGGACAAGAGCTTTTCAGTGATACAGATGGTTTGGAAAAAAATATTGATTTACTTCAAGGTGCTTGTATGTAGCACTACTTCACTGCACAGAACTTGGTCTCTTTTTGCTGAACTTCAGTTATTTTCAAAACGCCAGGATTTGTCTTAATGTTTATGGTGAAAAACAGAACATATGTTTTTACTGTGGCACCCATCAGAGATAGCTTATGTCACATGCACCATTCATTGGTCAGAAAAAGCTCAGACATGTCCATTGCAATTACTAAATTCCCTTTTCCAAGCACAAATAAATCACTCTTTACTCATTAAGAGATGCATTTAAACAGTTTGAATTTACAGCATTCTGACTCATATGAATTCTCTGCTGATTTCCTTCAGGAGGAAGAAAAAAAATGGCTGCTAAAATAGCTGCAGGTCAATCAGCAGTGATCACACTGCAGGGACACTTGCTGCACCAGGAGCTCAGGGAATGCCTGCAAAACCACCTGAGACCTGTCAAAATTTCATTCCTGTTCAGGCAGAGAAGTTGGAATTTTTCCTCCTAATTCTTCCGTAATAATTTAGGAACAGTGAGAGCCCGTAGAGGTTGTCTGTTCTCAATCCAATTGAGTTGAACTAAAGCACACAGAGACTACAATTTCATTATGAATTAAGGCCCAGAAATCTTACAGTTTGATGGAAAAAAACAAGTATGTTATATTGTTAGGATTATTAAGTCCTATTATGATGATGGCACCCAAGGGCCCCAGCCAGGATTGAAACATCATCCTCCCCTCTCTGCCTTTGACTTGATGAGACATAAAACAAGTCATAAATGGTGCCTGACAGAAAGAACTTCTGCCTATGCAATGCTTGTCTCTTCTCCAACCTGCCTCTTACCTTGCTACTGAGAGTGCTGTGCAAAACACTATGACTTACTCTTGTACAGTAAGAAAATATTGATGATTATTTCTTGATGTGTTTATTTTCTTTGCCCAGTTTATTTTCACTCTTATCCAACTTTTATGTCATTATTTCAGGGACCTATATCAGTTTAGTGCTCACTTGCAACACTGACTTTCCATTCTCTCTCAGCCTCTTTCTTTCTTCATCCTACCCATGAAGGCACTTCTGTCTTTTATACTTCTTTCTTTTATACTTTCTATGCCATGTCCGTTGTGTCAGATTGCCAAGGCAGTGTTCAGACCAACTAGAAACTGAAATTGCCTACATGACCTTTCTCATACTGTGCCTGAATAAAATTATTGGACTAAGGAAGAAGGACACCAGGAAATCAAGAAGAGGAATGATCCTGTCTGATCCTGACACCAATTCATTGCTCCATGTTCACTTTGTTTTCCTCACCTGCACCATCCTGTTCTGCCCTGTGCATATCTTACAGCACATTGCTTAACTCCTCATCTGGGATCAGAGTGACTGAAAGCAGGGATATTCTTACTCTGTAAAATTTGCATCACATTGATGGTTAATATAGTTGATATTTCTCTGATGGATTTACCTAATAGTTGAATGAAGAAGTACTGAACTGGACGTAAAAGAGGAAGTCCCCACTTCAGACCGAGGGTCGTGTTTTTCTTTCGACTCTCATGTGTCAATCAGATTATTGAATTATAGGGTGGTCAAGTTTGGAAGGGACACCCTGCTCATCCACTAAGATGGATAATATACATGATTCACAAATTTTTTTGTCTCCCAAAAATCTGGTGTTGCCCCTCAGTACTTTGGCCACACAGTAGAAGTGTAAACTCTCTACTTTCCTGTCTTAGCATTACATCTGATCTACAAATGAACATTGTAGTTCACTTCCTTCTACACAATCATTTCACCAGTAAATTCTAATCAGATCTAAACTTTATGCTCTCTATCTCTATTGTATTGGATTCTGCTGACCTTTGTGCTGTACCTTTTTCACTGTCTTACTCTTCATTATTCCCCTTACACAATCCTTTTGTATCCAAGACAAACTGAAAAAAAAAAAAAAAATTGTAAGAAAGAATAGAGATTTGCCATTAGTAGGACAGACAGAAAGAAATCTGTTGAGTAATGAAAAATAAGCTTTTTTTTTTTCCTTTTTTTCTTTTTTTTTACATTTAAACAATATTCCAAGTACTCTTTCTGTGAGCTGTCATAATGTTCTTTCATTGACTGCCCTCCTGCATATTCATCAAGCGTTGCCTCCTGGCTGATCAGATCTTTATTGCTTATAATAGAGATGTCATCTACCGTCAGATAAAGACCTTGATCCAGGTTTTCTGTGCAGCATTTATAATTGGGAACAGCATCTGACTCTCTCCTGAGATTAGCAGCACGGTGATCAGTGCCAGACAGCTAATAAGTTCCACAAATCGCCATTATGAGAAAGTCAGGACATTCAATGAAAAACTGAGCTGTGCAAGAATCAGGCAGGCAAGATACTCAGGACACAAAAATCTAACAAGGGAGAAACACCTACAGATAAACTGCATAGCAACAGAAATATCATGTAGGAAGTTCAGACTGTTTAATAGCCTAGAAGGTTATTCATATATGATGTTCTCAAGACAACAGTATGATGGTAAAGGACAGTTTGTACTCACTTGAGTCTTAGAATTAGAATTAGGTATAGGTTTAGTCATAGATACTACAGAACTAAACCACTTTGAAGAAAACTTTTGATCCCACCTTACAACTTGGCTTCTGTTCAGATCAGCAATTCACATTTTAGTGGCTTCAGAAAAAGAAACTTTGTGTCATAGATGAAACATTTTTAAAACACCAGAAAGGCAGGGTCTAGCAGGTGGGACCCAGTCAATGCTTATTGTTTCAAGGGTAACTCATTATTCTTCTGTGGTGCGGATTTGCACTGAAACCAAATGAGGAATAATTTCCTTTCTCTAAAAGTAACATCAGCAGCACAAAGCAGCTGGAAGGTGGATGTACTCCTCATCATGAGGTCTGCAGTGAGCTGGGGTACACAGCCTCAGCGTCAGTGGGTTTAAGTCAAATGCCGACGGGTACAGGAAATTTTCCCCGTCTAAGGAATGCTCTGGGTGACAGAGGGGCTGGTCTCTATGTGAACACTGACATTTGGATGTCTGCATGCAACTACGTGTATATAAATGACATAGTGCAAATTAATTTGCTGGGTGGTCAAATGGGCTATCCCCAGCACATAAAGTTCTGAATCTCTGAGCTTACTTTGCTTATTATGAGAGCAGCCATGGTGAGGGATTTATTCCCAGAACCATTACCAAGAAGGCCAAAATCTTATTTTCAAGAACAGTTCTCAACACCAAGTACAGTCATTGCTTTAGTAACACTCTAACTGGCCTTTGAAAAGGTGTTCTGACTCAAAGACCCAGGCAGCTGCATTCCTGGAAAGTGTTAGATTTCTGTGGGAACAACAGAACAACCTCTTATTTCTACTTTCAGCATTCAGGCAAAGCAGCAGGTGAACTTTAGCTAAAGGCTTGTACATAAGAGGAACCCAGAAACCATCCTCTCCCATCTCAGGCTTTGCATAGAAATCTTTTTTATTCCCCTGGACTTAGCGCCATTTTAAAGTGCTACAACTTTTACCAGATCAAGCCTTTGAGCACCTTCGAGCCCAACACATCCTCCTTAGAGGTTAATACAAAGGAAGTTAAAATGCTAGAAGTAGTTCTGCAACTTAGCTGAAAACCATGCAAAAACTCATGTCTTTTACCTCTTTCAAATGGTTTCCTATAGCTGTGCTTTTTTTGTTCCTTTTTATTGAAGAAGATCCCATCCTTGTGAGGAGTAATTGTTTTGCTTATTAATGTAAGAGGGTAAAAATTATCACACTTTAATTATCAAAATAACAGAGACAGAATCTAATTTTTCCCAAAGACAATTTAATCAGTATAAATGATGAAATTTGTATCGGTCATTATTTCTCACAAATTCTGTTCATTGCCATTTTTATTAAAAAGATCTCCGGAATAAAACCATGCTTATTATAGATTTTATAATTTATTATGTGTGAGAAATTTCACTAGTTTCTAGTAAAGGGAGGGGTCTTTTACTCCCTCCTGACACTGAGACAAATCACAATTCCTCTTTCTCCAAAATTCTGAGCTGATGCCTACCAAGAATGTGCCAATTGCAATTGATCCAGCTCAGTGAAGAAGATATCTGAATAACTTCCTCTGATTCCTTCTACCTGAGCTTGCAATTATTTTAAGAAGACCAATACCAACTAAAAGGGAGCTGAAGTGTATCCTTTTGTAGTGTGAAGTACATGAACCTTTGAAGATAACAAGATGAAATATATTCATGGCTTTATCTTTGAACAACTTCATTTACATGAGTGCTTTAAGTATATGTCAGATACAATTTGTTTTTAATGAGTCCTTAATGAGCCTAATTACATTCTGCAATTCAAAAGGCTGTCTAATTTTCTCCCTAGTCAAAGTTGCCCATTTGTTTTTCTTATCCATTGTAATCAGGACAGTATTTACTGCCCTAATTCCCTGAATCATGAGTCTCTTGTTTGAATCAGGTAGAGTAGGTGATTCCTGGCTTGAAAAGCAGCAAGCAGTTGGCACAGATATACCAACTCCTGAACAAAAGGATCAGCCGGCACATTACCAGTGGGAACAGCCTCTTTTATGTCTTTTAATATCACTGAAAAACACCCGATTACAGAAGTCAGAAAATTGCAGGATCACAAAAAAAACTGAGTTAGAAGGGACCCTTAAGGATTACTGAGACCAACTCCCGGGTCTGCACAGCACCGTTCCCTAGAGTTGCTCCATGTGCCCAAGAGTGTTGTCCAAACGCTTCTTGAGCTCTCTCAGGCTGGTGCTGTGACCACTGCCTTAGGATTAGGGAGCCTGTTACAGAGCCCAACTTGGTGAAAAACGTCCTTTTTCTAATATCCATCCTAAACTGCCCCTGATGCAACTTCAGGCCATTCCCTTGTGTCCTGACATTGGTCACCACAGAGCAGAGATCAGTGCCTGCCCCTCCTCTTCCCCTCAGGAGGGAGTTTAACTGCAGCGAGGTCTCCCCCCAGCCTCCTCTCCTCCAGGCTGAGCACACCAACAGACCTCAGCCGCTCCTCGTGTGGCTTCCCCTAAAAGCCCCTCACGATCTTCATTGCCCTCCTTTGGACACTTTCCCATAGCTTAATGAATTTCTTACACTTACACCCAAAACTGCCCCCAGCACTGGGGGTGAGGCTGCCCCAGTGCCGAGCAGAGGGGACAATCCCCTCCCGTGCCCGGCTGGTGATGCTGTGCCCGATGTCCCCCAGGACAGGGATGTCCCTCCTGGCTGCCAGGGCACTGCTGACTTGTGCTCAACTTGCCAGTGACCAGGACCCCCAGGTCCCTGTCTACAGAACTGCTTTCCAGCACCTCATTCTATATTGGCTTGTTTGATTAGATTAGCTCTTTTACTGGCTGGAATTGCACTTTTGTAGTGTAGCAACATAAAGGCATTTTCAAGCAATGGTGAGAAGTAACAGCCAAATCAAATAGAAACTCCTCATAATATCTGTGACTACACGTGTGACCTCTCTGTGTGAAACTAAAGGGTCTTCTCATGTGCAGCCTCCACAAGACAAGAGTAGATATACTGACAGGGTTAGAGGAGGAGATGCAATAATCTCAAAACCCTGTGTTTCTCTAGCTGAAACACAGTTTCAAATAAACAATTTCTTGTATTCATTCAGCTGAGTTTCAGGCTTGCAAATAAAGTAAGAAAAAAAGTCAGTATAATATACAAAAAAGAACCAGAGCATAATAAAATTTTTGCAGGAAAAAATGTATTATAAAATAGTAAATGTAAATTAAACAGGAGAAAAAAGATAACATCATGAAGAAGAAGAAGAAAAAAAGTATTTTATATGTCAAGATACCATTCATTTTACTGCAGAGATTGTACCAGGCTTCTGATATAAGTGAAAAGAGATTTCTATCGGTAAAATTTTTGAATGTATCAGTAGGGCTAATGCTGCTGTTATTCTGCTGTAAATCGTTATGGAGGATAGTCCCTTAAGTCCTAACTCAACGTGTATTAAAGTTATTCAGAAAATTTACTTGAAGAGACATCTGGATTCAAGCATCTCAATACATAAACTTCACTCAGGCAAAAAATCAAAAGTAAAAAATTATGATTTGCTTAAGAAGCAGGATAATCTCTCTGGGCTAAAAGAGATAAAGAAATAAAAGGAAAATTATGTAATTTGTCTTTGGCAGGAAAGGAACAAGTGAAATGACACCAATTTATCTTGAAAGAAACAAAAATGGAAGTAGGAGAAGGCATGAAAAGGCAAGAACAAGAATTCTGACTAAAACTCTTTCAGTTTTTCCCTAGGCTAAAAATAAATCGCAAAATAAACAAATTAAAACATTCACTTCTTTTCACAGAGAAAGAAATAATCCTCATTTCACAGATAAGTGAACAGAGGGGATGCAGGCTCAAGCAACGTTGGTATTGTTATAGATAAGTGATGCAGTGTCCGTCCTCGCGCTTGCCAGCCTGGCCACAGGCCAGCTCAGTTTATGCACTGCAGGAACGTGGATGGGTTGGGGCAGCAAGTCAGGCGAGCCGCCTCCTCCCCGTGGGTTCGCAATTCCCCCACGCCAGCGACGAGCGGATCGATGGAGAACGCAACCGCGGCGGCCAAAGAAAGGGCGACTCTTCTAGGCAGGGTATAACGGTGTTTATTGCAGGGAGGGGGAGCACGGAGCTCGGCACTCTCTGACCCCCTGCCCAGAAGAGCCCCGGGAGCAGGTGTGCACGAGCTTAAAAACAGGGGAGGGGACCGGGGTGGCGACAACCGGTCAGCCAATTACAATAATGAGGGGTATAACTGGGGGTGTAAACCTAATAACTGGGGGCCAACCAAAAAACGAAGAGAGGGGATTGCCAGGGCCCCAGCCTATCACTCGACCCCCTCCCTGGAGCTTTCTAGAATCCAGGGAAGGGTCCTGGGGTGACAGACAGGGCGCCCAAGGGGAGAGAGAGGAGATTGACAATTAGGTATAAAAGGGGGAAGAGATGACTGACATATAATGGACTTAGTCTCTAACTCTGGGCAGACAGGTTACAACCAATACTAAAAACAGGGGGGTACAAGGAACAAACCATTAGAGAAAACTCAATATAAATTACATTAAATGGATAAAACAAATGCACACCACCACAGATAAGTAATATGATGATTGGCTCTTGCAATTAGGGGTATGCTAACAGAATGTAAATCAAGATAAGTACCATATACGTGTATGCTAACAGAAGTTTTATTGATGCATGGCTACGCTGTTGCGGTTTGTTGTTTGGCCATCCTCCGTTGCCCCCACAGTCCCTTTTCCCCCGCTGTGGTGCTGTCATGGGACAGCCTTGGCCGTCAGGGAAGGTTTGTCACCGGGGGGCGTGGCTTCACCACCACCGACCTCCAATCGAGCTGCAAGAAAGCAGCCTCCACCAATGGACGGCCAAGAAGAGTTGACTGACAGGTTTGGGGAGGGGCCGGGGTTGCCTGATGCCAGCCCAGGGGTACAAAAGGTGGAGCAGCTATTTTGTAGAGCTCGTAGCTGCCGGGTCACCAACTCCAGCGCGCTGTTCTTTTTTCTTATTCAGTCCTTTGTTGTACTTGTTAAAGTTTAATAAGCCTCCTAAAATTTTAAAGTGAGAGGCCATGTCTCACAGGTATTGGTGCTTTAGAATGTCTCCCACCAAGGATAAAATTCTCCAAATCCTTTCTGCTGCCTTGCCCTGGAATGTCAAAGCTTCTGGTGCTGAAGTTCTGCTTGCAGTGTGCCCGGAAGCACCCCAGGCAGGGCTGAACAGAACCAAGCCTTGCTGGAATTAAAGAATGGATAGGTGCTCTTATGGCCTCATCCCCAGGGCTTCATCCCTCAGAAGTCCTCAGACTTTTCTCTTATGTCAGAGAGCCAAGCGCTGCCCAAAACACCAAAGGAACATTTGCTGCCGGCTCCTCATTTTTTCCCTGTAGTTCAAAGACTGTCAGGCTGCAGGATAAAACAGGCCTGGGTCTCATCTGAATCCACACCTGTTTCAGTTTGGCAGTGACCAAGCTGTGCAGTGTCCTGAGACAGAATCTTTTTATTTGTCCATGTCAGAACTGTTCTCCTTTGCTTGAAATTATTAAATATTCATCAGACCGAAGAAAGGGAAGAGGAACTGCATGGATTTGTTCTGTCTCTGACCAAATAATTTAAACTCTAGTAAGGGAAATTTGGAGTCCTCTTTCTGCTCTGGACAGCTATTTCAGGTTTTATTTCCCATATTTTCTATTCAATTTCTAGAGATTTTTTTTCTCCAAGTTTTATTTGTCAATCTCAACTGCTGAATATTGGCCCCAGGAATTACGGGGAAAAAAAATCCTTCATGAATTCTGTCATCAGATATCTGATCTAAACCCACTGAAATCGGGCTTGATGTGTCTATCTGCTTGTTAAATAAGTTTATCCAGATGTAGCCTTAGATGATGCAGTCAACCAGAGGAAGCCAGTAAATCTGAGTTAACATAGTGTGCTTAACATATTTTTCCTGACTGCTGGCTTGCTGCCTATAAGACAGGAGAAAACATTCTTCTGAGGCTGAATACACTGTTTCTCTTGTTTTTATCTATGTGAGCTCATACCACAATAAGAAATCAACAATTATATATAAAGTATTGATTTGGATCTAAATCTATTATTAAATAAAATTTTTAAAAAAGGCAAAACAGCCTCCAAACCAAGCTCAGAAATGATTGCCAAAGCTTCCCTTTACTTCCAAGGCTAGGCTGTCATCCCTGAGAAGTACTCGCCAGATGTTTAGAGTTTGGAAAAAGTGCCTCAGGCATTCTTCACGGTAATCACAAAATATTTGCTCTGCAGATTCTGGTCTAGTAGGGAGGGTGTGACAGGAAGTGTAGGCACTGCTATTTTAAAGAAAACAAAGTCTCTCCCCCTCTTATTACTACCCTTACACCCATAGGCTTCAAACAGCTTTAAGATTCAGTATGGGAGAACTGCTTGTTAGAATCAGGCCTGTAACAGGTTTTTTTTTCATTCTTTCAAAGCCCTACATATCAGAAATTTGCTGATTGGTATTCAACAAGCTTGAAAGATAGATGCAAAGAGTCATAAATACATGGCTGGAAGGGACCTCGTGAAGATGTCTAATCCAATTGCTTGCCACAAGGCAAGATCAAACACAGTGAAAATATTTCTGGCAGATGTTTATCCAGTCTATTCATAGGATTGTCAGTGATGGATGTTGTTGAATGTCTCAAGACAGTGTTCTCAAACAAAGAACAAAATTTTGAAATGCAGCCTTATGTTCTAGGGCTACGAGCTAAATGATGGCTATTTGAGAACTTTGTTTCTCTGGTATTTATCTTGATTTACATTCATATACATATAATCCATAGGGTGTGGAATTTATAGCTCCTGCACAATGTACTGGCAATTGTGTGAGGTGACTGGAGATGTATATAGTGAATCATATGGTGAATAATTTTCAGTTAAGCACTGGTATGAAATATAAAATCTTGCTATGTAGCAATGTGGTTTAAGGATATCTGTCTTAAGGATGCTATCTTTAGCCATATTAACAATACATGCTGGCATCTTCAAATATGTCCAAGTGTTTTGATCATAGATGTCATTAAAATCCAGGAGACTTTGCATTCAGAAAGTTGCATGCACACTTTAGAAAGGTGCATACATCACTCTGTCATTTCATGAAAAAGGATTATTTTTGAAGGTACAAACCACAGTGCTGTTAGCGTAGAATTCCTGAATACTTGTTGAAAATGTGGCATTACCTTAAAGTGGGTATGCTCATGGAATTAAATGAAACAAGCATAACACAGCATATGAAACAGCATAGCACATGATATATGTGCAAACTTCACTACATTTTTTCCTTTGTCTAGTTTCAAATACCTACTTGGCTTTGTCCATATTTGAAAAAGAAGATAAAGAAGATAAAGACTCTTTCATGGCCTCAAAGAGAAACCAGTTTGAGACACAGTTTTTCAATAAAATTAATAACTTCTACAGAACTTTTCCCAAAATATTTTAAATCATCAGGCTGTCTGTTTAGATTATTTATGAAGTCAAAGTATCCATTTTTTAAAACTCTATGGGACTCTGCAGCATTATGAACCTTTGTAACAAATGGCTTAACTTAAACCAGAAATTAAACAAAAGGCTTATGTGCTTAAAAATGGGGGAACCACACTGAACATCTAGACAGATATTTCTCAGATTTCTACATTGAAAGTGCCCCTTACATAAAGAAAATAAAATATTTCATGATGTAATAACATTTTCTGATCCTGAGGTGTATTGAAGATGTGAGTTAGTGAGAATTGAATTTTCAGGGCCATGTAATGGATTTTGAATACTTTTTTGGGGGTTTTTCTAGAAACTACCAATTTCACAATATGTGTTTAATGATATAGTCTGGACTTTACAACTAAGGAAACTTGGGAAAAATGATGGGTTTCCTTACTAAAAAAATTGTTTTATTCAGCTCGGTCAATGACATCTTCAGTCCAATATGACAGGGTCTAGAAAGGAGCACTGACAACAGAACTTTAAAGACATTGTTCCTACATCATTGTGCCTTTACAATACTTCTATCGCTTATAAGAATTCTTTTTTCAGCAAACATATACAAAACAATGAAACTCAACACTTCCATGAAGTGACTTTCAATGCATGAGATGCACTCTCTTTCATTCAGTCTTTTTGGAAAATGAGGGGTGTCTCAGAGTGTTAAAGGAAATCCAACAAAAACATAAAATGTGCATAAAATACATGCATGAATTTAAGTATTAGCTTGAATCTTGCTAAACATAATAGAAAATTCTTTAAATGAATAGTATTTCCCATAAGTATGACCATTTTTTTTTTTTTAATCCATACTGTAACTTTTTTTTTTCTTGTAAATTACAAAATATTTTTATTGCTTGATTTACTACAGGAGAGAGTATTCCTCATTAAATCTCCTGTCTGTATTTTGGTGTACCATCCTTCACTGCTAATGAAATCACAGGATCTCTAGGAGCCACAGGAGGATCAGGGTGCATCATGGACAGACAGTAGGATGAAACATTAGCTTCTCCTGTGTATCAAACCCTGTGCTGAGAAATGAGAGATGACAAGCAGACTCATTGAAAGGTTGTTATCAGTACCCTCATTTCTGGAAAGTATTCAGCATTTTTCATTCACTGAAAAGAGACATTAAATCATTCCTGTCTCACAGTCCTTGTTTGCTTATAAGGTTCTTTCCAAGACATGCACACTTGCAAGGTAAAGCATAGCAAGGTAAAGTATTTTGAGGGTCTCCCCTACAATCCTCTAGTAAATTAACAAGTACAGCCATCCAAGAAATGTTGATTTTTTGACTGTCATTCTAATTCTCCACAGTGCCACAAGCACTGTATATTCCTCAAGAAATAATTTCCTTCCCTGAGAAAACAATTTATTCAAATGGACATGTATTTTCATAAGATGCTTTCTTTTCATACAGTAGTCCTAGGTAACAAAATCACTAATTCTTAAATGTCAGTTCTTTTTCTGGGTTAAAGACATAGATTTTTGAAACTAAATTGTGTAGGCGCCTTAAGAAAAGTTCCCCTTTCTCTGATGGAACCTTGCATAATTACAATTTAATCAAAAGTTTTTTAGCCCTGTTGATAACCATCTTTGGGGGCACTCTAATAATAAAACAGAAACAACAGCTATCACTGGAAGTTTGATCTGAACAGGCACGGCAGAATTTCTGTGTAATTTAAGAAGGTTAGCCGATTTATTATTTTTCTTACAGAAGGGCAGCCTTTAAATCTGCCGAGTAAATATGTTGGTAAGAGTTTCAGTTAAAGAGGCATCACATTTTCTTCAGAATAAAATAAGCCTCTATCATGCTAAGGTCTGTATTATATATGGCATCAAAATGTGTGTTTGTTGAACAACTAGATGAGTAAAACAGAGCTTCAGCCTGTGGATATTAGGACTAGGCTGTAGTTTGCAGTCAGGTGTCAGCTCTCTGCCTCCCAGTGTTCCCTCTTCCATGTCACTAAGTAGAAGCACAAATTTACTTAGATTAGACCAAGTACTGAATTATAGAAAAGGAAAATGTCTCAATGAAGAAGAAACCATGCATTAACGATGTGGTGTTATTCAGGTTCTCATCTTGCGCTGTTTCATTGAACTTTAAATACTTTTGAACACATTTAAACTTTGATTTTTCCAAGGCAATTTGCCTTTGAGTCTCAGCTCTTTTTTTATATTTTTGGTCTTGGGAACTCTTGCACTTATTCTAATTTTTTGTGTCTTTTGTCATTACTTCCTCTGTGAAAATATTTCAGAGATATGCCACACATAGTCACAAACATTAGCAAGTGCCATATTATCTTTCCTTTATATCTAACTCTCTTCCAAAGCAGCCTCAGTGTCATAACTGATCAGGGACATTTAATTTTTATATCAGTATGGTAAACAGTTGAGAAATATTGAAGTTTTATTTGCAGTGATTGTATTCTTCTGTGTTATATTGGCTAAAGGGACTTAGTAATGTTGATAATACTGATTTAAGGGGGCTGAGATTAATTTAAATATAATTTTATTCTAAAGAGGCATCTCAAGAGTTATTTAAAATTCAGGGGAATTTGGGGTAAAGAAGACATCTGGGGAGAAGCCAGTGAAAAGTAGCTGAAGATTTTTTTTTTTTTTTTTTTTGTTATGTACCACAGCAGTATCAAGAAAACAGAAATGAGCTAATTCCTGGACTTGTTCTAGCAGGCATTACATTAAGCCCACTGTAATTCAGATATAAAGTCCACTCTGTGGAGGACAGGACTTAGCTTTTAGTACCTTTTGCAGGCTACCTGGTGTGTTTCACACTGTACAATGGTTGCTTTATTAAAAGGAATCCCCAAAGTAATTTCTGAGAAATGCATGAGAGTTTATGTAGTCATACACTAAGGGCTGTTGCTTTGAGAGATTAGCAGGTATCCTTCAGGCATCTATTTTACCAACACTTTCCAGAGAACCCAGCCTCTTAGAAACTATATTTTATTCATGATTATCGTGTTTCCATCTTTTAAATATTTATGGAACTCATAGCCCAATGTGGTCGGTCCTTACTGTAGTGCATGATACAAGCGTTTAATGAGAAAGTGTGGATATATTAATATGAAAATAGTATCTAGTCTTTCCTTGCAGTAGATTTGGATTTCTCTACTGAGTAAACTGCAGTGATTACACTGGTTTTTGTCCGTTTCATTCTTCCTTTTTCCTTCATTTAGTCTTTGATGAATTTTGAGATTTTCAGCAACATAGAATTATCAAGACAGCATTCTGGTTGAAAGCAGGCTTTAATATGTTTATAAAATTCCATTCTTTGTGTCTGCAAGTATTTCTCAGAGTACATGAACGGAACCAGTTGATTCTTTCTTCTAAGTACAGGATTCCTTCAGGAAAATCACATATTTTCATTTATTGTCCATTTCTGAAAGTCAATCCAAAACAGGCACGCTGGCTTTTTAGTTTGCAGACATACACAAGCCAATATACCTAATTAATTCCTCATTAACCTTTGTGTTGGAGAGGCAGATACTCAATGAATAGGAAATAGAAAGAAGCAAGTTATACATATACATATACAAAAATTTAATTTTCTAACTACATTTTGCAACAACCAGACAACTGAGATAGGCTTTTGAGTGGATGTAAAAATAGCTATTTCAAGATAAGCAGAGGATACTAAAACTAACTGTTTCAATCAGAAGAGGGAAATATATATTTGAAATTAAGAGGGTTTCAACTTCATCAACAGTCAGCAAGAATTCAGCTTATAATATAGACAGAATCAAGGGTAGAGGAAACTTCCAAACTGTTGGAATGAATATAAGTAGTATGTTATAATGACAGATAACAAGAGAGAAAGTTAAAGTCATCAGTGTTATTATCTGAGGAGGTATACAAAGTAAACCTTGAAATGTCGGACAGGATGAACAGCAAAAAGGAGTCAGTTTTCTGTACCTGGTTTATGGGACCAAGAGATGGAGGAATAGTGACAGAAGAGAACATAGTTTATATCTGATGCCTTCTTGAGCTGCCCCCTTCACACTTTCATTTATTATACCCTGAGGATGTGTCAAAGGTTTGTGAACATCCAAAGGCAGACTGCAGGGGAAGGTGCAAGACAGGAAAGAAAGATCTTGAGTACAGTAATAAATCAGAATGCTGCCCTTGGGAAAAAACAAACAAACAAAAAACAAACAAAAACAGTGAGTATATCCTTGTTTAATATATATTTGCATAATGGTCAAAGTCAAGAGGAAAAGGATAGGGAAAGTTGCAGAAAAATGGGGAATATTTCAGAAAAAAGTCCCATCTGTCTTGCTCATGTCTATTCCTCTCACTTTCCCACACACTGGAAAATACACTTCATCTAGATCCTTTATGGATGAACCTTGCAGGGATTAAAATTTTGCACACAAAACAACCTCATCTTCTGAAGAATAAAATTTTATCTAGTCAACAGGAATTAGAGAGTTATAAATTTTTCAAGTTCTTATTGACCTTGTTGATATTTGTAGTGGGTTTCATAATTTCAGTAGAGAAACAGAAGGCTAAAATCCCAGAGGAAGAGATAATTTTGACCTTTCCTTCATGTATACATTTTGCTCTTTCTGGAAGATGTAATCTAAATACCAGTTAACTTGGAGCTGAATACTTTTTACAAAAATTGCTCCAGCTGTGAAGTTTTGCGGTTACATCATTAGGATTAACTTGTGATCTAAATGCTATCTTGCAGCTCAGTTATCTACTACTAAATATTGGATGCTTCTCTGTGGAAACCATTTTATTACTTGCCTAAATATTTCATTCGGAATACTCATCTGAACAACTGACTATTAGATAACACAGAAGGAGCCTGGAAATGTCCAATGGAAAAAAACCAAACCAAAACAAAAGAAAAATGAGACTGTAAGTCAACATGCTGCCAAAGATTTATAACCTTTTTGAATCTCCAGTATTTTGAAAAAAGTAGATCAAACAAGGAAAAATTAGGGATGAGAGATATCTGACAAGATATGCTGACAAGGTGTGATCACCACGTGTGAGCCCTGGATGTTGAATAGCTGTGGATCTTGTGACAGCAACAGTGGTTGTTTCCCACTGTAGTTTCCCATTTTTTCCATAAATGTGGAGGGGTGGTCTGCAATAAATGGAATCAGTGCAGAATATCAGCTGAACCAATCAACAAACTTCTTGGAGGGCTCACTAGAGCGTTCCACATGCTGCTGTGCTGTCCCCAGTTGCAGAACTGGAGCAATAGCAGTGGTATTGCCCAGTGCAATGAGCACATATTATCCACCACTCTTCAATCTCATATGGGACCAAGTAAATATTCACTGCTTGGTTATTTCCACTCTAGTCTGTTCAAGTTATTTCAACAGGTAGGTAGCACATCCTTGTCCATCCATCTAAATGCCTTAAACAGCAGATACTCTGAGATAGAACTACTGACTGTCTAAGGAATTGTTTTTACAGAGAAAATGAACTACCCCTCTACAAAAGTAAAGATTGCATTGGCCAGGAAGGAAAAGAAGTTCTCACTCACAAGTATTTTCAAAGACAAATCTCTTCTTATTTACCTTTCTTAATGAAGTTTGCTTTGGTAACATATTTTTGTTGCCTTGTCTCTAACCCCACATTCATTTATTAGCTCTTCTTCCCCATAATCATTCACTCACTGCCATTTTTAGGGCTATTTGCTCATGGAATGAGTGAATAAAGCATTAGGATTCTTAGTCCTAATTAATTGCAATTGATTCCACTGCAATTCCTGCATGCAAAGTTTTATAGCCTGTGAGCCCCCGTTCCTCTCTTCTAGTATATAAAAAGAACAGCAGGAAATATCGACTCTTGTTTTGGATCATGAGCCTTGAGCAACAGTGAGTTGTACCTATTCTATTATCAAATTCTACAGAGCTGGATTTGTGGCCATGCCCATCTACTTTCTCTGCTATACTTTCATTCAGTCAAAGAAGAGCTAACCATGTAATTAATTCCCTATCCTCTGAACTGCTATGCAACATGCAATATAGTTATTTTTACCAGATCAAGTTCACTTCTGACACCTGAAAAAAAAATGATGACTGTACAACACTGTGTAAGTTCATATCCATATAATTGAAATTCTGCTATGCATTGGCCTGAAAATTTGACCTATGAGGTAGGCATGAAAAATTGCATTTGCTTCAAAGACAGCCACAGTAACCAAGTACAATGGCTTTTCAAATTTTATTGGATGCAGCTATTATCTATTTAATGGGGTTTCAGATATGCTGGATATCTGCAAGTGTAAATGAGACAGCTAAAACACTCAAAGGCATTAAGTATTGTACTTACACAAGCTACTTTTTATCCACATTTTGATTATTTCCCTGAATCATTGTCAACAACAATAATAATAGTGGCAGTATTAATAATCCAGCTGGGACTCATTCTTTGATGTTCTTTATGTGGCTAATTGTGAGAGCATAGAATAAATCCTACTTCTGGCATATCTGCCAGCAGTGTCTGTTTACATCTGAAACTGTGAATGCATGTTGGATCTGTCAACAGTAGCTGCCTTGGAGAATGTGTTTTACATAAACAATGAAGGAAAATGGCCTGAAAGGCATGAAAAGAGACTTAACCTTTGTGTAATAGATGGGTTAATAACAGGGTATGGTTTGAATCCTGTCTTACTCATTATTTTTATTCCATCTAAAAAGCGGAAAAATTCTGAGATGGAGAACTGTTGTGTGTGTCTTTTTTGAGAAATAAGAGCTTATTCCACACAGAAACTGGGAAAGCAGGTACACTGAGGTAGCAATGCCCTTCTGAATCTCTCTCTCATACTACTGAGGGAGTGAGCAAGCATTTGTGTGTGGCTGAGCTGCCAGCTGGGGTTGCCATGCAGCAGTCAGGCACCATTGTCGTCATATAGACAGAAAACTTCTTGGTAGTCCCTCCATTACCTGTCCATTAGCTCCACTTTGGAAGCTGACTTCATGGATTTTTCCTGTTGTGAATATAGCAGTAGGCATGCAGGGGAGAAATAGTTTAAGTCAGAGCCGCCAGATGGGAAGGGAGATGTGCAGGACATTCAAAATAACTCAGAAAGGAGGAACTGAAGCACAATGAGGAGTTAAGCTATAACTGTTGATGTTATCGATCTAAATTATATTTCATTACACTGATGTAATTGCAAGCCACCTCTGATTTCCAGATGGATACAAATATTTTCAGTGTTGTTATTGTTTCACCATCTAAATTAAATTCCCTGTTTGAAACTTTTTTCCCTCTATTGATTTTTTTTTTTTCCTGTTATGACACATCAATGACAGACTACATTATAGTTTCACCTGCTAGAAAAATAGGTTTCTATCTAGGAGGCTCTTTATCCTTTGGATTAGGGTTCTTTCTGTTACAAATAACTCCTTCTAGCAAGCTTCAGTATGGTTTGTATTTGTAGGCTAAAGTACTTTCTCCTTTTAGGAAAACCTAATTTAGGTTTTACCCGGCTCACAAGAAGGATAACACTCCCAGGAGTAAATCCTCCCTGATCTAAATAGTTGAGTGCAGACAGCCACATGTATGGAAGGGAGACAATGCTGGGCAGACAAAGTTAGAGTGACAGGAATATTTTGAGTGGTTTCTAATGGGTTTTCTGTTTAAAGTTGGAACTTGTGTTTGATTCTGAAAATGCTTTAGCTTTTAATGATTCTCTCTAGAAATAATGTAACAGTTCCTCTGAAAGCAGCATTTTTATTCCTACTCTTGCTTTTCATGCCAAGTAACAATAAGATGAAAAGCTAAGGTGGCCTCAGAATGCCTGTAACCTCAGAATGTCTGATTCTGATCTTGCTCCACCTTCTAATGCATTCTATGAGACAAATAAAAGTAACAGAACTGTGGGACATCAACTCTTATGTGACTTCACCTCATGGAATAATATTTACTTATTGTGTTACACGGGGAAAAATCCATTTGAAGTTAAAGTAGTGTTTATTTCATTGAGCTTTTGTATGAAAATGAATGTTGCATGTTAAAATATCCATGTCTATGTGGACATATGTAAGGAAAGTTCATTAATTTATGATTTATAAGTAATACAGATTTCCAAAATAAGTGACATGCTTATCACAGCCAAGTGCTCCTTCACAAACCATCTTCCCTGTCAGGGTTTATCATCCACTGTGTACGGATTGATGGCAGAGCCACATTGGAATAACACTATGTTTCTGATCCTTGCTGCATCCTTGCATTGTAGCTACAGCAAAGATCATGCATTAATTTCAGAAGGGAATCTCCCAGTGGTCTCCTTTAGCTGTGTTCTGGTTCACGTCACACGGCAGTCTCAAAGCACAAAACCTGTGTTCCTTCTGGGTGAAATTAAACTGGATGATGTGACTAGGATAAAACTTAGTGCATACCAGCTGCTAATGGGATTTCAGTCTCATGTACTTCTCTCCAGAGCTAACCTGAAACATCCAGAGCTCCTCAAAAAATCTCATGGGGAAAAGGAAGGGCTGTGTATGCAAAAGTGAAACTGATTTTTCGAAGAAGGTGTATTGAAGAGACTAGATTCATAAAGGTTTAGGAGGATGTGCACTCCATTTATTTCAGTGAGCTGTAAGATGCTAAATGTCTCTCTGAATCTGGGCTGAAGCATTTGTGACCTTATGCAGCTGCTGTACAGGTTGATTCTCCAAATCATTGTGCCAACACAGAGGAGTTGCTGCATCTGTTACACCACAGTGGTGAATGTGGTGCTGCCCTCAGGCCACCTCAGGAACACACTTTTTCTATTCCTTTTTATTCCATTTACACAGAATCTCTTCAGAGTCCTCCTTGAAGCTGGTATTAATCACTGTCTACAAGCAAGGGTGCAAAGTTAAAACTCTCAGAGACTGTTGCTAACTCCTGATAACTTCCCATCTGTTTGCAGTCAATTCTTAGTGTGCTCTTATAAGGAGGAAAAAAGCAGCACCCAAAATTATTACTTTTATTTCTATTTTGTCTCAATACTCAGAAGGCTTTACAAGCATGTCCCTCTCTAATTTGTACTGTAATATATACAGCACCTGGGCTGCAGAAGGCTGAGGCGTGCCTGAACTACCTGTTACTCACACTAGGATGGGTCAGCATGAAGAGAAGGGTTCATGTTCACCTGACCTATTACCTCTCTCATAACAAAACGTCTGCTTTCAGTAAAAATATGATGAGATCTTCACAGCTGTCCAAATTGCATATGTTTTCTGGCAAAATGAGAGAGACCGAACTGGCACACGTGTTTTATGGAGGCCTAATGTTAGGAATTGTCAGCTCTAATCAAGAGACTACTTAGCAGTGACCTCCTCAGGATGATGATAAGGTGCCTTGATTTAGATTGATTACTGCTAATTCTATGTAGCCTTATGTGGGGATATTTTGAAATAAAGTACATAATGCACAAAGTCCTTGACCCCTCAGTAGAGAACGAAAAGGAGAAAACTTTGTATAAGGGCACATTCCTTGTAAAGTAGCTGCTGTGATTTTCTCGTGTTTTGTCAAGAATTAGTCAGGGAAATAGAAAAGTGCATCCTACAACAATAGCTGTTTTATCTGGAGAAAGTCCCATTCTTTTTCCTTGAATGAATTCCCATATCTTGTGTTCTAATCCAAACACTGATTAACAATGTTCTAGTTCTTTGTTTGTTTGTTGCTTTTTGGCAGACATTGTGGCTTTCATACTTTGTTCCTTAATTACTTGCCGTTTCACCCCATGATTGTTTTCAAGACTCTCTCAGCACAGCTTCCACAAAAGATTCATTTTCACAGTGTCTTGTAAAGTATTATTTATATATTTGCTGCCAGGCAATCTGGCCCCTTTGCAAAGCCTTTGTCTTGCATCTTGAAATAAAGCTGGCTGCAGACACACAGAAAACGTTTCTTGTACTCCATGAATGTACTTTGAGAAGAGCTCTTCTACTGCTTGGCACTAGGTCCTCTAACTTTGGCTGCTTTTGAGGATTCTGAATTCCAGTAATGTGAATGAAACCCTTCTTCCTGAAGAAGAGGGAGACCTTGAGACACAAGGCAGCAGAATAATAGTCCTGTATTACCCTTTCACACTCAGGCGTAAACAATATGAAAGTTGGGTTCACTCCATGTAAAGCTGGTTAAAAATCACAAAAGGGGATGCTGGCTAGTCTTGCAAGAGGGGAATCTTGCCAAACCCAAAAGTTATTCTCCTCTTTCTCAGCCCATTTACAATAGCAGGAGCAGAAATAATTTCCTTTGGTGATGTCCTCCACCATTACAGCCAGACTTGCCTCTAGTCTTGTCCTACAAGAGCTGCAGGATCTTGCCCAGTTCCCTTCTTTCTCATCTGCTTTCACAGAAGGATAGCAGAAGGAGGAAGATGGTTCACAAAGTGCAATTCTCTGGTGACCAAACTGTGATCAGGTGTGAGAACAGCAGGTTGAAGGCTGGAGTCCTGTACTGCAGCAGAACAGAGAAGAGAAATCCTATAGTGAGGAGTGCCTAAAAACTCCCATATATCCTCCCATCTCCTCTCCCAAGCTGCCAGCACTTTCTTTGTATCTGGGAAGATGTGCAAACATAACCAATGGTATTGCAAGGGTGGCAGCTATAACTGGCCACAAAACTCAATGGGACCATAGGAAAAATTAAGAGCAAATAAGAGAAAAAATGTGTTTTCTGTGCTTTAAAATAACCATGTTGGACCAAGACATTTAGTGATAACTAGAGACTGAGTGTACTAATAACCCAATCTGCATGAAAATTTTCCCAGTCAATGAGGTACAGTTGGAGGATGATGCACACTCATCAAACCTTTGTGATAAATTAAGGTATTTGATTCAGTGGGAACTAGAGCATAGATAAGTGCATTAGGTATCATATTGCATATCTCTAAGTGGAGTGTCTGGCCCCACTTGACTGAAGAAGTCATTCCCCTCAAGCATCCCTGATATTTCCTTTATGAATGTTCTGTGTGAGAATAACTTGCAGATCTGCATAATGTTGCAAGTGCTGTTGAAAAATGAGACAAATTATTTTTGTAGTAAAGGACTATTCTAAAAAATATCAAAACAGTCTTAGCATCATAAATCAAGAAAGTGTTGAACCTGATGACACAATCCTGAGCCAATCTGTTAATATTACACTTAGTATATCCTTCCTGTGATTTTCTCTGAACAGTTTTCACTGAACAGGGGTTGGCTCCAGGTTAGGTTGTATTCAACTGACTGACCTCAAGAGCGTGAGGATTTTGCTAATGTCTGAATAAATAATTCAGAACAGTTGGAATGAAAGCAGTTGCGGTCTCTTCACTCCTTTGCTGCTCTTTATTCTAAGAGGGAAGAGCAAAAGATTGTGATAAAAATGTCTTCTGATGACTCTCTGAGTGACAGTAGGTCATGATAGTAGAATTATTTAAAGTATTATGATTTCTAAAACTCTACATTAAAATAAATATGTACTTCAATTCAGGAATTGATTGGTTCTTTCCACTGGCTACAAGACTGGAGGTGTGGATAAAAGAAGTACATATTTTTCTCCTTGTTCAAAGTACAGTTTGATGCATGATGTGATGCATGATACAGTGAGATCTAATTGTAGTTGCTACTTAACAGAGGAATTTCACATAGTGTATCAAACTTCTAGCTTCAGGGATCTTTCTTGCATGGATGTGAGCTGCAATGGCGTCTCTGAGGACAAGCAGACAGCAGAAAGAGACACAGGCAGATTTTAGCCCAGTTCTTGAGAAAACCACAAAACATCAGCACCACTGAGCTAAGCCTAGGCAATCAGCAGGCTGCAGATGATCTCCATGTGTCACACAGGATGTCACTGAACTTTTTCAACAATGCATTTAAGCTCATGGGTCTGCTCAGAGTTAATGCCACCCACCCCATGACAACTACCAACCAATATTGAATTCTCCTTATCACAGCCAGAGCCGTCATAAGGGTCGTACCTATCAATTTTACTGTATTTATTCATTTCACATGTTCCTTTTGTTGCTGAGAAAAAGTATGTTCACTTTTTTTTTAATCAATTGCACAGATCCATTTCCTCAGAGCAAATGAAAAATAAAATACCTTTTGTCCAGAAACCAAAGCAGATCATGCAGCTGACATACAAATTTAGTGTAAACTTGGAGGTGAACAGAACATGAGGTTTATTCCAAGATAAATTAGTACTTTTTGTTACCTTCAAACAGTGCTTGAGTCCCTCTCATCAAAAAATATCCAACAGCTGGCTCTGGGAGCCAGGAGCAGTCATCTTATCATGCTGAAGGTGGGCCAACCTAAGTCCTCACTGATTCACCGAACAGACAAATCCATCATTTCTTGTCATGCTGCTGTCTAACAGCACACCAAGGTGTGTGAAGAAGTAGAATTGGCTGCACTTTAGGAGTCCACCAGAATGGTATTGAGGGGAAATGTCACCTATTTTTCTTGTGTCCTTCTCTTGTCAAAACTGTAGTAATTCTGTCTTTTAAGGGACTGAGGAATTATAGCAGATTCAGTGTCTAAGCTTAGTTTTCTATAGTGTCTGTCAAAAATATTTCCCAAACCACTCCTATTTACACCCATGGAGCTACCAGGGGATATATGTTCACCGCAGTATATATATAGAGGATTTGGAATGACTGATTCACTGTATAGGTGAGAGAGACAGAACCACAGGGTCCAGTTTTGGTCCAGGAATTAACTTTCTCTATAAACCATCTCCATATGTCCTATACATTCCATGGCTTTCCTTTCAGTTCAGTCAGCTGATACATGCATTTAAACACAGCACTGACCCAGAGACTGTGATGATAACTATATTTTATTTATGTAACTAACTAAAACACATATTTATATATGTATTTTAGATAAGACCTGTGTCAGGGCACTCCAAATATATACACAGGTCTCATTATTTTATTTTCCTTGCATCCCCTGGTAGGGATCATATTGGAAAAGGGAAGGAAATTATATACATTTGAATTTCTACCACTGTATGCCCAAGGTAGCATGAGTGGAGTCCTGATTCTACTGAATTTATCCCAATGGTTTCTTTAAGCTGGGACTTTATAACTCATGAAACAGTTGTTGTAAAACATACATAGTAGAGATCTTTCCTGCCTTTATGTTTCTCTTTAAAGAAAAAAAAAAAAAAAATAGGGATTATTGACATTGTAGGAGACAAGCATAAGGGCAAATCGATAAGCAAGAACACATAAGAAACCCTATTTGAACTTGATTTGTCACAGACTTTTTGTGTAACATTTATGCATCTGATATAAATGCATCTGACATTAAAGGATGCTTCTTTGTTGTATAAAAAGGGGGATAGGAAAATAAATGTCCTTCAAAATTATAAGCAGAAGGAATAGTTAAAAGAAAACATATTAGTAAGATAAGTGCAGAACAAAAATTACGGAAAGTGTCTTCTGAATTTTGGGTTGATAGCTAAATAACTAAAATTCCTCTTGGATGAATTATTTGTCATTATTAATGCATCTGCAATTTGGATAGAACTCACTGATGAGAAATGCATAAAACCATCCTCCTTTTCAGAATGAATCATTTCCTGCTGACATTGTCTGTCATCTCAGAGCAACACAAATACTTCTGACAAACAGGGAATGACATGTACACAGACACCCAAACTCTGACTTTTGCCATTTGTGGTTAATGAACCCTTCATGATTTTCCTTATCTTGACTTGGTTGATAAGAAATCCCTTATAATTTCTTATGGCTAAGGGCATCTTTACTGTTAAAGTTGTTTTCCCGTCAGTGTGTCTGATATAACTTTTTTACACCATCCCTTTCTTTTAACCAGTCTCCAACTTGTGTGCACTCCTTTATCCTTCATCTAACAGCTAACAAAAGTTTTCTTGTGTTCCTGCTTGGTATATTCTGCTCATTTCTACAAAGAGCTGCATTCATACCTTTAGCTTTTTCTATATCTCCTTTGTTTGTTTTTCCTCTAATACACCACAAATCTCTCGTAAGACAGGGTCTGAATTCTTATTTACAATACAGTTCCATCAGAGTGCCTTAGAGGAAATGAAAATCTGTCCCTCTGAAGGCACTCCACAGGCAACTTTTTTGATGGGGAAATTTGATTGTTTACTTCTGTTAAATGTTTTCATTGTGTTCATTTCAGTGCAAAGTGTGTGGATATCAGCATTTATTGGAAAGAAAGTTTACCTGCTTCCATGTTCAGAAGCAAAATAGTCCCTCCATAGAAATCAGATCTAAAATTGTCCCTTGTTTCAAGGGAACATCACAATTCCTCATGACCTCACTTATAATTAATTAAAAAATAATTGATTTTATGTTAACAGATAAAAATAGATATTGTTAATCTAATTGTACTTCAGCTCATGGGCTGTCACCATATGATTCTTAGAATAAAGGAAATCCTGCAAAACCTCAGCAAAAATAAATTTGATGGTGGTTGAAGAACTACGAAGAACATTCTTAAGAGAAAAATGCATTTTTCATCTAGGCTTATTAAAGAATGTCACGGAAATGTACACTATTGTCTTCTACTTTTTTCAGGCTGAACACTGAAGAGATATCATTCCATTGTTATAAGCTAAGGTGAAACTTGAAATCTGGTTGAGTGCGACTATGCTGATTTGGAAAGGAACTCCATAGTGAAATCCAAACCAACACATTAATTCAGCCTTGAGATGGGATTTTCACAAGGAAAACCCATTTGTGTGTATTGATTAATATCTCCTTGTGGTGTGTCTTCAGTGTGCTGGCACACCAAGGCGCTTACAGGGAATTGAGTATTGTTTTCCCTCCTTGGAACACTTTACCTGTTCCTGTGTTACTCAGCCACAGAGAAGGAGGTTGGGGGGATGCTTCTTCTGTAGGGATGCCACTAAAAACTGCTTAAAATAGGTTTTTATACTTGCAGTGTCAAATGGTCACAGTGAGCAAGACAAATATTATTTTTAGGGGCTAATAAAGTAAATCCCACAGTGAATCAGGGAAGAATTGAATATTCTCTGAAGATTGAGATAAACCACCATTTTCTTTTACTGGTTCACATTAAAATGGGATGAATCCTGTAAATATTTAGAGCTGTGGAAAGACTTTGCCTCTCTGGTTTCGGATGGTGGCTTCCACAGATATATTCAAAAATCCAGATAAGATGCCACGGCACCTCAAATAGTCTCTGCATTAATGTCTGCGCATTCACCAATTGCTTGAGCAGGATGGATTACAGAAACAGCAGAGACTCTGAACTGATAATTTGTTGCAGATAGAGGATATGAAATGTTAATTACAGGACAGGAAAAACACTCTCCTTTATGTTATCACTTTTGCCTGAGTGGTCCGGTGAGATAAGATATTGTTCTAAATTCAAATTAGTCGATGCAAAGCTGGATTTACATAGCCTCAGTGACTTAATTGGAGAGAAATGAGCTGATCCAGATAAAAAGCATGACACTCCTAATCTGTTTATGCACTGGAACAGATGGCAAAGCCACATTTGGTTTTACCTACAGAATCTCCAGCCACATTCTCTCCTTGTTCCCAGGGTACTGCTCCTCTTTGCTGGGCTGTTCCTGCCTTGATGCAGCAGCAAACACACAATGGGACTCTGTTTAACTTGTCAGTCAGGGCATTCAGTGGTACTATTGAAATCCAGCCAGGTGCCAATTCCCTTGTTTTTGTAGAAGTCATTAAAATCTGGTACTTTTGAAGGGCACTTCTGCTTTTGGCAGCAATAGGTGGACTAATGTCAGCTTATTTCATGTCAAGAGAAATGTCAATGCATTAAGTAAGGCCTTAGATTATGCCATTCACTTAAAGTAACTATGGGGCTCTTCTGCTGCGCACCTTGCAGAAAGACATTTTTGGAGCACATATATAAGAAATATGTTATGAAGGGGTGAAGATACTACTTTTTTTTTCCTAGCAGTGCTGTTATAAAAGCAAGTTTCAACCTCTTTGCCGACTGATGTCACATAAATCAACCTCTCACTGTTAGCGTGACCTGACAGATAGCTCATTGGTGTTTAACACAGGGCAACCTGGATGGGGCTTGGAGCAACTTGGCCTAGTGGGAGGCATTCGTGTTCATGGAAGAGGGGTGGAACTGTATGATCTCTATGGTCTCTTCCAGCCCCAAACATTCTACAAGTCTATGATTCTCTGAATCAAAGCATTTGCTGCCTTTATAAATACCATGAGATGGCATTTCTTTTGAATTATGCTTCAATATTCCAAGATGCTAAAATTTTCTTCTATTAAAAAGAAGGCCAAATGGGAGTAGTGACCCACCTGCTGCTGATTAAAGTGGTCAATAATTTGGCTACAAAAATATGTCATATCTCATATTTTTGACATTTAATATAACATTATACATCTTCCTTGGCTACCTGTACCATCCAGTGTCAACATCGTGTGATCCATCATTGAACTGAATGGATAAGACTTTGTACTGTGTATTTGAGGTCTCAAAAGTTGTGTTCAACTCAAGTTATCCAGTGCCTGTTGCAGTTAATCCGATCACCAATGAGCACCATCAGCTAACAGCTCTGAGGGCTGGATGCAATGTTGCCAAAGGGCTGTAGAAATGAGACAGCAAGTGAGAACTCCTTAAACTGTATGACGATAAAAGTTAAGGTAACTAGCCCATAGTTGTTTGAGGTTATTTGAGGTTGTTTGAGGTTGTTTGAAGAGCTCCGAAACAGAGTACATTCTCTAGAAATAAATGCCTCCCAAGTTCATCTTTTGATTTTGACACCTCTGTTACTAGATCCTGTCAAATTGTATAAACTATTTATGTATCTTGAAAATTTAATTTGCTTGGTTTTGGATCAGTGGATTCCCTGCCTATTCTGGCTGAAATGGTATATTTTCATTTCTGCATGCCCTTCTCGCCAGGGTAGTTTCTCTTGTTCCTATTATCTGTAAAAATGTCTTCCAAATGCTACATATTCCTTTGAGCATTCCAGTCAGTCTGTGAGGCTGCATCTTTAGCTCATTTCATTCAAATTACTCTAGAATTACCTCATGATGTGTTCACCTTAAGTGACATAGCTTTTCATGTGTCCTCCTCTAATTAGGGTGCCTCACTGTCAATTAGAGACAGCAGAACATGTGTTCAGAATGTTCTAGGACATTAAAGTGATTGATGGCAGAAAACTAAGTGTACCAGTCCTAAAAAAACCTTCTGATTAATTCATCTTGAAAGCAAGTGAAAGATGTTTTTCCTCATATTATAGCACTTAATCTATTCAAGCAATAGGTTTTACAAGTTCAATGATAAGGCATTAGGGTTTTTTTTGGTTTTTTGTTTGTTTGTTTTTTTCCAGATCGCCTTTTAGAAGAGATTTATTCAAAACTCTCCACAGTAAGTATATTTCAGACTTACTAATCATAAAATAAGGGTGAAAATAATGAATGATTAGGGTTTTTCAAAAAAGGTAAATCATGTCCTGATTCAGACTCTTCAAACAACAAATCCTTAACTCCCATTTCCTGAGGACAGAGTAAATAGCCTGGAATACAGGTGGGATTCAGAAAGCCAAACTGGTCCCTCTGGTTCCTTAGCATTCGCAGACAACCTACAGAGGATTAATCCTGTTGGTGCCCTTTGAGCATTTTCCTTTTGTGGGAATATGATTCCCTTTTGAACGTGCAAAACCTCTCCGAAGATCCTGAGCTCCTGCTTTGTTATCCAGTCACCAGCTCAAAGGCATGGTGCCAGGTGTCACAAGATCCAAGTGTTCCTGTGTTTTTCAGCTGATAGAGGAGTCAGCTGTCATGAATCTTCACTCAAGGATATAGGTAACAAATGTAGAAAAAGAGAACACTACAGCTATGACTAACGGTGGGTGTGAACTGCTCTTCTTCCAAAGAGCAGGAGAGTTGTCTGGCGTTTGAAGGCTTGACTTTGCTGACTCTACTGCAGAAGATAAGAGCATTAGCTTTGGAAATTGTATTACCTGGGAAAATGAAATCTTTTGGAACACATCTTGAAAGGTAAAGAACAGGCAACAAAGCAGTGAAAGAGAGAACAGTGAGAACTGCATTTCAAAGAAAAAAGACACCCAATATGTATTCTACTGTGCAAAATATTATTGGGCAACCAACATGCAACAGCAAAAGAACAAATCTGTAAAAGAGATGTTTTCTTTCCCTAGCCTGAAAATGCTTTTTGAGAAAATGGAAGGCTTGACAGAAACATGAAGCTATTTGAATTCCTTCCATATGTGTTGACACACATTTATGGCAGCCTTTGAAACAACACAGTAAAATTTTCAAGGATTTTGTGAAGGAGATGAGGGAAAGATGAGTTAAAAATGAAAAAAAAAAAAAAAAAAAAAAGGCAGAAAATAGTGGAGATGTCATACAGAAACTATGTGAAGTTGGAGTTACCAGATCTAAGGAAAAGCTGTGAAAAGACTTGGAAGAAAGAGGGGAAAGAAAAATAACTTTGTCAGATGAAAGCTAGCAATTTTCTGGAGCAGACAGGAGTTTCATTATATGGATAAGGAGATGGATGTGAAGAACTGAATTCAGAATTGGAGTGATGCAACTATGAAGAGATGGAAAAATCTCTGATAGGAGTCCAGGGCATGTTTCCAGGTTCATAAGTTCTCTTTGGAATGCAGTAAAATCGGCATTACTAAAATTTAACAGGAAGATTCATTTGAGTTAGATGTGAAAGTAACTCATTTAAAGTCTGATATTGTTCTTCTTGCTGTTGTAAACATCATCATGTTTGTCCCCGATATGTTTGTTTCTTAAAAACTCACCAGAGCAAGCAAATTTCTATATATTTTCATATCCTGAGAAAATAAAAAGGAATAGGATGTGTCTCAGATAAGTAGCAATCTATCACTGTACTAGACATTTTGGCAACATGAAATGGTAGTTATTTCTTTTCTCTGAGAATTTACATCTTAAATAGACAGCAGGTACATGGAAAAATCCAACATACAAACAAGGTGAAGAGTGTGTTACCTCAGCACTTCAGTTTCACTCATTTTCCCCAAAAGAGATAAAGGCAAAATGGAAAGGAAGGGTATAGGACACAGAAGCTGGAGTGGGTAGGCTGAGGGAAACCCTTATTCATCAATCTCAGAGGGGAAGAACACAAGACAGCTTCTTTCCAGAACAGGCACTTCCTTCAAATTAATTTTCCGGAGTCATGGAAAATAAGGAGTAAAACCGATAAGGAAGAAATTAGGGAAAATAAAAGCTCAGCTAAGCTGTCTGATATTTCAAATAAACATTGTCTGCCCAGCATCATTTATGTTTCAACAAGTTAGCATGTCCAAATTAGCTACAAATTTCTATTGAGCTCTGCTTTTACCACATAAACAAGGAGAAATGTTTTGCCACTCTTTAGCTCCTTATCAGCTAGAAAGAAAAAGACAAACCAAAATAAAACAAAAAAACCCCCCATATGGCACTCCGTGAAAATTGTCTGAAACATCTCTGTTTTGTTAAATTTAATCTAAAAAAATCTTAGAACTCCATGTACACTTCAGAGCACTGGAAGAACATCATGGCATTGGCTAAAAATGGAATAATTTTTAACCTTATTTGATAGATAAGTTGAAAGCTTGAAATCTGTTACAGGTAGAATCAGAACTAATCTGATATAAATTTGAATTCAGACAGAATTAGTAGCATAGCTGTGAAAAAAACACCTCTCCATGTATTTCTTGTTAGATAAGATGGATACAGAAATAATCTTTACTCTCTCTTTTCCTCATTTCCTCTCTCACAAAAAAATCCACCAGGAGCTTTCCATGCCATCTCAGTTCCCCTCTCCACAGTGTTAATATTACAGAGTAGAGAAATGAACCGCAAAACTGATACGTTACCCAGAAAATTGCAATGGAGATGAAAAACAATTTAATCTTTTGAGTTTCCTAAATAAAGTACTGCAAGATTACTTACTTATAGTGTGTCTGTATCTTCACATGGGGAAAAACCTCTCAACACTGGGAATTAAAGGACTTTCTGTAGAAAAGCAGGCAGGATAAATTGCTGGAACCTAAAATCAGACACATTGAAGTTATAAACTAATGACATATTTTTAACCAAAAAGTTATTAATTGATGAACTATATCCAGGAAAATTATAGTTGACTCAGTTTTGTGCTTGTTGTGGCCAAGATACGATTCCTCTGTGGAAGGCACTTTTTCATTTTGTACAATCTCAACATAGGAATTGGTGGTGAAGTTTAGCAGCTTAAAACATTCTGAGGATTAGAGTGCATTGTTCCTTAATGCATTTATGAGTCTAAGAATCAGTGCACAAGTTACTTTGATAGATATATAGCAGCAGGATACTTGCACAGTAAGTTATATGCCAAGCATTGTATTTTGTATTAATGGATTATTTTTATTTTTTAAATTTACTTATAAAATGGACCTGAAAAAGCAAAGCAAAACAAAAGAAAACCAAAACAAACCTCAATAACTTGTTCTAAATTAGCCACAAGTTATGAATGTTCAGTGTAATTTTTCAGTTTTCTTTTGAATTTTCCATGCAAGATCTGACTGTACCACCGGAGAGTCACAGACCCTGTGAATACATGCACAGTCCTGCAGTTCCAGTTCTGAAGATATAGGGGCTGGGAACATTTAGAACTGTGGCTCTGACTGAGCTTCCTAAAGCTCCCTAAACTCTCAAGACTTTCAGGATGCTATAGCATCCAACAAGGAAGCCACATATGATCTCTTGAAGCTTGGCAGATAGATAGCAAAGATTCTCTTCAATGAAGATATCTTGGGGTCAAGGGCTTCACATTTCCTTGAAAAACTGTTTCAGTAGGAATTTTATGGATGTCTTTAATGCTAACAGATTTAAACTAAAAATCCATTGTCCAAATTCCCATGATTTCTTTTTCTTGAGAACAAGCATTTCTCAAATTTTAAACAATTTGGCTGATGCTGCATGCTTGTTCCCAGCTCAGACCATTTTCATTTAATGAAAGGAATACTTGATGTAGCTGTTGCCATAGAAACAAGACTGTTTACATAGGAGCTGAGCTAGAGAGTGGTATGTGTGAGTGGGGCTGCAGGAACTGGGTGAAGTATTGGAACTGCACAATCTCTCCATTTCTGTTTATTATGGATTTCCATCTGGATTTGTTCTAGTTCCTTCTGGATTTATTTTGTGCAAGGATTATTTGTGGACAAATGTTATAGTTAGTTGCACGGAGCTATAGAAGAGTATAAAATAGCCCAGAACCAAATCTAGAGTAAACTTACAATTACCAGACCTCAAGATTTCTGTTTTTTGCAATGTTGAAATATATCAGCAATCAAGTGCTGTCCTACCTGTCACCAAGAGCGTCAGTACTCACATTTCTACACTCAGACTCACTACCAGAAGTGCTGATGTCTTTTGGGGTGCCAAAGTCAAAGATCAGCTTCTCAAAACCTCAGCATGTCAGGCCATGACATATTTTGAAAAGGTGGGCATTCAGGTTGCCTTAGTGAAAGCTTCACAACAGGGTAGATGTCAAAGTTATCCAACTTCCCAGATTTTAGAAAATTAATTTTGCAAAACCACTTCTATCTTTGTACTCCTATGCTTCCTTTTTCTGGGGGCAGGATTAAGTAGTCTACTTCTAGCACACCTTTTTCCCCTGAAATATCCTTAAAAATCTCCAGTACTGTGGACTCCATTGCTGCCTAAAGCAACTGAGCTCGCTGATCATTCCCACCAAAGTGAAGGTCTTTGCCCTTGTCCCCATCAAAGTGCATCCTGTTTGCTTCTTCTTGTTGCCAGGTGAACCTTACTAGGTCTGATTTTGCAGATTATTTTGTACCTTTATCCATACCTCTTCCATCTAAAGTTTTTTGTACATTTCTTTTTAAAAACAAATATATTAGGTCATCCTTTGCATGAAGAGCCCTTTAAATGCCACTGAATACTTCAACCTTCACAGCATTATCAGCTATTGTTTCTCCACCTGGCTGAATAATAAAGCAGGCCCCTCTTTCGTTTTGCTCTTATTACCTCCTGCTAAAGAATTTATTGTTACTCTGTGTTTCCTTTGTTAATAGTGGCTAATTTATTTTCATAATAGCCATAACCCCCTACTTTTAAAAGCAAAAATATTGGCATGCAATCAATTGCTACTCCTATTAATCATCTAAGTGCACCTTTGATACTTGTTGATCTGCTTCCAAGGTCTTGGTGAGTGGTCTGTTGTTTTTTCTCAGGGAAACTTTTGTCTCTCCCACTGATACAGAGCCCTGGGCTGCAATGGCCAGGCACTAACTGAGGTTGTCTCAGCAGGTCTGAGCGCTGTTTTGTACTTCTGTGCAGAAGCAGTTGCATGTTGCTAATAAACTGATGAGACAGCTCTCTTAAAGCCAAGTATTATTTGTTTAGATCCAGTGTTTTTCAGAGAAAATCCAGCTTTGTGCAGTTACTGTCTACTCACACGTTCAGCTCAGGGATTGTCTGTGTGTAGTGGTTTTGATAGGTCCGAGTTTCCAGCAGAACCTCTCTAAACTCTGGGCAGAATAATGGGTTCCTTTTGTTCAAGGACCAACTTCTTTAGCTTGGGCATAGAGAGAAATATGTTTTACAGAAAAACATATGTGGTTAGCATCCTCTTTTCCAGAGATGAGAATACCTTACAAATGTTTTTTATATAGCTTTTGATTCACCTGTTTGCAGCACTGGCAAAATGGTTTTCTAATTTTGGGAGATGCAGCACAAAAATAAGCTGTTGCCATGGATCCCCTCTCTCTCTTTCCCTTCTCACTTTGTTTATTTGGAAGCACTTTAGCCACATCCAGCTGTTGCTTTCCTGCTTAATTTTTTCCAGTGGTCTTCTATTAAGCAAAATCAATATATAATGTACAGGATATGTATTTCATTGTCAAGGTTTCCTATAAGGATCTTAAAACTGCTGCAGCAAGGAATGTGTTGCAGCTATTCCAGGGAACCTCTTCTCTATCTTGCCTAAATTATATTTACATGGGCTTATAAGAAAATGGATCTTTTTTTTTTTTTTTCCCCTTCGTCCTGTTCTGCACATTCACTTTCCCAAATGTCTTTTCAAGTACCTCTGGCTCCTTGTTGAAGGGAAAAAAGGTCACATAAGAATGTTATCAGTCAATGCTTTGAAAGGGGGGGAATTTTTCAAATGTTTAATATCATTTATTAACTCCTCTTAAAAGGAAATCATTAGAATTTATTCTTCAAATGGGAATTTTACTTTCAAAGAGGTTGAGTGTGTGGTGGAAAGGTAATTCAAATGGTTGTGATTGTAATAACCCACCGTATATGAGGAAAAAAATAAAATCAACATGACAAAGCAGATATATCCTATCAAAAGCTGTAGTAGAATTGTAGTTTCTGTAATAGGTGTGTATCCAAATTTTGGTTGTACACTGAAAGCCAAACTGTGAGGTCTTCTGTGATTAGACTTGCTGAGGAGCTGCTGCTATGACTGTGCAGGAATCATTAGCAGATGTAAGACCAGAATAGAGAGGGGATATGTGACTGGGATACGCAAAGCAATCACACGTAGACGAGAAATTTCGCAGGGCAGAGTTGTTCCTCCGAGAGAGCCAAGGCTGAGAACCAAGGCGGAGAACCCTCTGCCTGTTTATTTCTTACTTTTTATACATTTGTGGGTCTGGCAGTGGATTGGCTTCTGGAGTTTTCACCCCTCAGCCGAATGGCCAGACCAGCTGTCAGTTACAATTGTTTTCAGGTTAGAAATATGCAAACAAAGGACAGAGAATGAAAAACAAAGGATTTGTTTACGTTACATGTGTGAGAAAAAGTGAAAACTGCTCCTAATATTGTACAGTATGGAGTATAAATAATATACATATAATATATATATATATAATATATATATAAAATATATATATAATCTACAGTACTGGAGATTTTTAATTATGAACAATCAAAAGGCTTTAAAAAACTCAGAAAAACCAGGGTGACAGGGATATTACTGTATTACTTCTTAAAACTCACTTTTTGGGTATGCGGATATCAAAGCATGCAACAGGTGAGAGAATTTATGGCTGGACTACCAAAATTTTTTGAATAAAAAGTTTTCTAGGTAGAACTTCTACCTGGTCAAGCTTATTTCTTCCAATACAGAGTGGAGGCAGATGCTGGAAAATTAACATTTGGAAAATGCCATGGGCTAACAGATCAGTTGTTCAAATTGCAAGCTAGTGGTTGCTGTTTGCCATTAGGGAAAAATCCCAACTACCAGCAAGATTATTGAGGCATGTTTAGTGCTTAGAAAAGCAAACAATGCTCCTCTGGGAATGGTACAGTGCTGTGTTTATTATATCCTTGTGATACAAGCCATGAGGCAGGAGTTGAGGTGTATTCATCTTATAGCCCGTACAAAGACCAAACAGGTATAAAAGTAGAACTTCTCCCTTGGTCTTGCTGAACTTATACATCTCAGGCACTGGTGGCAGCTTTTTGCAGACAGGCTGCACTTTATAACCCTGTGTGGGACAAAGTGCACACAGCAGATAAGAAGCTGGTAAAGCTTCAAATGCAAGTATGTGTTTGGCTTTATTTTACTTTCCTTGAACTTATTACTGTGATCAGTACAGACACAATTTTGAAAGATCAATGTGAGAAAGCCATATAACTCATGTAAAACATTTGTCTAAACCTCTGATTGGATGATTTTCTTATTATGAATTCTATTATGAAGACACATAGAAAAAATACTGTGCCCCTTTTGATTGCTGAGGAAATACCTGTAATATATGTTGTTAAGAAGAAACTGCTAGGGTAGGAGAAAAATTTAAAAAGGTTATGAATTGAAGTTGATGTGCATTCAAATAAGTCAGGAAAATAAGACAGGTAATACAGAAAAAAATCATACATTTAAAAATGGATATTTGAGATGTAGATGTTTGAAAGCATCAATGTTAATTTAGCAGTAAATTTGAAGTTCACCCAGATCAAGCCAGTTGTAACAGATCAGCTCAGCTTTACTCTGTAAAGAACTTTGGCAGTTCAGCAGAAAACAGCAGTGGTTCAGCTACTCACTAAGCTGCAGCAAACTGTAAGTGAGCTTTTGTATTGCTCTGGAAGGCTCAGTTCTCTCCAGCCAGGACCTGCAATATTGGCAATACAAAATTGTCTGAAAGTGGAGCAGGGTGGAGTCTTCAATTGCAAGTGGACTTAGACAGGGTTGAGCACAACTTGTGGAGGCCAGGCACAGCTCTGGGGAAGACAAGGCCTTTTTGGTATAAGGCATGTAGAATATTATTCATTTAAATGTCATAGAGATATTAAGGGATTAATAAAACAAAGCCAAGACCAGCCTTGTGTACATGTCATACTGTATGATCCTCAAGAGCTGGTATGGTCAAAGACATAATCTGTGTATGAACAGAGGAACAAAGGAATTATGGAATGATGCTTATTTTGACAGATTATCATAAGATATGTACTTTCATTTTACAACATAATTTCTGGAGGCTTATGTAAAGAAAAGCAATCAAATAGATAAACCTGCTTTCAGGTTTGCTTCACTGTTTATAAATTCATGTTCCTGATGTCCTTCAGAAGGCTAAAAGCAGAGTTAAAACTTCGCAATAAAACTTGAAATAGCACTTCCATATTTAAAATTCCTATATGGGGTGAATTACACTTTCTTTCAAACATTGCCCAGGAGCAGAATATGTTCTGAATCAGAGGCGATAATTTCAGATGGTTATATAGTTCTTAATTTAATTTCTTATAAGCCACTGTTGTGTTTTGTGTTTAAGAACCACTCATCCCATCCTGAAACAAGAAGCAGTGAATTAAGTTTATATGTATCTCAGAAGTAAACATGTGATCCTTGTGGAATGATAGGTGGGTGTAAACACAGAAGATGTTTATTCACTGCTGATGTTCAAACTGCTCAGTTTTTCTTCGGGAGTATTGGGCCAGCTGTTGCAATGAAGATGTCTGTGGTGTGAAGGAACACTTCACAGCAGTGCCCTTATCAACACACCGGAGGGGTTTACAGAACACTCCATCGTCAGTTCTCTGACCAAACTTTCCATCATACAACTCTTTTTGGAGACGTGCATCTATAAATCTGACAGGAAAGAAAACAAGTTAGCTCTACTCTCCTTGGTATGCATGTAGAGATCTCTGTGCTCCTGGCAATTCTTCAATGCCATCTCCCCCTCTCATTGGTATGTCTGTCTTACCTCCTGGTGCTGAGCTGTGTATTGTTATTTTTATTAAAATTATAAAAAATATTTCATGAAGGGAAACTCTGGGTTTTTTTCCTTCCTTGACCTGAAGACCTTGGTGTCCAGAGGCAGAGGCAGGGCTGGACTTGTCTCAACAAGCTTTGATAAGGTAATATATCAGGCATGTTTCCAAATGGACCTGGTGTCGGGCTTGCAGGACTCCTACAGTATAAATCAGAACTCAGCGCAGATTCTCCCCAGTCTAATGGCTGGAGTCTGCAAAGTCTTTGCAATCATCTTTCTCATGCACCCCACAACAGAAATGAATTGTGTAAAAAATAATGAAGCCTACCATTCTCTCAAAGGCACAAGAATTACTAGGAAAATGTCTTCTTTTTATTCCTGAAAGGTGATTTGTAGGATTTTTAATCCTCATTGGACAATGGCCATAAGCTATGATAAACAGAATCTACCTTTCAGCTACCTGGTGTTGACGTCTCTAATTCTTGTGCTCTTTGATCTAGCTGGACTATAAGGAAGATGAAACTTTTTATTTCAACTGGCTGTTTTGATCCCAAATGAAAAAACCATTTTTGTCGTAGGAAAGGCAGTGTGTCAGACAGATTTTGGAAGCCATGGCCTAAAAATTCCTGCGAATGTTCACATTATTTATATTTATTTATATTAAGTGAGAACTGATGGAAGGGACAGAGAGTTGCATTTTGACAGTCTCTGCTCCCGATGTCTCTCACTTGGGGAGACTGATAAGAGCATGGAGCTAAAGATAGTCCCATGAGAATGATGGGTACTCTGAAGTGCTGCACTGCAGAATGTATCAAGCTGAGCTACTCAGAATATTTTAATAATTACCTGGTATTATATTTGACAAAGTAGGAAGAACTTGTGGAGATTCATCAGTTCTGATGAAGTTTAAGGGCAATGTCTGAAGATCTGGGATCTCTGGTCATTTCTGTTGAGAGAAAGAAAGAACAGCAAAATGTAAATCTAATATTTTAAATCTGAAAATAGGCTTTTTGATGTAGTTTCATTTTTTCTGAGATCACTGGTTTTGCCTCATCAACAAACTATTTTTCCTAAAACCTCAAAAGCTGTCAAAGCAGACATTCATGGATTACCATTCTTGAATTATCTGTGTTTTAAAAATCATTGAAAAAGCTTCCATAGGAATTAATGGGCCCTGAAACAAATTATCAGTGGAACAGGGATGAAGTGCTACATAAAAACTGCTTCTCTCTGTATTAAAAAGCAACCTTCTGAATTACACCACTAAATGAGTCAGTAACATCAGATGATCCAATATCAGTGAACTGTATTTCTGTAAAAGCACTGATGAGTTGAAATTCAGGCTTTAGTGAATCTGTGTAGATCCTTTATCAGAATTTGTTCAGATCAGAAAATCTGAAGTTTTTCTAATGGACAAAGACCGTGAGTTATAGAAGAGCAGCTCAGTTTGTCTTTTAGATTTTTTATTTTTTTTTTTAAACCTGTAGCTGTTTTAGCCACACAACAGCAACAACAAAATCTTCAAGACTTCTTCTCTCACACTTATATTTCTTAACAAATATTGGTCATCAGCCATTCTGACAGAAGATCATTGAAAGAGTTAACTCTGAGATGAAGGAAAAATCACTCTGATTCAATCACTAAACTTGATGATGGAAACACAAACATGGTTGACACACCAGTGTGTCAAAAAAAGGTCTGAAGGACAAACTGAAAAGTCCTGCTTGAGAGGAAAATGCTCCACAGAGTCATAAGCCTGCAAGCAAATGAAGGTAGAGCAGGTCTAGGCACTGCATGGCAGGAGCAGGAGCAGTTTGACTCTATCAGAGCATTTTTCTGACAGTTTTCAGCCAGGGCAGGAGCAGGGAGCATCTCCTGCAAGGTGGCTGCAGGAGACTGGCTGGCTGAAGTAATTTGTGGTTGTGAGCACTCCCTGCCCCCAGCGATGGGTCCCAGGGTCGCATCCTGCCCTGCAAGATACCAGCAGCCTGCTGAAAAGAAGGCTTCTGGCTTCAATTACCTCCCCTTACTCCAAACTCAAGGGAGGGCCATGGCACTGGGCCAGGATTATCTTTACAAGACCATTTCCACTGAAGCCAAGCGAGAGCTTTTCCCCTTCCTAATCCCTGAACTCTTCTGTTCCAGAAAATAGAACTAATCATGAGTTTTTCTGTTACTATTAAATGAGCAAGTATGTGGCTGAATGATATACTGCCTGTTATTTTATCTTAGTTTTAGACACAATATGCTTCCTAACCCCATGACATCCATTTGTGTTTTTCATAATCAGAAAAAAATGTTGACATTTAGATTCAGCACAGCTTTGGATATCAAAAAATGGCCCATTTAATGAAAAATCTCCAGCTCACTAATTAGTTTCTAAAGTTGGAATCAGGTGTTTATAAGCCATTTAAGCAAAACAAATTAGTGTTCTACAGAGACTGTTGTTGGCCAGGCTATTGACTGAGTTAAAATATTCTTTAAAAACTTTGCAAAACTGAAAAGCAGAAGCTTTATAAGTGTCAAGTCTTCTTAAGAAGAGCTTTTTCTTTTTTTTTTTTTTTTTTTTTTTTTTTTTTTTTTTAAATTTAGTGCCATCTCTATTTATTGATATCTTTGAATAAACACTGGATAACATTGGATAACATTGGAAAACATTGGATTTTTTTATCCAATCTCAAAAGTAATGCTTGCAAGTCAAGTGTGAAAGGAATGGAAGAAGATGACAAAATAAATTCCTGAAAGGTATCTGAAATAAGCCCATTTATAATAGAGTGCTTGTCTAATTATAAGGACAATCACCTTTGGTGAAAATTGTAGGTGTTAAACAATTCCCATTATTTTAGCTATCTAAGGCACCAAGCCAGCAGTCAGTGACACAGATATTTGACTTTAGATAACCACACCACAGTCTGCTGAAACTGCAGCAAAGCCTGTATGTTTGCAGAGTTGAGAGACAACTGGGCATGTCCTGTTTCATTTGCAGAGAGCCCACAAATATACAATGTGAGTGTAAAAAAGGCATAAATATTAATGGATCTGAAAATAAGCAGTTTACCCTCACTCACTTCCAGCTTGTTCCATCCTAGTGTAAGTAGCTATACCAGAAAAATGAGCAGGTGGATCTTTAGATCTGGGTGATTTGGGTCTGTAAAGGACAACCAGTCTTTTTGTAAAAGGAAAAAAGTACATCCCAAACCCAACCCTCTTCACTTCCTGCTAGTACTTCATAGGCCAAGTTCTCAATTATCTTCTTTCACTCCACACTCAAGGGAGAGGGATGGCATTAGTCCAGGATTATCTTTCCAAAACCATTTCCCTTAAAGCCAAGGGAGAACTTTCCCTTTCTAATCTCTAAACTCTTCAGAAAATAGAATTAATCACAACTACAGCCTGTGTTCTCAGGGAAGACAATGGGGTTGATAGATATATGTGGAGAAGAGCATGCAATCAGATTGGTGGCAAAATCTTATTGTGCATTTGTTAGTTACGATAGCATTTAGGGCCCTACATTTGCCATCAGCATCAGAGAGCAAGTAGATTTACAAGTGATTTTGAAGTGAAACAGAATTATATATTCTTTACAAAAGTGTCCAGTATTTTCAAATATATTGAAAAAATTACTTTATCACAGTATATATGTAATGGAAAATGATACAACCCAATAATTGTTGACTGAGCAGCTAATACCTGAATAAACTAAAATACGACTGATGGTTTTTGTTTGTCAGGAAGCAGTAAAATCATATGGCTAGAAACAATCTTCTTTTGACTTCTCATATTCCTTCAAGCTTCATCATGCTTGAAACTTTCAGTCAGCTCACAGAGAAGGTCAGATGCAATTCCGACTTACCTTGGGAAAAAAGTATGTGACACTTCTGCAAGATCATTACATTTCTGTTTGTTGCAGTGCTTCTCTTCTTTTCTCCTTCTACTGAACTGAAAGAGGTGCAATGAGTCCAGTTTCATCCCTTACATTTTGGACTTTTCAGTTGTTCCTTGCCACTGCTGCAGACAGGACTAGGAGATCTTTCTCATATTTTAAGATTGTCAATGGTCTAGAGGAGAGGACTTCTACTCTGTAACCTTGGAAAAATGAACTTTTAACTTATTAACTCAAACAACTATGGTAGTAAAAAAACAGAATTTTCAATTAATTGGCTATGCAAAGACCCAGTATCTACCAAAATAGTTCAATTCAAGACAAACTGAAAATGCTCTGCTGAATTTTTTAACAAAAAGAAAAATGAAAAAAGGGGGAAAAGGCATTATACTTAAACTAAAATTCAATCTCCTTTTCTTTTGAGAGAATGCAAAATTTTAATCTGTTTAAAATTACTAGACTTCCACAATGAAAATGCTTCTTAGAAAAAAAGGCCTCAAAATATGTAATTTTCTATAAAGAAACCCAAAGTTGTTGTAAGAAACCATTTATCTTACTGTTAAATACAACAATAATGCTATTCTGTGCTAAGCTCTTTAGGTTAGCAAAATTACTTTTCTCAAGGTTAAAAAGAACCTCCCTAACTCTCTTTTGAAAATATAGGGACAAAGAACAGCACTGGAGGGGATTATTCTTGCTGCACTTGCAGGAGATTATCACCAGGGACGGCTCTTCCATCAGTGCCACTTGAGGCAACTGTGTGCAACAAAGGAAAGGTAAATATACCTGGTCAATCTGCTTGCTATTTAGATATCCCTGAAAATGCCCTATTATCACTTCCATTCACCACAAATACCCAAAGCAGGCCATCCCGCTTTTTATTTCTGGCCAGTTCCCTAATGGATTGGTTTGCTGCTCACAGGAACCGCTGGCTGCAACAGGATCGGCTTCCAGGTCTTTCACGACACATGCACTGCCTTCTCAGATAAGAGCTGCTTTTTTGCTTTCTCCAGGTGCCTTTACTTCTTTACTTTATTCCCTGGTCCATAAAACTGCATAATTCTTATCAGTATTTTCCTCTGTGAACATCAGCAGGGAAATGATTGTATGCTAGGAACTTAATTATTCATTAGCTTATGGCTAGTTCCTTCATACAACTTTCTCTGTTATCATTTCAGCTGATACAGCTAATAACAGAACAACAAAATTGTGCCTAAAGCAACTCCCCTTCTAAAGAAAAGGTGGAAGCAGATGCTTGGGTGGGATCTCTGAAGCTGTTCTTCTATTTAATGAAAGCCCTGGGTAGACTTGTATTTAAGTCAAATAACTTACCTGGCTTTAAATTGCACCCCTTCTGCAATGTGATGCCAGGAATCCCATCCAGAAGAGTTCATTTTTTGTCAGCAAGAGGAAATTATTTTTCTCTGGTGGATTTCTGCAGCTGAGAAATATATTCCCAGAACAGATCCAGCAGCGTAAATGCGGCATGAATTTTTTAATGTACTCACTGTAAACCAGCAAATGACATGCTGCCAACTATGCTGATCACTCTAGTTTTCTTCAAATCACATGTGAATATGAGCTTTCTCAGCTGTTTTTTGTTTGTTTGTTAAGAGAATCACAAAACTCTGTAATTCCCAATATGTTCATTTTCTATATCTCACAGAGTATCCACTGGTGATAGTTTATCAGACAGATTGTGCCAGTTGTATTGAGAGCTCCTTTAACATTTCTGTGTTTTTTCTAGTTCCTTGTTGAAAATATATACATATAAATAAAAATAAACATAGATATAAATGAAACAGCCATTCTTTTTAGCATTCCTTCTCTTGTATGAAGAAGGCAATGACTTTGAAGTAGAACTGTGGTCAAATAATGTGAATATCTGTATTAGTTTTCTTTCCAGCTTCAAGATTATGAGAACTTTTCAGCAATTAGACAAAATGCATCTTTTAATACATTAAATATTTTACTCTCTAGTAGCTGTCCAATATATAAAAGGCTGTTAGAGAGAAGACAGACATCTGTTGTTCGCTGGGCATGGGACTAGAAAAAAATCAGCTGAACTTGCAACAAATAGTGATCAGACTAGGTACTGGGAAAATACCCAAAGTAAATAAAGGTCTGCAAGAGATCACTTAGAAATGTTGAATCTCTAAGAGTTTATAGAACACCTTAAGACAAATTTGTCAGCTGTGCCTGAGATATATTTGGTACTTTTTCAGAACAAAGGAAGGGACTTTATGGTATTCTGGAGAATACCATAAACAAGTGCCTGCATGGATGGTTATCTGCTTAATAGCATAACATAATAATTTATGCTAACCACTATGAAATCCTTGCTTCTGCTTCTTACATTAAAAAAATCTTGTTTAATTGCAATATTAATCATCTCTAATTGATAATTCAAATTCAGAAATTGCCATTCCCTGGTTTGAGGCACATCACTCTTTGTGGGCTCGATTTTAGCCAGTGAACCCCAGTGAAAGGGAGCCTTACCATCTTTTCACCTCACTGTGAGGTAGGTAAAACTATGTGGCACTTAAAATCTGCTTTGACATATGGCATGTATCATAGGTAAATCAAATTTACCTCTGCGTTCCAAAAGATAGTAGCATGTATGGACAGGGAAAAGAAAATCTGGACAGACTGCTCAGGTACATATTAAATTTTATTGTCCTCTGTTCAAATGTGTTAAACGACCTGTACCAATTATCCAAGAGCATTGTATTCCTGGGACTATAAAATACAGAATTAAATGGAAGAGGTAAGTCAGTAGTCTTTTTGAACTAGCTGTTTTATAATTCAAAGTATGATTCACTTAGGAGAAATATGTTCCTTAATAATTTCCACTCATCTAATGACCCTCCTTTCTCATCCTGTTAATAGTTCAATTTTAATTCAAGGAAAAAACAAAGGAAGAAATGCATAAAATGCATCTATAATACAGTCTTTGGGCAAGAAAGTCTCAGAACACCAAAGAAATCAAAATGCCTGTTGCCATCTGTGGAAATTCTGCCGTTTGCAGCCAATATGTTCATTCAAATCCTTATCTGCCAACAATATAATGACATGATGATTAAGCAATAAGGATATTAAATTTCAACAGATTTATTTGAATAAGATCTGCATGAAGGATCCTATGCTCCCTCTGATTCCTAAAATCTGGCTTGTCAGATGATAAGATTAGTGAAACACTGGTTGTACTTCATCATTGCGTAGAAACAGGTATCCACATACCTGTTTGTAATACAGCATCTGTTTCTTCTCCTTCACAGTAATTCCAGGGATGTGATGTAGGCTGTCTCTGCCAAACATTTTCCTAAGGAGTCATTACTCTACAGGAGAAACCACACCACAGCAAAAAAACCTCTCTGCTGGAAGTCAGTTCTTAACATAATTTCCTAATTTCCTCATCTTATAAATGGCCCTGATTATGAAGAGATGTATTAGTTAAATTCCCAGCTAAACAATTTAATTTAGAAGAAAGAGAAAAAAAAACGTGAAAATAGGGTAAGAAGGAGTAGGAGAGGGTCTTGCTGCCTCTACAATTATGAGGAATAGCTACAAAATGCTTGTCTAAAGTCACAGAGATCTTTTAAAAAAATCCTTCCAATCTCAGCTTTGAGGATCACTAAACTCTTGGTTTTACACTCAGCTGGAGTAAATTGTCCAAGTGCTATTCATGCTGGGGAAATGTGCATTTGCATATAGAGGTGGCCTAAAACGTGACAAGATATTTGGTGAGAACATCTCAGTTTCCCTCATTAAAACAGAATTTATATTTCCCTCATTTATTTAAAAAAAAAAAAAAATCCAACAAACTTCTTATTTTTATTTTTTTTTTACACATAACTTGGGTATATCAAAGAGTAGTAGCAAGACACAGAAAATACCTGAGCATATGGTCAGTTCCTATAAAACTTTGTATTTCCATGTAGTATTCCAGGTTTATCACCATTAAGAGATTATGAGATTATTATGAGATAGTCTATATTGCTTTCTGGCCTCTTGGCTTTCTAATGTCTTTGCTTTGGCTGTAGCTTTTTCCTTAAATTAGTAAAATCCTGTAGAATTTAAAATCTGGTATGTCAACATCAGTCAAACACTGGTGGTTTTTGTTGGTTGTTGTTTTTTGGGGTTTTTTTGTGGTTTTTTTTGGGTTTTTTTGGGGTTTTTTTTTGGTTTTTTTTTCTTTTTAAAATTCTTTTCAATCCTCTCCACATACTTTATTTTTTTTCCTCCTAATTTCTCAAAGTCCATATGTGGCATTGGTTAACCTTTAATAAGAGCATACTTGCTATAAAACTGAAATTTATGCACCAGCAGCAAATACTGAACGGGACAGGCAGGGGGCATGATCTGAGTTATGCCTCTGTATAAGCAAGATTTTTTTCTTTTCTTGCTGTCTAGGGTAAGAGACAGAAGTGTAGCTGCCAACAGAAGGAACGTTCCCAGACATGAGCAGTGTGTGTGGCTGGGTCTGCATTACTTACAGCTCTGGCTGCTGCTTGTGAGAATTCTCCAGCTTGTGAAAATCAGAAGTCAGCTGAGCTGAAAGACTGGAAAGAAAAGGATGTTTCAGGCTGTGCTTTTGTCATGCTATTCTTGAAAGTATGTTAGTGGAAGGAAAGCATATAACTTCCATGTTCAAAGTCAGTACCTTTGAGAACTCCTTCTCCATGGCGATTCAGTGTCTGGATTGGTATCACACCCCTATGATTACAAATATTGAAGTACTGCAACATCTTTTCCCTAATTTATGTCCCCCACACCTTTAAACAGCTTTTCTTTTCCTATTATTGTCTTTTTGTTGATTTATACATGAGAAGCCCTATTTTTAGACAGCTTAGCTGCCTGACTGACAGAGATTTTGAAGGTAGCAGTGGCAGATCCATCCAATGTCAGCATTATCACGTACCTTACAGACCCCTAAACAGAAATAAATTATCTGATCAGAAACTGAGGTGAGAACTGATGTTCTTCAGAGATTTTGGAAATACTTTAGTGAATTTGTTTTTAATTCAGACAGCTAAAAGTGGTTGACTGAGCAGAGGACAGAGTATGGTAAGGAAGAGGATAAACTTTTTGGCAGGGATACTGCTTCTGTAATTAAACAGAGATATGAGTGGCCAAGACTCAGCCAAATGACAAAAATATATGTGATAGTCTCTTCAAAATGTCTTCTCATAAATTTAGTTTAAGAAAGAAACAGCAAATAAGTAGAGAAATTACAGCAAATATTTCCCAGTGATTTTTTGTTTTTCATTTTTTTTTAATCAACTCTGTGACTTAGTTAAAATGAACATCAGAACCAAAACCCTTACTAAAATTCTTGTTTCTCTCTGCTATTAAAAAAAAAATAAAAAAAAAAAAAATCAGGTAATATATTTTTTTTCTTCTTAAACATCATAGATCTATTTTTCTTTAAAACAAGATTTTACAATTTAAAGCTGAAAGAGCCTGGTGGAGGAGAAAGTTTGTGAAGTTCATGTTTTATGCCATCAGATTAAAAAAAAAAAATAGTCTTTTTGCCAGACCCAGTTTTGATGTGGGGTGTTGTGTTGTTTTGGGTTTTATTTTAGGTTGCAGTATAACCGAAAAGTCTAGCTCAGATGTCTGGCAATGGTATTCTCTGGTCAATGTGAATTACTCATGGTGCGCTGACTTTGATTGAACAGCAATCAAAGGTACTCATATTATCAATATTACATTCTCATATTGTCAATAATCTATTTTCCACCTCTTTTTTTCCGAACACTGGCAGAGGTGCAGATATCTGTATACCTGAACAATCTGTGCAGATGCCAAAAACTACGGCAAACTTGTGAAGCCTGAGAGAAGATGTGGTGGGTATTTATCACTGCTTCATGGATATGTATTTCCCCCCAAAGGGTTTTCAAGCCATCAATATCCTTCTAAAAATAAACAAGCCTGTGAGCAATGCAGCAATGCCTTCACAGCTGGTGAAGAGGATGGGTAACCAAAGGCAAATAAACCCCTTAAGGTACTGACACATCTCACTTCTGAACTGGGGGAAGGAGATACCTTCTTCATCCCAAATTTTGACCCATAGGCAAAAAAATGTATTTTTTATAATCAGAAGTGGCACTTCAAAGAATTTTGGGCAAAGCCTTAGCTCCTGAAAGAAATAGCTAAGATGATCAAATTAAATAAAAGAGTGGAAAAAACCAAAGTCTAATCTGGGCTGAAATTGATGTTGCTTTTGGCAGTTGGGATAAATCAGGTTGACACAGAAAGCACTTGAAATAGAACAGGCAATGCTTATTCAACTTCATAATGGTTCAACTCCATTTTAAAACAGAAAATATGAGTCTTAGCAGGATCAGCTCCTGCAGAAATGAATATATATGATGTATAATTGCTGAAGTAGGGGTATTAATCTTTCTTATCTGTGTAAATGTCTTGTAAAGCTGTCAAAAACCTTTTGGGAAAGTCAAACTGCAATTGGCATGGAAATTGCGTGTGATCTATTTGACTTCTTAGGATGCAGAGGACAAACAGGCTTTTCCCATCTACTCCTTTCCCCATGCTATTTTCAGTGGTCAGACTCAACCCTTTGTTAACTTCCAAGATCTTCCTAAGTGTGTCGCTATCAAATCCATGCAATCCTTTTTTTCCAAATTGAAACCTATATTTGCATAAGGTAAAGGTAAGTGAACCGGCAGGCAAGGATGAGGAGGAAACCAAATCGAAATAGCAAGCAGAAATCCAAGGGAAGACAACAGTGTTATGCACAATAAAAAACATTAGTGAAGAGAAAACAGGTTTTGGTACCACTTACCTGTTGAAATAGTCTTCAGTAAACTTAATTTTCATATTCATGGTGTATTCAGATTTGTGAATGCACAGGTGATAGATCTGAGGAAAATATAGTTGCTTAGTTCTCAGTGGACAGATGCGATTGAAGAATCAGTAGTTTGAATTTGCCCAAAATTTTTCCAGATCATCCTGGCCAGCCCTATTTCAAACACTTTCATGAATCCCATTTAGTCTTTGCATAGCTTTGAAATAAACTGTATGGAAACATAGGACATCATATTATATTATTGGCAGCTTTGTAAAAATCGGTCATTAAACTGTGGCCTTCTCAGGCTGTGGGAAAAGTGTATGTAAGAGTGTACTATTAGTACCACAGATTTATTGCTGCATTTGTTTTACTTTTAAAGTACAATTTCTTTTCCTACTTGAAACATTTTTAATTGCTGCTCTTCAGTCCTACCATATGATGGGCTCCTAGAAATCTTGATCATGGAAACAAGTAAAATTATTCCCCTTCACTTCTTCCTTCAATATTTGGATAGAAAATATTCCTCAGAGTTTCATATCTATACATGATTATTCCTTTGTGACAGATGGGCTGTTAAACTATTTAACAACATGCTTACAAAACTGTGATTTAATGATAACATATTTTCCTTATTTCCAGGAGGACACTTGTCTTGGTTATGGAAGATTAAATAGCAAATCATATGTGCTGGCAATGGGTCACAGCCCTTGGATCTTTCATGTGGCTGATGGGATGTATATCACATCTTAGAAGAGGAACGAAGGACTGAACAGGCATATTGCACCAATGCAAAGGGTTTAATTATGTGCTTGGCTTTTAGAGATAGCTCAATAATATTTTATAAAGGGTGTTTTAGCAGGAAAAGCACTTGGCGGTAGCTTTAATTGTTTTAGAACTATAAATATTTGATAGACCATCTGCTGGTGACACCGCAGCAGAACAAGGGCTGCTCTGTTTTGACTCTCTGTGGATTCTTGAAGAGTAGAGATACTCATTTTAGATCCTGAGATCCTGAGAGCCAGGCAAAGATGGAACTTGAATCTGAATCTGAATTTCTCTTGAACTTGAATTTGAATCTCAACTTGAATTTGAATGCTTCAAATTCTAACCAGATTTGCAAGGCTGGAGTTTCCTCAACAAATGTGGTGTAATTACACAAAGTGGGCACAGGGCTTTGCAGGTTATTTTTTCATTTGGCTCAAGCCTAGTGTGGAGCTTCATTGGGAGCTACAGATGTATCTTGTCTGGACAAGTTACCTTACTAAACCAAGAATATTTGATTTAAAAAAAGGAAAAAATAAATAAAAAAGAAAATCAGGTGACCTGAAAAACCCAGAACTGACAATAAGGCTGTCAGCACATTTATTTCTATTTTGGACTCACCAGAAGAACGTCTCTATTGGGGAGGTTTTGTAGAAGTCCAATCTTCAAAACCCATGTGGGAAGGGACATTTTTACTTCCATCTCAATTGCAAAACTTCTGATTTAAAATGCCTCAAGGAGTCTGGTGACTTACTTATACTTAAATGCTCCATTCTTGCTTTCCAGGCTCAGCAAAATTCCAGGCTATCACCCTTAGCTCAACTTCATTTTGACTTTTCACCCACTTTGCTAGCTTGATTTACTCTTAAATTTCACTCCTCATGCCCCTTCTTTACCTAGGCACTCATTTTAGCTTAGTTGCAAAGGAGGGACTCTATGTAATCTATTTTTTGCTTGTGTATGCAATTGAATTTACATGAGTCTCAGAGTCCTATAATATCCTCTGGGTACGGATGTTCTAGGAACCTGGAAATTGCAATGAGCCCATGGAATTATACCACCAGCAGTAACCAGTGCTAAAGAAACAAAGTAGGAAAATTTTTAAACAGCATTGTGCTGGAACTGGAAGACTAAAATCCACAATTTATGGCTGATTAAAACAAGTTAATGGCACTCAGCAATAAGCACTTCTTGGTCTTTCACCTCCCCTCCACGGTTTTAAATGGTTTTTAAATGCTTATTTGAGGTTGTATCAGACACTGTCTTGCAGAGGTTTGTGTTTGAGGAGGAGAGAAATGAGTTGTAGAAGGTGCTGAAGGCAGCAAATGTGTGCCTTAGCAACACCGGGTAAGAAACCAAGCGAGCTTGCTTCTCACCTTTGTTTCAACTGCTGGTTTACTTCCTCATGGCTGGGTATAGACTGATTCTCTCTTTGTTTCTGCTTAAATCTCTTCCAGGGACAAGTTAAAATGTGCTGGGCTGGCAGATATAAAACCTTAATCAACTATTGTCCCGAATATGATTTCTGCAATCCATTTCTTAAAGGGCTTCCATGTGTTTTAATCTTGGTAGTCATGTTCACTCCTCCTTAGCGTAAACACTTCCCCATGGATTTCATAACTAGAGAGAATTTAAACCTGGTTACTTTGTCCTTAGGAAGAGAAAGATCAGCATAAAATATCCAGAGCTTTCTAAATATTATTTTTATTGTATTATGAATTCACTGAGTGGGCAGAACTCAGATTTTTCCCTCTAGAATTAAAAGAGGAGAGTGTGGCCGTGCAAGAATTGTTTTATTAGGTTTTTATAAGAAGTTTTATGTTATGGTTCAGTTCACTGTATCCCCAGTTTTGAAACAGTCCATCCCCTTTGAGTTTTCTGTATAACAAGGTGTTGTATGTCAATCATCCTACCCCCCACCTATCCGTGTCCATCTCCTCTCCCCCCCCCTTCCACTCTGGGGCAGCCTGTCTATCACTTCGGGACCCCTCCCAAGATTGGGAAATCTCGGGGGGAGAGCATCGAGTGATAGGTTGCCTCGGGGTGGATTCCTTTGCCCTTGATGTCAATGGTCCGAGGCTTGGAGGTGGACACTCCTTGTTACCCCCTGAATCCCCTGATTCGTTGCCTTGTTGTAACCCCCCTGATCCCTCCCCCAGTTATAGGGTGGAGGAGGGAGATTCAAGCTCTCTCTGGCCTGCGGTTTGGGCTAGCTGTGGTGCTATCGCAGTTAGGCCTGAATAAACATCTTTTACCCTGCCGAGCTGAGAGCCATCCTTTTCTACTGCCGCTGCTGTCACGACACTATTTAGTCCAGCTGCTGCTGAGAAGCCGAGCCAGCAGGTAAAGATAACCTGTGTGCCCATCCGAACTGGGAACATCCTGGTCGCTGTGCAGCTCTGAGCCAGCCAGGGGCCGGCGTCCGCCCGGTGCGAAGGTAGAGCACAGCCACAGGAGAGAATATCCCTTTCATGAGAATCAGGCTTTGAAAGCTGACGCTCAGGACTTGACGACTGATTTGAAGCAATGAGATTAAGCATCCCGGGCTTCTACCTATTTCTTTCCTTCCAGCTGCCTAGTTCACAGAATCACAGAATGCAACTTGTTTCATCTTTCTCTTTTCCTTTCCTTTTTTCCTTCTCTTTCTCTTTCTCTTTCTCTTTCTCTTTCTCTTTCTCTTTCTCTTTCTCTTTCTCTTTCTCTTTCTCTTTCTCGTTCTTGTTCTTTTTCTTTCTCTTTTTCTTTTTTTTCCCTCTTATTTGGAAAAACAAAACCAGGCAGGCATTAGGAGCAATTGTTCTCAAGTGCCCTCCACTGAGAAAGATTCAAATGTACTGAGTTCACCCCCTGACCACTTGTAGATTAGGAGGACTAGTATCATTAGCAGAAGTGCACAGACACAGAATGAAGGTGTATTTACCCTTTGCACATCAGCTAAAAGAACTTTTCAATTAACTCTTTGGAAACTGAGAAAGAGGTGAACTACAGTTTGTGTACCTTTTGTGAATGATTCCTTGGTTTTCTGTCTTTCATGGATAATTTAGCAGCTGTCATGATTATGTCTGAATTAGAATTTTGAAGAGATAATTCCTTTTCTTTTCTTTCAATGTGGATATTTTCCCAGTTGCACCATGATATCATACATGCTCTTTTTGGTGGTTCATGTTTATGACATTTTATTAAAATAATTCAGATGAGAGAAGTGATGTCTCACTGCAATTTTGGCTTTTGTGCCTGTGATTTGTGATCCTAATGTGGCAGCTGTGTCAATTCTAAATTGATATTGGATGAGAACCTGATGCTTATAAGTGGGTGTTTCCTTTTCTCCTTCTTTTCTCTCCAAGCATGAGCCAAATTTGAAGCTGACTCAATCTTCATTATTGTGACAAGTGTCAAAGATATTGCTAAGCTTCCAAAGACCATGAAAACTTCTCCTTAAAGTTTTTTTCTGACCTTCCAGAGTAGCAGGAGAATTTTTCCTTCAACTGATTTGACATCAGCTCTGTTTGGGAAGGCTAAGAAGCACAGGGAGAGGACAGTTTCATACAGCATTCTTGCCCATTTTGGAACTGTTGAAGCCCATAGCCAAGTTTCCCCATGTGTTAAGGCATGAGAGCTGACAAGTAAGTTTTAATGAAAGAAAAATGTGGGTAACAAGGGAGCAAAGGGAACAGGAGCTTAGTTCAGAAATTTCCTCAGGTTGAAGGCAGTTACAAGATTCTTTGTTTCTTGAAAAACATGCTAGACCAGACACACACCACTGTCCTTGGGGCTCTGTAAGTGTGTGCACTTTTTGCAAGGTTGCTGCCTGAAGGTGGAAAAGATCAGGTTTGCTCAGACTATTGTCCAACTCTAGGTGAATATTGCCTCTCAGCTCTAGTTATTTATTGCAAATGGCATTTTAGGCAACCCAAGAAATCAGGATTTGGGACTTAATTTCCTTACAGGTACCATTTTGAAAATCCTGTTTCGTTTTGTAAAGAAAGCCAAAAGGAATTGGATTTCTGGCTCTCAGTTACACTTGAAAATAGGCTTTTGCTTCATAAACAACATAAACAGTTGAGGTGCTTCAATGTTCTTGGTTCTCTGAATCTCACATTATTTTTAAAATTTTCTCTCAGGTGAAGACTCATGCCTGTATTTCAGAGCCACTCTTCCAGCACCACAGGATAAGCATCTAGAAACAATGTGGGACTTCCAGGCGGCTCTGGAGGCATGAGAAGCTGTCCGATGGGATGCAGTCAGACAGTCATAAATAGATGCTGAGTGCTGTAATGTGACAGATCAGGTCAAACATTTTTATTCTGTCAGTTTAAATGATACTGCAGACCCGAAGGCTTTCGACTGGCTGAGTTTTAATCACTGAGGTAATTTTCCATGTGTGTCTTTCTGCAATGCTGCATTGGGCAATCCATGGCACTGAGCACAGGTTTTTACTGATTCCAGTTATGAGAGAAATCTCTGCCTAATTTAAGCATGCCATGGTTTTTCAGAGACATAAGGGGTAATTTTGACTTCATACTCACACTATGTACTAAAATCAGTGAGCCTTAGGAATTAGACAAATAAGGTGGAATTTAAGGACCCTTTTTATGGCTGGCACTTCAGTGGAGTATATGAGCAGAATTATCCTGTGCTGAGTTTCTCTTATGGCAAGGAGGATTCTATTTCTCTTGCTGTAAGGATGTGAGGTGGTCTGGGACTGCAGTACTGCACTCATCATCTCACGTTAGGGAGTGTGGAGGAGGAAGCACAGCAGCTATGGGAAATCCAAGGGTGATGCATCTGAGTGCAATCCTCAGTCCAAAGTGTGTGGTACATTTTGGACCACAGCAGGATCAACCATCTAATACACATAGAAAACTGGTTTTAAATATGTAGATACATTCTTCAGAAAAGTCCTCCTTTCACATGACTAAAATGTATGGTTCTGTGTGGTATTAGTAGTTGGTTAGAAAGAGTTCAGTTATATTAATTTTATTACTCAGTACCTTTCCTCAGACATTGACATGACCGGACTGAGGGGTGGAAGTACCTTGACACAAGGTATGGAATTACACTAAGAAACACAGAGATCAATAAATTCCAAAGGCCTGTGCATACCTGCTTGCTTTGAAAACCTTGTGAGATCTGAAGGGGAAAAATGTTTTGCTTATTATTTTTTGTTGACATCCTTATCTATTTTAGATTGAAGAAGTGTCTCATCAGAGCAGCTATGTAACTTCTTCCTGGTTTGCAACCTCTCATTCTTTAGGCAGACAGGGTGGGCAGCGTTGCAGGACAGCTCATGGTCAAGCAGGCTGAGGACCGAGGTCAAATAATCTAAGGTTCACTGAAGCCTCTACACCCCCTTGACAGCAAAGATTTCGGGAAGGTATGTCTCTGGCTTTGTGTACAAATGTAGGTCAAGTGATCACAGAAACACAGATCTGTGGTTCACAGCTGGATCTCCTGAATTATTACCCAATTCTATTCGGAATCAACCCACAAACTCAAGTGGATCAGCCAGATACTGACTTTTTCTTTCAAGCCCTCACAAATCATAGCAAAATTAAAGCTTATGCAATTTTGATGACTCATAAGTGGTCCATAAAATGTCAGTTAGTTGCAGGTGACCATAAACTGCTTTTAACACTTATTTTCATTCTAATTTGCATCATTTACTGCGAGTAGTCAGACTGCTATTATCAGGCTTACACAAGATCAGTGTTCTCAGATTTTGACAAGTCAATCTCTACTTCAAAAACCCTCAGAAGTTTTTCTTTTGTTTGTCCTTTTCTGACAAAAAGAGATTTTAATTCCCCATGGTGGATGCTAGAATTTCTCAGAGCTTTTGATTTCAATCTTCTAACTCCAAGGCAAAAATAAGACAAAATGACAGAAAAATATCTTACCCATAGTTTGTAGACCCCCAAATTCTGTGTGAGTGGACAGGCATATACAGCATGCTCCAATTTCCAGTGACTCTCCTGGATATGTAGCTTCACTCCGAATATTTGATAATTTTTAACATTAGGGGAATGTTTTCCCTTTTCTAATTGCAAGGGGTTTAAATAATGGTTACAGTTTGTTGTTATTCAAGAATTGGTAAACAGTTAAAAGTTTCTATCCAGCTCAATAAGTTTACAGATCAAATTTTCTTCCTCAGCAACAGGGACTGAGCACATAGGGCTGTCAGCTGGCTGTAGGGCATTTGGAATAAGGGTGAGGCTGTGCCTTGGCATGAAAAGCTGAAAAAAATATCATTACCCAAGGAAATCATGGTATGGGACATAGTTCAGCAGTGGAAAGATAAACACAAAATGAGTAAGGAAAACACATACCAGTGCTGGGAGACTGAAAGTCTGGAACAAGGCATCTCAGCCGAAGGGCAGGATTTGCAAACAGTCACCTGGAAACCTTTAGGCTGAAGTTTTCAAAAGGTGTCCAACAGGGAACCAGCTGCCCAGCTCGCTGCTTTCACACTTACTTGGGCTCTGGGCTTCTTTTGTGAGTGAAATGCTGTTCTCACTGGTAGTATAGGGAATATTTTTCCTCATCGCTGGAAACACCAGCTGAAATCCCTGCATGGCTCTATGACCTGTCAGCAGAAAGGCCCTTTCTGATCTGCAGATCTGTGCTTACACTATTGAATCTAAGAAAACTTTAGGTCATAGAATCAGTAAAGATCACTGAGTCCAACCTAACAACCCCAACTCCACACCAAACCCTGTCCCTAAGTGCCACATCTGCCAACCTTTAAGTACTTCTGGGGTGATGGCCCAACCACTGCCCTGGCCAGTCTGTTTCAAGGCTCAGCCACCCTGTTGGCAAAGAAATTCTTCCAAAAACTCTGTCCAAACCTCTCCTGGTGCAACTTGAGGCCATTTCTTTCTGTCCCTCCACTCATTATTCAGGAAAACAAACTGATGATAAACATAAGGCTTTTTTTCCTTTATTCTGTCTCAGTCAGTTTAAATGAATTATAAAGTCATCTAAACTCTGGCTGTTCTTGAAGGTCCTTCACAGGAATGTTCCTTCAAAGAAGCATTCCCATTGCAGTCAGAGGAAAAAAAATGGGTGTAATTTCTGAGGCTCTCTCTGCTTACTCCCCTGGGACATGCCTTTTTTATTTGTATGGTGAGATCTTCTCAATGATTTTCCTAAGCTGTTTTTTTAATTGTCATATTTCAATAATTCTATTCCCACCCCCCCTTTTAAATAAACATTTAAACAGTTCATGAGAAGAATACAGTCATGCCCTCATACCTCTTAAGAATTTTCCTTCTCAAAATAAATCTTTTGACTTGTTTGTTGTGGTTCTAGGATTTATACAGTCAAGTGCATGGTGTAATATATTTACAAAGGGTTTTCCTTCTGTATTTTCTTTTTTGCTTTGAATGGAAAGATGACAATTTTAAAACAGAGTAACATTGATAATCTGGACCAAATGTTTGAACACACTTGAAAAAGCCCAGCAAAATTATTTTATGGGGCCTTTATGTCTGGATTTTTTGAGTCATTTCATGTATCTGCAGGCATCGTAGGAGCCCTAGGACCCCTGAGTTTCTTTTTCCAGTGTTACTGTGCTCTGTCACCAGCATTAACACCATCAAACTGCCAGTGAGCACAAAAGCTTTAGAAATAATGAAATGTCACTTCCATTACTGAACAATGTGGCATTTAATGATTTAATGGGACTATGCAAAGTTTATTTGCGTTATGATTCCACTGCAATGATTTTTCCTGGCAGTCAAAGCTGCCAAAAATATCACTGAATGTTAATTTAGATGAACTTTAAAGGCAGCCACATAGGGACTGACCTGAAATGAAAGCTCTTGGTCCTAGCCTTCAAACGAGGCTACCCTGGAGGGTGTAATTAGAATCTTCCTTTAACCTCACAGGCGTCAAATCTGAGGAGAAGACATGGCAAAAAACACTCCCCACAATGAGCAGATGTGTCATTCTCAGAAGCAAAAATTAGAGCAAAATAATTAGCTGGCAGAGGCAGAAATACCCCTGGATTTAGATATCATTAACACAGTTAATTAAATATCAGAAAATATTGCATGAAAATATTCTGGGGGAAAAAAAAAAAAAGGAAGAAGATTCTATTTCACAGTGATAGAAATTCTAGCAAACTTTAATCATCTTTCAGCATCAATCTCTATCAAGCATTCAATTCTAACTGCGTTGGTCCTTTAGTTATTTGAGTGCAGGTTGTCAGAGTGCATTAATGCTGAGCTTCACAGCTGGGATGGTTTCCCCTCCAAAGAAATAAAAACATTTTTATTGGCATGTGTATGATGATTGTACCTGAAAGGAAGAAACCAGTGACTTCAGAAGTCCTTGGTTTTGCCTAGCTCTCCAAAGACACATGCACTCCACAGGAGGAGTTTAAACCAGGGGCTTTTATTCAGCTTGCACAGTGTCAGCTTAAGTACTGAACGAGCTGGTTTAGTTTAGTTGTTTTGGTTCATTTTTTTTTCTCAGATACCAGCTTGTTGAATGAAAAATGAGATTTAAAATAAACATCATAAAAATAATGGATTAATTTGTGAGGAAAAAGTGATACATTTTGGATGTGGTGATTATTTTCACTGTAATTTTGTAAGCATTTTGACAGTTTTGTTAGATAGAGATATTTTAGAATTTAGCTAATGAAATTTAAATCCTGGCTAAAAAAAAAAAACAACAAAAAAAACAACAAACAACCAAACAATAAACAAAAAAAAAAAAGCCTTGAAAGAAAGACAGTAAAGTATTATGAGAAGAAAAATGAGAGAAGAGAGAAGAAAAGAATATTTTCTTTGGAAAATAATTGGTTTTGCTTGGAAGAGAATAAACACACTTCTACTCTGTCAATAAATACAAACCAATAAAGTGCTATAGTTCTTGTTCAGTCCCATTGTGGTAACACTATTTTGTGTTAACTGTAACACAGATAGCACAAAAGAATATTTAAATCATTGTGAGGACGCCTGTCAACCACAATCTAACAAACCTTCAGGTCTGAGGAGCTGCTTTCTCTTCTTAATACGATACATAAATAGAAAACAAAAAACCGGATTGACTAAAGGTTTCTTTTATTCCTTGAAGTTAGAAACTAATTATTACCAGCTTTAGTTAAAAACAAACAAAACCTCCAACCTACCCAAACAAACAAGCCAAGCAAAACAAGACAGGGTTTTACGTCTCCCTAAAAGACAGAAACTAAACGAGTATCAAGAGCATGAATCTGAAAATGACATGTCAACGTTATTACAGGAAGAGGACAAAAAAGAGAAGGGTGAAGTTGTGCATAAAAGCGAAAAAAAAGTACCCACTGCAGACTGATGTCAATTTTTTTTAAAGCAACATCTCAATTCCTTGGTTGGAAGGCTAATTAACCTAACAGCAGGATCCAGGCTGAAATCAGCTCTTTACTCTCTGTAATCACTAGGATCACCATTTTCTCAGGGCCTGAGGAAAACAGCCCATGAAACTTAATTCAGCTTCCATGTGCTTATGCATAATGACAGTGTCTTATTTCCTTGAACGGTACTTTTCTGACTGGAACCCGGGTGGACAAGTGGCTTTTGGACAAGGATGGGAAGAAATCCCTGGCAGCAGAGTCCCTACCATGCTGGCTGCCGTAGGGAAGACACAGCAAATGCAACAGGGAACTTCAGGAGAAGCTGATTTTGCAGATGAGGAGTGGTATTTTTTCCTTCTCCCTGCTTATGTGGCAGCAACAACTGCCTTCAGCCAATGTGTCCCTAGGTGTCTGTAGTTTTCCTCTGTGTCTTCAGAGGTGTCCACCTAAAACTGTTGCTTCTCCCATGGGATTTTTTGGCCCAAACTGTAAAATAAGTGTGAATTTTATTGACCTAGCTACTGAGTTAAAAAAATACGTTGTGTGAAGGGTCGTGTGTTACATCTGGGCAGCAACTAAGTACTCACACCTTGAAGTGAGCTTCGGGGTATCTACAGTCATATTGTGAGAAATTAGTGGGTTTCCTCACAGGGCTGAAGTCAGAATTTGCAACTGAAAATGGTATCGTGAATATTTTTAAAAAAATACATTTTACTGTGCTGAGGATTTAAAATAGATTACTACTTTTCCAAGATAACTAGCACTGCAATCAAAGACTGGCTCTTAACTTTTGTGTTACAGTTTGACGCAATCAAGGGTGGTAAATAAATTTGTGGTGACATCAGTAGCACTCAGACCCCATCCCAATGTGGGATGTTACAATAATACATAATTTTAGATGCAATTAGACATCCTGATGCTATACCTTGCCCTCAGATGTTACATTGTTATTATATCAGCGCTGCATAATTTAGACAAGCCTTTTTCTATGGAGAAGAATCTCATTTTACTATGGAGACTAAGGATTTCTGGGTAGCATTATCAAACAAAAAAGTGAGGAATCAGATGAATTTCCAGTCCAAACTCGTTTCACCTAACTTTAGCCATGTAAGAATTAGGTATTCATAGTAGGAGTCAAGGCAATGGTGGGAGATCTGTGCTTCCAAAGAGTGACTAATTTCAACTATTTTAGACACTTCTCTTGAGAGGGGATGAATTATGCTCTGTAAATGCATTTCCACATGCCCTGACTATTGCTGGGCCTGGATGACTAGATTGCATTAATCACCTGTGTTATCATAGTGGAATTTAGATTAAATGATGCATGAGTGTATTTCGATGTATACTTCAGTGCTCAGGCACTGCAGGGCCTCTAAGAGGCTGTCATCTTTAAAAGGATGAGACCCATTTATTTTCCAAAATTCTTAAGATGCAGTACCTAAAAAAAAAAAAAAAAAAAAAAAAACCAAAAACAAACAACCAAAAAACCACAACAACCCCCTAAAAAAATTCACCTGTTTTTCCATTCTATTTTTTGTAATTAACTTTTTTTTTTTTTTTTTTTTTTTTTTCCTACAGGTCTGCTTGCAAAGGAATGACATTGTCTTTTGTAGTTAAAATCACTGGAAAGAATGTATTTTGATTTAAAAAAAAAAAAAGAAAAAGAAATGGCAAATAAATCACAGGTCTATGTAACTAAATGTTTCTATCAATTATTTCTGAGAGATTATTGCTTTAAATTGTAAAGGAGAAGACATGAGAAATTAAGCAATCATGAACAAATCCTGAGTATATTGAAAAAAAAAAAATCCTCCATGGAAAAAAAAATATTTCAACATGCCATCTAAAATTCACTTCTATTTCCATATCTAATTTCAGAAATTCTCAAGCTTACAATAAGAAGCTGATGCGATAAGTTTTTTCCCATTAGCTGGTAAGAAACAAAGCCAAAGCAAAAATTGCAAGTTGTTTTACTTGTGTGCTGGAACTTACACCATGTGGAAAGCTTTCTTCTTCACAGGAACAACAAAAACTGGCCCATAAAGCACGGAGATGAAAATCTTCCAAGGCAGCGCTTTACCTCTGGGAAATAAATCTGAAACTAACGAGCAAACAAAGCCCCCAGCTACTCTTGCATTTGTGTCCTGGTTAATGAAGAGTGTGTCACAAGGATCCACAGCTGCTCTGTTTCTGAACACACCAGACAAATGAAAAGGCACTTTATCAGCAAATGGGACTCAGTCTATCACCAATGAGGTCAGTGCTGTTTCTTAAATTTACTAGCTGAAAAATTGGCTGAGAGGCAGCGTCTTTTCTAGCCTGCATGCCAAAGCTTTCATGAAATATTGTGAGTGCTTTTGATAACCCACAGACATATACTTATTATGCTCTGCAGTGGTATTAACCCGTGAGAGATGCTAAAATATGGCCCACAATTAGAATTTGACATATAAAGTGAACTGCAATAGGGCTGCTAAAGTACAGTTCCTTGACATCTGGCTTCTAAGAATTTCAAAAGAACAGTCAAGTGCCAAGTTGTCTTGCTCCTTCTCAAGTAATTGAATTCCACAGAGGGTGTTGTTTGCTGATAGTTAAACTCCTTTTGTGCAGTCAAGTGCAAGGGCTGTGTTTGCCAAATATTGAAGATGGAAAGTTTAATGTGGAATGGGGGCTTATGCTTGCCCCTCGCTCTGAAACAAGCTGCCTGGGTAGGCTCTGACATATCCTCACATTTTTACTTCACTGGAATTTGCTGAGTGTGGCAGTCAAAGCTGAAACATATCAAAGAACCAAAATCGCTTTAGTGGTCTGACATAAATTGTAAATTACCACAGCACATCAGTTTTGTAAAGAAACCATTCATGTCTATTTGAAATGTAAAACTAAAAAGGCAAAAAATTATGTTTCAGATTCTTTCATGAATCTATTAGGACAATCATCTAGCAAATATTAGTTTATCCTCATATCACATGACTGAAAAAATCTCGGATTATCAGCCTCATTTCACACAGAGAGCCTGATCTGTTGGGGTGCAGGCTCAGTCCAGCTGCTCAAACTTGACCATTTAATGCCATCTGAGATGCAGTCTGACCTCCAGCTCCTACTCCAGGTGAGTGTGTACCTCCCATAGAAGTTGTATGAAGCCAGCCTCACACAGACAAGAATTCTTGAACAGCCCAAATGGAACAGCTGAACCAAACTGTAAGGGACTTTATAACTGATCTTTGTAATAACTGAAGTGGGAAATTAACTCTATTTCAACAAAGATTCGGTTGTTCTTAACCATTTCCTGCACCACATTGTTCTTAACCCACTCCAAAAATCTCATGGAGAACAGCCCTGGCCCCCTCTTGCCTTTCCTTCTACCCTGCAGAGCCCTGCAGTCATTCCTGGTGTGTTAAAGGTTTCCTTCACCAGTACCACTGATGATGGGCGTTCATGGGCTGGGCAGGCCCCTGGCAACTCCTCCATGGCATCCCGGTCCCTTGACTTTTGATCACTTGCTTTTTCTTTCTGTCGGGCAAAGGAACAAACAAACAAATAAATATTGCTGCAGTTTTCTGCTGGATATTCCATGGGGCTGACAGGGACATGGTTACCCTTGCCAACAAAACTTTCTGCTCTGTTTGGTCTTGGTGGTTTAGTTGTCGCTTCTTTGTTCCCTGAATAGCAACCAGTGAATGTCAGAAGTGGAAGACAGGCATATTTGTGCCATTTCAGTTAGAGCAGAATAAATAACTGATTGTGACTGCTGCCTGCTTGCGCCACACTAAGATGCAAATCACCCTGCACCTGAGCTCAGAATTGTCCTCGGGCCCCCGCTCGGGGAGTGGGAAGAGGTAAAATGAACATTCATTAAAAAGAAAGAAAATAAGTCACCCTGTCATGGTCCATCACTCTTTCTCGTGACACCCAGTGCTGTACTACTTTGGCATACCTGCCTCTGAGGAGGTAGAATAAGCTTTGGAAAATGTTGGATGATGACAGCTTCATATTTTTGGTACTTCCATGCAAAGGTGTAAAAAATTAGAGAGATTTTGTGCAAGTCTCCTTTGCAGGTGGTGATGGGAGAGAGCCATATCATTCCTTCAGCATAACAATCAAATCATGTGAGCCTGATTGCTGTCATCAAGACATTGATAGGATGTAAGGGAGGGAAAATTTGTAGGGAAAAGGAATATCCACTCCCTGAAATGCTCAGCCAACACTTAGTAAAGAATAACTCATATGAGATTTTTTGCAACATTTTCTTTGTGAATCAATCCTAAATGGATTGAAATTTTCTGCAGTGTATTAGTTGACTAATAGTCTTAGCATTGTATTTTTATAATTCCTCTGCTGTACCTGATTCACAATCCATTGATTGAGATTGTTATTCTGGATTTTAATTACTCAGGTAATTTTGCATTCCTAAAATATTGATGGTCCACTGATGCTCATTGCAGTTTTAATCTTTACTTTCTACAAATATTCTTCAATAGTTGTCCACAGCTATATTACTGAATAATTTTACAGGGAAATTTGGTAAAATAATAAGGCAAAAATACACAGAAGAAATACCTTCACTAAAATTCTGGTTATAGTCTTAGCTGTATACAGAAAAGTATTTTAAAAGAAGATTCTAAAATACAGGACTTCAAATGTTTGAAGAAACTTCACTCTGTCTTTCCTTCAGCCCTTTTTTGTTAATTTTCAAGTTTCAGTATGGTTTGGGAATTATTATTATTGTTGTTATTATTTTCTTCTTATTTTTCCTTATTTTTGTTTTCCTACCACAAGCTTTTATTACATCTGAAACAATTTATTACATTTATATTTTTATTACATTTGAAAGCAATTGAAAAATTTGCCTGGTCACATTTTTTAATTTTGTTAATTTTTGACTTATGGCTACCAAACTCATGCAATCATTGGGGAAAAAACAAAAAAAAAAAAAAACCATTACTAACTAGTCCTAGAAATATTGATATATTTACATATGATTAAGAACAAAACTTTAGGTGAAATTAATAAATGAATACATAAAGGAAAGATGCAATATTTTGTATATTATACATCTCCACCAAAGTGTAGACTCTTTTTCTTTAGGAATATTACTAAAAAATGATTAAGACATGAAGAAGAGGAAAGGATTGTGTAGAAAAATAAAATTTAAACTAAAATAAATTTTAAAAATGTTTGGAACTTTTGGCAACTCAGCTGCCACAATTCCTGTAGGAAAGTTTCCAAGGATATTACATACAGAATATTTTCCACCAAATTGTCCAAATATATGTGTATTTCCAAGTAAAAACTGGATTTGTAGAAAGTATTTTCTCATAGCAAATTTTAACTTCATGTATCAATCTGTGTATTGTACATGAAATTACCTCTGCTTTTTGGTGTGCTATCCAAAAATATTCATTTTAGATGTCAGTGGGAAAACTTTCCTTGGCGGTGTTTTGGAACAGATCAAATTATAGCTTAGTTAATGACACAATTTTTGCAACCATCTGCAAAATGGTTGCAAAAAAAATTACAAAAGGATTGTATTGCATGCAATACATGCATAAATCCCCCCCAAAACCCAAAAGGATAACTTTGTATGTCTGTGCTTCTAAAAACATGTTTTCAGCTGCTGCCATCAAAAAAGAAAGCAAAAATCATAGGAATACAAGAGCAGCAAATGTGTTATGTTGGCATGACAACTGCCACTTCTGGTCTGGAGAGCTGAGAGTGAAAACTGCATACAGAGAATAAAAACTAAGAGAGAGAACTTTGTGCGGGGCAAAATGGAATTAAACCAATCTGCCTCAAATATTTCCAAGGAAACATCAAAGGAATTTTATGTAGCCACTGTTTGATACTGAAAAATACTAAGAAATATGAAAGTACAGGGGAAAAATCACTGTCCTGTAGTACTTACATGGTATTTGAAAGGAAAGCTAACACCCCTTCTGTTGTTAAGAAGGAAACCTGAATCCAAGGTTCCACCATTTTAGTTTATTTGAAAACAGAAGAACTTCCATGTTTTTTTAAGCTTAAGTAAGTCATGGATGCAGTGATGGCATCTTTATGTAATCAGTTGTTTTTTGGGATAAATACACTTCTTGTGTTTCCACAGCTTGATTCTGTTATGAGCATAATTTGTGGAATAAAAGGGACATCCAGGAAAAGAAGCAGCTTCAGTGTCTGGGGTCCATCACTGGACTTATTTCACTTAAGTGCACAAATGAGGAGTTAAAAGGTTTGGCCTCATAGTTCTCAAAGTCAAAAATGGAACCAGACTAAACAAGATGTTATTGATCACTTCTGATGCATGAAAGGAATTTAAAAGGGAGGATAAATTCTGAGATATAAGTATGTTTTTCCTTTCAGTCACTGAACATATTAAAACTATTCATCCTTGGTAAGCTTAGATTGTAAAGCAAGAGAAGCAGAGACAAAATTCAGCGATTGGGTATATGTGAGACAACCATATGAGGATAATATATGCCACAATCAAAGTTCCGGCTTCATGGCTTGGTGACAGTTATTCCTGAAAATAGGGAAAAGTAACAAGAAATTACAAATCAAAATTACCCAGAATTAGACTGCATACTTTAAATTACTCGGTAAGTGATTTGCATGGTTGCCTCACTGCTGAGCCAGATCATCTTACAAAGAGTAGCAAACTGAATGCACAGTCTCTATCCCTTAATTTTCTCTCACTCCCAAAAATAGTGTTAGGGAGATCTTTATTTTGCTTGTACAATTCATACATTTTCATGAAATTCCTTACACTACTTTACTCTCTGCTTCAAAACATTTCCCTGTGCTGAAGCTAGTCTGGCTCGATGAGGGAAGGAGAAAGCCAAGGGTATTAATAATTTAGCAGAGGACCTCTGGAAACAGGAGGGAGGCAGGAAATCACTGAAACGTGGTTTAGGATCCAGAAGACAATTAGAACCTGGATAATAATAAAAAAAAAAAAAACATAAGCAGCAAGGTCTATAAAAGGCTTTGCAGATCCTTCCAAAGTGAAAAGAACAAAATATAAAAACAGATTCACTACCTAAGAGAACAGGAAACTAAGTAAGAAGTGATGTAAGCTCATGTTCTCAGTGAACTCCCTGATTCAATTTTTACACAAAGACACTCAGAGTTAACCAGATGCTTAATGCAATTATATTAACAGTGCACAGGTGTGCAGATCACAGTAGGAGATAAGAAGAGATCATTTCAGAGTATTGCAGAATTTATGGCGGGGGTATTTTTGTGTTCAGGGCCTGATGAAAATCATGGAGAGGGGTAGTTAAATTCTTAGCATTTAATTGTTGTTATTAGAAGAGAAGGAGGTCCCAGGAGACTGGAAAAATGTGGGAGCTTTTATTAAAAAAACCTAAAACACAGAGAGATAAAGGCTGAGAATGAAGATGATTCAGGCTAATTTCATTAGCAGGAAATAGACATAAATGTTTAAAAAATAATAACAATATACATGTAGGAGAGAGTAACAAAAATTTAAGAATTTCTTTGAGAAGTGACTTCTCCAAACAAATAAATATGAATTTTGACATGGTTATTGGTACAAACATAAACATAAAGTGCAGAAGTGTCTTAAATTCTGTAAGGCCTCTGATATCGCCTCATAGAAATAGGAAATATAGGTTGGATAAGGAAAAATATTTCAGGGAATATTGTCATAAAATGGACACCTAATTTGCTGGAAAAAAATAAAGCATGTTACAGTCTCTTTCATGCCCAAATTAGTCCCGTTATTTTCATTAAGGATTCAGGTGGTGAAAAATATAATAGACTTATCAAATACACAGAACATACCAAAAACTTTTCAAAAGACAGGAACAAATCAAAATAATCTCAACAAGTTGGAGAAATCATCTAAAATTTAGGAGGGAAAAATTAGATAATGTCAAAGGTAAAGTCTGTAAGAAAAGCAAAAAAAGAAAAGCATAATTAAAAAAGAGTGTCCTCAAGGCTTATTGGAAGTTTTGCAAGAAAAGTATGGTGAATTGTAATGAATTGGAAAATCGGCATGAAATAGTTGCAAAACCTCCCAAGTCTCATTCTGAGATATTTTACAGTGAGCACAGTTACTAGGCACAGAAAATAACTTTTTCTTTAAACTCAGATGAGGCTTTGCCTGGAATAATGTCCAGTTTAAAGACATGGTTTTGGGGATCACTTGAAAAATGAAGCTCAGAGGAATGATATCTTAAAGATCTCGTTGAAGTCCGGAAAAAGGAAGATCAAGTGCCATGTCTGTGTGTAATCCACTTTCCCCTATGTTTACTCAGCAAAGTGAAGAACAAAATGACTCAATTTCCAGAAATATTTTAAATCAGAAAGTAAAAAGTATATTTGTCTGTCAGCACAATTAAGTTCCGGAAAAAGGGATGTTATGAGGGAAGCTCTGTAAAGGCTCACTTTTACAAAATTAATAATAATAACAACAATAATAACAAATTACTAATCAAGAGCAGTATGTTGCTGAGACACACATAAGGGAGCTGAGAGAAAATGACCTGGATGGTTCTCCCCAGATAGTGAATCTCTACCTCCAGGTTAGCCAAGGCCCTGCTCTGTTTCACTGTAGTCAACAGGAATATCCAATTCTCACGGCTTCACGCCAAAGGGCAGGGAGTACACGTTCTCCATGTCTTTGTGGTGGCACTGGGCAGAGAATGTCACTTGATCATTAGTGTAGAACTTTCCATTATTGAGACTGCCAAAACAGGCACAATAAATATTAGTTGGGGGTTCAGACTCACTGATTTCTTGGAACAGATTAAAGCTCTGATTCATGAAGCTTCTCAAGCAGCTTGTGACTTGTGCATTTGAGTCATGTCTCAAACTGAGCATTTTATTATAAATACATGTGTAGAATGTAATTACTGCCATTAGGGTCTGGTACATCTCAAAATTCGTGGTAGAACTCTCTCACCTTTTGCACACAAAATCAGGAGAGGCGTAACATCAGAAAACACATTTCAGGAAATAATTATTGTCAGGGAGCTGAACTGGATTGCCAGGAGTATCCCCACGCAGACCTCAGGCCTTGCCTCTGCCTGTGTGCTGCACTCACTTTAATCTGATGTCCTGTGTCAATCACTGCACCAAGACCATTATCCTGCTCCATCTTTCCCCATTCCTGTTTGTATGGGAACATACCTCTACCTTCCAACTCCACTTCCCTGCACCCCCATTCTATGCACACCTTTTCCTTCCTGTCATTATTAGAATTAAAAGAACCCTCTTGTGACTCTAGAGTAACAAACCTCCCAATGATTCCTGTGTACAGCATAATGACAAATATTTTTAAAACTCCAGGAAAAAACCCAAAAAACAAAACATCATCTCACACATTCCGAGTTAAACAGTTTCACTTCTCCCAAGTACCAGGTTTCATTTTTCACTTCCGTATTTCTTGCTTCATCATTTGCCACTTTTGATTTGGTAGAGTTTGACACCTACTTTTGACTAAGAACAAGAGCCATGGAGAATATATTTATTCTATTAGACAGGAGGCCTTAAAAGTAACATGGGTTTATGATGTTGAATGTGGTACAAGGAACCAAAGCACAAATCCACTTAAAGAACCAGAAAGTTTTATTAATATTTTCAAACACAAAATGAAATTCCACCTTCAAGTTATATCCTGTGAGATCAATGATAATTACATTTGCTTTGCTAGGATAAACACCTCATCTTATTGAACTTGCCTTCCTTTTCATCTTTCCTGCATGGAATAGATTGAGTATCCCTATATATGGCTTTGGGAGATACCTGCCAGCAAATAAGAATCGATGAGAACACATAAATCTCACTGATGATTATGTCATAAAACTCAACCCACTTCCAAAATACATAGAATAACTAGGTCATTAAATAAATGACAATTAGATTTATTGGTCATGATGTGGAAGTACAAGAAAGGATAAGAGTCCTCTGATTCACTCTGAATGCACATACCTATTAAATAATCCCGGCGAATGTTAAAAGCAGCCACGTAGTTTTCAGTCCATTACAAAAATAGAATAAATTAAAGATTTCTAAAGGATGATACTAAAGAACGAAGTATTAAAATGTATAGCTCATAAGGATGTTAACAGAAACAATAGTTAAACCTAGCTCTTTTTGGAAAGAGAAATACATCAGCATTCAGAAATTTCCAACATGGTCATGTCATATGAATGGAGGGATTGACTGTACTTTTCCCTGGAGTGATGAATTCTTGGTAATTAGAGAGAACAGGAGAATTAGACAGTGATTTGACAGATCCATCATTAGATTTGAGGATGTAAATAGCATGATGCACTATTTGAATTGTGTCATCATCAAAATATGAATAAGGAAATGTGAAAATTTTTAATTTATTCAGGCTAAAATCAGAAGACAATGCAAAATAAGGAGCTATTATTATAAACATTCATTTTCAGAGATTCATCACCCACAGCTCCTATAGATATATTGAGTTTAGCAAACAGCTTCTATCAGAACAAATTTGACTTTAACACTGTTTATTAAATATGCAGAGAAGGTCCAGAAGAAAAATTAGCAATCCCAGAGTAAAAACAATTACATCAGAATTCTATAAATTCTCAACATGAATATTCTGTAGGTAGAAAGTATATTTATGACTTGAAGTGGAATGACATGCTTTTATTTGTTGCAGCAATCTTGTGTGGGAAGTAGCTACCTCAAAAATGCATGCTTTAAATTATATTATGCAGTGGATACATGTAAATGGGGCTGTGTGGTTTCTTGTAGGATTATTTTTATGATGAATTATTACATAATATGTTCTGATGATACTATGTAATGAAAAACCCTCTTGAACAGTTTTTTAATTATATTAATTTTTATTTAAGTTTAGAAAAGTTAGGTAAAATTTAATATTTAGATGATAATATTATAGGAACACTGTATCTCCAAACTAGAATTCAGCTTGGTCATTGTTAATGAAAATTGGTTTTAAATGCAGAGTTTTAGTAAATAACATGTTGCATTGGTTTTAAGTACCAGATTCTGGAGACAAAATACAATGCTGTTCTTATTGTTTTTATAATTATCTTCATAAATTTGCACAGTTTTTAAAGCCCAGTCTAAAAATCCATTCACTTGGATCAGCATTCATCAATGCTGTATTTACTGGTGGCCTAGTCAAAGAAGAACTGAAAATATATTTTAATGCACGGCAACCAAACACAAGAGGATCGGTTAAAGCAGTTCACTATCTGAATTCTGTAATTAGTTAAAAACAACAAAAACCTCCAACCTTGGCATAACATTTTCACACTTCTCAGAGCTAAATTTAGCTGTGTTTCAATATTAGAAGTCTTTGTTCCCTGGAAATAATACGCGCAAAGTTACACACAAAGTTTTGAAAGAGAAAATTTTGCACTGTATCCTCGGTTGCATGAGCGGGATAAGAAAAATTCTTCCAATACATATTGCATGACAGTGAATTCTCATTTAGTTCTTCCCCAGAGGCAGAAATCAATTGGAGTCTTTGGATTTATGCCAGTGTATATTGGTTTAGATTCAGAGTTTTGGTGTAGAGACTTCTGACTGTAAGGAATCATAATGATCCTGAATTTATTAGCATATGCTGATTTTTAAAATGTGTTTTGAAGGTACTGAGGTACTTTTAGACATTCAAAAGTTGAAGAGGAAAGAGACGATCAAAACATGAACTGTAGTCTGTCCAACCAAAGCTTCGATTTAAGCATTATTCGTCTTGTTTCTTGAAAAGAAGAGGCTGCAGGAGAAATCCAACAGAATTTAAGAAAACTGCCTTACCATAAAGTAATTCAGCGCCAGCTTCTTGTCCAAAAGAACACAGCAGTGCGAAATGGAAAGATCTGGTTCTTCGTGTGAGGAAATATTGTCTGGTCTATTTCCATTCTTGTTCCAATTCAGTCGGTCTTTTTTAGAAAGCAACCCCACTGATATCCAAGGGAAATCATATAGTAACTCCTTTGTATACCTTCTCTTAAATGTTAAAAGTAATTATCCTGTCCTTTCCCAAAGCTCTCTATCACTGGCTATCAGGGGTCTCAAGAAGTCATGGCCTTATCACAGAGTGAGCAATGCTTTGTGAGCAGCATACCTGTTATCTGTGAGAAAAAAGGTATAAATTGTCCTTTTGCCTTGGCTTGCTGGCAACCATTGCACAGCATAATCTGTGAGGGAGTTACTTCAGTAGCACCACTTCACTTTGTGTTCAAAAAAGAGAAAGATAAAGAAAGAGATGGGATAAATTCCATCTAGGCTGTGCCATTCAGGCACAGGAAGCATTCAAACCCCTCCTAAGTGTAACAACATCTTAATTCAAATCAAAAGGTTACAATCTAATGTATAAAATAGCTTCTTGCCACAAGGCACAAGACATCAAATTGTGATGGTGAGACTTGTATTAACATCAAAATTGGCATTTCCTCCCTTGTCAGCACAGTGATGTTTTTGACTTCTTTCAATGACAACAAAGTGTAACTGGTTAAAAATGTCCTGAGTTTTCTATGAAAACAGGTTAAGGAGAAGCAAAACGTGTCAGTCTTATAAAAACAGGGTCAAGTGTTTCACAGAACATACTCTCTTATTTTTCATTGTCAGACTGCTTATCAGGCACACAAGGAAATCAGCAGGAAGTGAGAAGAAAGATTAACTGAAGTAAAAAAGTGTAAAGGACCGGTCTTCTGTGGCAGGATTTCCAGCAGATTTAGAGTTGTGGTATTGCCAAGCCAGTGCAGAAAACAGATTTCCACTCAAGACATGAGAAATATTTCTATTTTACTGAAAATAATAATCTATTTTACTGAAAATAATAATGTTCTAGGTTTTGTTTTTTTTTTTTTTAATGAAAGATGTCAATACTCAGACTGTGACCAATATGCTGTGTATCTGCCCAGTTTGAAATCAAAACTGCTCCCTTGCTGGGCTCAGAGATATGTAATTCCTGGGAAAGATGTTTGTCTTTCCTCATTCTGATAAGTGGTGTGCAATACAAGGTGGTGTTAGCAATGGTTTTCATTTCCCAAAAGATGTGATCTAAGGAAGATTTGCAGTAACTCAACTGTTTATAAATTAGTTGGAGGAACTGGATTTTTTTTTATTATTTTATTTTTGCAGACTTCTTAATAATGAAGATATTTTAAAATATGTACACCAAAGTGTACAGTGGTTCTGATCTATTTTATTTGAATGACTGAACTTCCTGGGCAGATAACAATTTGCCATATTCAATGCTTTGAACTGGAGGTACACCATTATTTTAAAAAGGAATTAACTTCAGGAATCATAGCATCTTCTGGTGGGCAAAACATTCGGCTACGAGAAACCATTTTAATGGTGATTAACTGCCTGCTGATGCCAGTTAAAGGTTACAAGGCTAATTCTTTTAGTAGCTATAAAGCAGTATTCACATTGCTTGACTTTAGCCGTCCGAGTTAGGTACCTGAATAAGGAGCCTAATCTCCACGAGATGCCCTTGAGCAAGGTGAGTGAAAGTAATTTAGAAGCCCCTGGAGGGTAATCCAGAGGGCACGAAGTTGACGCATTCCACACTTAAGTGGAATTGTGCAGAGTGGATGTGCCAGCCTCGTGACCAGCTGGGGACCAGCCTGAAGTAATCTAACTCTTGCTTTCCCTACACCGAGCGTAGCCAGATTTGTGGAGCCCTCTGCCCTTTATTACAGATTATTTGTGCCAGATGTAATTCAATGCCTGGGAGAAGATAAAGAAATAAGACAGAAAATCACAACTTCAGTAGAGAATCTAAAAATTTAGTTTAATTAGAAAAAAACATGGGGGGGAAAAAAAAAAAAGCAACCTAAAAAAGTACTTCAGGGGGATCCAGTCATAAATCAGCTTTATCCTCAAAGTGTAAACTTTTAATATTGCATGAATTATAAATTAGTGACTGTAACAGCCAAAAGATTTCCAGACATTTCCTTGCTGGTGTATAATCTTCTATCACTCATTTTCACCTGTATCTTCTACAGCATAGAATTGACTTCAGCCCATGACAAAGCATTCAGTGCTGTTTTTTACCTCAAGTTTCAGCATTGTTGTAATCAAAACATAACAGAAGAAATTATGGTGTAAATTGTGAGAAATATTTTAGCTGTAGTTGATATCAACACAGCTTTAACAATTCCCCCATTTTACAACAAATCAGTATATTAAGCTCTGGTGAGAAACTCTAAACTTTCATGGTGATCAGCAAATTTACACCACTTGCAAAATAACTTGGCTAACAGAGTGAAAGATTGGCATGTCCAAACTTCCCAATTTTCTGGTTTAGATCACAGCTGGTGTTAACTGAAATGGGTTCTTTAGCATTGTGTCAGTTTATATCACTGAGGGATCTCATGCTTTTTTTGGGTCTTCTCCTTCTGTTTCTTTTACTTCAGCAGAGTTTTCATCATAATTTTTGATCCTTACAAGAACAGTCTAACGAACCTCTGCTCACCTAATGTAAATTCAATTGCTCTTTTGATCTGTCCTGCTAGCCTAAGCCAGAAATGTAGGGTGATGACCTTAGATGTGAAATTTCCTGTCTGCCTCAGGCAACAAATATACCAAAAATGCTAAAGCCACTTAGATCAAACAATCCAAACAATCTTTTAATAACTACCTGCTCACTTACAGACAATTGAGTTCCATTTTCTTCTCTTCCCCCCTCCATCTACTTCAAAGGAAAACAAAGTGGTATCGTGGGCTGTTGTTTTCAGGGTTTGCCTTCCTTGCGTGCATCCTATTCTTATTGATCCTTCTGAAAGCTGGGTATCATCTAGCCAGGACACTAGCTTGTTTCATGGAAAACCACATGGTCTGATGACTAAGGGGAATTCATTAGAGGAACACAGGCAACTTAAGAATTACAATCTTATTACTCCAACCTTCAGTTATATTATTTTGTAATTATTCTTGTACTGGTTTAGTAAATCTGATACTGAAAACAGGGAGAAAATATGTGAATTCGGCTTCTGTTCACTCCCAGCACCCCCAATTCCTCAGCCGGTTCCTTGCCCTCCTCTTTGGGGAGCAACCTCTGGCAGGTACCATCTGTGTATGCACAATGGTTTGACCTTCAGCTGGAACCTCCCTTGTGTTCTACAGCTGCTCCTATACCTTTAACTGCTGTCATACAACTTTCTTCTTGCCAATTGCTTCATAGAACAGCTCAAAGACAAATGACAATTGAGGGAAAAGTCTTCTAAAAGTATAAGTTCTCTCAGCTGGGTTACAATGTGTGTTTTAGGCACCAAACCTTTCAGCATTTTTACTGGGGTTAGAGGTGCTGGAAGGTCCCTCATTATTGCAACCTGTGCCTAAAACATTTTCAAGAGAAAAGCTCCAATGTACTACAAACAAAAATTTACATCTGTAGCTATATTTCAAAACAGGTGGTATTTGTTCACCTTATTAGATCTGCTTGTGTTTTTCTACAAATTCCCAAAGAGAAAATATATTTGTCTCAGGAGAGTGAAAAGTCTCTTGAACAATACAAACATGTAATTAAACAAAATTGACTCACTGAGTGACAGAGTAATAATATTCTGGAGATTTTGTTTGATCAATAATGTTCTACTTCCAACACAACTTAGGTTGATGAGGAAAGGACAGTTTTTTTTCTTCTAGGCTTTTAGTCTTTGTCTGTTGCTGGATAACGTGATGAAGTACACACATTTTGTTCTATTTAAGATAAGGTTGACTCATCCATTTGATCACCTATAGGGTTTCACGCTCTTGTGCCACTAAGATGAGGAACAGAAGTGGCCAGTCTGGTATATTGGTATTGTCTAACCTGAAACACTTCTGGTTTTTGAAACGTGACAGTAGCACACTCCAAGTTACTGTGTGCAGATGTGACAACAGCATCAGACTGCTGGAAAGTGGATTTTGAAAAAAAAAAATAAATTCATGATGCCAAAGGCATTCTGCAGCCTGTACAGAGCAAGTTGAAGTTCACTGTCAGTTATCTACTTCTGGCATCCACACCCTGCAGAGCTAATTATTTAGCTCATAAGTTTATAAAGAGTGAAACAGGCCATTAACTTGGCTTAACATGACCTATCACAGGGTGTGTTGCTTGGGAGTGTCCCTGCATCTGTTCGTGGTACATAACAATCATGTTTCTTCCTCCAGTTTTGCATTCTGACAGACATCAGTGACATTTTCAATTGTTCAGTTGCCCATAAGGATCAGCACCCCCTTGTGCAGAGCTGCTTTGGTTTGAGACAGTGCCTTTTTTACAGACACTGCCCACAGCTGCCTTCCAGCATCTGTTATGCTGCAATTTCTTCAGAAAGAGTAGAAATCATAGTGCTTGATTTCTGAAGCCACATTTGAGACTCTGCCTGATAAGATCTAATGTCTAAACACTAAGGAATGTCTTCTGAAGCTTTCTGAGCATCTGGGCTTCTTTAGACAGCTCTGTGTTTTTAATCTAGACTCTGTATGGAGTATATATCTTCCTGATTTGGATGATAAAAATTAAAATCTGTTGTTCATTGTAATAATTAAGTAATTTTTAAGGTCTCTCAAATGGCTTTTGAGTTTTGTTCAGCTATCAGAGAAACATTTACTTACATGCTTTTATGTCTGCTTTGGTCAGACCACACAGAGAAATTCAGAAGAAAACAGAAATATTTTGTTGGGTTAGTCACACAATTACTTCTGAAAAAGAAAGCTAAGAGTCATTCCTTGTTTGTGAAGCTCCATTACATGTGAAAGAAACATGCTTTTTTAAAGAGCAGGTCAAAGAAAAAGACATTTCTAATTTCATATCCTACTTTTCGGAAAGTTCTCTTGGTGAGTGGAAAGATGGAGCATAAAGGTTTTCTGCATCAGAAAGTAGTATTATTTGACCCAGTCCAGTGAGTTTTGAACTTCAAAGTGGCAATTTTTTGTTTTACTGAACTGCAGTGAAATTAAAATTGTAATGACTTTGAAATTCCTTGGAAGAGTGAGTAAATGTAAAATGTGGGATTCAGAGGAATTACTAATGTGTGTAATTAAATAAAAAAAAAAAATGTGTAAAGAATAATGAAGCAGAGAATAAATATTGCTGGTTCTTTCTCCTTTTTCCTTGCATTATTTATTTATTTATTTACCTGTCCTTTGTTCAGGAAAAAGAGAAAGAAAGAAAGGATCAACAGCACGTGATAAACTGGACTGTCTGATCTGCACTGCATAGAAATGATCCAAAACATGTCAAATCATCTGAATTTTTTTCCCAGCTCTCAGTGAACTTTAGATAAGGACCCAAGGTTATGCAAATTGCCTTCCCTGTTGTCATAAGGATTTTACATAGTAGGTAGAAATCCCTTTGAAATTTCCATCAATCCTATAATTTACTTCTAGGGAAAAATCTGAGGCCTGAAATGATGATGGTATTTGCAATAAAAAAAGATCATTTTTGCGTGCTCTTATGATGTTCCTACAGCCAACTCTTTCCTGGAGTAGCATTCAGGTAACATCTTTAGCCACCACCTTTTTTTTTGCGTTGTCTTTAAGAACATATTTCTATCATTTCTGCCTAACTAATTTCAGCTGTCACCAATGCCAAGATAGCACAATTGATAAACAGCAGAGAGATAGTAACAGGCTTTCCAGGCAGTCCTCAGGGGGTCTGGAATGACTGCTTTCAACCATCTGGGTGAGCAACTTAAGAGGAAGCTGCCGAATACTGAGCAAGGGTTTGTCCTTGTCTGAGCTCTTGTTTTACTCTAACACTAAGAAAATCAAGCAATTGGAGGTGCCAGGGAGCAGCATGTGGGGAGGGGATGAGTCGAAGGTGACCTCCCACAGGATGGGCTCTCCCTGACAACACCATCCATACACCAAAGGGGGATCCAGAACCAGGGAACTGGGAGGTGGGGATAAAAAACATCACTTTGTGGCAGAGCTCTGGGAGGGTGACATAGCCCCTGAAGCCAAGCGCTGCATGGGGGCAGCTCAAGGTGGGCCTGCAGTTATGGCTTTTTGGTACCCTCAGGGCCCTGATGGAGGGCTTTGAGAGTCTCTCCACAGGACATGTGCCCTGCACTAAATTGCAATGGAGAGGGTAAAGTGGATGTTAGTGTGACTTACAGGACCTTTCACACATCCTTACAAGGAATCCATACTTTATAGTGGAATAGGGAGCTTTGGTGTCCATAGCATCTTCAGGGGAAACTGATTTATTTACCATCAAAATAGCACTTAGTCATGGTGACCTCAGCCCCTCATCCCAGAAACCATGCCACTACTGATTAGAAAAAAAATCAGGTGTATACTGACACCACACAAATATCTAGGGTATTGAAAGATGTCAAGGCACGTGGTGAGAAAGGGCAGAGGGATCCGGGACAAAACACCGATGGGAGCCTATAACATTGTGCAACTGCGTGTCCCTGAGGCCTCTGCTAATAAAGGGCTGACAACAAAGACAAGGAGACAGGGTCCCTCTGGAAATCCGAGTGCTGTTTATTGTCGGTGCGTGCATCGTGGGTACAGCCTCGAATGCGCTCCAGGGACAAGAGCCAAAACAGGGCCAAGGATCCGGGGTTATACAGCAGATAAAGGGGTGCTCCTTGAGGGTCAGGGCCTAATAGGGATGGGAAAAAGTGGTGCAGAGGGGTAAATATGAACTGGGGGGACTAATGGGGTTACAGGGATGGAACACTGCGGCAAAAATAACCAATGGGGTCCAAGGGAAGGAAGAACATTCTAGGAGTTCATATATGGTGAACAGAGGCTGAACTTAACAAACCAACAGAACAACAAAACCTAAGAAATATTAACATGCGGCTGCAAAGGCCCGTGGGAGGAAGGTTTTCTCACCCTGATCAAAAGGGTATCTATCTCCTGGGCCTCCACACAGGAACCTGTGCTGAGAGGGATAAAAGGGAATTGATGAGAGTAGGACAGGGTCGCCTGGAGCATCAGTGGCCTACTGTGTGTGAAGCTGGACTGGATAATTTGTGTTGCGAATCAAGGACCATTCCTTGCCTGAATATTCCTTGTTATAGCCACACAGGACCAGCATCACCATCCTGTGTGTTCTGCCCCGGGAAGGACAGACTCTGCTCCTTCCAGACCATATGAGCTTTACCATCCTGTGTGGCAGCAGGCTGGATGCAGCTATCCAAGGAACTGGCTTGTCCCAGGGACTCACAGAAATGGTGATGATAAGGCCATGCAGCTGTGATTGTTTTTCTCATGTAAATGCTCTATGCAAGACCAAGGGGACACCGCTTGTCCTCAGGATGGGGTGTTTTGCATCCTTGTTGGCCTGGAGTAGGATGTTTGACCATGTCCAACAGATCAGGTGTGACCTATAGCCTGAGAAATCACAGGATTGCAGAATGTGTAGGTTGGAAGAGACCTTCAAGATCATTGAGCCAACCCATGCCCTAACACCTCAACTAGATCATGGCATTGAGAGCCACATCCAGTCATTTATTTAAACACATCCAGGAATGGTGAGTCTACCACCTCCCCAGGCAGACTGTTCCAGTACTTTATCAGTCTTTCCATGAAAAACTCTTTCCTAATGTCCAAGCTGTATTTCCCTTGACTCAGCCTGAGACTGTGTCTTCTCATTCTGTCAGTTGCTGCCTGGAGAAAGAGACTGGAGACTGGAGAAAGCCCAGCTGGCTACAACCACCCTTCAGGAAGCTGTAGAGAGTGATAAGATCACCTCTGAGTCTCCTTTTCTCCAGGCTGAACAACCCCTGCTCCCTCAGTGGTTCCTCACAGGGTTTGTGTTCCAAGACCCTCACCAGCCTTGTTGCCTCCTCTGGACGTGCTCAAGCATCTCAACGTCCTTCCTAAACTGAGGGCCCAGAACTGGACACAATACTCAAGGTGTGGCCTGACCAGTGCAGAGTACAGGGGAAGAATGACCCCCCTGCTCCTGCTGGCCACACCATTCCTGATCCAGGCCAGGAATCCAATGTAGATTATAGATTTCAGGGGCAGGAATAACAACTCTGCTTTCCAGAGTTATTACAAAAAATATCTTTAAACCAAAACCAAGAAACCAAACAAAAAACTCCCAAACAAACAAACAAAAAAACACAAAAAAAAGCCCCACCAAAAAAAATAACCAAAGCAAAATGAGTCCACTGGAAAGGCAGAAAGGTGCACAGAACACCTGATGCAATGACAGACACACACCTAATTATGACTGTTTGATAGATGGAAATGAACATCCCAGCAGGACAACCTGGAATTTTCTTTTGAATAAAAGGAAGCAGGTTTAGGAGGGAGGAGTAGCTCTGTGCGTCATGCTCTGAAAGACCGGAGATGAAAGCTATGGTTAAAATACGCCTTCCCGGACCAGGTATAGAAAAACAAGAGATAGTAGTTAAATCATCATGGAAAAGGAGGATTTTGTGGATTTCCAAGTTTGGATTATGTCATGCGTTTAAAAGAGCATAATATTTTATAGGATCTTTTTAGATTCTTTCCTGTAAAAACAGCTTCACCCTAATTGAACCAGCTGACATTTTCACATTAAATGTATATGTAGGCCTATACCTGTACATATATTTTCACACATAATCTGAAATGGCAAAAGTTGCCCAGGGACATTAATAGGGACAGTCATTAATTTACTGGTAAAGACAGGTTTGTGAAGGGGCCATTTCAATTTCAAAAAGTTCTTTCTTCTGGAAAAAAGAAACCAACCTAATTTTTTTGTTGTTGTTTTAAAATAATCTTATACATAGAAACAATTATGACTTGCAGTTTTCTTCCCTTTGTATTAATTCTAAAATAGATGATAACTTTAAAGGATACTATGACCCAGAAGAACACTTTCCCTGTCCTTAAATTATATTTTTCATTCTGTCTATCAACAAAAAAATGAAACTGTTTTTAATTTCCCTGCCTCAAGGAAACCATTCAGGATTGACAGCAACAAAACGCATTAACCATTGTTAGAATTTAAATCTAGGTGGAGTTTAATGACATTTTCATCCTACCTCCCTAACTGCTGTTTTGAAGGTTACATTGCTGGATTTTACATGCATTTTAAAGACAGAAAATTCAATACAATTTATATCAATCATTCCAATGCCATAGTAAATATAAAGAGAAAAAGAATGTCACAAATACTTCTAAGAAGCAAAGTACTAAAACAATTTTTTTTTTTTTTTTAATTATTCATTCGTGTACAGGATCTTGATTTAGGCAAATGATTGTCCTCTTTTAAGGCTTTACCAAGATTTTCCCGTAGAGTTATTAACTTCTCTTGTATGTAAAGACGATTAATTCCTTAGCTGTTTAAGGTATGATTCCTCACAAATTTCCTAATTAACTCCTGCACACACTATTACTTTTTTATTTATCATACTTGAAGCTAATTAACTTGCATGTTTGTTAAGGCCCTTAAGAAACAAGCTATATGAAATAATTTTTTTCAATTAATTGGAAGAGACAAAATGATAACTTAATGAATGTTCTGCTTTGGGTTTTTATTTGGATTACATCATGATGAAAACAGTGTTGAATAACTGAGTGTAAAATTGAAATCACAACTTGGCCGTCCATCAGCAACAACTTATTTTAAGTAATACCTCCTAGGATTATGCATTGAAGAAAAAAATGGAAGGAAAAATTTGGGTCAATCCAGAACAGTTTCTTCTAATTGAAATATTTTGATTTACTGAATAAATACATAAATGGATTTTGAGGGAGTTTTACATAAAAATTGTTGTTTCAAGAAGAAAAGTCAGTCTTTCACCGATTGGCCAAATGTGTCCAAAGCAAAAAACCAAAAAAAACCAACCAACCAAACAAAATACCCCAGAAAATACAGTATTAAAAATTAATTTTTGAATTAATATTACAAGGCAATACTTTGATAGTTATTAACAACAACAAAAAAAAATCTATTCCTTTTTCTGTTACCTTTTATTAAATTTCAGAGGACTTCATTTATTTTATTTCTACATATATATATTTTTCCAATTCCTTTGAATATTTTGTTGGTAAGTTCAACTCTAAAAATTTGCTTTAATTTTTATTATTGCTATCCGAATAATTTTTTTTTCCTAAAATTTACCATCATTTGCTTTAAAAATGAACTCAAGGTTTTGCACAAAACAACCAGCTTTTGTTGCTGTAAGATTTGGTTTTTGTCTCTCCTAGGTACAGAGAAAAGGTTAAATATATGAATTATAAGATGTCCACGAGGAGAATAAAAAGAGAAAAAACACCCGCATTGTCTTTTCAATCTTCTATCTAGAAATCACTTCTTGGAACTTTGGATATTTGAGTCACAGTTCGAACATTTGACCCTGAGTGACAGCAAAGTGGAGAGCAGCAATCAGCAGCAGTAGATGCACCCTGCCACTCTGCAAGGACAATTCTCATCTTCCTCCAAAAGCTCATGGAAAAGATTTCTGCTGAGAAGAACTCTTCCCATGTTTTGTTTAAAATACCATGCCTAACCATCTCTCTGACAGCACTTTTCATCCAAATTCCTAGGTCAGACTTACTGACAGAAAAGAGATTCTCAAGAGTTTCCTTTGGTTTCAGAAGCAGACCAGCATGTCTGAGCGCCTGCTGCTTGCCCTTGTGAGCAGGTCCAAGTGCGTGCAGCACCAGTCAGGAACCGTGTCAATCTTCCAGGCTGGTTTACAGAGCAAGGCTCTCAGCTGCAGCCCAGCCTTATCTGCATGCATAAAAAGGCCAAAGCAGCGCTGGCACAGAGCCTTCCAAACCCCGTCATTCGCTCAGGGCTGCACCTCTGCAGCTCTGGCAGCGTGGGAGACAAGCTCCCAGAAGTGCCTGTGCAGGCCTGCCCGGGGGTTGTGCCAGGGGAGAAGGTGTGCTCTGGGGCACAGCCGGAGCTCAGGACGCTGACACCATTTCAAAAGCACTGTGGTGAGCTCATGGACACGGCAGTAATGTCAGACAGGCCTGAGGGGCTGCAGAAAGAGGAAAAAACAGACATGGAAACTCTAGCTAGCAGAGCAACAAAGAAGTGGCAGGACACAGAAGTGGCAGAAAATCACTGCTCCACCTCAGTACTTGGTGGCATTTAAAAATGTCTCAGAAACACATTGATTCTGTTGAGGTAAGAAGAAGATTTTTTTTTCTCCTCAGAGGACAGAACTTTACTTTATATGCAGCTGCTGAAGAGAGTACAAGTCTAGAACAGCAGCAGAGCAGCCTAGGGTTTTTGTCTCCAGTGAAAGTTTCTCTGCTTTGTGTGGTTTTCATAAAACATGTGGCACTATAAAATAAACATTATCAATCATATTTAAAACCCCTGTCTTGGTTTTGAAAGACAGTTGTCTGCCAAGGATAACTAGAGCCTCCCATGGAATGGAGAATGTAAACCCCTTTCCCTCCAAATTATTATAATTTTGCAATTAGGAGCTTTCAGGCAAAGATATGGGAATAGGAGTAACAGTTCTTTACTAGGAATATTTAAAAAAAGGAAAATACAAATGCAGTAGTACAAAAAATCAAGCAAGGAAGCAAACAAAAATCCTGGAAAAACCCTGAGAGTCAGAGATACAACCTGGCACCCTGTTGGTCAGAGTGTTGGAAGTAGTCCAAAGAAGTCCTCCTGGAGTAACATATTGGTGGTGGAGTGGAGATGGTCCTGTAGGAAGTCCAGTGGTGACAAGATGGGTCCGGTCTTCCTTCTAGTGGGAAAAACCGGATACCTTGTGTCCTTCAGTCCCAGCTTTTATCTAGCTGGGAACAGCTCCACTGGGTGGAGGATCTCAAAACGGAAAGATGGAATGTGTCATGCCATTGGTGGTCCCTAATGGCCCATTATCAGAAGATGTCCCCCTGGAGGATGGAGGGGTGATGAAAGAGACAAGAAACACTGCCCCACCTGGGTTTAATGTCTGGGCCACTATCAGAAAGCATCAGCTCCCCTCCTCCCTGGAGTTACAAGAGAAGGATAAAACACCTCCCAAACCCCAGTTTTCAACAGATGAAATAGAATACACATTTTTAGATTACATAATCCAAGACAAACCCAAACACAAACAAATGGAAAAAAATAAGCAGCAATGGGTAAACTCATGTTTCTATCATGCATCCGTAATCAACTTCCACAAGAAGTGGAAGAAGTCTTTCAAGAAATCAGTTCGCTTTACATCATATACTGTGAATTGAGTTCTCTTTGAAATAGGTCAATGGCATAAATGGTGAATGTTTAACCTCTGTCCTAATTCATAGCAGCTACTTATAGTGCAAACTAGATTTGTTAACAGATAAATATTTCTTGCTCAGAAATCATCTATGCAACTGCTGCCTTTCTTCCAAGAACTGACTACGTGGGTATGCGCAAGGCTTTCTTAGAAAACCCTTAGAAAAGGATTTACAGGAATCTCCTGCTCTTTTCAGGAAACAATAGGTACATGATTTGTAATTACTTCATCCTGAATTGTTCAGTCAGTTTAAAATGCAGTTTAAAATATTAAAGGCATACCTTTCTCTTAATTATTTAAAGTTAGGTACTTTTTGCTTAGTCTCTAGTTTAATCAGATTTTCAATAGACAGTACCTTCTGCGTAAATATTACACTTATCTTTCTAGTGTCATTTTAGCTTTGTTAGCACAGCAGCACCAGGTAAAGAAGAAATCATTATCTTCACAGCCATCCCAAGAGAAGCCCATTTCTCATGGAAATTCATCCTCAGAGGCCTCCAGCTTTGACCAAGGCAATCATCACCCAGTAAAAAGGAGTTCCACAAGCACTTGTGGGTGTGAATGTTGTTTGACCATGCAGAGCTGCCCTGGGAAGGGACAAGGTCACTCGTCACAGCAGCAGAGAGGATTCCCTGGGGATATTGAACTCTCAGGTAAGACATTGAGGGAGCACAAACCCCTCCTGGGCAGAGGCCAGGGGAGCCTGAGGAGCTGGGGCTGGATTTTCAGAGGGAAGGAGCTGCTATCCCCTCTGAGCTGTGGAGACTTCACCGGCTTCCATGGCAACTCCCCAGCAGCTCTGCAGGGCAATTACAGAGACAGAGGATGGACACACGAGTGCAGGCTCTGAGAAACACCATTCAAAGTGAAGCCTTGGTAATAAGAGTCATAAAGTTTGTACTCTGTGGCTAATTTTATTATTTTGCTAGTGAGACTCATTTAAAAAATCATCATTCAGAAGTGACTTTTATGACAAATTTTATGTGAAAATGGAGATTAATATTGAAGCTAATATTGTAATGCTAACTTTGTGATGTTGGAGTGAAAATAAGAATTCCAGCTTTTCTATGCTGACTTACAGTGATGCAGTCTTTCTGGAAGCATGACATTTTAGGAAGACTTGAAGTTGTATGAGACCTATTGGTGTTACTTCAATTGCATTTGGGATTAATTTAATATTCTGGGAGGGACATGGAGTGAGAAAGGGTTGAGCATATAGCTCCCAAGCAGGTTATAAAGAGGTTTTAAAGCCTTTTGCCACAACCTGTTGGACTAGAAACCCATTTCACATTTTCAAATAAATGTTTTTTCTTCCATGGGCCTTTGAACTGGGTACTGTGGCTTTATGGAAAACATTAAATGTTTAGGAATTGTTTTAAAATCTCGTTCAACAACACTGGCATTATCAGGAGGTTAGGAAATAGTTTAGTTGTGTTTTACAAGTCTTTGCAACATGATCAGGGGCACAAATATTCATGCACTCCATCTGAAGAAGATCAGAGGAAGAGACATGAATAAAATACAGAATAAAATAAAGAAACAGCTACACTCAGATCCATCAGGGATTTGTGACCTACTGGGCCCACTGTTTATTAAGAGAGATTTAGTCATCTCTTGCCAGTGACAAACTCACTTACTGACAGCACAGTGATACTGTGAAAAATATTCCATGCTTTCTTGGTTCAGAGAAGTTTCTGGACCGCCATATGAATGCTTTGAATCTGTATCTAAATAATTTACTGATGAAAAAGTTTTATCAGATGGCAAAGAAGTAGGTGAGGTTCTCTTCTCTGTCCCAGTGTCATGGATAATGCAGGGACAGAGAGAGCTGTATAATACCTACTTTGCCCCATGGAGAAAGAACTAGCTCAGGAATCTTCCATCAGGTGTGACAAGATTGTGAACTACACAGATATCATGCAGTTTAATCTTTATTAATTTCCTTCTTCCAACTTTCAGTGGGGGGAGAAAATCAAACAAGACCTCTGACAGCAGGAATAAGACAACACCGAGGACCTCAGGGTCTGACCTAGCCTTGACTTTTTGTCATGACAGTGGCTCACTATGGAGAGGAAGAAGTTTGTGTTTTCTGCTTTGGTTTTAAAATCCCCAGCCCTGTGAGCCCTTAGACTGGCTATATTTCAGTTTGGATAGAAGAGGCTACTATGGTAACCCTCTTTGTGTTGCTAGGGTAACAATTTAATAACAATTATTTTCTTTTAAAAGTAATTCACCTTTAATAGAGTGTTAAAGATTACACCCAACACTTCCAAAAGGTGTGAAGAGAAGGAGTCACACTACCGTTCATAGCAATTAATAAATCAACCTTTTTTCCTTTTGTTTGTTTGGAGTTTTTTAGACAGGAATCACAATTGCTCCTCTTGCCACATATATTTATGCAACTTGCATCTCATGTACAGTCTCCACAATATTTTTGCACTTGGAAAAGATACACTCAACATTATAAAATGTTAACAGGGCTGCACCAATTCAGATCTCTCAAATTAGTGTGTCTTCATGTCCTCACGGCATTGTGCTCTCCCACCCTTTGGTACTGGGGGTCTTCAGGACTTAACTGGGGACTTGAAGCAACTTTCAAAGTCAGGAGAATATTAATTCAGGTCTGTAAGCTGCAGAGCTGAGATGTGGACATCACAACGTGGGAAATATCACTCTGTGTATACTCAGTTAACTGACAATTCAATAGTTGTGAAATTTGAGCCTGAATCCATACTTGCTCCCTAGCTTATCCACCAGGAATACAGCTTTCTTAGAGAATATTCTCTAATCACCTCACTGCTCATCAGGGGTTGGAAGTGAAGGGTGAGAAAACCCTCCTACTCATGACATTTTACTCTTGGTCACCTCAGTTTAGTGATTAATTTTCAACAACACACTTACAACCCTGAACTTTCTCCTTAGTGTTCTGGAGCATCGGCATTTCCGTTTAAAAATCTTACCTGAACTGCCACGGAGAGCCTCTCCTGATAAGCAGAGTGATTCACCACAAAGCTGAACAGTGGTTTGGCACTGCCCTTCCCACAGTGTCCAGAGGGTTTTGTGTGCAGGGTGGTCAACATGCCTTGTTTTCAGGAGTGAAGCTCCTCAATCCCCACTCTGGGGCTTTGCTACCTGCAGGGACTCACAGATTTCAGTGGCCTGACATTTCGTTTCAGCTAATCCTAAATCCTATTGAGAATTTCAGATTAAAATTTCATCTGCTCTATGATTTGAGGTTCTGTTTGTCTGGTGTGACCTCAAATGATACTCTGGGATACATGAGAGTGTTCAGAAGCAGCATTTCTCCCTCCTCTCCCTTACTCATCCACACTCAGACCACAGCCAAGGAGATGAAAGTCTGTTTATCTGTCGCTCCTTCGTGCAGCCACCTGAGGAGAGAGATGATGAGAAATGAGAAACCCTCTGAAACCACTGTCCCCATGGCTCAGATTAGTCCCCATGGCTCAGATTAGTCCCCATGGCTCAGATTAGCTGAGGGAATGCAGAGAAAAGAAATTACAACCGCGTAAAGGAAATGGGACTGAAAGGAGGAACACAGCCGAGTCACAACTGTTTCTCTGATGTGTTCAAACACTCTGCGGAGCCCTTCCCACCAAAAATATAAACAGACTCCCAAGCCCCACAAGTTGAAATGGATAAAAAAAAAAAATCATAACTCTGTCCTTGTTGCAATACAAGGCTGATACAATTACCCTTGCAGTCTGGTTTTTCATGCCTGTAGCTATTATTGAAGACATTATTTTGAAATGTAACCAAAAAGAAAAGTGAAAGTGCAACAATTTTCTAATCACCATCAATTTGTCTGGCCTTTCATCTCTCATAAAATATTGCGTAACATCTGGCAAAGAACCCTTTTTTCCCTCCCCTCTGGCACTTCTTTTAAAGCGGCACTGATGAATCTATCTGGCTGAGGGCTGTAAAAGGAAAGCAGATGGCACACTTATCACCCAGAAACCAATCCCACAAACTTGTCCTTTAAAAGCATCTCTGGTGAGGAAGCAACTTGCTAATGATAGCAATTAGCATCACGGAAATACCAAAAAGGCCAGAACCTTGCAGAAAGCATTTCTGATAAACTCTGGGATTGATGCTTCTGATGCCAACCAGGCAATTAAAACCCCTTAGTGTCTAATGTTAATTCATCACAATTTATCAGGCCCTGTGGGGCTTTACTTTGGCACAACATTAGCTTGCTATTAAATGTTAAACCAAGGAGAAAAAAGTAGAGAGCTCTGATTTTTGTAGCAGTACAGGAGCTTCAGATTTTTGTTTATTACTCTTATTCTGTAGGGACATTCAACATCAAGCTGTCCTGTGTGTTTTGTGGTTTGGTAAAAGTCACTCTTTCTCCTTTTGAAGTAACTTTTTCCATCAAAGTAGGAGAGGAGCAGTTCACAACAATTTGGCAGTATGAATGATGTGCAGAGAAACTAATTTCAATATTGCTTTAGCCTGTAATTTTATTCTGTAATTGGGCCCCTTCTTGAGAAGAATACAGTGATAGGAATAGAGGTGCCTGGTTAAGAGCAGGACAGGGAACAGCAGTTTGCAGGAGACTAATTTGGGAGTCCTTGCTGCAACCTATGTAATTGGAGCATTTTTCCTCAACTTGATGCATAAAGGTTACTGAGACAGAAAATATATTTAGAGGATGCAACCTTGCAATGAAACTTAATTATAAACCAAATTTTGGCTTTGTACAACTCACAAATATATTTTTTTGTCACAACACTGGTAAACTTATTTTTTTTTTTTTTTTTTTTTTTTTAATTGAGGAATTCTGTCAGTTCCCTTGCAAATCATCTCTCTTTTTCAGCATGTGTCTCAGCCTAAATTACTTTTCTTTTTGTAGATATTGTGGAAAGAAACAAAACTAGGTCTTGTTTTGACAAATGACTCTGGATTTTGCTCTACTATTTCTCAGTAGGATGAATCTAGAAAATCAAAATTATAAAGACTGTCTCAAATTCTTAGCAGTTTGAAAGGTACAGGGGCTTAACAAGCTTCAAGGAGAATATCAGTTTATTGCTGAGAACTCATCTTCCATTGAAAAATGAATAAAAGTTTATATCTTTGCAGTTTTATTACACAGATAAAACACAAATTCCACAACACTTGCTAGAAAAAAATTGTCTAATAAAATCCAAACAAATCAGGGAAATCTGTTGTGAATTCAACTGTGTTTGCACTCCAAATGTTCATGTTAGAATTTTCATCTGTATGATACTTCTGTGATAATTTAGAAGCTTCAGAGACTTGTTTTAACCTGCAGATGTGGTGGAGTGTTTTTTTGTTTTGTTTTTCTTCTTTTTGAGGGTGGATATTTTATAGTTTCATGCCTCCTCACTCTTAAAAGTGAGCTTAAGAGAAAATGAATGCCCAGACACAAAGTAATGAGCAGATAAATGTGCACATACATATATTTCCCATTTCTCTTGAGTGGTTCAGGTCTTGGTGCAGACCAGCAGCGTGTGGTGAGATTAAAGAAGAGTCTCATCTGTTCTCCTGGCAGACATTGATCAGCACCCACTGTGGTTCTGGGATAAGTGAGTGCCTGCACAGATAAACCAGGAACTGCAGCAGAATTTCTGTCTGATCCCTCTAGCCAGAGAGGTGGCACATCAGTGAGACAACATCTCACACTGTCAGATTTGTTCAGGAGATCAATAGAAGACCTCTGTTCACAGGGCAGTCAATCTGTTACTTTTTGTAAGCAGTAAATTCCCCTAGCAGAGCATGAAGAACAGAAATACAATAGAAAATAATTTGCTTTGATCACAGCCAGATCTTGACATTTAGTTTCTGTTTTGAGGATAATAATTCTGAATGGTTTGATGTTTTCCCCTTCCTGAGCTATAATATTAAGAAGGCACTGTAAGTATAAGAACTGAAATCATTCTAACTTTTGGGCATGTGCCCAGAGATCTTCTTAAGCCATGCTTGATGCAGCTTTGTTCTTGTTCATTGTCTGATTAGATGACCTCTTTATGTTGAAGAATCATAACTCTGGTCTCACTTTTCTTGGTGAAAGGAATCTGACCTTGGAGGTTTAGTAGTGCAGACTGTAGGAATGTCAAGCATGAACGGTAAAGCTCACAAAACCTTACAGCACCTTATTCACAGTATGTATTGGCGATGTGTTTCAAAATCATGAAGTAATACTTTGTCTTTCATGTACTGCTTGGCTGATTAGCCAATTGTTTTCCATCACATGTTGCCAGACTATACTTTTGATTAGATTTATTCACATGTATAAAATAAAAAATACATGCAAAAAATCCCAGACAGTGTTTGTCCCAGCTGTCTGCTGCAGTCTCAGCTCATCTTTCTTCTTTGATTCCAAGAACATCTGGCAGAAACTGATTGTCAGCAGCTTGTGAAGTAAATAACACCAAAAACATTGGAAGCGATCACAAGATAATACAGATGAAAACGGTTGATTGAACAACTACAGTAAAAATGGATGGGGAAAAGAACTGCGGAGCCACTGAACTATAAAAAGGAAGAAAACAAATATTAGGTTTGCAGGTGTTCCAAGCCCAAGATGAATAAGTTCTGCTAACAGTTTCTTTTTCCATCTCTGTGTACTGTGCTGCACACCAGAGACAGCAGGTATTAAAACAACCTACTTTCCAGATTTGTTGAGCTACCTTATTTCAAGATCAAGTCCTGATGTCAGAACTGAATGAGACCAAGTGAGGAAAACATTGGATATGGCCAGAAAACATTTTGTCTTGTCCCCTGTAGTTCCTGAAAGAGATATATAGAATTAAAACCCCAAGACTACTTCATTTCCATTTCCTGGTTAATCGTGCTCTATTTAACTTGGGGAAAAAAGAAAAAAAAAAAAAAAAAAAAAAAAAAAAAAAAAAAAAAAAAAAAAAAAAAAAGCACTGCGTGAAAGAGGAACAAAAAGAGATCAATGAGGATGAGGAAAGGAAAATTTCCAGACATAAGAAAATAAAAAGCTGGTAACAGAGCAATAGAATAAATTAAAAGAACATTTCATATACATGGTAGAAATAAATGTAATATTTTTTTATCTTGTGAAGGAGTAACGCTACAAGTAATGAATTCCAATCAGAATGCAAAACACTTCAGAATGGGTGAGAACTAATTTTCTAAGTGAGTTACTTGTCCCCAATGTTCTTTTTTATTGTTTATTCTTACAGCAGAGATTCTGTTGCCACATTAAAATACAGATCAGCTGTAGTCAAACAGCAGTGCTTTGTATGAGAGTGGATTCACTTCCTTTTATTTTTGCCTTCTTTTCATTCTTCCGTTGTGAAAAATAGCTTTCCTGCTTTCTGGTTCACTTACTGCATTGCTAAAATATTGTTGCTATCTTGTTTGGTTCTTTTTTTTTAATCTCAATCTTCCCCTCCTCTGTTATTTTGTATAAAAATCAATGGCCACATCCTATTATTCCCATTATTCTGCATGTTCAATTTCCTGTTTTCACTACCATTTCCATGATACAAATGGTTGTTATTGCTGAACAAAGACAACAAGACATCTTTATCATGCTGAACTGTCTAATAACAACAGTGTTTAGCAATTTTTACTGCTTGCTCTCAAAGGGTTGGGCTGCAATATTGCTGTGGCCTCCCGTTCCACCAGATAGGAAGGGACATATTCTTTCCATTCTCCCCTCTAACATAAAAAAAAAAAAAAAAAAAAAAAAAAAAAAAAAAAAGATAATAATAACTTTCAAAAATATAAACATTCTGACATTACCATAAGTAATGGACATCATCGTGGATTTCTCACAGAAAGAGTTTTCAAGTATGGGACTTCTACAAATAGCATCACAGCACTCACCAATATTGACTACCATGTGTCAAGATGTTATTTCGCCTGACTCTGGGATGCTTTTTAGGTATATAGAGGGTACTTTTACAGAAAAATCCTGTTGCACTTTGGAGACTGTTTTAAACCATTGGCATTGAATCTGCAATTCCTGTGGAGTATAGTTTGACATGGCAAAAAAGTACTAGTACAGATTGATCCCTTGGTAGGGAGAAAGAGATTTTTCTGAAGTGAATCCCAACCTAATTCTCAAGGGAATAAAACATATGGGCTGTAAAACAGAGAGGAAAAAACCTCAACAACCTAACAAAGAAATTGAACATTACTAAATGATTGCAGAAAAATTAAATAAAGTACTGGTAACAATATAATGTAGTTTCACAGTCAAATAACAACAGCAATATTTAAGTTCATCTTCATAGTTTATTGGTTTCTGTATTAACAGGGCAATTACATTTCTTTGAACTGAGATTAAGTCTTTGATGAGGGACTTCATAAATACTTGAATTTGCCAGATTATTTTCTACATGTATGTAACACAGACTTTGAGAAATCAGTGGATGTAGAGCTGTACACACTACCTATGGAGTAGTTGTTATTATCTTAATTGGTTTTAATCTAAATGAGAGGCTGATGAAGCAAAATGGTCTGGTAGGCACCCTCAAATTGTATTTCAAAAGTACCTTCTCCTGGTTCACCTCTTGTTCGTCACAACTCATATTATCTTCCCACGAAGAGAGAATGTTCTTGAATTTCCAAGAAAAAGATGGTAAAAGAATTAATAAGATGTCAGCAAAGTGGTTTTAAATCTGAAATCTTTGTATTAAGTATTTTGGGTCTGAGGATAAGGAGCTCCAATTCAACCTCCAGCTCAAAAGATTCATATTAGAGTAATAACCACAAAAATAATTTCTTTCCCCAGCTCTCTGCTGAAGACAACATCTTGATAAAATTTCTTAGATTTTATAGAGAGAAATTTTACTTCCACACTGGGAATTAAGTTTTACAGATCTATTCACAGTTGCTGATGACAGGTGTCTGTGCCATAGCATGTCTGAGAGAATGACTAGACTAGATCTCTGTTTTGGCCATTGGAAATGTACATAGCAATTATTCCTGTATATTTTAATTGCTAACTTTGTTAATATAATGGCAATATGGTATCTGCTGTCTTTCATAACATGCTCTGAAGCACTCTGTATTCCTGGATCTTTCTCACAATGTAAAGGTATTACAGTGTGTCAGTATTTTCAGTCAGAAATTTCTCAAAGTTGAAAAGGAAAGCTGAAGTGCAGCTGCACTCCATTTTTCCTCCCTTTAGCTTTATCTTCTGGTATCACTAAAAAGTTCCTGCAAAAAGAAAGGTCTTGCTCTGAACTTAAAGTGTACCTGGGGTTTTGATTCATTGAGACATCTCTGGCAATGACAGCACCACAGCCAGGGATCTTCACACAATTTCAGAAGGAATAAAGTATTCCTTTCTTGTAGCATCTCAGGTGGGAGGAAAAAAAAAAAAAAATAGGTCAGCAAAGGTAACAAAGTAACAAAGGTGAGGCACCATCAGTGGAGGATGAGGTCAAGCTACCACATAGCTCAGCATCACTTCTTATGCTAGCGCTGCCTTAATTTTCTCTGACTGCTTACTTGATGTGGCCAGGAGAACAAACCCAAATAATGAACAGCTGCAAAATCACACGTAAAGCATTGGAAACACCCTGGCAAAAGTCAGTGTTTCCCGTGCTCACCTAGACTTGTTGTATCTAATCTTTTTAAGCCAGGTTTAATATCGATGGGACTCTGCAGTTTTGAAGGTTTAAAGTTTCTGCCCGATAGATTGCTTCTGGAACAGCTTCACAAGTAAATAATTTTATGGTCACTGCACACCGCTGGCAGTGTATCATCAGCTGCACCTACAGTCAACTGTTCATAGTTTACTAACAATATACTCAATTTATCTTGATGATATTGGTTGTATTAAAGCTGTCTGCCTGGAGAACCATAGCATAATATGACAGGTCTGTGGAAAAAAATTCAGGGTTCATGCTAGATAAAAGGTGCATGCAAGTATTGAGGATTATTCTAGCAAAAATCATTGCCAAACAAGCCACTAGTTCCAGTGCTGAAAAGGTCACTGGCAAATGAAATGTTCTTTAAAGGATTACACAATTCCTCATATGGGTTTTAATACCAATTTACTGAGCACTGCCTGCAGGTTCACAGAGTTTTAGATCAGATTTTCAAGTTAGTAATGGATAGAGATCTATGTCACTTCTGCAGCCAGAAACTGCTTGAAGTGGAAAGGGGGAAAGCAATATGAAATGAATAGAGTGGGCATTTGTCTTCACAGAACCAGTGCTTTCAGCACAGCCCATCAGGAAGCATTACACTGGGATTGTCCTTGGCGTACAACATAATCAATACGGACCTGACCTTTCCCATGCCTTGGACAGTTTGTGATGTTCTGAGGGGCAGAGGTAAATAAACAGATGCCCCCAAAAGATGGTAAATGGCTGCCCTCTGTCTCTTCTGAAGGTAAAAAAGAACTTTCCTATTAACATTTCATCTCCTGTCACTTGGTAAAGGGTAGAAAAGCGATAGTACATCTTACTTAATTAAGAGTCCAGTCTACCAGCCAAATATCCTGGTTCAATCCAGAAGTGCAGAATTCAACCTTTGGATTAAGTTGCATGTAATACATAGAAAATTATACTGTATCTCAAATTAGATGATCTGATTACATTTTAAAAAATTTGTATGTTAAAAAGATAAAAAAATGTTCTTGGGTTTTAATTAAAAGTATGTAAAAGGTCATTTATGGAACTTCTTGCAGAGACTGTAAATGAAACTTTAGAATTTAAATGAGAAGCTTTTTATTCCCTGTTGTAAATGAGAACGTCCTTACTGGCCATAAACTTGCTTTTTCAGGGAATGATTTGAGCCTCAAGCTCTTTATGCAGGTCAATGATATATTAGATTCTTGGAAGTAGCTTTATTTAATTATAAAGTAAGTTATGCTGGGCCTCAAAACCCCCTCCTGTTTACAGTCCTTCTCTTAAAACATTTTATTATCCCTGAAACTGATTCTTCTGTGTACTAAACATCAGTTTTGCATATATAATCGATAGTTTTCATTCCCTGCTGTGTCTTCTCCATTCACACCCAGCTGACTTTTCCCTAGTTAATGTAATGGATTTGTATACTCTAGTCCCAAATTTCATAGGAGGTGGTTTGTGGGGTTTTGTTTGTTTGTTTGTTTGTTTTGTTTTATTTGTGGGGTTTTTTTCCCTACTTTCTTTAGTTCTGTGTTCCAAGCCATTTGAATTCACTTTATTATCATTTTTCATAAAAGAAGAAAAATCTGCCTCTCACTCTTTCCTTAGAAATGCAAGTCCAGACACCTGACATTTTGGCAATGTCTCCTGTCAGTAAATTCCCTCTGACAGCTGGCAGAGGCTTTGCACTCTTTCTCCTTGACCTATTGTTACTGATGTGCTTCAAAAACATCTAATTAGGTATTTAAGATGTATTAATATCTTCATTTTATCCTTCCTTCTATCCTCTTTCTTCAGTTGTTCCCTGGTCACACGTTCGCTTTCATTCCTCCCCAGGATTTGTGCTCCAGTGACTGGGACTGCACAGTCTGGCACAGTGTCTCCATGGGGGGGTCAGCACAGGCTGAAATATGAACATTTCTTCAGTGCCTGTGTCTCTGCACCACGGGCATTGGAGCCAGCCTCTTTAGTTTTGACTTTGCAGACTATATTTAAGAACTGATTTACGAAATTTCTGAATGCCCACTTTTCTACCAGGCACTTCAAAGCCACTCCTGGCATAGCTGCAAACTTGGCACTGGGACAGGCGATGGGGATGTCCAGATCACAAATATGAAAATGTTGCTTTTGGGGCCATTCATCCCACCAGCACCTTCTTGGTTCCCAATCCTCCAAGAAGCCATGTGACTACTGACTTCCAAATCCTTACTTTGAATTTTCAGTGCCTTACTCTAGACCTGCAGGTCAAACTTGCAGAATGTCAGATGACTCATGATCCTCATTGCAGTCCATATTCTCTGCTTATAGCCTGGTGATTGCTGGATCAGCAGACTCTGGTGTTTCTTTCTCCTTCAATTGATTGTAGTGCTTCTTGTTTGTTTGACTAAGAGGTGAAAATTACTGAAAAAAGAAGTCCTGAATGGTCTTACAACGCTACTAGTGCTGCCTTATAAGGTCCCTTCAGACACAAAACTGAACCTTGATTTCCTTCTTATCAGTCTCTACTAGACAGCAAATTTTGAGATGTTTTCACACAGTAAAGTAAAACTTGAATGAAAGTTCACAAGCTTGGGGGACACATCTTTTATCATAAACTAGTTTTTATCATAAACTAATTATTTTTTAATCAATATTGACTTTTATTTTCTGGGTTTATGTTGGAAGAAATCCAAATTTCTCTTTTGAACAATTTTCACATTTTTGCACAGCTCTTTGCACCGAAAATATTCCATTACCTACAAAAAAAAGTCTGCTTTTATGTAGTCGTTATAATTTTAGAATACAAGTGACTGTGAAACACTCATTAATTTCTTTGCCTGATAATTCTGAAGGCTGTGAACTATTATTTTATGTACTTTCATTATAAGAAATTAGAGACCAAATTGCCTCCTACAGAACTGGCAGAAGGGCCAAGAAGAAGCTTTTTTGTGAGAACCTTTGTGGGTGTTTATACAACCACTTGCAGATCAAGCTCCATGGTTTTTCTTAATTTTAAGAAGACTGTAATTTTAAAATTTTGTTGTTGTTGTTTTAAAATTATTATTATTTGTTTCATTAGGCTATCTCTAGAATGTAGTTAACAGTAATTTCATGCTTTCATGAAATGTTTCCAATTATTACATTAAAAAATAATCCCCAAACTTATCTTTGCTCTTTTTGGGGCATTTTGTCCTCATTGTACCACTCTTACATTATCTGCAAATTACAGAAATCCTGGAGCAAAACTTCTGGCATACCTTTATCCATCTAAATATGCAAAAGTAGCTTAATACTCTGGAAGTTCCTGGGTACAATTTCTGTGCCATGGTATAGAAAAGCAGTTTAAAGAGTGAACATTTAACTCTCATGGTTAAGATCCTGTAACACAGAAACCTTCCAAGGTGATGGTGTGTGAAGTGTGGCTGAAGAATAGATACTGGTATTGAGAGTGGGATTTTCCCAGTGATGAAAGACAACCTCAGAGATACAGACACCACTGGAATCTTAGACAAGTATCTGAAAAAAAACCCTCAAAAATAACTACAAATCTCTCCTGCTCTTTGTCTTTGGACGTGCCCAGAAATTAGTTATTTAGGCATTAGGACTGCTGTGTGAGGAATCTTGTAGTAAAAATATCTTTTTGTGAGGCATTTTCAGTTAGACTGAGCTCTTTATACCTATTTTTTCCTCTCACTTCCACTATTTATGACCTCTGCACAAATTCCATACTGTGCTTCAAGAAAATTATGTGAAATATGCCACACATGACTAGAAAGGAGGAAGGGACAGTGGACAGTAATGGAAAGCGACTTTGAAAGAAGTCAAGTACCTATGGTAAGTATATGGCAATAACTTGAAATTACCTTGGAAATTTATTGATTCTGAAAATACCTAGGCAGTGAAAGAAAATGACCAAGCTTGGGGGGTTGAGAGGACATGCAGCTCACTTCTGAAAACACAAATTGTCACCACATTCCACATAAAACAGGTGAGAACCTGTCGTTACACACAGGAAAACACATTCCCACCTCAAGGAATTTGAGCAACAATGTTTTCCTCCCGTCTTCTCCCTTTTGAGTCACTTTTGTACCCACCTCAGTTGCCATTAATATATTGTGAGTCACATTTCATTCCAAATATAGCCTGCTGAGCAATGGATGTGAGATCTCAAAATACTAAGATGACAAACACTTGCTAATGCAGCTAGATTAGATATTTAATCGTAAAATATTGCTTTTCTCTGTGTTAAATGTGAACTGCAGTAGAACAGGACAGGGTCGTGTTTTTTATAATGCATTTGTTTAAATTCGATTCCCAGTGCTTTCTCTTAATACTGACTTCCTGCTGGATTTTTCAATGTTTTTCTAAACTTAACTTTTGACCTTTGCAGCATTTCTGGACTCATGGCTTTCACATCACACTGAGTCCTTCTCTAGTCCTCCAGGCAAAAATGCACTCTGTAATATATGCCTACTGTCTTGCCACAAAGAGCCTTGGTCATAAGGACTCCCAAAGCTGTCAGTCTGCAGTGACCCCATGACATTTGTTTTTAGCAATCACTAGGGTATATTTCTCTTTAAGTAGTTTTTACTAAAAATCTTCAACAAGTAGCTCACCTAAGATCTTGGAAGCTCCTACTGACCTGCCATCACCCGTCTTTTCTTCCACTCTTTAAAGTTTAGCTTTCCGTAGATTCACTTTTCCTCCTGGCTTCCCTTTTATTCTCCTTTCTCTGTTAACATCATTACTCATCAAGATTTTTCTTTTCTCTCATATAAATATTTTCTCTCCTGCCCCATTTTAGCTTGTGCTGGAATCAAACCCTGGTTCATCCCCACTGCCTTTTCCCCTTGTTCTTCTTTCTGGACTTAGGAATAAATGCCACAAAACATTTACTACACCTATTCTGTCTTTCTTCTCCAGTTAACAATTCTCCTTACATTTAGTGGATTTTCTCACCCCAACCATCAATCACCTTGTCACTGTCTTTGAGGATCTCCCCACTGCAGCCAGCATTTTACTGATTCCATAAATAGTCCCGTCAGCCTCCCAAGAGGAACCTGATCAAAGGGAGGGCTTTTGTCTTCCTATTCTAAAACTATTACATTTACCTGTTAAAAGCAGATGCTTCTTGACTGCCTTTTGCCCAACTCCTTTAATTGTTCCAATGACCTCACCGTGTAGCTTGTCTTCCTTGCACTCTTTTCATCTTCCCTTTTCACTGCTTTCACTACTTAGAAGAGCTTCCTGGCATGTTTTACTTCACAAACGCATCTTTGTCTTTTACCTCTGAGACATCCCTTTTCTACACCATTACAGATTCTAGTGATCTGTCTCTAGGGTTTGCAATCTAGGTTTAATCTTTAATTTAGAGTGCTTTTTAACACTGGCATGTAAGACCTATTTTTAAAGGTGACACGTTCTTTTTCAGTGCTGGTGTTGGGAATACTGCAAAGGTAGAGTTTCATTGTCCCTTTAAATCCTTAAAGCTTTGCCATCTCACAGCTCAGTTGCTGTGGCATCATGTTGTCTGTTCCTGTCAGAGGCTCTTTTGTGCTGCCAGTGTGCATGTGGCAGGCTGCTGCTAAGGTCATTTTCCTAGTCCATCACTTTGACTTTCACACTCTGCAATTGCTCTCACCTTCTAGGTTGTATCAAAGAGAGTACATTTTTTTTTAATTTTCCAAGCTCTTCGGGTCTTATTGCAGCATTAACTTGACATTTCCCTCCTGCAGGTGATCTGTGAGGCCAACTTTCATCACACTCATGTTAAATTCTGAACTTCATGCATTCAGGCATCCAGTGACACCTTCACCTATCTTTTATTTACAGCCTTCCCTAAAACTCTGGAACTTTCCTTTTAAAACCGCTGCTTAACTACCATTCTTCTTTGATGAGATGCTCACGAAAGTGGGGACTGACGGGATTTGGGCATATTCTGGGATCAGAAGCCAAGCACGCCCACAAATGTTGCCTCCTTATTTTCCTTTACTCCTCTCATCTTTTTCTGTCCATCTGTTTTGTCATAAAGTTTAATTCTAATCTCTCTGAACAGAAAACAGATTTATATCTTCACAGCACCAAACCTACAGCTTTTGACACACCAGGATCCTAAACTGGGACTAAAATTCAAAGATGAAGGCCATAGGATAATGTAAACAAATAAAAGTAGATGTAATTTTTAGAATAATTTTACCAGCATTTTACTGATGATGACATTATTCATGAACTTTATTTTTAAATTATTTGTGCAATTTTCACAGTAGCTTAGAAATATTGGTGTTGGGGTTTTTGTCACAACAAACTAATCAACATTAATTTCTCTGCGTGAATCCTGACAGAATTTTGCCATCAACAGTTCATGAACATTTTCTCCAAAACAGTCTGTAATATTGTGACACAACAAGGGTTAGAAGGACACACCAACATTCCTGCCAATAACGACAAGAGGGAGTTAATCCATATGTTGATATTCTGTCAGTCAAAAGCAAACTAAGAAATAAATCTTTATTTAGGCAAAAAATAAAGGGAACATTCCTTGATATTGTTTTTGTTTTGTGTGTTTGGCTGTTGTCCTCACTCATGGCTTTATGTACCTAGTTTGCAAAAAAATAAATACCATAGCTCATGGTAGACATGTGATTTACATCTTAGGAAGGTAAATTAAATTTGCTTCTCTTTTTCTGAAAGCTCTTTTTCTTTTTGTGTGGTCTAATATTAGGAAGCAGAAAGAACAAGTAACTTTTCTCAAAGCCATTCATGGAGATCCATACATCTACTATGCCATTTTTATAAACAGATACTTTCTCAGCTCAAATTTCAGGGGCAGAGGTGTGTTAGGGGCCCTGACTGCAATGTAAAACCAGCAGCAGAATTTTTAAAACTAAAACATCCTACTGGTTATACAAAATCTACTGCACTTTTTAAATTTTATTTTTTTTAAAAAAATTTATTTGTAATGTCAGGATTTGAAATTCTTGTTTTTTCTGAAATTTCTCTCATTCTCTCTCTACATGGCTACTGTACTCTCCTAAATTGTGGTACTTAATTTCAAGGGACACAATCATGTCTTTAAAAGATTTACTTAATTGAGAACACAGCTTTATTCATGACAAGTTAAGATAATCTTTGCTCTGTGTGCCCTGGTTAACAGGGTATTTTGATAAAATATTGTCCTCACGTATAACGTCAGAGCCCCTAATGTCCCTAACCTCTGAAACAATTTCTAGAGCAGATAATGAAAGCCGGTGTCTGTATGTCATTTACGCCTTTGAAAATGTGCCCTGAAGCCCAGTGATCCAGTGGAGTGCTGTTCTGATACTGAGTGCTTAGAAGAACAGTCAGTTAATGGTTTGACATTTTCTAATCTGGATGCCTGAGATAAGTCATAAAAGAAAACCCACTGAGATCACTATAATTGAAAATATCAAATAATTTTGTCTTTTATCCAACCAGGTGCTGCACAGAGTTGGGTTTGGCACTGCATTACTTGGGGCCAAACTTCGGAAAATGCTTTCAGTTTCACCTTATTTTCTATATGCGTATACCAGGGTTTTAACTAGCGAACATCTCTGCTAACTCCACTGTGCTAACTCAATCACAGTGTTTGAGCATCTGTAAATCCTAATGGTCAGAAAAATAGGGTACAGCCACTGCCCTGAAAAAACCCTGATGAAATTAGCCTGACCTTGCATTAAAAAAAAAAAAAAATTATATATATATATATATATATATACACACACACACACACACACACACACACACACACACATATATTCTAATTTATAAACAAAACCATATCTATCTTTCTGCATGAATTCTTTCCAGGCCTCCTTGGACCTAAGAGTTCCTAAGGAGAAAGTGTGATTTGCCCTTGATGTAAAGAACAAACTGCTGCAATTCCCCTTGCCCATTCAACCTGTGACTATATCTGACACTGATGGCCAGTATTTCAAATGTGACAGAGGAAGCTGTAATAAATCCCAAACTGGGGAGTTACAGAGAGATCTGATTGCTTGCAAAGTTTCATCTTAGCCTCGTCAGCCACTGGTAGGAGCTCTCCTTGATGACTTAATGTGTTAGACAGAAGCAAGGGAAGTCCTGAGCCCAGTTCAGTGGCAAATTTCCTGCTGACCTCAGTGAAGACAGATTTTCTCACAGGAACCTCCCTCTCAGATATCACCATACAAATCTGCTGTATCTGTTTCCCTTTGAGAAAGAAGGCCAATCATCTCAGTGATCAGCAGTAGAAGAAAACACCGCTAAGGTTAACTGAGTAACTTTATGGAACAGTTACTAATTTACTTCCTTGTGTTAGACTCCCAATATGAGGGCAAACAAGATCCGTGACACTTACTGGGCAGAAAGCAAGAACCTGTTCGTGTCGTGGCTGTTACTACAGGTAGTTTTTGACTGATAGAACAAAGAATGCAATAGAACAACAGACAGAGAAGTAACAAACAATACAGCCCTCTAATGGTAAAAGTGAATGTTAACATTTCAAAGAATAAATAACAATTGCATGAGAAAAATATTTTTATAAATAAATAATAATAATAAAAAGCACTACCCATGATTCTTTCTCTGGTATTGTGGAGATCAACTGGACTAAAGTAAAGAAGATGTTAAATCAAAGAGCACAGGTGATGATGAATCCCAAAGCACAGCAAAAACGTGTATCCCTGACCTTGAAAGGCAGCAGAACTGCAAGGGACAGGAGAAGGATGCAATGCTTGCTCTGTTACTACTTTCTATAACCATGGAGCTCACAAACTTGCACTGTGCTTTGGGGATTCCTTTGCCTGGTTTCAAAAATCAGTCACTACACTGGGAATGTTCATCTTTCCTAAGCTAAACTGGGAAGTGACTTCGACCCTGAATCCTACTTTTGAGTGCAGAAGAGCCTAAAGCAGCTTTTGTCACTGGCTGTGCTTATGGTAATGACCTACAGTTTCCAAGGCAGTGATCCTGTGGTGCAATAAAAGCAACAACTGAAATGGATGGATTTTATTCTCTTTATAAATGCAAGAAAACACAGTTGAGCTTGATTAATTAAAATAGGAGACAGTTGGTCACTGGTGCTACACTGGGAGAGGTTCCTGGCTCTGTTCTTCACCCAGATCTCTGAGCTGTTTTTTTCTAATGTGTGCTCAACTTTTCCCTTGTGAATAGTCCAAGGACAAACAGAAGATATGTGAGGAACTGGCTGAAGATATTTGCTAATAAAGTTATGTTGAATTATTTTCTGTTGTTATGTGGGGGTTTAGGGATTGAGACATTTGTGTTAACCCTGATTATTCTGGGTACTGTCACAATTAGAACTGCACATAGAATCTCTTAAGCATTACAGAAACTCTATTTTCAAACCGTGACTTAACAAGACCTATGGGTTTCCATAGGAGACAATAGTTTTTGGCTGGTTTGCACCTTTTCTAAAATGGGAAGAGAGTAAATACTATTATCAGTTTAATTAGAAGTAACTCCAGAAATAAATCCATTAAAATCACATCAATGGCAGTTCAGTGCATTTTTCAGCTTCTCTGAGTTTGAAATAGAAGGCAGTCAGGCTTCTGCAAATCACTTACTATTATTTTTTTTTTCATGTTATAAATCAAAAGAAATCCAGGCCAAATATATCATATTTATTCAAGTGAGTGATACTAACAGTGACACAGTAGACATGGAATTTGTCAACTTTGCTACAGTATGTCCCATACCACACATGCATATGGTGACAGGACAGGGGGGAATGGCTTCAAACTGACAGACAGTAGTTATCGGTGATAATTTCTTTCCTGTGAGAGTGGTGAGACCTTGGCACAGGTTGCCCAGAAAAGCTGTGGATGCCCCATCCCTGGAAGTGTCCAAGGCCAGGTTGGATGTAACCTGGTCTGGTGGAAGGTGTCCCTGCCCATGGCAGAGAGTTGGAACTGGGTAATCTTTAAGTTTTCTTCCAACCAAAACAATTCTATGGTTTCTAAGATTTTATACCTTACATTCCTGCTTTTTCCTTTGCTGTAGAGCAAGATGTTGGAAAGTACGAGGGCAGAAATGATTTTTTTTTTTTCCTTTTTCATTCCTCATTTTTATGAAAATAATTCCTTAACTGTTTATCTGTAAATTGGGCTGTGACAAAATAAAATACTTAAGGAAACAGTAATGTAAGAGATTTAAATTATATGTCCAGGTCCTACCATTGATAATCTAAGTAAACTTCATTCTTAGCTTAGTAAGATAAAACTGATTATTCCTAATTGAGTTTCCAGCAGAAACAGTCTCTTTAATTGATCTCTTGTGTAACAAGATATTTCTCTGCATGAAAATATCTCCTATGTGTGCAAACATATTTAATAGGAGCAACTGTGATCACTGAAATTCTTAATTTTTGAAATTCAGATGGTACTTGTGGAATTAATTTTGTCTATAGCCACCAATGGAACTTTGAGGCAGTCCTTTTACATGCATGTGAGGACAGGTGGATACTCCTAGATCTGAATCAAAGATTTCTCATATCCAACAAAATAATGGATGCTACAAGAGAAAAAAATCCTCCATCTAAGGAAGACAGCCGAGACCCTAAAACAGTACCTTCAAGAGGGTTCACTAGAATCAATACACACAAGCAGAGGCCAAATCCCAAACCAGCCACCTGCTATTTATCACTTTATCCTTCCCTGTCTTCAGGTTGTCACAGACTCACTGCTACAAACCCAGGTCCGTGTGAATGGACATTTTTCTCACCATCAGTTCCGGTCTGTTGAATGAAGAGGGAGTCTCATCCAAACCTAAGAGGATGGAAAAGGAAAGGAAAGGTGTTTGACTGAGTCTGAGGCATCTATCCTCACTCTGAGAGAAAAAACATGCCAGAGGAATAGCAACAAGGAGAATCTGGGGAACTACAGTCTGGTGAACCTAACCTCAGTTTTTGGTAAGATTTTCTAGTAAATTCTTGTGTGAACAATTTACAGGCACATGAAATACAAGAAGTGATTGGGAGCAACCAGGATGGATTTAGCAATGGAAAGCACAGCTGATCAACTTGATTTGTTTTCCATGAGGAGGTGTCTTGATCCATGCACAAGCAGACACAGCAACAGATGTTGTTTATCCTGATTCCAGGAAGAATGTCAGCATGGTATTCCATGATGCTAAACTGAAGAGCTGTATTTTGGATAGATGGAGTATAAAGTGCAAAACTACTGGGGTGTTTTGTTGTCGTTGTTGTTGTTGTTGTTTGGTTTGGTTTGGTTTGGTTTGGTTTGGTTTTGGTTTTGGTTTTGTTTTCTGGCCTAAAAGTCTGATGTTCAAAGGCTTGAAGTCCAACCGGCAGCTGGGTGCCACTGGCACCTCTTGGTGTCATTTAAAATTTCATTAATTAGTGGCAGCATCAAATACTCACCCAACAGGCTCCCAAACAAGAATACTGGAGGAGTGGCTGACATGCTGGATAGTCGGGCAGCCGTTCTGAGGGGCCTTCAAAGCCTGGATATGTGGGTAAACAGGACTCTTGATAATTTCAACAAGGATTAACAAAAGTTTGTCTGCAATAACAACATAGACTAGAGTAAATTTGGGGACGGGACAAGTAAATAGAAACCATGAAGGAAAGGACTTGGAGGTTTTCATGAATAACAAACTGAACATTAATCACCAGTGTGCTCCTGTGGTGCCAGAAACTGCAAATGGGATTTTAATACGGGGATCAGAGACAGCAGGTGGAGCAAGAGATTATCCCCTTCTTGTTTCCATAGCACACTTTCTGTGCAACACCTCATGCTGGTTAAAAGCTGCAGGAGTATTAAAAAAATGGGACATAGATGAATAAAAAAAGTGTTCTTACCATCTAATGACCCAATAGAAAAAGTTCCTTTAATTTGAACATTTTTCTTCTTCATATATGAGATCCCTTTGTTTTAGGGGATCTTGATGTTTTACAGGGAGGAGACTAGTTATGAGAGAGATTCTAACAAACAAGAGAAAATGGGATCTTGTCAGAGAACCTCATAAAATAGGTCACAAGGCTCCTGTGTTCGCACAGAAATTCAGGAAATTTGCAAAAACTTTGGTGCATCTGGTCTTTTGATGGGTGTTTGAGCAAGGAAACAAAAGCCTTCTCTGATTGGAAAGGTTATCAGCATGGACAAGAAAGGAGACATGAACGCTGTCAAAATAAACCCCAGTTTTATATACTTCATATCTTCCAATGCTGTAAGGAAATGGGTCATTTCAAAGTTTGAATCTCTCTAAGAAAAGCAGCTGATCCATTGCCTGCATCATGATCAGCCCCTGGAGCTCAAGAAAAGTTAGTGGCAAGGTTCATCAGTACTCCTGCCATGGTCAGGGTTCCTCTTACAGTGGCTAACAATAGTATTTTTTCCAATATTATTTCCCCAGAATAGTGTCTCAATGGCTGATTTCAAATATGCTTGTACCTAATCAAATTTTGCAGCTTTCTTTCATCTGCCTGATTTTTCACTCCCTGACTGGACTGCTAGTCTACGTTGGGTGCATGTTGAAATGACTGTTTTTTCTACCATAATGTGGACCTTTAGTTCTAAGGAAAAAAAAAAAAAAAAAAAAAAAAAAGTATTACTCGCAAATCTTTTTGCTCTTACTGTGCTGTATTTGCCACAAATGTTTTGGTATTAGACAAGACACTCAGTAAGATGAACAAAGGTTGACTTAACCTTGTGTTATTTTAGACATTCAAGCAAATATTCTGCTCATTAATAGTCCCCTTCAAAGCTATGCAGAGCTTTATGGTCTTGCTGCACTAAGTCAATGTTTGCAGGTACCTCTCTCTTTGCATTGAGTCTAGAGGAGGAATTAAAACTCATGTCTGATGAATTCCAATTTTATCAGAAAAAATATGGGATAGAGTATCAGAAAGAAAGAAAACTGTAAAAAAATTCTAGCAGAATAGATGGGCTGAACAGAAATTATATTTATTAAGCCAGTAGCCTCCAAACAGTTCCATGTATTATTCCTGCTCCCAATGTGTTATTAAGATAATTCCTCTGAAATGAAAATCATTGAAACTTATATTAGAAAAACCAGCAGCTCAGAATAATAACCAGCAGCTAAGCCACTGGGTTCTGAATAAGGATTTCTAATTCTCCTTAAGCTCTTCTCAAATTCTTCTTAATATTGCCAAAGATATCCACAAACTGGAAAAGCTTCAGCCAGCAGAATATGGCTTATGTGCTCTGTGTGAGAGAGTCAGCACAGCCTCACAAAGAGTCCTCATGGCTCTCCAGCAGAGTCTGAAGTGACCAAAGACAGTGGCTTCTCAGACAATCTTACCTTTAATAGGTAGATCCAATATTAGTTCATCACCCTGCTCAGGGTATTTGTGAATCCTCTGGCAGCTGTATTGCTCATAGAACCCAGGGGTTTTGTTATAAAGTGGTTTTCTAGTGGAACCACATATAAGAATAACTGTAACATTTGGAATGATAAAAATTATTTTCTCACATACACAAATAAAAAAACAGTGGTTTCTGCAGAGCACTGGTTTTGTGAGTGTCATGGCTGAGCAGAGGAGCACGGGATATGTTGCATTTTGGATCTCTCTGACCTTGCAGAGGGTTGTTTCAGTTCAACAACTGTGCAGCTCTATTGGCAAGAGAACTATTGTGCTGCTACTGTCATACAATTTAATTTTTCATCCTAGATAAAGAATTATCTAGTAATGAACCCTGTTACACAGATATGATCATTTATATTATAAATGGTGACAATAATTTCCGTCTGTGAGGCGCTTGTACATCATGCAAGTTATCGCACTCTCACAGGATTAAACATGTTCTCTGTTCCAAATCGCTGGACAACATAATTTATGACATGGGGCTCCTTTTTGCTCTATTCAGCTCCTTCAAGCCACTTCATCTGTTCACAAGACATTGGCATGTTTTCTTCTGTGCTCTTCCCTCCTAGTTTTTCTAATTTTTACTTTTAATTTGCATCAATTATTTCAATATAATGAAAAAGAGATGATGAAAACCAGCTGGTGAGAAGCAAAAACATCTAGTGATTTTCACTGAACAGGGCAATTGTAGTTCAGGTTCTTTTTCTGTGGAAATGCTCTGTCATCAGATAATACCCTGAACTGCCACCTAAGGCCTGGTGTGTTTGTGCTTTGTTTTAAAGTGTTCATTGCGGAAAATGTAATTTTTCATGCGAGATCTTGCTCTTGCTGAGAGTTGTCTTGACAATGAGTTATCCAAAGTTCCCTGTAGGGCAGGAAGATAAACCCCTCTGCCAACAAAAGAAAAATGAGGAGAGTTACCATTTGTACTCCCACTGTTTAAAAGGAAAACTCACGTGCTTCAAAGGCAAAGGCAAAATTGAATCAGAGGAGGAAGCACAACTCACTCTGGTTGGCAATTTTAACCACAGGTAACCAGTGTGAGAGCTTGCACCTACAGAGGCCTTGAAACAATAGCTCAGAGTGGGATTAACCACAGCACTTATCGCTGCTTAAAAGTACGTAAACACAGACAGTGCAAACAGGCTTTTAGCTGTAACCCTTTCCCCTGCATTCCTCTGACAAGGGATGCAGCTCTCTGTGGCCCCAGGCTTAGCTCCAATGCAGCCCAGCTACAAAATCTGGGGATAAATTTCAGAGCAAGGTTTCATTGTGAGAAAGAGATCTAGGGGAGCACATGGTCATGCAAAATAAAGAAGCTAAAACAATGAACTGGCAGCAGCTTGTGGGTCTAAGAGGATAAACACCAACGTGTGTTACCTGGTGTGTAAAACCATGAAAGAAACAACAGGGAGCCATAGGACAGAAAAATAACAATATCAAGGCTTGGTGCCCCTTCCCTGCCCACTGCCTGACTTGTGAACACCCATGGCCTCTTCCTAGGAATGGTGAGCACACGAATTGCTTAAAGTTTGATAAGTGTAGTTGTTCCTTGCATGTATTAACTAGCAAATTACTTCTTTGGTTTTTCAAGCAATCTGTGAAGCACTTGAATAAATGCTAAAGTCTGCCTGAATAAAATGATCCAGGGAGAGTTAAAATGGCAATATTAAAACAGCAAGAAAAGAGCTTCGTCAATTTTACTTTGCTTCTCCATTTGGAAAATCACTATCAGTTTCTGTTTTCTATACTAAACTCTGACTGGTTAGATGAGAGTATAAACCGACAGAGAAAAAGATAAATCAATTCTATCAACTAAAATACTTCACTATAATAATTTGTTTGGTTTTACTTCCCACACTATGTAAAAGAAACCCCTTAAATTGGCAACTCTTCTTCCACCACATCTGCAGCCTTCTATATTTCTGACATATTCTTTGTTGTTCTTATTTGAATTTAAAACTCTTAAAGTTGATATAGAGTTCATGGATAGGAATAAAAAGTCTAACATAGAAGTATATATTTGATAGAGAAATAGGGGAAATATAAATGAGATGATCCCTAAAAAGTGGATCAACGTTTTTAGGTTCCAACCAGTGGAGAGAGATATGTGAATTGATCTGTCTTTGAAAATAATCTTTGAATATCTGATGAAAATGTGCAAAAAATGAAATTATTTTCTGCACAAATTCTGTCTTTCTTTAATTCAAGGAATTGTGAGTTAAACAATGCCAAATCTTATTTAACCATTAGAAGCCCTTCATAAAAATGGCAGCTAAGCTCTGTGGAACTTATTTAACATTCAGATTATTTTTATTATAAAAAGTATTTATTTCATTTAACTTTTGCTTAGAAAGAATAAATATGATAGATATCGAGGTGGGAGACATCTTATTTCGATGAATATTTAGAAGGTTCTTAGGCTGTATTGTGGAAGACAAGTGAAAATGCTACCTCATAAAATGAATGTGTAGTGCATAAAATGTAGAGTATCATGCCTTCAGCTTACTGCAGTAGAATGTAAGATGGAGAGGATTTTTTTAGGGTAAAATTATACACTGTCTGCTCTGAGAGCAGACAATGGGAATGCAAATATTGAAATGTAATAATGCCTCTATTGTAAAATCAGATGAGAGGAAACTTGTCTACAGCTCTTTTGTTCTCAGGTCTTCATGTGGTTTGACATTTCTAGCCAGCCTAGCAGGCAGCAGCTGTACCATGTTGGGAGCTACACTAACAAAGATTGCTCTCCTGTAGAGCTGAGCCATCAGGACAAGCTTCTGAACATTTCTGGCATGAAACAGAGGTCTTTGCTAGGATTCTTCTACAGCCTGGGCAGAGAATAAAGAAGCTGACACCATGCAGGCTCCTTTAAAACAGGTTTGAAATGCTCTGTGCCCTCCTCTGTTGGGCCCTCACACTGTAAACAATGCACTTACATCTTTGATTTTAACACCTCTGATACGCCGGGCATAGCTGAAATGTCCCCAGCTCTGTTAACAGGTTCCACACCTCACCTCAACACCACTTGTTTCCTCTTTCATGCCTTCCCCATGCCCAGGAGCCTTTAAAATTCAGCCTTAGAACTGTGGTGAAGCCTCTGCATGTGTGAGAGTTGGGCAGAAGGGCAAATGCATCTTTGTGAACTCTGTGACGAAAAGGTACCTGGCAGTTTAACTCTACTGTGACTTCGTTCAACTCCCAGCAAAAGGCATGCTGTAGGGTGGATGTGGGGCCTGACAAAATCACTTTGAACGCGCAATGGATAAAATATAGGTACAGAAACAGGCAGAGACTTCATGGGAGAATCACCTTCCTCAGAAACCCATGGCAGCATAGCAGCCTCTGGCTTTGACTGTCTCACCTGTCTGTGTAGAGTCTGACAAGACCTACAGGAGTCTTCTTATATTTGGCTGATGCCCAGCAATAATTTCAGTGCATTTCATTTGTTTGCAGTTAAGGTAACCCAACCCTACAAACCCTACAGACAGCATCCAAGAAAACCCTTAAATGACCTTTGTGAATACCCTCTGACTGCTACAACGCTCTAAACAGCCCACTCTGGTCCTACAAAGCCTGCCCTTTTACAGGACTCTGGTGCTTTAGGGCTTATATACTTTAAACCAAACATTTCTGAATTAGGAGCCTTTTAGAAATGCATAGAGAAATGCATTTTAGTTCTGTTCCTAGGTTTGGGTCTTTCTATTCCTCCAGAAAAATAACTGGTGAATTACATGAGCAAGCTGTCCCTTGTATCCCAAGAAATACAGTTCAGGCTGTTTCACAAAGCTAAAGGTATCAACACAAAAGTATTCACATTTCACTTGCAAATAAGACGCAATTATGTAATTTTGAGATTTAAAGTAAACCTGGAATAAGATAATAAGTTTACTTCTCTTAGAAATGATTTTAGGGATTTTCTTTTTAGCAAGAGCTGAATATGAAATTTTAGCAGTTTTTTCACTAGTATAATATTCTGCATCACTCCTTATATCAGATGAGTATTTTTATACAAATTTCTCTGTGATGTCCTGACAGTGTGATATCCTGAGACTGTTGTCATATTTTTAAATAGATATGTGCAGAGAAAACACTTTTCGAAAACAATACACCACAAATATAAAATCAATGTTTTCCTTGATTGCATGCCTACCCAGGAGAAAAGTTCTAGTTCATTTACAGGCTATTAGACTCAAAACAGAAATGACTGGATGAAATTCAGTGAGTCAGATGAAGTGGTAAGTCAGAACAGATAATGCTTATGGCTTAAAATCTATTAAATTGTTTAGAAAGATCTAATCTAGATAGATATGTAGCACACTGTCTTGTTTTTCTGAAGGGAAAGAGTGACAGCCCAAGTCTAGAAATACACCTTTTCCTCAGAGATCTGTTTGGTTTATCAAACTAACAGTACGATTCTACATATTTTCAAAGGCCCAGAACTGAAGCTGAAAGTTTGGGCAGTGATCAAGGTACCTAGGAATGAGTTCATTTTTAAAATTACTCTAATCAAAGGCAAAGTTCCTGGTGCTGCTGCCTGATTTTAGAAAGCAAATTTAGCACTAACGAAAAGGTGCCACAATGAAATGTGTGAGAGCTGTCATCTCTTTCTGTGGAGCAAAAAAAAATGACATTGGAAGAAGCAAAGCCCCTAAATCAAGATTTTTTGGGCCATTCTCTCCCATCCCATCTTCATCATCCCTACCCCCAAGTGTTTAAACTTAATTTTATTCCCGATGCACTGCTTGAGGTTCTCAGTGGCAATTTTAGTTCACACCAACAATGGTAATGCTGCATTGAATGAATTCACTAATAATGTGAAAGGCAGTTTGTCGCCCTAGCCAGTCCTCTTAATGAGCCAGTTCCCTGAAGGGTTCAGCATCCTTTTTTCTTGTCTTGAGCTTGCCCCCAGCTCATTGCTTGGACTTGTTTTCCAAGGTTCCCACATTAGGAGCACCTCAGCACGATGTCTGCTACATTTTTCTCTCACTCAGAGCATGTCAGGCCGCTTGTCTGACTGACAGGTTTAATTGTGAGTATCTGGAGCTTGATACAATCAAATACACAAAGTTGGCAAAGAGAAATGAGACCTAAGGTGCATTATCGGAGACCTTCAGCACCTCATAAGCCTCCAAAGGTGCTAGGCTGTGAAAAAAAAGGGTTTTTTTGGTAGAAAAATTTTGGAAGAGTCATGGTTTCTTAACCAAGGAACAGTTTTAATAAAACACAATGAGCAACTTAACCGAGACCCCAACTTTTATTCTTCATCAAGTCCCTGCCTTTGGCACTGATAAACTTCTCATCAGTACCAAGTATCAACATGTCTCTAATGCAACACTGAAAACCAAAATTCTTCATTATGTTATGATAAGAGAAAAAATTTTGGTAGGGGTTGGTTTGGATTTTTTTTTTTTTTTTTTTTTCCAGGGTGTGTTTTCCACAGCATCCTACTGTGCTGAATAAGAATTCTGCAGCTTCCTGCAAGCTCGTACCTGAACTTGATGAAGACATGAACTGTCATGAGTTATCATGCACCCATAGGACAGGACTGGGAATCACCCCACACTTCCCCATAGGACACAGGGCAGCTGCCCTGAATTACAGCCCTTACCCCTAAACACTGCAGAATTTCTACAGCCTCCTCAGAAACCAGGATTCAGGGACAGGTGGAGATAGAAATGGGAGACAGATGCAGTTTTTCTCACCCAGATTTCTGTCTCTGACTCTGCCTGGAAGATGCACAGGGAAGAACATGGCTTAAAAGCAAGGAATCAATAGTTCTTCCCAAATGTTTGCCTTGTTTGGAGAAATGAGTTGTTATAGGATTTAGATGAATTTGTCTAATGTTTGAATGGGCTGATAATTTCTATACCCATGATTTTCTAGAGAAAAAGTTCCAAAATTGCCAATTCACCATTGAAAAAGCACTTCTCTGTGAATAAGTTTGGAGATTTAATTTTTACTATTATGACTACTTTTGTGTCAGCAACAGATTTTATCATCTCACTAATTTCCCCTTCTTTCTGATCATTTATGATTATGAGAGATAGCAAAAGCTCTACAAAGACTCTTGAGTGAAAATATCATTGGCAAGCCATTTATTTACATTTGCAATAGCTTTTCAGAACTTCAATAATTGAATTGAAATTCAATAATGCTATGTTAAACAAGGCCCTTTTATTGCTTGCTTGTTAACTGTTCCAAAGAATCTGACAGATCTGTGGTGCATGACAATAATGTTGATTTTTCCCCCAATGTTTTATACTTGCATATCAGAAACTATTCCTGTTTTATTGTAAAATCTGCCAGTTTTCCTACTGAGGAAATCAGACTTACTGAGATGCATTTTTGTGAAATCTCTCTAAAAATGGCTTAACTTTCTCTGGTTTTGATCAAAGCCTTACTGAATTTTTTAGTAAACAATTTTAATGGTTATTATCAATTGCATAAGTTTGTTCTGAATCTTTCATTTTCTAAATGGTTCTCGGACCTTTACCTGATTGCAGGACTCTCTTTTAAACCTCTCTATAGTGAAAACTGGGGTATAACATCAAAATTTAATTTTTTCATTTTCCCCCTTCCCTTTTACACCTGTATAATTTTCTGTCTTGGCTGACTCTCTGTTTAGCTCTCTGTCTTGATGTATTTTTGAAAAACTCCTGTTATTTTTTTCTGTCTTCAGCATGTTTCTTATCAAGACATTACTGATGTGCCTTCTCGCCGTTCTGTGTGTCATTTGCTGCTTTCTGTTCTTTTTTAAAATTTCTTATTTGAACAACAGAGGGAACACAAACATTTATTTTTTCCTCTGAATCCACCAGGATTCAGATGAAGGGAATATACTTCACTGGACTCTTGGAAGAAATCCCTTCACATAAAAAGTAGGGAGGTTTGGGAGAGTTCTTTGAAGAAAAAGTAGCTTTTGGGGACAGCTGCTACCCTGAAACAGTACATCTCCACAGCACTCACAGTCCTTCCACACACTTGGAAATAAAATTGTTTTTAAACAGTAGGTATAACCTTTGAGTATAGATATTATATATGGCACAAAATACGAGCTGCTGAGTGACATGTGCCTAAAATGTCACCTCCTAAACTCCTGAACTAGAACGTAATCCCTTCAGAAAGCACTTAAAACTCTCCATTAAATTGACAGTCACACTGGTTATTAAATTTCCTAGTCATTTTTTGTGGGTGGATTTTTGTGGATTTTTTGGGGTTAAGTATGAATTAGTCAAGCAGTGGTAGTCACTGGAACAGCTTCACCTGGGCACAGCAGCAATAGAAGGAACAGACCTACAAGCAGGGGGGAAAGATTTGTCCCGACTCTCCAGGCTTATCACAGCAGTCACTGCATGGCTCCTGTCCAACATGGTCATGATCTTTTCAGTTTACTTTTCATGGCTGAATATTCCCCTTTTCAGCTTCATTTCTTTTACCTTTCTTATTTGTAATCATCCACAATGCTGGACCAAGACCACAGACCCAAGCCAAGTGAGAAACAAATCCTGTCATCCACCTCCAAGGCATTGTCCAATTCCACTCTTTTTTCAGCTTCCAACGTCATGTAATCTGTATCTAATAAAATGGCAGCATAGCACTTGGTATTTATAAAACATTTGTAACTGCTTTATTCAATTGTAAAATATATTTAAACTTATCTGTATGTGGAATTGACAGAAATTGAAGCACTTGACATTTTAGATCACTTGGTGCCGATTATTTTATTGCACCAGGTTTTTTCCCACTTCAAAACCAGAAAATAATTATGTGCACTTTTTTCCTCCCAGTTATATAAAACTCCTCAAATGTGTGTTCACCAGCTGCTATAAAGAAAATTTACCCTGTCCTACCCAAACAGACCCTGTAAAACACTGTCCCCCCACCCGCTCCCCCCACCCCCCCCCCCCCCATTTTGTGGCATTGGACAGCGTGGGATCTGATGTTAAGTGATCAAGAGGGTGCAATTAGGGTTACAGGGAGTTCACAAAGGTCACCAGCTGTTCTTCTGATTACACTGCTGTGCTCTGGCTCTTTCCACAATATCTGAAAAATCAATTTTCAAACAATAAGTTCCACATTTAGGGAACCATCTGAAAAAGTTTTGCAAGATGATCTGCAGGCAGCTAGACCTGCTGACAGATTTTGGGCCTTTGAAGAACGGTGTGAATCAGATCCCCCTCTGGTGCATTTTCATTTTGCTGTCACAGAAGGTTCTTCCTACAGTTGAGCCTGTATGGGATGCAGTAAGATGGTTTTTCTGTTCTACATGGGCCAAATAATTTCATTTCAGCAAGGAGGTTGTCTGCAGCAGTACCCTATCTGGTGAAGTTGTAATGTCTGTTACTAATTTAAAACATTCAGGTTTCATCTCTTTTCTATGTTTACTTATTTTTGCCTAATATTTGCTCTTTCATTAATATATTCAAATAAACTTAGTTTTTGAGTGTTCATCCAAAATCACAGTGGTTGACTGCTTTAAATCCCAAATGAGTAGTAGGGTTCTGAACACTTAAAACTGCTACTTTGGTACCGGTACAACCTGTACCAATGACATCATACACAGGTTAATCACAGTTGGCCCTTAGGGAGGGAAAATATTAAGAAAAAGGAAAAAATTACAACTTTAATAAAGAAAGGTACTTCCAGTAACCTTATGCATAAGAAGAAGTACCAAGGATGACCCATGTGATAAAAGAACTGTAAAATCTTTAAGAAAATGGAAGAGAAATTAGATTTACCTCTTTCTGGAGGAGAATTCTGACAAGAATAAACACAAGTGATGTGCTAAGTGGAGGTGTCTGCTAAATAACACAGGGATTTAAATTATTGTCCTAATAGAGCAGAAGGAAACATACATTCAAACAGATTCATTTTTCAGAATATAAACTTCAGCAAAGAATACAGTGATATTGCTAAGAAAAAAAAACCCATAAACACAAAAGAGGGTGCATGGGATAATTACTTTTTTTTTTTTTTCCTCATATCTAGTGTATTAATTTAATTTGAATACTAGTTTTAGACTCTGTAATGGGAAGATTTGAAGAGACATCTTGAATTTTACAGACAATTTAAATTTGAAGTAAGTACAAATTTTTACTTTTGAAAAGCAAAGATTTTCAGGATAAAACTCATGAATTTCTCCTTCAGGATGCTTTGAATATATTGCGTCTTCTCTATTTTCTCTAGAGGACCTAATTCCTAAACTGCAAAGGAGAAGCAAATTATAAATATTCATCTTTATTACTTGTATAAACATTAGCTGAATCTTTGTCGGATTATTTTTTTTAAATAAATCTTCCCAGAAAGGGCAAGGATCTCTTATTCCAAGACACAGGTGCAGAGCTTTAAAACTGTGAGATGCAAGTGCTGACAGAAAAAGAAACTGGTTAAAACGGAGTCCTTCACTTGTCTCCTATAACTCAGCATAAGTCAAACTTTCCTAAAAACAAGCAGAAAAGAATGCCTTGAGAAAGAAAACTGTGTTTACAAAATGGAATATGGGCTCTTGGCATTCCCTCCAAGTGTTGCTAACACCCGCTGCTCGCATTTTTGCCACGCACAAATACGCACACGACCTTCTGTAATCCGCCTGTCCCCCGGTGGCTGTCCTGGCAGCCAGAACCCAGAACCACTCATCCGTGTTGCTCCCCTTCTGCTCAGCCTTATGCTTCCCAGCACTGCTGGCAGTGGCCACCACCACACCAGCTGAGCCCCCAGTTCAGGTTTGCGTGGCACAGGATGAGCTGGGGCTCCTGGACACGCTCGTGGCAGCTGCTCCGGCATCTGCTCTCCCGAGCCACATGGTGCAAGGGCTCAGTGCCTCCCATTACTGAGCTGCATCTAGCCCTGGCTATCCAAACGGTTAATTGCTCCTTTGATTTATCCCAAAAGGAGAGTATTTAGGTTGCCCTTTGGCTTTTCTTAGGTCAGTAACTAGCAACAATGACGAATATATTCCAGTATAAGAAAATTGCAGTGAGGTATCGTAGACAACTTTAAAAATATCATCTCTTTTTTCACAGGAAGTTAATTCAAATACACTGTCAAAATGCTTGCTTTACATCCATGACTTCTATTAGCAACATCTTGGAACAAACTAAGGAATATCTCAGCAATATGTTCAAGAGGAAAAACAGATTCACCGCTGCTAATTTGGCATTTACTTGCAGCTCACCTTACTTGACAGCTTGAAGAGCCACCCAAAGGAGTTTTCAAGTTTTCTCTTTATCTTATCTTTTTCCTCATGTAATTTATTTATCTATCTACTTATCTTTATATATTTATCTTCCTCTGTCTATTTTTGGTGCTACTGTAAATTAAGACTATCAGTGTTTCATAGAGTGAATTTGGAAATTTAGGCACTTCGAGATGCTTATAGAGTTAATTGCACATCACCTAAGTATGAAACAGCCTAGTAATCCTCTGACACTAATTATACCTTGAAATTTCTTTAGTGACTGATCCTGTTCTGGTGTCTTATGAACAATAAGGCTTGAAAAAGACTTTGGAAGGTAGATTTCATTACAACTTTTAAATAGTGATATAAAGTAGACTGCAAAAAGATCAAGTTCCTTGCTCAGTGCTGTGCTGTGAATCAAAGATAGACTGAAATGTATCCAAAATGACCTACAGCAGGTTTCTTTCCATTAACTGTCAGGCTGTATTTTCTCAGATATTGGATTATGAGATCCACAAGTCTTTTCTTTTCCACTATGGAATACAAAGTATCAGTAATTGGAGGCAGGCAGACATTTTTATTTTTGTTTTATGAAGCTGTATAATGCTTCACAATTAAGCAATTTCTTGATAGGAAACTTCTGGGTCTTATGGTTTGGCAAAGTTTTAGAGCATCATGGAGCATGGGCCTATTCTGTTGTTTCAGCTCTTATTTTTGTGAAAAACAAACAAACAAACCAACAAACCAAAACAAAACACCCACAAAACAAGAACACACACGAAAAAGGAGAACTTTTTGGCTTGAGCTAATTTCTTTTGCCTCTGTGCTTTAAAGATCCAGACTGGAAGATGAAAACTGAAATCTTCAGACATGGTCTTTTTCAAAGGTAGCAATTATGAACAAATTGGTTTGAGAAAGGCAGAGAGAATGGCCATTAATTATAAGGATTTCAGAAGGAGAAACTATTCCCCAGAAAAATATGCAGGCAATTGTTTATTTCTTTCAGTCATTTTTAATAAAATGGAAGTACTGTTTTACAAAACTGCAGGAGAAGCACTGTCAGAAATCTCTCTTTAGTTGAGATATCAATATAATGCATTCAATTTTTCCTTCACGTCTCATTCTTTTCTTCCATTAGCATCAGCACTATTTTTAGATCCAGACTGCCATGGTGTGGTGCTTGTGTCTGGGACAGAGTTAATTTTCTTCACAGTAGTTAGTACAGGCTATGTTTTCGGTTTGTGCTGGAAACACTGTTTATACTACAGAAGTATGGAAAGCCGCCGCTGAGCTGGGCTTACCCAGGGTCAGAGCCTTTTCTGCCTTTCCCCCCTCAGGGAGTGGCGAGAAGCTGTGAGGAGGCACAGCCAGGACAGCTGATCCCGGCTGACCCAAGGGATATCCCATACCATGCACTGTCATGTTCACTGGGAAAAGATGGAAAAGAAGGGGGAGGTGGGGGGATGTTGGGAGTGATGGAGTTTATCTTCCCAAGTCACCGTGACTTGTGATGGCATCCTGCTTTCCTGGGGATGGCTGGACTCCTGCTTGCCCATAGGAAATGGGAAATGAATCCCTTGTTTGGCTTTGCTTGTGTGTGTGTGTTTGCTTTACTTGTTACATTGCCTTCATCTCCGCCCACGAGTTATTTCACTTTGACACTTCTCATTCTCTCCCCATCCCACCAGAGCAAGCGAGTGGGCAGCTGTGTGCAGCTTAATTGCCAGGTGGGGTAAACCAATACACTCAGCAAGCACTTCTTGTCAGGGAGAGAGCTGCTACAAAATGAGGTGTGAAGTCTAGAGTGGTCTCAGCAAAGAGCTGCACACTCTAGTGCATAATGGAGATGAATCCCTTTCCCCTCATTCTGATCAAGCCGAATAGCAAAAGACTACCTTAGCACTGAAGCTCTTCAACCTCTTATGTGTTTGTTTCACATCCTTTGATGATATTTGTCAACCAACCTCTGTTACACAATGTAACAAAGAGGAGGAACCTGGTTTTGCACAGCAGACTCAATCTGCTTTGCGGTTCTGGTGACTGTGACCTGGAATTCAAAAGCTCTTCAAGTGCCTGCCATCTGGCGCCTCCTGATATTTCCTAGCTGACTGACAGCTTTATCAGACCTCCAGAATGCTGGTGACTTCCAAGCACCACAAAAAGCTTGTTCAATGCATCTGGAAACATCATTAGGATGATTCCCAGGTGCATTCTCACTGTGTTGATGTACCCTTCCTTGACCACAGGTGTTGTCTATTGGTGTTTGCCAGCCCTCCACTGGGCAAGAAGTGTGTTGGATCAATTAATGCATGCTCAGCATCCTCTTTTAGTATTTTACTTTATTACTCACAAGCAGTGAACTTCAGTGAGCAAGTTCAGTCTTTCCCAGGCAACGCATGATGTGTTTCGGTATAACATGAAATCCTACATATTTCCCACATATTTCCTACATATTTCACTCAGTGTGAAAGACCCTCTAAGGCAAGCTTTTATAGGTATTAAGGAAATTTAATACATTAAAAAACCCCAAACAAAACCCCTGAATTTGAGAGAGTTTTAGAAGGAAAAACAGGTTTCTGAGAATTAAATAATTGTTTTTCAAAAGGCTTTAGACACCTAGGAGTTCAAGTCTCCCTGATTCGCAATGAATATTGGGTTTTCACAGGTTGTGATTGATTTAAAAAAATAAGATAATTGTCCCAAATTACCGGGGCGCTTTCATAAAGTTTCCACTAAATCACTGTGCTAAACACTGCTCACAAACCAGAACAGAATTGTGGTTCACATACTTGCTTCTCTTTAACAAGAAAAAAATTCCACCTTTCTTTTCACTGCAACAATCATAATGTGTTAGCATAACTTAAAGGATCACATGCTTTTATTTTCATTATCAGCCTATGGTTTAAGTGAATTAAAAAGGAGGAAAGTGCTGTTAACAATTCAGCTCACAGAACTCCCATAGTTATCCTACGTGACATTTTAAACCTAGTATTAAAGCAAATAGTCTAGCCATAATAAAAGAAAGATTATGGATGTTGTAGTGCATGAATTATTGAGAAAAACCATTCCAGCCAAGATAAAATGGAGAGTACTGAAAATCATCCCCTTATTCTACTTCTATCTGTTAAGTCAGCTTAGATCAAATAAGATGATTTTAAGCTTTGATCAAAGATTTGTTTAAGATACAAATTTTGTTGAAATATTAACAAAAGCTTATCTAGTCTTTCAAGTTGGATAACACAAAAAGCATTACAAACAATGAGGATTTCACACATTACTCCTTGTGTAGCTGTGGGGCAAACAGAGCAGCCCTTCTGCTGATCAGGATCTAACACAGCATTTAAACTTCTCAGTCATGCTGGTACCCCTGACCAAAATCTCAATGAGCTGTAACAAGAAACATCAGATTTGCCTGTGTTGTTAAAGTGGCAAAGCAAAAATTCATCAAAACAGAGCTTTCTGATCTCAAAGTCAGGTTACTTATTTGCAGCCATATCCTATAATTTTTGTGCATCTTTTCCATGTAATATATAAATTTCACAGTCTTCCTGGGAGAAACTCTGCTACCCAGTAAAGGTAGGAAAGCCTGTACATGGACAGTAATTGCTTGTGCCTCAAGTTTACAAATCTGGAAAATTAATATTAGTAACATCTGCTTTCCAAGTCTGATTTTATTAAAGATTTTATAATATAGAGATCTTGAGATGCAGAGGTTCAAATAAACAATAGATATTATTACACTTTTCCACTTCTGCCATTTTTTTAGGTTTTCTGATAGCAGATTCCCAACAAGGGCAAAGTAGGCAGAGCAAAACAGAACAGTCAAGATGACCCACACAAAGCCATGCAAAAGAAGGCAGGTCTGAAATAATAAATCTCTAACACACCTAAGGAAAACACTTAGGTGTGGAGTTAACTTCTTTTAAGTTAGAACTTTCCAAGCTCCAATTTTTCCCTGCACAGCAATCCCCAAAGTACAGTCCTGCCTGTGCCTCTTGCCTGGCTAACGTAGTTGCAACCCTGTGCCCCTGTGGCTACACACCGCTTTCAGTCTCAGCATCTTCCCTACAACCTCGTGCACAGGCAACCCCGGCACCTGCCCCGCTGGGTACCTCAGCTCTGCCAACAAAGTTCAAGTGACACTGGGGTTTTTCTCCTCTCAAACAAACACTTGTGTGAGCCCTTGCTGGAAACTGTCTAACAGGGAAAGGTTTTTTGCCAGATGGCAGAGGATGGTTTGGATCTTCTTGGCAAATTTCCTTTAGTATTTATATATTTTTGCCTTTCACCGGCATGAATCACCTTTCACCATGCTTTGGCACATCAGGATAAACACTGGCAGCCTGTGCCCTGCCTTGTCCCCACACCCAGCAAGGCAATGTTCTCAAGTGCAAGGCATAGAGTTCCTGCCAGCTTAAGGATGCAGATCTCCGACTGAAATGTCAGATACTGAATTAAAAAGGTAGCAGATTGTAGTGATAATGAAGTGCTGCAGCCTGTCGCTATGTTACAAACTGCTCTGAACTGACATGGCAGAAGGAAGAGCAAGGAAAATGCCCAGAATCCCTGCTTGGATCTCCTTCCCCACGTCTACCAGCAACTGAACTATTTAAAATATTTACAGATACAGCCAGAATGTTTCTTTATAACAAAGCCAAAAATGATAAATAGATAATATATTGCTCCAGCAAGACTGCTGTCTAAAATCATCCTCTTGCCTCTCCAGTTTGCCTCAGATTGCACCCTCCACTCTGCACAGAGAAGCATTGCTTTGGCAATGGGCATTTCTTTGCCCCTTATCTGTCCCTTAAAGAGGCTAAACGCACCCTGCCCCAGGGCTGTGTTCAAAAGTAGATTGAAAAAGTATGAGAGATGTTTTTCTGCCGACTGGAGATGAGGTGAGAGCTGTGGATGCACTTTATAAAGGGAGGGTGACACTCTCCATCTCTCTGCCTGCAGATTTTACCCATTATTGCCTTATTTATAGTGCTAGCATCACCATCCTCAGCAATGAGCATTGCTGGATAATAAAACTCGCTGCAGCTGGCCTGGGGGAGTCAGAGCAGAAGGAAGGAGGGTGATGTACAGGGCACAGCCAACCCTTCGCTTTCATCCTGTAGAGAGCAGCACAGAGATCCCAGAAAGTTTGAATATTTCCCTTTCCTCAGCAAACCCACCTACTGTGCAAAGCAGAACACACTCCCAACCAAACTGCTTCTTCTCTCCATGGAAATTTGTATAAATAAAGAGAACAAAGCAGAGTCCTTATCATGATGCCAGGGATTCACTGTGACTTGCCTGGCAATTTTGATATGAGATGGGTCCTCATCACAGGCCATGTTTGTTGAGGAGAGATTGTGTTTGGAAGAGCACCACATCAGGATGTGTCTCTGTGCTCACAGGCACCAATGCCATTTTTAAAACTCTCTCCTTAGTAAAGCAAACAAACTGCTTGGAGTCAGTTTTGTTTTCGCCTGCCCACTATGAGGAAATGGAATTCTTGATTATTTTACCAGTTGTGGCTGAATTTTCAGTTCCATAAAATGGTAGGTTTTCCCAACAGTATGTGAAGTGATCTATTCTTTTAAACCTACATTTAAATTAGAAATAGGGTCCATTTTTTTTGCTAAAATCTAATGTATCATTATCCAAATTCAGCAGTAAAATATTTTAAACTCGTTTTGGGTGAAAGTAAGCTTGTGCTAAAAATACACAGCAGATACATTTTCAGGAGCCAAGAACGCAATTATGGAACTAATTTTGTTGTTTTTGAAAATTCCACTCAAATAGCAGCGGCTGCTAGGCATTCAACTCCAATAAAGATTTTTTTTTCCTAGATTATATGAATGTAAGCATTGCAAGAAGAGCATCTGGATATCTGGCGGGTACGACCCCAAAGCTCCAGGTACCAGATGAAATGAAGGAAACAATGTGCTATTATGTGCTGCTACTTGACATGGTACTCCCCACACTTCCAGGTACTCCTGACTATGTTTGAAAACAAGTTGCCCAGGGCATAACTGAATTTGTGTGCACCCAGCAGGGTCCAGCTCCAGCTACTGTCTCCGTCCTTATGGTGGTAAGGGCACATGCTGGCAGCTGCTGTACTAAAAAGGAGGGGAAAACAGGCATTTCACCAAATTTCTGGATAGCAGCGCATGAAAGCTTCATGGCCTATCACACTTGATCAACCCTATTCACCCTCATGACATCTGCCATCCCTTCTCATTGCTCCTGCCACACAACTCAGAAGAAAATTGGCAGAATAAGTCCAATGCCAGGGCACACCAGCCTCTTACAGGTGTTGCATTTGCTCCTCTCTCAGCTTCATTTTCTGTTCCTCCTTCTTGCACCCACACTCGTGAATGGGCAGAATCCAGTACCTGAGACAAATATCTGATAAAATATCTTATTCTTTAGGCTCTGCTTAGCAACACCTGCCATCAGACTTATTTGAATAGGACAATATTGCATAAAAAGTAAGGAGAGAGACTGTCAGGGCCAACTCAGTGCTCTACAGCAGCTTCCAGTGGTACTGTAAAAAGCTGGTGTTTGGTGGAACAGGACAGGGCTTCAGGGGAATGTGTGTGCTTTCGTACAAGAGATTAATACTAAAGACAAGGAATTGTCAGTCCAAAAAAAGCTGTGGGATGTCCACTGCTCAAGGTTTTCCAGATGTCTGCCAGATATATTTTAGGCATGAGGTGCCAATATGAGTGTGATGATTAAATAAGATTGCTTCCAGCCCTATTTTCTATTACTGTATAATTCTGACATATATTTTAATATATTCCTGCTTCCTAAGAAAGAGGAAATGCTGCTGTACAGTTCTTTAACAATATATGGTGGTATGTTTTTATTGATAGGAAGATCCCTGGAGTGCAAGATGTCAGGTGCATGCACTCAATATAATAAAAAAATAGATTTTTTTTCTCCTCTATTAATTCCACTTAGCCCTTTTCTTCCTTTCCTGCAGGCAGATTCCTTATTAACATAATTGGAGTGGAGAGTTTGTTTTCCCCTTTCCAGCAGAAAGTTTTGTTGATTTTTTTTATCTCCCATGGGAATTCAGTGCATGAGCTTAACAAGATCAGCCTGGTAGATTGAAATGTGCCTTTTACTTTGTCTTAAGAGAAAACCTAGAGAAAAAATGTGGAAGAAAAACAACTCTAAATGAAGAGTGCAAGATAACTGCTACTACACAGTGGATCATTGGCAGAATATTGTTAAGATCTGTCTGCATCAGCAAGGCTTGTAATGAAATAAATTGTCAGGGGGCCCTTCAGACAGTTTCTTGTAATGAGGAGTAGTCTTCCGTGGTCAAGTCTCTTGACTCTACTTGTTTTTACCCATTTACTGGCAGGGTGTGTTTTATAGACGAACTATTATTGGCAGATGGCAGTCAAGCACATGTGCATTCATTCGGACACCGAGGAGCCTCAGTGAGATATCCATTAGACCAAATGAAGCAATGTCTAGGTAAATTTTGGCCACAGGGAAATCTGGTAAAACATCAGTCTCTCAAATCTAAACACTTGACAACAGCGTGTACATGGGAGCTGATACCTTTATGTTCTCTGTTTTTCAGAGCCTGAGATGTCCTCTGCATTTTTTACAATTCCTGGGGGCATTCTTAGTTACCAGCAGAAGAGAAGAAGCCTCATGGATGTATCTACATTTCCGCATTTCTCTTTATATTGGAAAAACAACAGAATTAATTTTCTAGCTCATAATCAATAACTCCAACACTACATTGGGACAAAGAACATTTAAATGCTTATATAAATGTAATTTCATAAATGCCATAAATCTTAGATATCAACTTACACTGTGTGCTTTAATTTCACAAAATCAGTGCAGTAGGACAGAGGCATCTGTGAATCTTTCCCAGTGTGTCCAGGCTCTGCACAGAGACTTTGTTCTTCTCCAGTCCTCAGAAGTGCAGCTCTCACTCTATGCAAGAAAGAGAACATTCCTCAGTGTTTTTAGCTTCTCAAGTGCTTCTTTGACTGGCTTGCTGCTCTTGGGGTAAGAGAAAAATTTCACTTATGTGGTTAAAAAGTTGTCCGTCTCTTCCCCCTGCTTTGGAGGCATCTGAAACATGTGCCAGGGAGGAACATTACTGACAGTTACAAAAAAGATAAAATGGAGAGATAATCAAACAGATCCAAAGACGCACGGAAGAGTAAGAAAAAGCTGCTCTTTCTCTGCAGCTAGAATTTTCCCCTGGGTTTTCTGAGTTGAAAACTGCACACTTAGTTGCAAACTCTTTTGTGTTGGACAGTGGATGATAATAAGCCTGTTGAGATGGATTGCAGACCAACAGCGAGTGTGCAAATTTTTGGTTCAGAGCGAAAATGAGGAGGGTTTTGTTTTTTTTTTTGCCTTGAGAGTACAGATAGGCGAACTGCAATGAACTGAGATGGAATTTAGCAGATCCCTACGGAAAACAGCCTGCAAAAGAGGGCAAACTGAGTGGCTTCCAGTAGGCTCAGCCCCTTACTGTCAAGTTTTGCATCCATATCCCACCCCAGACTCAGCCACCTGCTGCAGAAGGAAGAGTAATCATCTCCACCACCAGGAACATAAAGACATACAAGGCTGAAAATCTGACAACCCATGGTGGCTTTAGAAATCAGTTTCTGGTGATGTAACTTAGTAGTATCCCCAGTAGTTATTAGAGTCAAATTTACCCTCTGAGCATTTCATTTCAGTGCACTGGAAACAGGTTGCCCAGAGAAGTTGTGGATGGCCCTGGAAGTATTTAAGGACAGGTTGGATGGAGCTCTGAGCAACCTGGAATAGTGAAAGATGCCCTTGCCCATGGCAAGGATGGGTTGGAACTAGATGACCTTTAGGGTCTTTTCCAACTCAAACCATTCTATGATTTTATGATCTTTTATAATACTTCATCTAGAAAAATTCTTAAAGATTAACAGCAATCTCAAGGGAAAAGAAATTTCTGAGAAGTTACACTGAGACTAATATCCACAGTAATATGGAATCATTATAGTACCATTTCTTATGAAAACATAAATAAATATCCAAAGAAGGTGTACAAAAGGGGATTTCAAGTGGAAGTACTGCTAGCAAATTTCTAATCAGTTCTGATTCTTAAAATAACGGAGGATTAGAACAGCATCACAACAAATTAAGTACATGACAAAATAACAGGGAAAATAAGACAAATTTGATTTATTTCTCTTGGTGGCCTGCAATCTATACTTGATACGTTATTGGGATTTTTTATAATAGCCAATATTACTTTAATTTTCACAGTCTGTGATAATGCAAATGTATCTTTTAAAAATAAAAAAGTAGATCCCATTGTTCCTTTGGAGCAATTTTAGGCAGGATAACTTCAGCTTGCTTAAATGGGGTTCACTGAAATGATAAATTGCAGCGTTTATAAAAGTGGCCATTGTACTCAAGTACAAAATACATTGAAGTATTTTGTAAAAACATCATGAACAGTAATCAGATATTATTATAAAAATGATACAAGTTGCATGTTTGTTTATCAAAAAAGAGTCTATTTCAGATTCTGGCAGAATCCTGGCAGAAACACCGCTACAGCCATTTAGGAGCATATAACAAATTAGTAATTTGGAAGACAAGCTCAGATCAATACATGTTAGATCAGTAGGGTCTCTTAAAAAAAAAAAAAATTAATATGGAAGGCACAACAGAGATGGGCCTCTTAATGGATTGAAAAGGTGAAAGTGATTAGAGGTGAGATTATTCTGCGCTCTGATAAGATGTGCTCAGTGCTCTCCTGACAAGGGTGATTACTAGTCTGGGATAGTACAGAATTATACTTCCAGTTATTTCTAGAATATCTGATAGTATAAGAGTTTGTGCATAGCTGTGTGAGCATCTACATGACAAATATCACCCTATGCACACTTTCAACAAGAAAATTCTGCAGAAAATGTTGGATTCAGTCTACAGATTCCTGTAAGAAAAATGGGTGACCTTGCATCACTCTGTTCCTTCTCTATACCTCAATTTCTTAGTTTCCAAATTATGCCAATCAAACTGACTTAGTCATTGAAATTGTATTAAATGGTATTAAATCTGTTGGTGAAAAAATGTCATGTTAATGGACTGAAAATCACTTACAACTATTTCTCACTTGTGTGAGTTGGTTAAAATAATAGCCATGAGTTTGATTTCACTGTGTCAGTGTCAGGGTTTTTACCTCCTACTCAGCACACTGCTTCTTACTGAACTTACCTTTTCTTTCCTATGGCATTGTATTACAATTTAGGAGCCTTATCAGGTCACAGCATTTGCACAGAGAACACAGAAAGGTTTCATTACTCCAAAGAACTCGGGAATCCATAATAGGATTTTCCAGTGCATTTGTGTCAGCTACATTTGTACCCTTTAGCATTGCTTTCTCCACACTTCCAGTATTCCAAACTTTCTGTGAGTCTCAGAGCACAAGGGGAAGGAAGGGACAAGAGAAACTCTCTCTCTGGGTGTAAAATCCTGCTCACATAGTCCTTTTCACGCTCCCAGTCTAGCAGGCTGTGAACAGCTGCCTGCCTGGCTGGCCTCATGATCTTCATGCCCATCAAAACTTTTATTGTAGGATGGTTATTTGATACCTTTTTGAATGTTTCCGTACACCTCTCTCAAAGCAGAAAGTATCTGAATAACACCTGACAGCCAACATATGCAGAGTCTGTAGACACAAAATGTTTTCAAGTTCTGCTACGAACAACATAACAATGGCCAGTAACTTTTCGTATTTGCAAGATATGGAATGAGAAAAGAGTGAGATGAGAATACATGCACAAAGCGGACCTTCTTTTCAAAACTTAATTTTCCCAAGAAATTAAGATTTAGCAGCTTTTGCACTCCCTACATCCATTATTTTACTATACAATCAAAGAAATGGCACATAGATTGATTTTCTGTTCTGGATGAGACGTGTGGGTTCCTCAGAATGGTTTTTCCTGCTTCCATTCTAAGTGCAATATTGCGTGGGTTTGCTGGAAGAAAAGAATGAAGGGCCACAAAAGAACAAATTACATGTCATCTGTGCAAAGAAAGTATTGCACTGACACTTTGCAATGTTGTATCTAGATTATTGTTTTTTCTTCAAAGAAACATATTCGAATACTATGGAAAAATATGCTTACTTTACCTTGTCTGCAGTCTGGATTTTGCAGTAAAGGCCCTTCTCAGAGTTTCTGAGCTTTAGGCTTTAACCTGTACCAAGAGTAAGGATGGTGGAAACAGAGGTAGAAACGTCAGGACAAACTGTCTGGGATCCTTGGGCAGAGGGCATGGAGATAATAATGGGGGAAAAAGTACTTAACTGGTATTAAAGTCAAGGATAATTTATGAACAACATCAAAATAGTTTTTTCCAAATAAAGCTTACGTGCATAATTCAATTCTTTTTCTTCTGTTTCAGTTGGCCTTTTTATTTGAGGTGGGATGGGACTCTGAAAATAATTTAGTTTTTCCTGAGGTATTTACCTCATAAATTATATACTACATGCAAAAAAATTATATAGTACACAAAAAAAATTAAGAAGTACTAGGATTGAGGAAGCTTTTCAGTTGTGCTTCTTCCCTTTGTGCAGTTCTGCTCATACACAGTCCCTTAAGCTTTCATTTCATGCTTACAACTGTTTTTCTCAGTGGGCACCCTTCCTCATAAAAGGAAGTCTCAAGCCTCTCTGGAGACTGTGTTTTAAGCCTTCCTGCCTGAGGTCCAGGCCATCAGCTCACAGACCATTCCAAATGATCTTGTTGTATATGTTGCTGCACATCAAAAGTTTACCAGGGCCATGTGACATGACAGATCTGTGTTTTTCCAACCGTTTTAGATAGGAGGAAAGGAAACTTTTGAAACAGCAAAATAAAATATTGAAATGAAAAAAATAAACCAAAAACATCTGGTAAAATCTAAACAAAAGGAGAGTGAGGCCTCATTGATTCCAAGGTATAATGATGCATAGAGTTCTGATGATAAAAATAGCTCAGAGGATGCATTTCATATAGTGCGTCCTGCACAAAAGTGTATTTTCCTTTCTATAAATGTTTCTTACCAGGTTTCTCTGCTAGCCCAGGTCTGTTGTTCAGGGATCACATTCCTCATTTCCCTGAGCAATGCCAGAACAAATTTTTACTGTAGGAGCTCATCTGATATCAGGTCTTTTAGGGGCCCGTTCAAGAAGACATGAAGGAGAGCAGTTTGGTTCCCCTTTCTCCTTTTATATCTCTAAGATATGACAGGCATTTTGCAAAATTCTCTGAGTACAGAACCAGCTCCAGGTATAGCTTAACACTTTAAGAACTTAGTTCTTTGGCTTTTTATACTTTAAGCTTTGACATAATTCTTTTCATGCCTCAGCAGATGTAACCATAATAATTAGAGGCAGCTCCTGGAATGAGCCGCAAGGATAATTGCCTGGGCACCTGTGAAATAAGGGACAAGAGGGAGAAAAGAATATAATCTTTCTGATTTCATTTAACAATCTGCTAAACAGAATCAGTAACTTTTAAACAATATTTGTTTATCTGTGGACTTCCACATAAGTCATCCTCAGATATACTGTGAATTTTTATGAAGCTTTTGACTTCTTTTGTGCATATTAAACAAAAAGGGTTGTGGTAAACTGTCCTGTACTTAGGTATGTAAGAGGTGAACAGGGAGCTGAGCCGAAGATTGCTATACTGTAACAAATTAGCCACTGTTTCTTCCAGCAATTTCATTTCAGGATCTCATAAATGTTTCCCTTTACTATAAACAGGGAAATATTGTGGGTTAAATTTACATTCCATAGGGAGTTAAATTAATACTCAGTGGGGGAAGGAATGGTTACTAAGGCAACAGGAACATGCATTCGATACCTGTTATTCAAGTCTGTAACCTCCTGCTCACTACCTATCACATAGTTTTTTAATATTCACTCTAAAATGGATGTTGCCAAAAGCACCTTACTTCAACTTAAGTAGCAAGACATGAACTAGTGTGAAAAGAACTTGCAACTGCTATCAGTACATTAAGATACTTCTTGAGAAGTAGAGATCTTTTTACCTGAAGAACAACTTTTGCTTCCATGGAATAAGAAATATCCAAAAGGCATTTGTAAACACAATTCTGAAGGAGTTCTGAACTGGAAGGCAGGGCACATTGTGATTTCCTGAAAAAACCCCCGTGGAAATTAGCAAAACAAGAAAGAACTGAAATACTCACTACCCCTTAGGAGATCCTGAGCACTGACAGATCAGAACAGCCTGTGGGAGAGGATTAAGAGCATCTGTCTGTCCATGTAGTTGACGACCATGACCAATATGAAATGTCTGAGATGGAAAGCGGGAGCACTTGTGTCTCTCTATGTTTTTGTCCCATGTTAAATGAGAATAATACATTCATTATGAGAATATTATCAGAATGAGAAAGTATATGCTAGTTTTGGTCTGTAGTAGTTAAAAGAGGTCAGGAATATCATGACAAGAACTTGCATGATCTAGTACACATTGTACAACACAATAGCACTTCATAAAGCTCTTAGGACAAGATCATAGAATCAAATGCACATAGCAATTCATCCCTAAGCTTACTCAAAACTCTCCCATTCAGAAATTAAATGTCAACAGAAATGGATGCTTTAACTTCAACAAAAAATATATATGCCTTTTTAAAATGCTTCCTTGAGAGGGAAAATTCTTTCCCTTCATAATCATCAGATTGTGTTGCTTCATTTAATTTAGACTTTTAAACCACTCTAATATAAATATGTGATATTATACAAAATGTACATGACACACACGAACACGGTGTTTTATTTTAATAGCATATAAAGTTGACAGTGCAATTAACAATGTCTGTGCATGGAAAGCGTGAGCTTGCCTTCCTGTTTCATGACACACTACCAGAAAGAAGTTAGGGTTAGCTGAATCATCTCAGTTTTCTATTTCAGTAACCTTTTCAGACAGCAAGACATTACATTAGTCCTTCTGTAAATTAGGCCTTAAATGCCCAATGCTTTTCATAATTTGGAGACAGGCCTCTAAGTCTGTCACATTTCCTCATCCATGGAATTTACACCTTTGCAGCCTCAATGTTCCCAAGCATAACAGAGACATATCTATCATCCAATTAAAAGAACAGTGCTATTGAAGTAAAGGATCTCATTGTCTGTATCTAAATGAGCCTATGAAAGAGGGAGCACTTCAGTTACTGAAACAGAAATTGCCTGGTCTGAATCACATATTACAGACAAGTATAAAGCACAGATCCATCAGTCTGATTAAAAAAAAATTAAAAAATATATATTTTGCTTAAGCTAAAATCTCACATCCTATAATATCCTTGACTTTAGCTGTATGAAATCACAGTGATATGTATGCTCCCTGTAACACCACATTGGCCTAAACTGAAGAATGATTCAAACAGTTCAAAAAGTCATTACAAGAAAATTATGTGCATAGTATGAATTCCAGACTTTTTCTTTTGCTTTTATTAAATTCTTGTAAATATTCTATTCTGTAAAGACAGCTGTCAAATGAAGCATGGGTTTTAGTAGTATTGAAACTCTAAATCCTTCTTGGGCTCTTTAAATTACTTAGCCCAAACCCCAAACAGAGTCTTGAGATGCTCTGGAGCTGTAATTCCTCAACAGAAGCACTTACAGGCGCAGCAGTTAGGGGCAGAGCTGCCAAAGAGCATTCATAGAAGTTGTGCTTCCCAGATTTACTTTAATGGCTTGTCTTATACAGTGATGGAAACTTGGGAAGTGGCAGCACAAAAATTCTTGGTAACTTGGTAACTGGGAGCATATGAACTCTGCTTGCCAGTGAGTATGACAGTCATCAAAGACAAACAGAAAGTGAGTGAATACCAAATAACTGTAATCAATTCTGTGTGATGTGTGCAGGTTATTATTTGCACTGAAGACTAAAATGAAATATAAACAGGGCTCAGCAGAACACACCAGGGTGGATTTTCTTGTGTCAGAGATTAATTGAATATTTGGAGCCACAGTCCTGCCAAGGCATGACATCTGTGACTTGCCACCTGAACTTCTCACTGCTTATCTGGAAGTCTCCTCAAGACTAGAATCCTGGGGCTTTTTTTTTTTTTTTTTTTTTTTTACCTTCTTTTTTACATTGCTACAGTAAGGACAACAGGTCACCCTTTAGGTGATGTCTATATTAATTCAGATTATTTTAATTAACTGAAGAAATTATGTCTAAGAAAATAGACATACAAATAAACTGTACCAGGCAGTACAAGGGGTTTGGGATTTTGGGGGTGACAGGTTGGTTTTGTTTTGCTTTGTTTTCATAAAAAGCAGAACAAAATATCTCATGATAGAAAGAGGAGAGCTAATTAAAATCTGGACAGATAATCTTTTTTTTTTTTTTTTTTTTGAAAGGCTGCTTTTTAAAGTGCAACACCACAATTAGATTATTCCACCAATGAAGTGGGTCAGTTAAACCAGTGTCTCTCTGTCTCTTACGAAAATCTATCTAGTGAAAATCTGGAGTGACTTTTGGAAGGAAATAAGTGTTTTAAACGTTATTTAGTAAATATTATCAAATTCTGGAATAAAAAATATTGAAAGACGTTGATAATATTTTTGATAATTTGAAAAATATTTCTTACATTCTTACTTGGGAAAAGAGCACCATCTACTGATCATCACTGAAATTCCTTTATGATGTTTCCCTTGAGTGTGTTTTACTCGTGTGCGACTCCAGAAGTTTTGGATGACTCTTAAACACAGTGTGAAAGAAAGCATGTGTATCTTCGGCCATCAGCTGATGCCACAGGTGATGTTTTATTGTTTTAGTAGCCAGCAATACCTTAGCAGCTCAGAGTGCAAGCTCAGCTATAGATCCACGGCACAGAGGTCCCCAGTGAGGTTTCTTCCAGTTCTGTCTCACAACCCAGGGGTGGTAGTCAAGGCTGTAGAGCCTGTGGGTACACTCAGGGCCTTTACTGCAGCAAGAAAGCTTAGCTATAAATAGGTTTTCTTTGCTCATTTTTCTGCACTTTTGATAGGATTCGAGTTCTTAAAAAGCTCTCGTGCTGTTCTGAGAAACAATTTCAGAAAACTGGTGTGCTGGTGATTGCTGTCATCCTGAGAGTGATGGGAGTATTTCATCAATGTCTCACACCTGATGTGATTGTGATGATTGTCTCTGAAGCAGAATGTGAGGAGCTGAACCAGGAGCTCCCACAGCTGCATGCACAGCTACAGCTTGAAATGCCAGTTAAATCTGCATGACTGGCACCCATGCCCTCTGTGGGTCTGGCACAGAGTGGAATTCATTACGTATCTATTTTCTGCTCATGCAATTATGCCTTTCTTTGAGTCACTGGAGAATTATATATTCTTCATATATTGTCTCCTTCTCATGTATTACCCTTGTCAGGCCACAGCCCAAGAGCTAGAGCTGAAAGGTATCATTACTCAATAATTTATTGCTTGACTCAGCCTCCAATTTTTGAATTCCTAGTCCCAGGAACATGTGTTCATGGGAACATCACAACTGGCTGGGGGAGGAATTGTTTAAAGAACATTTCTAGATGTTGTAGCTCCAGGGTAAAAACTTAAAATCATGACTCATTTGCATTCAAGATACTCTGCTACCCTGCCTATAAATAAAATTATCAGTCTTCTGGGTTTGAGGATAGTTTTTCATTGTACACTGGAACTTGTATTCAACAGGTTTCTACTTCTTCTGGCAGGGTAGATGGTTATTTCTTTATTTTTGGATCCAAAGACTGAAAAATCTCTTTCCTCCATTAAAAGGAAAAGAAACCTGAAAGATGGATATGGCACAGCCTCTCTGACCAACCTGCACCATGATCTGATTGACCTCATGATGAAACAGTTGAAAGTCGAGTCAAAGTCAAATATAAGTTGCCTATATATATAAATATAGTGAAGGAATGGAGAAAAAAGAATAAAACAGAGCCACTTACATGGGTAAAACTGGAAGCACTAAGATGTGTGGTCAGATATTAAACAGATAAATTACAGCCATCTGTAGGCCTATATATATATCACTGTGTGAGATAATTTCAAGGTATATGATAAATTCATAGATAGGGTTTGCAGATGGCCTTTTGTTGAAATGCAGAATTAAGTTGCAATGCTAGGATGGAATGAATGGCTAAAAGGGTCAGGAAATGCAGTTTAATGAATCTACAAGTAACAACAAAGTGTGGTTGAATGATATTTTTTCTTTTATTTCATTTAAAGTATTTCAAATTCTCATGGTTGGTTTGCTGTAGGAGTATCCCATTGCTATTATTTTACACATAAGGAAAATTTTGCTTGTATTTTCTGTTTTCTAGCTACTCCTCAAGTCCCTCTGATTCCCTCCCCTTGTGCCAAGGGACTTGTGGGTTTATTCTAGAGAGGAACAAGCCCTAGATGTTTAGATTCATAGATTGAATTAGAACATCCATCATCAGACTGTGTTGCCATGCCATGAGAATAAGGATCACTTTCTCATTTTCTTGGAAATGCAGAAAGAATCTTCACTGAAGTGAATCCAGGGTCTTGCATTGTTGTGTCCTGGGGGTGTGACAGACCCCTCAACTCCAAGTTATGATTCATGCTACCCTTCAGCCCTGCTGCTCAGAGACCTTCCAAAGGTTTATCTCTTCTGGTTCTCCTGGGGCTCACATTCCTCATGCTCTAAAGTTTCCCCCCTTTCTGCTATGGAGCACTTTTAGGAGAAGGCAGTGCTCTGGATACCCTCTGGGCCCAGTACTGCCTGACATCTCCCTGTTCCAGCAGGTGCTGAGGATTGTTTCCTCGAGGGCAGCAGAGGGGAGCACACGCTGCAGGTTGGCTGAGGGCTGGCATGAAGGGCTAAGCTGCTCTCTCTGCCTCTGACAAAGCATTCATACAAAGCCAGGCAGACTCCAGTGTACAGAATGAGCTTTGGCTCCCAGAGCGCTCCATGTAAAAAATTGATTTTGAGAGGGTCAGTGTGAACCACCATAAACCAACTACCTCTGCTAGTCATAACTACGTTTGAAAATTTGGCCTTAAACAATTTGACTCACACAGTGAGTCAGGGATACCTTCTGTTTTTCTGTCTGAAATATAGTAGGCTACTGATCTGAGAACTCCAGAGGGCCTTTGGAATACAGCCACTAAGAGGAGATGGAAGGCACTGGGAGTTATTATGGAAAAGATGTTTTCAAAAGCTTTAATTAACAATAAACTGCACCTCCACTAGGAAAGATTTAAGATGAAAGGCTACTTCATTTATTTATTTATTTATTTATTTATTTATTTATTTATTTATCTTATGTAGGCATATTGAAAGATCTTAAGTTTTACTCAATTTTTGAGAAGTTGATTGCATTGCAGTTCTGATTTTTTATTACATATTGTTACCTACTATTACAATATTATTACATATTGTTCAATTCTTATTACAATTACAATTGTTCAATACATGTCATGTGCATAATAAATTCTGTATCTATTGTGTACTATAATAGTGCATGTCTCCGTGGCAAGACAAAAACATCCTGGATAATTACAACTTCTTGGAAATCTTGAAACCATATCACAGATTATAAAAGATACTTTACTAAAGCAAAGCAAAGCAAATAGGCAAAACATACAGATTAAACATCATAAAACTTCAACAGAAATTTTACTAGATGGTTTTCTGGCTCCATCTGGTGTTTATTTTACAAAATTTCTAGCTCAAGGAAGTATGATTTCCATTTCCCTTTCCAGCTACACTTGAGAAATTAAGAGGGGTATTAAAAAGACAGTTAAACATATGTATCCTGAGGACTTACATTCAAAGTTGTATATTATTTATTGTGAAAGTACAAGAAGAATACTTTTTAAAATTAGTTTTTATATCCTGTGACTTAAATAATTTTCAGCTCTGAGAAAGGGCTTCTATGGCAAACTTACAATTTCTCCTTAGGATACTGGTTAGAATGCCAAAATACTATTCCTCCCCACTAATCTTGCTTTGCTTACATCTTCATGGTGGCTAAATCAATACTACTGCTTTATTCAAATAAACTCTCAAATATTTGCAACACAGTTATCACAAGTTTTCACATCTGCTGTCAGATCTGACTGTACAGAAAAATCACCTGCTTCACTTGTTTTTTAGTAATTTCTAGGAAGAATTGATCCATCACTGTCCCAGGGGTTGAAGAAACACTAATGTGTCTTTAGTTTCCTGGGCCTTCTTTTGGGCCCTTCTTGTGCATATGTCTGACATTTGTCCTCTTCCAGTCATTAAAGATATCCTCTGATCTCCATAACTTTTTATTATAAATTTTAATATTATAGACAGTGGCCCTGCAGCAATGTCAGCCACTTCTCTCACACTGGGGCAAATTTTGTACATACTCATGTGGATATCAGAATATAAACTCTTCTTTGTTAGCAGTTCTCACAATACCATGACAGAACACTTTTCTTTTTCTACTGGGCCTAACATATAAAACATCCTTGCCCTAGCATGTTCATAACCCAGCAAACTTTTTGTAAAAGCAGAGTAAATTAAATGTTATCCTTTAAAAAAGGTGGTCTCACTTTCCATGGAGTGGAGTAGACATGTGCTGCACAAGCACTATAAAACCAATATTAAATCAACATGAATGCATCTTCAAATATGATTTAGCAATTGAGAATAATGTTGCATAGCCAGTACTTCCTGAGAAACAAGCTTTCTGCATGCCTCAGGGGCTTGAATGTACTTGCAGAACACCAGAGTGCAGTAGATAACATTGAAAAAGTCTTCCCTAGCAGCAAAAAAGTAGGTTTGGGTTGCCTTTTTTTTTTTTTTTTTTTTGTTTGTTTGTTTAGCTTCTTCCCCCCCCCCCCCATATGCCCCCATTTATAAAAGAATAATAGTTGCATTTATAACTACCAGACTGAGCTCTTCCTTCCACCACTGTATGCCATCCACAGCACCCACCCTCTATAGTCTTTGACCCAAAATTATTCAGGCTGGTGCAAATGGAATAGTTTTACTTTAAAAGGAAAAAAAAAAAAAAAAAAAAAAAAAAAAAAAGTCAGTCTGCTAAATGTCACAGAGGAAATTCATGGCATGTAGGAAAATAACTGTGTAATGTTGAGCCAAGAGTGTGTAACACATGTTGTATTCATTATAGCCTAAGCCTAATAACAACATTTTTAATGAACCTTATCTCCCTGTGATGATACTGCGGAGGCATTAGAGTTACTAAAAGCCTTGTTTGCCCCATCTGGTTTCTGACATGTGCTCAGGCTGGAGTCTATTATCTCAGTACTCTGATCCTGCACACATGGAGAAGTATTAGGAAAATAGTTATTAGCAGCTCATTTGCTCTTCTTTCCAGAACGAAGCGCATTTGTGAGACCCCTGGAAGAGTCGGTCATTCCAGAGGATAAGGAAGCCCAGCCCTGGCTCTTGTGCCACATCCATCCAAATCTCTGTGTCATTTCCAGGCAGCAGCTCTCGCTCAGGGAGGGAAAAACAACGCAGCAGCTTTGGGTCACCCTGGAATTCAGGAGACAGTGGTCTCAAGTCTGGATCCTTACCAGGGTATCCCCAGAACAAAAAATAGGTAGTAACTTAGTATCTTAGTATCTCCTCCTTTTTTTTTTTTTTTTTTTTTTTTTTTTTTTTACCTAAAGTGGGTAGGAGATGAGACACTTCTTTACTTCACCAAGGTACCTTCCCCAGAAAGTCAGAAGTGACATGGAGCGTTTGAGCTTTCCGGGAACTGAAAATAACTACGTGAATTAACTCGCTTTCAGGATAGAGTTTCCCGGTATTTCAGAAATATGGATATCTCTTGTTGTTGTTTCGGTGGTTTTTTTGTGTTGTTGGCTTTTTTTTTTTTTGTCTGAAAATTTGAGGGAGGGGGAAGTTTTGAACTAATTTACGATAAAGCCTGCGATCTCTTAGTGACTTGCAGCAGGAGAAACCTTCCTAACTGATATTTACTGCCCGAATATCCATGAATTAAGTGTAGCCATAAAAAGAAGCTGAACTCAAAATGATCCACAAAGAACAGCTACTCACACAACCTAGAAAAAACCCCAAAACCAACAAACGAACAAAAATCCACCAAAGCCAAAGAACATCCACCGCTCGGTGCCCCCTGCAGCCCCTCAGGAGTGGCCGGGAACGGCTCGGTGGCGGCTCCCCCTCACGCCGGGGCGCGGCAGGGCCGGGCCGGGGGCCGGGCCAGAGCCTTCCCCGGGCCATGGCGGCGAAGGCGGGCCCGGAAGGGGAGCAGCCGCCGCTCGGCTGACATCCCCGGCTGTCGGGCGGGGCGGCAGCGCGGGCAGCGGGCGCCATGCTGCAGTTCTTGGTAAGGCTCCGGGCTCCGAGGCGCGGCGACGCCGCCATGGCACGGCACGGCACGGCACGGCGGGGCCGCTGCCCGGCCGGGGGAGGAAGGCCACCCCGCGGGCCCGTGTCCGTGTCCGGGCACCCCGCGGGCCCGTGTCCGTGTCCGGGCACCCCGCGGGCCCGTGTCCGTGTCCGGGCACCCCGCGGGCCCGTGTCCGTGTCCGGGCACCCCGCGGGCCCGTGTCCGTGTCCGGGCACCCCGCGGGCCCGTGTCCGTGTCCGGGCACCCCGCGGGCCCGTGTCCGTGTCCCGACCCCCGCGGGCCCGTGTCCGTGTCCCGACCCCCGCGGGCCCGTGTCCGTGTCCCGACCCCCGCGGGCCCGTGTCCGTGTCCGGGCAGCCCGCGGCCCCTGTCAGCGGGGCGGCTGCACTCGGTGTTGGCTCCCCGGCAGCGCCCCATCCTTGGGCGGCTTCCCTTGTCCCGCTCCTTCCCAGCTGTCCCCCTTGTTCTCGCAGAACGGTGCCTTAAAGCTGCTCTGCAAATGGAGTTCCACGGCTTGTTTTTCCTCCAAGTCGTGCTCTTAATTCGCCGTGGTGATTCTGCTTGCTCACCGATGCTCCCCTTGCTGCTCAAATTTCTTCGTGTAAGCATAAATACCTCTCTCCTTTAAAGAGAGCAGGGGCGTCAGCCCTTGCCATTTTGTACACCCTTAAAAGTGTACCGCTAGAGATGTGGATTTTTTTATACGGAAATTAATGCAAGGGACACGTTTCATTCCTGCCCCGAAGAGCAGCAGAATTATGAGACTGCATATTAGGCTTTGTCTTTCTTTGGGATGAGATGATTCAGCTGGCTAATGAGTTTCATAGCAGGTGTTGATACCGAGCAAGAAGTGATAGCCTATTGTAAGTTGGAAGAGTCTTGCTTGTTTATATAATAAATAAATGAGGGCTATTTCTCATCCCAGCTTCATAATAACAAGTATGAAAGCCTCAGTCGTTTCTGTAGCTGTTTATAATCCCCTCTGCACTCTGATGGAAACCTTCAGTAAGGCTAAATATGGTTAGCCTCTCTCAAAGTTCCTGTGTTTGTCAGCTCCACTGGTTTCTGCTATTTTTTTGTTGTTATTACTAGATAAAATATATATTTATGACTTCTCATTAGTGTGTGAAAGTTAGACAAAAGATATACTAATTTTGGGTTTCTTCCCTCCTTGGGTGTAGATTGCACTTGCTCTGCCTGGTTAGGGCTGTAGCAGAGAGATAAAGGAATAATCTCACGAGCCTTGTGTTTTTGCAATCCAAAGTTAAGCTTTAAAAATGCCATTTGTTGACAATGCGTCTTGGAATGCTGGGTGGAAATTGGAAGACCCTGAACCCTCATCAGTCCTATTGTTTTTAGTGAATATGCACATTTTCATTGGCTATGTATTTTGCTTTCCATATAATTGAAGTCTCAAGTAGTGATTCCCCCCCCCCCCGCCTATGAATTTTCATCTCTAAAAATAAATGTAACTGGGTAGATGCAGTACTGGACTTTGCAATAAAGGAGTGCACTTTAGGGAGTACTGTTCTCAGTACTATCTCTACTGAGTAAGGGTTATCTCACAACAGAATATGATCTATATTGGGGACGTTCTAGAGTAAAAGCATAGAACACTGCTAATAAACAAGGATCTGGTTTGTGTTTCCAGGTGGCTTCCCAGACACTGCTAAAGATACAGGAAATTCTCCTCTGCTTAGAGTGATGCTCTGAATTAAGGGGAGTCACAGGTCTGGTTTTCATCAGTGCATTATTTGTTAGTATCTCCTAGAGTACCTGCTTAGCTGGTAATTGAAACTACAAGGCAGTACACACATGGATAATTCTTCGTAAATTCTTAAAGCTAAGCATAAGAAAGTGATTATAAACAAGGAATAAGACCAGAAATCTATTTAAGGAAGTACTGAAGTGACTTGCAGTCAGAGTTCAGCTGACAGCTCTCATCCAATTTTAGTTTTCTATAGATAGATTTTCACCAGTGCTGCTTCGGGAGTCTGAATCACAGAAAAGATGAGTTGTTTTCTGTGCTGCTTTGGGCCTGGAAAAGATGTCTGGTCAGTAAGTGATGGCAAAGTTGTTTTGTGGACAGTGGTTTTATTTTTCTTAATATAGTCTTATTTTGACAGCAGTAACCATGAGCAATAACATTTTTTTTTTAATAGAACTGGCCTCAACTGTCACAAAGAGTGATCTGTCTACTAAAAATGAATGAAAGCACAATATTAGTAGTGGCCCCTTTCAAAATAGTTACATGAATGTTCATGGTACAGGGCAAACTTACTTTGAAGTGTAACAACAAAAATAAAATGTAGAGTACTGAGTACTTGCTGAATGAAAATCTTTGTGGCATGTCTTTGAAAAGAGGAGTTTCTTTCACTCCAGAACTGTTCTTATGCTTGCGGATTTTCCTCAGGCGGCAAACAGGGTTTGGGCCAGAAATTGTGCTTGTGTTTTGTTTTTGCTCTGCGGCCAGAGTGCATTTTTATGGACATCCTTCATCAACTATAAGTTTGCACAGTTGTCAAAAGAGGCTGTGCCCAGCTTCCAACCAACTGTACTGCCTTGGAGGAGCCCCTAGATCAGAGTAGATTTAGCTGAGAACTAGTCTCTTGGGGTCAGAAGGGTTTGTCTGGAAGATGCAAAGCTGTTGCTGCAAAGAAAAGAAGCAGGTTTACATCAGTTTACGTTCATATTGCGTAGGGGTTTTTTTGTTTCGTTTTTGGTTTTGGTTTTATTTTGTTCTGAGCATTGTTCTAGTGAGGTGTTGCTTTAGGCTTTCCCAGCACGGACCAAGAGCTCTGTGATATGTATGTCCCTTCTGCTGTCTCCCCCATTTTTCTAGGAGTTACTGCCTTTGTGGGTGTGTAGAGAACCTTACAAGGATAAACACATCTTGATCCAAGTAGTCTTGTGGATGTGGGGAATAACAAGACTGTGGTATTTTGGACATAATGGCGAGGTGTTTCTGGTGAGGAAGATGGGTAAAATTGCATCTCTCTGGATGAAAGATGGGAAATTAAGTACAAGCGGAGTTGAAAATCATGAAATAACTTGCAATATCCCTTTTTCTTTGTTTTAGCCAATAAACTTTTGATGGAAGGATGTTAACTTTTCTCCTTTGTTCCTTTTAGCTTGGTTTTACTCTTGGCAACGTGGTTGGGATGTATCTGGCTCAGAACTATGATGTGAGTATCCTGGTATTCTCAGAGATAAACTTGTTCTGAACTGAAAATTTTCCCTCAATTAGAATTGAATCAGTCTTTAATTTCATGGTTTATATTATTTAAACAGAATGCAGATCATGCTGACTTTAGCTACAGGAGAACTCAGAGTTTTTCTGGAAGAATTACCTCACTGAAAGAGTGGTCAGGTATTAGAGTGCACTGCACAGGGAAATGAGGGAGTCACCATCCCTGGAGGTGTTCAAGGAGTAACTGGACATGGCACTTAATGCTGTGGTCTAGGTGACAAAGTGGTGATTGTTCAAAGATTGGACTCTGTGATCTGGTAGGTCTTTTCCAAACTTAATTGCAAAAAAAAGTGTAACCAGAACATCATCTTCTCTGTGGTAGTGTAGTACTTAAAGCCTAAACTTCTCCTCAGTCCTGGAGCCCAGCCATCTATAGGCAAAGACAGGAGAAGCAGAAAAGGTTTATCATGAATTTTACCAGCATTAAAGTACTGGTTTCCTGCCTTGCATAGCCTGCCTTCTTACAGTGTTCTCCACTCAGTATAAATGTTAATAAAAATCCTCAGAGCATGTGAAATGTCTTTCTTCTGAACCTATAATGAAAATGAATTTTGCCACCTCTTTTTGAAAATGTGATACTTTTTCCTGCTTCAAAAAATGTATTGACCTGCAATCTTGCTTTCCTTCTTTTCTCACAGTGAGAAAAGAAAGAGAGTTGGTTTTTTTGTTTGTCTGTTTGTTTTTGTTGTAGTTTTGGGTTATTTTTTGGGTTTTTTTGTTCTTTTTAAGCTCTCAGTTAACAGAGTTTTCAATGTGAGAAGAAGATTTCAGGCTGAGCCTTCAAAACATGCTTTTAATTTCTGCCGAGTCAGCAGAATCCATTGTAAGAGCAGTGCCACTTTCTGGCTGGAGGAATTAATAACATTTAACATATAAATTTTTTAAAATTCTTATTCATTCTGTATTAGCCTTAATAAAAAACCAGAGTTGTTGAGGCTTTGGTGACATTTATATTTTGTTTACTCTCATCTTCAGCATTGAAGTCTTATTGATGACTTACTGAAGTTACCTTGCTTAAAAAAAAATCTTAACCTTTTGCTCTTTGTTTATGCAACAAACTTTGGGGATTTTTCCTGTCAGCCACTCCAGGAGAAGGACTAATGAAAGGCTGGTGTTTCTGTGAAATGTTTTACAGTGTTACAAAAGTGTAGTCATAGGAATATATTTGGATGTATCAATATGTATTATGTTATCATTACATGGTGCTTTTCGCAGCACTAATAAAGTATTGCCACAAGAGGGGGACTCAGGCTTTTGATTTGCTGGAAGTGGTTCCATGGAAATGCAGACTTGCAGACTGGACGTGGAAATTTTATTGCTGGTGTTGAAGATGATTGGTTCGAGATGACATTTAATATAAACTTGTTGTAATGAGGTCCTAATTCTGCAGCTGTACACACAGTGTGCTTAGTAAAAAGCACATGGAGGGTTCTGCTGACAGTGGTGGAGTTCTCTTGGTTTATTTTAAATGTGAGGCTTGTTACAGGCTGGGCTCTTAATTTCATTTGCTCAAACAGAGCTTAATTCTGAAAAGGAAGGTAAGAGGAACTTATATTACCAGTTCTGTGAGCCTCAGACATTCAGTCAGAGAGCTGCATTCTGTTTGGATTAACTTCTGCTCTATGGTCAGGTTACCTATGAAGTAAAAACCCAGGATTTTTTTTTTTTCACAGCTAAGAGTGAAAAATTTTCTTTAATTTTGTTTGAAGCAGTTAGCTTGTAAAATCATACATTATCACTTCCCAGTTTTAGCTAGTCATAATCTTTTTTTTCTATTAAGAGCTTCAGCTTTTCCCCCCTTTCAAGTTATCAAAATTTACTGTTTGATTATTTTATAAAAATTCTTTTATGTGTAAGAGAAACCTGAAGTTTTGAAGCTCACATGCAGTAAATTGAAGTTTCATTCAAGTATGAAACTTCAAAAGGGTGCCAATTTGCAATGCAGTAGAATTCCCCAGTGAGGAATTTTGTTTCCCACCAGATGAACCAGGAGAAATATTTCTTAATAAATTTCTTGAGAACATATTTGATGCTCTCTAACATCTCTTTTCTCTTGGGTTATGACTGGTATAGTGCAATCTAATTTCCCCTTTGAAAACCAAAGCCTGTGCATCAGTGTTTAAATCTGCTTGTTCTTGGCAGTTTGTCTTCTTTCAGTCAGAAGGCCAGACTGGTCATGCTAAATTTCCTGTAAAGTGATCTTTTTTCCTTCCTCCTGTTCCCATCACCACTGGCTGACTTACAGCCTTAATAGTCTACATACTTCATGAAGCCTCATGTGAGGTGCTCTCATCTGCTCTTTGCCTGATACTGCTTAGATTTAATCTCTGTGCAAGGTAAAATATACGGGAAATATCTTTTAAAAATTACAGAATTTTTTACTGTGTGTATGGTACTGTCTTTCCTGATGAAACTTGTGTAGCCCAGGATTTTTTGTTGTGTGGGGTTTGATTGTTTGGTTTTGTCTTTAAAGATTCCTAACATTGCAAAGAAGCTGGAAGATTTTAAGAAGGATGTGGAAGCCAAGAAGAAACCTCCTAACGACAAGTCCTGAAAGAGCAGTGTTCCCCAGGTCAACTCTGTGTGCACCAAGGATGCAATTTACTTTTCAGGCAGCAAAGGTCAAGTAGAGGGTTGGCATGGGAGGTTCCTCCACTCTTAGTCTCCTAGAACTGGATTATCTTTCTTTTGAAAGGGCGGCCGTGAACCTTTCCTGGGACTGATTTTCAAGGGTTTCAGAATTTGGATTTGCAACAGATCCGTGACTGGATGATATCATTTGTATTTTTCAGTATTTCTTTTCCTAATATTTTGTAACCTGTTTTTACCTGATCCAACTGGAGTGCTTTTGGTCTTGTTACAACGTGTACCTCACGCTTCATAATACCCTAACTCTTAGAACAGCAGAAAATAAATTAAATGCATCAAGAAGTGACTTTCAGAGTTTCTTGTCATTTGTTGTGAGCAGTGTTACACACACACGCCAAGCAAAAAAAGCAGCCATTAGAACCCCTAGTATGTGAGAAAACATGCATCCTATTGTAGAACTCTTGTCTTCGGCTTGAAACCATAATTCTGAAAAACTCCTGTTGTAAAGTCTGAAAAAAAGTTGCAATGGTTTGAATAGATGCCAGTTTTATTAATTCAAGAATTTCTCAAATCATTTTTCCCTTAAAATGGAAGAGTTCTATCAACTCTGTAACATGGCCTAAATGACAGTCCCCTTGACAGTCTTTTGCAGGATGTGAAGAACAAAGAAAAATGCCAGGAAGATATTCTTGCTTTTATTGAGGATGTTTGGTGATGGACTGCTACAGACAAGCACAGAATGACCTCCATTTGTTCAGGCTCTAGATTAAAGCATACCTCAAGTGCTTCTCTCTTAATGTTTTAATTAGGATCAGGATTGTCCCTTCCAAGTGGTTTGCCCTTTTACTATGTTTTCATTCTCATGATTGGAAAACTGTAGAGCACATGGTCTGTGTTCCTGTCAGAAGAGACTAAATCAGAAGATGTGCTTTGATCTCTAATGGGTGTTTAGTCCATTAGATAGGTCTAGAGAAACTCAGAAGGAAAAGGACCCAAACTCTGGGCACTAATTGTCTTGCTTTGTCAGTGAACTGTGCTTTTTCATATAAACATAGCATCAAAGCTTTACAGTACAGAACTCTCTATGTACCCATTGTAATTCTCACCCTCTATACCAAAGCCTTTAATTTGGATATATCTGAGTGGACTCCTAGTTCAGGAATTCTCACTGGATCAGTAAATACACATTTACAGAGTACTATATACCAAGCATTTGCATCCTTTGCCAAAGTTTGGTGGTGACAACGTTCTTCCACAATGCATTCTTGAAACAGAGGAAACTATTCCTCATGCAAAGATTCTCCTTCTTAAGTGCTATAAATATATGAAAGGAATATTTCACTTGTAATTTTAAATCCTTCCTTTCACCTCTGCCCTGAAATGTGTAGCTAACATAAAAGCTTTCAGTCTTTGCAAAGGGTTATTTGTCAAGTTTAAAAGCCAGCTCAAGTCAGACAATCTTAGTAGTGATACAACCAATTTTCTCTACAGTAAATGCTCCAAGAAACTCCAACAGGGGGAATGGTTGCACCGCCTAATACCAGGTATCAGAAACCTTGTGGTGGCAGCATGTGTGGAAGACACCCACAAAGTGCGTGGTGAAGGGAGTTCCGAACTGAAGTACAATTACGTTTAGCTTTTACTGAGTTAGTGCTGTATGTTCTGCTTGTTGTGAGAGCTTTCCATTACCCTTCACAGACTTCAGACCTGACTGAAGGAATTTTCTTCCATGCCCAAAAACATTTCCATAGAGTGATAGCACTGCACAGCTGTTTTGATGCTTTCATGAACATGATGAACTTAGTTTCCCCCAACTTCCTCTCCCTTCCCTCTGTTTCCTGTTCTTGAGCATTAAAAAAATACTGTCTCATTTTTCTTTGCTCACCATATAAAATTATGTTAGTGTTTAAAATTGGATTATTTCTTTCCTCAAACGTACTTTATATCCTTCCCTTTCTTTACTTGGGGATGAGAAGTGAAATAATGTTCCAAATCTTAGTATTTGTTGCCAAACAGGCCAGTTGCTCTAAAAGTGCTTTTGGAGCTGACTCTTTCAGCTAAACATTCCAAGCAGATGTTAGGATTTTTTTTCCTATCATATCAGGAAGTGAAATACTGCAGCTGTAATGCTGTGGAAACAATATATGCTCATTAATATTGAAGACAGGATTTCTGAGGTGTTTCGCAGTTTGCAACACTTTCCATTTTAGCTCAAGCTGTTTTTTTTTTTTTTCCCTTCCACATAGTAAGCTGTAAATTTGGATAACATTATAACACAGCTGATGTGGACTTTGCAACTACTGTATAACACCTTTTAACTAGCCTGAGGTTATCCTAAGTAATACTAAAATTTAACCTTATCTTTCAGAGGGCAGAGGGTGAGCACTGATAATGACTGCTTGATGCAGTTATTTTATCTCAGTACAAATTCAATAAAAATGACCTTGGCTTAGGAATATGTAGGAATATAGCATGTACCACCAAGAAGACTAACTAACAAAACTACATCTCTCTTTTTTGTCCTTCTGGAGCAAAAATAAAAAGAAATGTACAGGAGACTTCCCTCTGGATTTTTGCAGTAACTTACACACTGATACCCACTCAGAGTTCTTTGGATGCACTGGAGTCATAGCAGGACACAAAAGATGGAGGCTCCATGAAGTTACCTAGGACCAAGTTTCCCACTTAACATGGGCTCTGTGAGTATCTGCCCATTTCAAATGCCTGTGTGGATAGCCTAAAATTGCCAGCTAAAATACACGGGCTTCCTTCCTTTGCTGAAAATTGTTGTGTTCATGCATTGATTCTTTTGAGACCTATTCTGGAGCTGAAGGTTCAAGGCAAAATGGGAGGAAAAGAATATGTGAGCTACTAACAGACTTCTAAGATATCTACTGTGGATCGAGATTATTATCCTGTGTTGGAAAATGCTGCCCTAAGGGTCTTCTACCATTAAACAGTCAAGGGTTAATAACCAAAATAAACAAAACGACAGATAGCAAAGCTAATTATCAGCTTACTGGGCACCAGAACCCAAATAAAGTTGGTGGATACACTTCACAGAACTTCACTAACATGAATGTTCTGTGGTTTTACATCCCAGAACCACAGCCTATTGCCTCATGATGTGTGCTCCATCCCCGCTGAGACAAAAACATTGCAAAGCAAGAAACTGGAATTTTTGGAATTAACAATGTGTGAATTTCATGAGCCTGGATTATATCTGTGTTGGCAGAAACAAGATTTTCCATTGATATTAAAATGTAAAAATCAATATCAATATTCTATATGGGGTGCAGAATTATTTTGGACGTTAGATGGACAGTTCTTTTTATTTTTGTCTCGAACAAAAAAGAGAGATGTAGTTTTGATTGTTAGACTTCTTGGTGGTCCATATTAACATTTATTTTACAAAGTCCTAAACGGAGGTAATTTTTATTGAATTTGTACTAAGAAAATAACTGCAGGTTATTTGCTTTTTGACCTGAAACATACATTATTCACAGATGATGAGTTTTACTTTCTGAAAAATAAATTTCATAAATTGCCCTCAGAATAGGTTCTCCTATCCAAGTCAATTCTGGCTCTAGACTTTAATGCACCCAGAAAAAAAATGAATACCCCAATCCTGTAAATCACTGACTCAAACCATAGCTGCACAGTAACTTTTCTATACTGTAAGCCCAAATGCTGGAGTGGAACACACTTTTTGTTTTCTGTGTAGAAACATGGATTCTGCAATAGAATAATTCCACAGATTAGGACCTTTCTCTGACCACTGCACTTCTTGGGCCCAAAGATGCAATCTAATAAGTAAGATATCAATTAACATATGGAAAAAAAAAAAAAAAAGGGTCCTGTTTTAAATTCTATTCAAATTTTCTGCAAACAAAAGAGACTTGAACAGCCATGTAAAAGTATTAAGTACAGCTATCATGCTCTTTTTTTCCCCTGAGAAATAAAATAATATCAGCTATGAAATGAGTAATTCCTTAGTATTAGTTACCTCAATTTGCTTCAGTAAATTGTTCAGATTTTAAATCAGGTATATTTTAAAAGTATGTATATGAAACCCTAATAGGATTTTAGTAAAAGGTAATACAAAAATGTAAGTTAAAATATTTTGCTTCTGTTAGTTAACGCAGTTCTGCTCTTTGGATAAATACTGAGCTGAAAGCAGAATTTTGTTTTTAAGGCTTGATGTGTGTGCTGAATCTTGAAAGCCTTGAAATCACTTAATTTGAAATCAGGCTTATTTGCCCTCTGAAAAAAAATACTTCTGCCTTGGTTGTTGGTAGAGGCAAGTTTGAAGTTGAGTGACAGTACACTCTATCTTAGGAGTGAAAATTTCTGACTTCTTTCTCCACTTGCCACTACTGTTCCTATGACTACGACTATGACTACTACTACTACTTCTACAAAAAGGGCATGCAGTGACTGATCTGATGTGGAAAAAAGGCCAGAACTGTACACCGCCTTCCTGCATCTACCTGGTGGGGCGTGGCAGTGACAAGTGCCAGCAGCTGTGAGTATGGAAGTGTGCCAAGAGCACCAAAACAGGGGAAATAGTCTGTTAGGGAAATTCCTTGCCTGAGTCTACTCCAAATGCCCTCTACACCAAACTCGTGAGACACAAGCTATGCCAGAGCCTCCTGGAAATGTTTCTGAAGAAATACTGAGATGTACAATAGCACCAAGCCATTTCATTTACCTGCTGCTACTGCTGTTCTTACTGAAGAGCGTTGCTGGACAGCCTGTTTAATTTGTGGGGAATCCCAGGTCTCCCTAAGGCTGGCTGGAATGCTAGCTGGCGCCTCTCACAAATGAGAATATCCCCTGGGAAATCTTTGGGATAGCAAAGTGTGATGGGAGCTGAGCTGAGAAATCAGTGTTAGGAGGGCAGAGGGTGATTAGTTGCTGAGCAGCAAAGCAATTGGAGGATGCTGGTGTAAGAAGCATGAAGTGAAGAGGATTAGAAGATGAGTGCAGGTAAAATGTGTAGAGCAGCTAAAGTCGTGGGAAGAAAGCAAGACAGAGTTTCTTGGCAGGGGGAGAGAGGTTCAAATGTAACTTTAGGCTCTGTGAACAAAGAGAGATTCTGCTTGCTGTGTGTAGAGACAAAGCTGTTGGTATTGCAGACACCCTCACACACTGTAGTGCTTGTCCTGGAGGAAATTTCCCATGTTGGTGAACAGGCATTGCAGCCCCTTCCCCTCCTGCTCCTGGGGCTTCAGGATGGAGCTCGTGTCAGGGGAGGCCGGAGTGCCTCTGCTTTGAGCACCATTTTGGGGTCTGTGATCAGCAGCAGCCTCCTGCCGGGGAGCAGGGAAACACCCAGGGAGGGGAGCAGAAAGGGTGTGGAGGATCTGCCGTGGGCTTTGTGTGCTGGAATGCAGCACAGCAGCAGGCTCAGGGTGGGGGGAGCACAGCAACAGGTGGCATGGGAGAAGAATTGAAAAAGTGAGTTGTTTTATGGATCGGGGGTCGTGGGGATGCTTTAAGTGACTGACGCACAGAAACACATTCAAAATGAAATTTACAGAAACTACCAGGAATAGCAATTGTTTTGCTAAAGGATGCTGCTTCCTGCTTTTGGAACAAGTGCTAAGACACGCTTTTGGGGTTTTTTCCCCATATTTCTTCCCTCTGCAAGCCTGAGATCTTTTATTGTACCTGTTTATTTCCAAGATGAGTCCCTGGGATCCCTCTGTTTTGACAGAAGCAGTAAACCATCACCTCCTGCTGTCCCAGTCCTGCTTCTCAAAGGGTTTGTTTGGTGGGTTATGGGTGAAATATATCCAATTTGTATTCTCAAGGAGCACCAGAATGTGCAGTATTGAATAATTTATTTTATTGACATTTTATTTTTGCAGAATAGGCATTCACACTATCAACTAGAGAGCCAGATTAGAAGTGGAAAGCATAAAAATTCATTACGGTGTATGTGTGATTACATGAGATTCAATAATACTAATATACAGCTTAAATGTACTGACATTAAAGAAATTATTAAAAACGGGTCATAATACATGAGAGTGTCCCAGGGATCCAGTGAGGAAAGCTAGGCATTCACTTTGTTGATGAGAGATAAAGAGATTGGCCTTTTGTCTTGGTAGTAATTTACTTTCTGCCGATTTCCTGCATTTGAAGTTCCTGTTCTCTGGGCTGCTAGAGAGCAGGGGGTGTGACGTTCAAGTGAATGCACAGGATGGGAGATACACCAGCACCACTCCTCTTCAGCCCTCTCCCTTCTTACTCATGGAGCAGCACTGAGTGCCATCAGGGATGGGACTTCCTCTATGAGGGAAATCATAAGTGCCTAACTAAACAGCAGCCAGAGAGACAGGAGAGCAATAGGGGGTGTTGGCCTGGTAAGGTTTTGCTGGTCACAGCTTCCCCTGCTGAAACGAACTCCCACTGCAGTAATGATAAAGAAGGTCTTAAACAAAACTTTCTGTTCCTGAAACTCTTCCTTCTAAAGCTGACACTGCAGGTACTGCAATATTGGTAATTTATACTAGTGCTGTGTGAAAAAAAAAAAGAAAATATTCGCCTTCCAAGGAGATTTCTCCTTCCTCTCTGGTGGTTTCTATTATCCCTTTGAAGTGCTGTAGCTGGTAGTTGGTGGCTGGATTTCTGTCCAGGTCATATAGGTTCGGCAGAAAAGTGGTTTTTGCAAAACAGTAATGAGTCATCTCAAATAAAGGATAATTTGCCTTCAAAAGAAATAGGCTTATAAAACTCTCTGGATTTGGGGATAAGGCTCACCCTACATTCAGTGTAGAAGTCAATGGTAGGACTGAATCTGTTACTGCTGAGTACACCAGTGTATGTGTACCTGTCTTCTGCCAATGGAGTCCTACATAAAAGTCCTGCATAACTGCTCTACGGCATGAAAAAGCTATAGGTAGAAAATTTGGAGGAGTGGATTTTTTCTGAGTTATGGTATCCCAGAGAAGGCTACAATAGAGCAAAGCTAATCTTTCCGTTTGACACACGCTAATTTTCAGAACTGAAAAGCTGTTGCAGAACACCTCCCACTGGATTTTCTTCATGGTGTTACAATGGATCTTGGTTCTATGTATAGACAAGTTTCTGTCTTTTGTATGTGAAATGTAGGTGCAATATTTTGTCCCAGCTTGCTTTGGTCTTGCACTTTTGCTCTTTGCTCTTTTTTTCACTGAAGATTATGTTTGGTTTGTGATGTTGCTGACTGCTGCCCATTCTGGAAAGGTGTTCAGCTGGAAGAGACTAATTCCCCACGTGTTGATGGCCACCATGACAACAGCCAGGCCAATCAGATTTACACCCAGGCCAGCTTTCACCTGCAAAAGCAAAATGCATCAGAGCACTTAATCAAAAACAGCTAACATAGGGAAAAAAAAAAAAAAAAAAAAAAAAAAAAAAAAAAAAAAAAAAAAAAAAGAAGCAGTAGAATCTGTAATCTATACTGACTCATATATACTATGATAATTTATGTATAGTGATTTCTAGAGCAAAAAGAAACAAAGTATAAATGAGAGCATATGTGTTAGGGTATATGTTGGCGCATTCAGGAATGACGGGTAGAGGCTGATGCAGTTCATTGTGAGCTGCTCAGTTTGTCACTTGGACTTCTCAATCAGATAATCAGAATGCAGAGTTAAACCACACATAACAGGGTGATTCATGGCTTTCTGTGGAGCTGTGTGATAAATCTAATTTCTTATGCTCTCTTGTGCTCGTCTTAGTAGGTCAGTGCAAAGGACTGCATACTCCTAATGCTTTTTAGGCTATTACATTCATTAAAAAAAATTCAGATAAGAAATGTGTGTATCCCACAGCAGCTCTGTGGTTGTTCTTAACCTGACAGCCCTATTGTGTAAGAGCAGTGCAGACATCTCTGCTTAATATTAGCACCAATAAATTAATTATTTGCACCCATGCTATTATAATTATAATTATAAATTATAATTATAATTATAATTATAATTATTATTATTATTATTATTATTATTATTATTATTATTATTATCTGCTGAATGTGAGAGTAGTTGTTAGAGTTGCATGAAGCAGGGGAGGATGTGCCCAGTGCCAATACTCACCATATCTTTGATCTGGCAGTGCCCATAGCTGAAGACAATGGCATTTGGAGGGTTACCCACGGGCAGCATCACCGCAAATGAGATGCACATGGTGACAGGAATCAGGGTGTATAAAGGGTTGATAAGCAGGGTTTCTGACTGGAAGAGCAGAGGGACAGAGGTGATTCACCTAGTCAATAATAGTCAGGCTGACAATTACTATGAAAGGACCCTCGCAGTTTGCTGTGAATCACATCTGCCTAATTTCTAAACTTAAGCGTGGAAGTATTTTTTGGCTAGTTGGGGTTTTTTAGAGCAATGCCATAATTTTGAGCTGGTCATGCTCCAGAGATCTCTCTTGAGACATTTCACACTGAAGGGAGGGTGGAGTTTGCTACTAATAGGACACCTTTGCTCTTTCTCCCACTTGTTCTCTGTGGCATTCTGTATTGTGTCTTCTGGACTGTAACACTGACTGCTGCTTCGGTCTTCATCCACGAGAAGTTACAATAGGTTAACACAAAGAACTTGCTTCTTCCAGTTGCTGAATATGCTGAGACCCTTATGTGATGTCCTCCTGAACAGTGGTTAAGTGGTTAAGAGAACCAGCTGCTCGTGATCCAGACTTGCATGGTGAGAAGGCAGGGATGATGGAACATTCTTTACAGTAGGCTAAAGAATGCAGTTTTCAGTGGTGATAAAATTTTCCATTTTCATTTACATTGCTTTGGCCCCGTTTTATATGAGAGGGAAAGGGAAGGATAAACAAGGCTACAATTATTTTGGGAAGTGTCTCCAGGTTACTTTTGCAATCTCAGAGAGTCCGCCTTAAGACAGCAGTTCACTCTAAAAGTAGATTACTGCTCAAAATATTTTTTCAGGAGAATCTCTTTCTGCATGGTGAACAAGCAAATCTGAACTCCTAAGCCACAGAAACACAATTACATATTTTGATCTGGCCACATGTTAATATTAACTCAGACGTATTCACATAGTATAATTTTGTATAATCCCATAAAATAGTTACAATAGGGAAAGATGATTAATGACCTCCATTCTTGATAAGAAATATTTCACGAGTTTAAAAAAAAAAAAAAAAAAAAAAGGAAATTTTCTCTAACTGCTATTCCAATATAAAATTAAATTACTCTCTCTTTCTTCTACCTGTGTCGTTAGCATCCTGATTTTTTCCTGCCCCTTACACACATCTCTGCTTTCCATAGTGGAAGACAGCTTACCAGATCATCCCTTGAACACTTCTAAATCTGAAATAAAATTCAGCACCCTAGTCTTTTCTTATAAGTAGGGAGCAGGTGACTACTAAGTAATGAACAACACATTTAAAATAAGATTGACAAAAGCATCTCAAGCTTTATGTGAAATTCACCTAACTTGTTGATTCCATAGACATCTTTTCTTGAACCTGGCATATGAATTCCTCAGTGCACTTTGTCTGAGTGGTATTATAAATTCCTTGATATTAAAATATGCTTTAGGCTGCTCAATTATATTATTTTTCCCAGTTCCAAGATTACAGAACAGCAGCTTGGGAACTGAGGCTTGGTTTCAAGTGGACAGAGTGCCAGGACCCTAACATCCTGAAAAATTCCACAAGCCTGTGAGGAAACAACAGACTAAAAATGTCACTATTTTAACTCACCATGCTGCATAAAATAGGCAGAAAGATGGTTATGGTTGCTGGATTGCTAACAAATTCTGTTACAATGGACACCAAAATGCAAGCCAGAAGAGTTACAGCCCAGTATGGAAGGCTGCTGAGGGAGAGCATTTGACGTCCAATCCATGTAGAGAGGCCAGAGGTCTGAGGAAAGGACAGAAGCACAAGAATTACTAAATACTTGGTATGTTTGTAAAACAGATCCTTCTTTCTGTGGCAGTTTACATCAGAGAATCCTGCCAGCAAATAAACAAACTTTAAGTTAATGCTTTCTGCATTTCCTTTTGCTCAGTAAGCTAGATTTCACTGCAGTGTTTAATAAATAGCAAGAAAGACATATATTGAGTGCAGGGAGTGCTGCCCACTACATTATGTACAAACTTGTAAGTGTCCACATCATAAATCCAATTTGGGGAGTGTACAAAGGAATAAAAGAGCAGGTTGATAATATGTTTAGGAAGGAGGATTAAAAAAAAAAAAAAATCTAAACCAGTACCTTGCATCCAGCTGCTAAGGCATAACCTCCTCCAACCAACACGACAATCTCCCAGGGCATGGTCTTCTGAAAGTCTTTCCAGGTAATGATGGGCTCCAGTGTGTTAATGTCTGTTGACTTTTCCCCATCTCCTATATCAAATAAAGCATGTGACCAGTATTATACAGCCCTTTTTGCAAAGATCTCCACATTTTTCACAAGAATAGAAATGATTGAATATGCATGGAACTATCTGAGAGAGAGGCAAGGAGGAACTGCATAGCCTGTTTCTCTGGATAGCCTGGCCACAGAAAATGCAGTATATTAATGCCAAACATCCTGACCTTCCCTTGGCTGCTCTGCTGATGTAAATAGTTGTAAACTCCTGTGTTTTCCTCTTACGGCTTTTTGAGGGACTGGGAGCTGTGCTGTGATGTGCTCATGCACGTATCTGTAGACCACTGAGATGGTGTTACCATGGGATTATATTATCAAAGAAGGGCTATGAAGTAGGTCACAATGCTTGATAAAGTGCATTTAGGCCCCCAGATTTTATCTGAGGACATTAGGTTTTTTAAGTCCCTGAGTATTTTCTTGAAGGAGGAGTTTGAGTGTGTCATATTTTCTTAAAATCTGTATAATATATGACAGTATATAAAAAAAAAATGTTTATATACATTTATAATCTCTACACGAGACTGTGTAGACAATTCTACTTTCCTACAGCACTGCTGAAAAACTGATGCAGCAAACTGATCAAACCACTGAGTGCTACACAAACACAAATGTGAAATAATCTCATTATCAAGAAGACTGTGAGAGAAGCATTGCACAAAATTGGAACATTGTCTGGCACTTTATAACCTCTTTTATGTTTATCTTAAGACATTACAGTGATTTCCACTGTATAAGTGATGACTAATTTTTTTACCAGGGTTTCTCTTGAGCTGATTTTGCATTATAGTTTTTTTAATGTGGAACTCCCTCTAAACCTTTCCTAAAGCTCAGTCCTTAAGCCTAATAAGTCTGCTAGCACAGAAGAGGTGGCAGTCTCAGATTCAAGACCTGTTTGTCATCCTCTGAATGAGACAATATGAATTACGGCAATGGAAAAAGGGGTCTGATGTAGGAAGGGCTGGTATAAGAGAAGAAACTGAGCCTTAACTTACTAACATAAAAGTATCTTCTTGGAACTTTTTACAGACTCACCTCCCCCCCCACTCCCCCCCCCAAAAAAAAAAAAAAAAAATTTGAAAAATGTACCAGTTTTCTTTCTTACTGCATTCTCCTCACCTTTTCTCCTTTTCCCCAAACATGGCTTTTTTGCTGGAATCAGGAAAAGGAGAAACCCAAGAAATACAGAGACAGTGGCATCAGTCCGATAACCTTTCCTAGGAAAGAAACAGCAACATTTTTACAAAAGTTGATTAACAGAAGCATTTCCAAACTGGGTACATAGCTCCAAGCACATTTCTGCAGGTGCAGTTGTATTCCCACATCTGAAGTCATACTAACAGCCCACTACAAAAATATGCCTGCATATCAAGGATACAAATTGGATTTTTTTCCCATTTATTAAATTGACTCTGGTAGCCAACTTCAATCACAGCTCAACAATTTTTAGCATTCTGACTGAAAAAAAATAATCCCTTTTGGTTTACAAATCTATTAACTCGGAGGTGCAGAAAAATAGTTTGCTTACTGTAGTGTAAGAAAGAGTAAACACATTCTGGGGAAAAGCCAAACCCAAGTGATCTTTTAGACATGAACTGTAGATTGATTTTAAATTAAATGTTTAAAACCCTTTCTGTAAAATATTTTGAGGAGTGCCAACCTCCAGTAATCATCAGAAAATCACAGTATTAGAAATTGTTTTTCTGTCAAAATTGGAATGAAAAATTAAAGAAATTTTATGCAGTAGCAATAGAAAGAAAACTTACATTCAAATCACTTATTCTTTGATGTACAAAGTGTGTTATACTAACCTTTAATGTAATTTGTTTCAATATAATTTAAAATAAAAGAAAAAATATTTGCTTCAGTTACAATTCTCAGCAATATTTAATTGAATGGACATTTCCTTGATAAAATATTTTTTGTCAAAAAATATTGATTTTAAATATAGTTGCAATATATTCTAGTGAAAATTTCTTTAGGAATGCACTAAAATGTTTTAAGCTCAAAAGCTGACCCTCCTATTCTTTTACAATTGAAATAGTTTAATTTACTTTCTCTACTTAACTCACTTCAAATACTGAGAAAGGATGGAATTTTTCATTATAAGAACAAATATAAGTTAGGAAAAAAAAAATCCTAATTTTTGAATAAAGACTTCGTTTTTCACTGCTTTGTTAAAATGCAGCTGATAATGTCTTCGGGGAAATAAAATATTGTAGAAAGTCATAAGAAGCAAAGTTATGTTCCCGTGCAGTTGTTTAGGGGATTTTTACTCACTTCTCAAAAAATGATGACCATCCTGGTACAAAGCCAGGCTCACGAGTGAACCAGAGCAAGGTCATCAGGATGAAGAAGAATGCAGTCACCATCTCAGGATAGCTAGAAATATAAAAACAGAGCAAGCTAGGAAGTACTTCCAAGGTCTGACTGAAAACTTAAGAGCAAGTTCCAGAAGAAATAAGAAAGTAGAAACTGGCTTCAAAAAATGATAAAAATCATATGAAAAATAACAAAGAAGATTAGTTTGAATTAAAGAATTCCAGATTTGGCTCCCAGCTGGGAACCATGTAAACCCAGTAAGAAATAGGCTAAAAATATCCATCTGTACTTGCAATTTAATCATTCATGGGCAAGACCTGAAGGAAAATATTTCTAAATGCTTGTTTTGTATTTGCATTATTATCTGATTAAATGTGTTAACAAGGTGAAGTTCATATTAGCATTCCACTGTAAACACATTCTCTTGCATTTTTTAGAAGGGTAGAAAGCCTAAGAGCAAATGACGATGTAAATTAGCACAGATGGTGCACGCAAGGTGACTTGAGGATACTTGAGGTGGCTTGAGGATTTTTAATTTAACATAGATTTAAATTCAGTGATTTCATATTCAGGCACAGCCTGAACAACAGTTTAGTTTCAGTTTATTGTATTCAGGCAGTTGATATCTCAACATTTCAGTTGAACAGCACAAAGATGTTTTGTGAAGGAGTTCTGTGCCGTATCAGCCCGCTTGAAAATGAAAATCCTGCCAAATAATCTTTTCAAGAGACATTTCTTTCCATCATGCATAATAAATATTATGGGCAACTGGGAAGGCTGAACAACTCATGGCATGGGAAAAAGCCTTTGTTGAACTTCCATCCACTAAAATAAGTATGTGTCTGAATTAGGAGAAGGGGTCCTTTAGGGTTCAAGGGTCATCTCAGTCAAGGTTTGCCTTTGAACCCTGGAATAAAATCAAATATTTCCTTCCCCCCCCCCCCCCCCCCCCCCCCCCCCCCCCCCTTTTCTTTTTTTCTCCAGAAATAGATAAGTGAGTTACATGTTAACATGCACGCTTGTAACAAAGTCTTTGATTTTAGTTCATGTTTGCATTTAGTTCTATTTCTGTCCTGGAAGGGAAGAAAAAGAGCTCAGAGTTTTAGAATAAGCAACACGGACAGCAATAGGAGACAATGGTTTGTCCTAGAGAGGCAAAATCCCAAGGAAGGCAGGTCTGGTTTACCTAACGTTTCCCAGTTTCTTATATTCCTCTTGAATTCTTCTCTCTGACATCTCTTCTCGTTTGGTCTTCTTCTTCTTGCTCACAGAACAAGTCTCTTTAAAACTGAGATAACACAATAAAATAAGGCAAAGGCATAAAGAGGGGAGGGAAAAGTAATTTAAAACTCTCCCAGTAATGAGGTAGACTGAAAATTCTGGTATCAGGGCCTGTTGGCAGAAGATGTGACTGAGGGCAAGGTCTGGTGGCAACGGGAAAGGAAATAACTGCGTGTGATATTTGATTAATCTGGTTTCAAGTTCTTTTAAGATTCAACCCTAGACATAGCTGGAAGGTCCCCAGGGTGATCTGACTAGTACTGAGTGGTATCTCTGAGCCATCTTGAGCCATGGCTGGGCTCCCTCTGCGTAGGCTTTCTCAAAGAGCTGCCAGAAACCTCCAAAAGCTACAGCTAGCATCTATCGTCACATGGGAAGATTGCAACAGAGGTCAGCTATCAATAGAAATTTTTTGTGGGCTAACTATGCTTTCCTGTTGGATCAGGGTTGTCTAACATATTTGGGGCCTGCTCTAGCTTTTGAGACCATATTTGCCTTGAATATTCAGGATTCATAATGAGGGAAAGCTGTGCTTGGGATCCCATTATCTGCCATGTCCTGTCTGCTCCTGCTTATACTGCCATAATAATAGCTATTTCTAACCCAGGCACAGCCAGGAAAACACCACAGAGGCCAGGGGAGTCAGCCTGGGGTTTTTTCCAGGTGAAAAATGCCTGTACTTCTGCCAGGGACATGAAAATACAAGCATGTTCCCTAGATGGATATATTGATCCTCTTATACATTTGTATGGATGTAAAGTGAATTCCTTCTTTATTCAGTTTGCCTTCATTCTGCGAGAAAGCACGAACATTCTTAATTCAAATTAAGATGGTTTCAAGCTCACTTTAACACTCTCTTTTCTTCTTTCCAGAAGGGTTATCTTGCTGTGCTTTGAGCCACAGATCCCTGCTTTTCCACTCCAGCTGCACCCTCCGTCACACAGAAATGTAACAGGATCTAGGCCAGTCTAAAAGAGGCAGCTGCAGTGACCCAGGTACCATGGCAGCACAACTTTTATAGTTCTTTTAGGTGGTAATAGGTGCTTTTATGCTTCCTGCTATTTTAATATCTCATTGGTACCTCACTAGGCAGCCAAGCTGTAGCACTGGCCAAGCCATGGGCTGCAATCTCCCTCGATGTATCTGCTGGAGGCCACACTCGCAAAGGAATTTGCATTGCTCAAGATCCAGAAAGGCCCTGGAACCAGGGTTTTCATTTTACATGGGCAGATATGTAACACATGTTTTTGGCTCACTTGGCCCTTCATCTATAGGTGTTTTAAATTTCCTGGCAAATCTTGCTGTTAAACTTCAGTAAAATCTATCAGCAGGGAGATACCAGGCTGGAAGAGCCTTCCAGGCTGGAAGAGAAGAGCTACATGGTTTTATAAAGGACAGTTCAGTAGTAGCTTCTACCCTTAGCTCTTCTTTGCTGGCAAAGATCCTTTGATGGATCCATTCTCTTTCACCCTTGACCCGGTCTAAGGCCTTAAAAGTCTGAAATGCTGCTCCAGCTAAGCCAAGGAAGAACAGATTCATGACACAGGGCTTCCTAGGAAAATAACATGACGGGAATTCATTAAACATTTATGCACAAACATTAGGCAGCTGTTTCAACATGTTCTAAGTGCTTCCAGGCTCAGGAGGATGTGAAGACAGAGTATTGAAGCCCAACTCCCAACATAATATGTTCTTTAATGAAGTGCAGTGAATAGAAATCAGAGATTAAGGAGCCTTGGACCTCTAGTCTTCTCAAAAAGTCAATAATGCTGCAGTCTCTGGTATTATTTAGAACATTAATCAGCATGTAGTCTTGGATGCAATCTGGAATTTCAAATTTTTTTTTTTTTTAAACCAAATTAATTGAGGGTCATGTTAGGACCTGTTTCTTCTCAAGATTAAAAAAAAAAGTGGCAGAGGGAATTTATATTAGCCTTTTAATTTGGAACTACAAGACTCAGAGACTGACTGAGAGGGGCATAGAGCCATTCATCTCTAAATTACTTCTTCAAATCTAGTCAAGGTCAGCAGCCAGCAGAACTCATTATCAATTTATTCATTGTCCTGGGTGAAACAGTGATGTCACTTCAGTTTACTTTTATGAGTAAACTAAATCAAATTAAGGCAAATTTAATTCTGAGTAAATGTGTCTGCATCACAGTTTAATGCAGATTAACGAATCCATTCTAAATGCACACATTTAGGCAGTTTTCATTAACTTTGTAAAGACAATATGTGGTACAAATGAACTAGAAGACTGAAACTTTTTCTTATTTTGGGGCTTAGGGACTTGCTGGCATTAAATGTGTTTGTCTCGTAGGCTGTGAGTCCTTTCCACTTTAAAGAGAAATATATATGGAGTGTATTTAATTTTAACTGGCTTTGTGTTAGCTTCATTGAGCTGGAGGCAGGTCTGAAAAGTAACTTGTTCGCTTGCAGTTATTTTTCTCTTCATCTTTTAAACTGTGCTTTTTCAAAAGGACTTACAACAAGATTTTTGATCCACAAGGGAATCCTCATTGTCATAAGAATGAAAAAAGCCCAAACCTGTCCAATGTTTAGTACAGATTTCTATCAGCAATACCTGGGCTCTTCAATGTCAAGCAGCAATACTCTACACTGCTGTCTATGCAGGGCAGCAAAGCAGTGAGATTTCCTCTGGTAGTTTTTCTGGCAAGAAGGAAATTGTGCCTTAAATTCTGTCATTTGCCAGTCAAAATATCTGTATAAGGCATGTTTGAGAGTTGCTGCAGATGCCCTGCTTTTGTAATCTGTGTATATTGAACAACTTTCACTTACTTGCAACCCAAGAACAGCCAGTGCAGCCAGAACCAAGTCAGCACCAACATGATGAGGGAGATGGGGAAACTGAACAGAAACCAGGTTCCAAAATTCACCACTTCAGCTTTTGGGTACTGACTGTAAATTAAAAAAGAGGATGCGTGAGAAATTAGAACAGTAAAGGGACAGGGACCTCCAACAGTCATAGCTGCACACATGTCTATATGCATATATATCCGTCATGGGGTGATAGAAAAATTCCATCAGTTTGCATTTGCAACAGCTGCATTACATGTGCAGAGTGAAACCAACAGACAAACACTATAGGTTTCCAATCTTTAATACCAGATAGTCCAGATTGTCTGACCAGCTCCAAAAACACTTGGAAACATCTGAAGTGAAACTCCATCCCTACCTGTGGCTTATATTAAATCTTCTTTTAGGGTTGTCAGACTTCTGAATGATTTCACCCAGAACCTCTTTCTGTGTCTTCTCATGGACCACGCAAATATTAACTACATTCTGCTGTGCTCTGACAATGATGGATGTGTGCATTTGGTGCAACAGTCATAAAAGCAGGATCTTGGAAAATTCTGTAAAATCCAAATTCTTGGATTAAGCATGACTTCTGAACTTAGTCTTAGACTTTGCTACCACCATTTAAAAGAGAAATAAGAGATATCAAGGCAGCAGTGGCAGCAGTAAATGGTCAGAATCAGACCTGAGCTTGGATGAATTTCTGTGCATGAGAAGTACCACCAGTCTTCTGACAGAAAAACATTCATGTTTCTGACATTGAAACATTTAAGTCTTTGAGAGCCCTGAACCTATGATAAAGGAAGTACTTAGGTGATCAGAGAGCTGCTTCTCATCTTCTCTGAAGCAAATGTGTAAGTTAGTTTTGGTTGGTTTTGGTGGTTTTTTTTTTGTTGTTTGTTTGTTTGTTTGTTTTTTGTGGTTTTTTGTTGTTGTTTTTTGTTTATGTTTTGTTTTGTTTTGGTTTTTTTTGCACTACATATTGAGCAGCTGTTTTTATGACATTTCTTCTTTTGTGAGTATTTCTTTGTCTTCTCTGCTCTATCTTCATAGCGTTTGTGTTTACTTTTCCAGAGTGCCTGCTGCCTTCATGATAATCAGTATGTCAAATCAAAAGTTGCTGGAGATCCTTCAACATTGAGGTGTAAAAACACCCTAGGGAGTTTTTACTTTGCATGAAAGACATGGATATGTATTAACTTTCAAACATTAACCATTGGTAATAACATTAGAGCAGAGGAAGAAGCAAATTTTCCTCCAGAGAGAGTGTTCTTACGAGGGTTCCTTGAGGTAGGAAATGACCCACAGGGTTGATGGTGGCTCACCCATCATTCTCACCAAATCCCAGTGTCACTCACTTGTTGAAGTGCTCGAGGAATATGAGGCTGGTGGAGGTGCCTATGATGGTGGTCAGCCCCCCGATGGTGGCTGCGTAGGAGATGCTCAGGGAGAGGCATTTGCAGACCATGTGGTCGTGCTTGGTCTGGTACCGGTACCTGGTGCTCAGGCCAAGATCCGAGGGCTCGGGGGGCAGGACCAGGATCTGAGTCTGTGAGGGGACACATTCACAAGAAAAGCAGGTGATCAGAACAGCAGCCCAGCTTGCTCTAATGCCAGAGTGATTTGGGCTCAGAGCAGCAACAGGTTTGTGTAAGAGAGGCCAGGGTTTTCTTCACAGGGATTAACTGGGATCAGTCCTGGAAACTTGTCCCAGGGCCTGAAATTGCCTGGTCTGTGACAAAAATGTAGGACAAGCAGTAAATACAATTCTGGCTAAGGTTTGGGCCAGCTCCAGGTCTGACTGGAATACCAGTGGGATACCAAAAGCCTTTGAGGGCTGCAGGGACGGCGTGCCAGCTCTGAGCAGAAGGAATCCATAATCCTTGAGGCTTAGGAGCAGCTACCACACAAAGGCTGGGTGAACTTTTCACACTTAAACTGGCTCAGAGCCTCTAATTAGGGATGGAGTGCTGGGGATCTCAAAACAGCACGGAAAAGGCTGAGCGATAGGAATATGGAAGGAAAAGATGCCAGAAAATTTTCCTCCAAAAGAGGTTTTCTTATCAGTAACAGGAGACTGTCTATGTTGATAGATCAAGTCCTTGTACTGGGAAAGAAAGGTAAAAAGGTGCAGTACTTCAAGGTACTTCTCATGAAACCTGTAATTTAAGAATGAGGAAAAAGGCAGCAAGTGGTTCAGAAAGGTTTGTTACATTTACTAATTTGTATTTTGATTTATTTTTGAACAATGAATGCAAATCCATGGGTTGATTTTAGCCTGTTCTTTCATGGACATAAACTTGCACCTTTAGGATATAACAAAATTGTCGTCCAAACAAGCTCTTCTTGGATCCACTCAAGAGAAGTAGAAATAATGGAATGAATTAATTTAATGGAGGATTTTGAGGCTGGATATTTTGAAAGACAAAAAAGAAGTGGGTACTAAGAGTACCTAACAAAGTGGCTGAACAGATTAATGGCTGTGCCTGTTGCATTTTTGTCCTGAGTAGGGTTTTCTCTGCCAGGAGTTGTTATTTTTGAGCTGGGCTATTTTCCAAGGAGGATTTGCAGAAACAAAGTGGCTATTACAGTCAAATAATAGAGGAAACTCGTGATCACATTACTAGATGTAGAGCTAAATAAATTGTCCCAGCCATTGGGGAAAGATCTTCTGAACATACCTGTACTGATTGCATCTAAATGGGAGCAAGAACAGGCAAAGGGCCAAGCTGTGGCTGTGGTGAGACAATGGAGAATGATTCCTTTCAAGGAGCAAATATGAAACAGTGGGGAGCAGGTGATGCTCACATCTATCTTTTGTCTCAGATCTAACATTGCCTACCTGAGGGAGGTGCTGCCCATTGCTCGTAGAATTCATTGTTCCAAGAGGGCTGGCTATCATGTGCACACCATTCATACTCTGAAAGAAGGAAAATGCCTTTGGATTAGCCTTTATTGTGTTCCTAGGGACACCTGGAATAGAATTGGTGATGCTTTGTAAAGATACTGGGTCACAGGCTTTGGAGACAAAAAAGGAAAAAGAAAAAAAAAATGGATCCAAAACTACAAGAAAATCCAACCCAGTTAAAATCAGCTGGTAATTTTATGCTGGGGAAAAAAAAAAAAAGGTTTAACCCCACTGCTTTTTTATTTTGAAGTGATTTTAAAGTCAGATTATAATGAGATTAGGTCTTCTTCCTCTGCCGTGTAAGAGACTCTAAGAGGTCCCTTGAGCCTGTGACTTTGTGTTATGTGCAGGCTGCTGTAGAAACTGAGAATTCTCAGCTTCAGAAGCTGGAAATACTGGAACAACAAAAGGTCACATCTGAATTTACTAGAAACCATTTGGAATTGTTAGTTCGCTGACTGGATCTCAGGATCTCCAACAAAGAGTACAACAGACTTATACTGTTTTATACTTGCGTTGTTACGGAGCTAATGTTCCCCAACTGCTTTGTGCAAGCAGGCTGACAGGTTAAATACAAAGCAGGACATTCTGCAATACCTAATTTTTGACAACAACCACCACATATTTGAAATAAAGGGACCAGTAGTTTTTTTTCAGAGCTGTGTGCATTTTGCTGTGCGGGTTCCTGCATTAGAAGACAGCGTAGCACAGAAGATACTACCTATGACAATACCTTTGAGTGCATCAAGGAGCTGAAGTCAGGAGTAGTAGCACTAGAAACAAAGAAAGGAAAAGATACTTTAAAAATGCCTGTTCACCCAGATCCTGTAGAGGCACACATCATGGGTAGTAGGGCCAACATCTGCAGGGGAACTAGTGCTTACTGAAATGCTGATTACCACTTATTAGAACCTCTTATGTGGGCTCTTGGCCAAACAATAAGAGTTATTATAATGTTTCATAGTTCAATCTCTAGTGGTGTGATGGTGGAATTCCACCTCCATGCAAGAAAAAAAATGTTTATTGGTAGTATTTGCCAAATATTCTAGGAGAGGACTCATTCTCTGTGAAGTGAATCACCAGGCAATCCAGCACCACTGCTGCCTGTTCTAGTCAAGTTCTTTCTCTGCCAACTTTTCCTGTGCTGTTTCTGAGTACCTGCTGTACCACATTAAAGCCTTCCCTAAAGCCTGCCCTGTGTGGCATGTGGATCATGCAAACAATCCACTGAACTTATTTCCAGGTGTGCTACTTTTCCTGCCAAATTCAAAGCTCTTTTTCAAGTAATCCTATTTTAATAATAGTTCTGTATGAAATATCCCACACAAACTCTTCAACAGGGTTTAAAGTGATTAATGGCACACTGCCAATCTGAAGATTTGATTCTATATTGCATGGAAAATATGGCAGGGATAAAAAGAGATAACAGAGGGAATATTGGAAAACCCCTACAGTCTCTAGACTAATGAGAAAAATATTCAGATCTTGCAAGTTAACTTAAAGTCATCAACCTGTACTGTTTGAATTATAATATTTGTTTTAAAGTAAATTAAAGTTTAAAGTAAAAGAAACTTGTTTCTCTTTTATTTTGAGCAGTTGCGAACAATACAGAAGGAACTCAAAAAGGGACGGTGCAATTTTGTTCTCACACTTCATGAGATGCTCCCCAGAACTGGCATATAATAAATTTTTAGAATATTAGCTTTGTATACCATCTTGTATATCTTGAACTGATGGTTAATTAGATAATTTGACAAAGAAATTAGTTCTTCACTTAATTTACCCTTTCCCCTTACTAGATTCTACCCCAAGTAGAAACTGCTAATGTTTCAAACCTCTGAAGAAGTTTGTCTATATTTAAAGAAATCTTCTAGAAGTTTTGTAGGGGCAGAAGGGTGTTTTTTTGTGGGTTCTCCCTCCCCCCATGTCCCTTGCCCTCCACTCTCATCCCTCTCTTAAGTGCAGGCAGTTCAGACTTCAGGAATGCTCTGTAAATGATGTCCCTCTGGATACGTCCTGTAGGTAGTCCACGCTGTACTTGTATCTTCTCCATCACTGTTCCTTCAGGGGAACAGAAATAAAAATCTGTGGACAGCACTTCCTTACACATCGCAAACTCAGACTTCAAAAGAGCTTTCAAACCCCCAGAAATATTTTCCTTCTCCCTAAAGCATCCATAGTGTTAAAAAAATAAATGGATACTGCGAAGTTTTGGTGAGACCCAGACCATGGCATTAATCCCATTTATCATGTAAGCCTTCCTTGTCAGTCATATGTGAAACATTCACTTGTTAGTTTTTGCTTGCCCTTCCTGGCTCTAACTCCTGGGTTCATCTCATTGCAACCTGTGTAGGGCTCAAATGTCCAGTCCTGGTGTACAGGGCTCATTCTTACTCCTCATTGATGAAGATAAGCTCCAGTGAAGGTTGGCCGTGCTTTTCACCGAGACCTACAAGAGAGGAACAGAGAGCAGCCCTTGGGGTAAGAGCTGAGCTGAGCCCCTGGGTCACACCACTGGACCTGAAGGTGCTGCTGCAAGCAAAAGTTGTCCAAACAGTCTCAGGTGCTCTCTTGATGTGTCATTTTATTATTTTGTACTGTACTGATCATGTGCATCTGGCAATTAAAATACTATGATGCCTACATGTAATAGACAAAGCTGGATGAAATAATTTTCAGCTTGGAAACTGTAAAGTGAGAAAAAAAGAGAGATTCTTTGCTTCCAAAACATTTTCCTTCTGGGGAGGAAGGAACAAATGAACCTTAGAGCTCTTATCAATTTTTTATGATGGGATTGTCAAGAGAAAACTTCTGAACCTCTTCTAAATTTCCTGGACTATATTCCCAAAGATTTCCTTCCAACCCTGTAAAATCCTATGACCAAGAGTTTATGACACACAGCTACAGAAGATGCCCTTAGTCAGTATAAATAGTTTCCCAACTCCTATACTTCTGTCACTTCTAGAACTTCCTTTCATATTTTGAAAAGAACATCAAAGTACAAAAAGAAAGAGTGTATATATCAGTGTTTTTGGCAGTATAAGTCAGACAGCTCTGACCTCGATAGAATTTTAATAATACATATCAACAAGTCTGGTCACTGATAAACAAATGAGAAAAGAGTGGACAATACTATTTTTATATTATTTTTACAAATACCTTTTGGCTTGTTTTCTTCGGCAACAGTGCTGCCTGCAGTCGTGATGACCTCACACTCCTCCTCAGCATTCACCAGCTCCTGGAGCACTGCCTCCACGATTGGCATCACCATGGCTGTGGTGGAGGTGTTGGAAAGCCACATGGAGAGCACCGTGGTGCAGCACATAAAGCAAAGGAGCAACCTGGAGCACAGCACAGGGAAACACAGGGAGTCAGAACTGGCAGAAAAAGGAGGAGAAAATTTGTAACCTTTCAAACTCTGAAAGGAAAGATGAGTGTGAAAGATGCCCCAAACCAAGGCAGCTTTTGCCCATGAATGGGAAGATCAGAGTGGTTTCAAGCTGAGGCTCTCAGCCTCAGACTACCCCAAAGCCAAAGGTTCACTCACATGCCTGGCTTGGCTCCAGCCATCATCACCATGCGCAGGGCAATTCGCTTGTGGAGATTCCACTTTTCTACAGAAGCTGCCACACAAATCACACCCATGAGGAGCAAAGTTGTGTTCTTGAAATATTCAGCAGCCACCTGCATTAAGGCGGTTAAAAAAGCACACAGAAAACATGCTGAATGAGAAGAAATATAGCATTGTGCATTTTTGCTCCCTAGAGTAAGAATGACAGGGAGCTGGAGAAAATGAAGAATTCATAAATCAAAATATTCTCTTTAATGTCTTTCTTGTTGTGTTTACAAATAAGGCTCTATCCGCTGTTGTTTATAGACTCCTCAGTTTTGAAGAGATCAAGAGAAATGTCGTATTTGCAAGCAGGATGTTCAGTGCCTGCAGTAAGTCAGTCATACTCAACTAGGCTCAGATGGAAACAAGCGCAGACAAAACTGAAGGCAGCTTATTCATGTGCTTCATCTACTTTTTCATTCTGGAGGTACTGTTGTCTATCTTGCCTATATTTATTCTGTCTTTTTTCAGCTGTTGGGCAAAATCCCTAGAGCCTACAATGTCAGAAAAAAAGTCCTTCGGGACTTGCTCTTTGAATGCAATAAAAAAAGGTTGGAATATTGCTGCAGTGATCCAAAAATCCTGTGCCAAAACTTGTTACATTGGAAATCCATTTCCATTTTATCAGTAAAAGAGGGAAAAGTTTCAAGAAAAAGAAGTCTAATTTAAAGGCAATGAGCAAAAACCATCACTGGCTCAGGAAAATATTCAGAGATCACCTCCAAAGCAGGAATTGTGGATGTGGATAAAATATGAGAAGATATTCTGTGAAACAACTGCAAAAGTGACAAATTAAGCAAACCATAAAATTCTTACATAAACAGACATATGTACTCCTGTAAAAACAAACAAAATGGGAGAAAATAAAAGTTACAAACAGATTCTTGGGGTCTAGCAAAATTTTTCATATCATTTTGATGCGATCCTTCCTAGGCAGTTTCTGGCATATTTTTCAAAAAATGTAATTTCTTCAGTTTAAAACTATTTCTCTAGCCAAATGTAGGTGCCAACATTTTAAAACAGTTAAGACTAGAGGAAGCAATAATTTTTCCATTGTCCTCAGTTATACTGATGCTCCTCCATAAAGTGCAAAAATGACAATAATATTATTTTATGAAATCTGCAACAAGTTATATATTTAATGACATTTATGTAATAAATCTCTGTGGTGACTAAATGCACTTGGCCACTATAATTGTGTGCCATAACTTTTAAATATCACCTTTTTGGCTTTCTTCCACTGGTTTCTTTCTCATTACCTTTATTTATTTTCCTGCTACCTTTTCAAAAATAATGAGGCAAATTAAGGAAATCCATCAATCCAGCAGCATGAAGACCCTGGGGTTTTTTTCCATTACTCCTTTTGTAGCCATTTTGGAGGAATAAGTGAATGCTAATAGTCTTATTAATCCCACATATATATGACACACTGGTTCACGTTCTTAAGGCCCTGTGAGTAATTTGTAGCATAAATAGTAGTAATTTTATAGGCAAAAGTCACTCTAGAACAGCAGATTTGAAATGCTGCAACATCTTCAGAGTTGTTTATTTTTGAATGCAAGGATTTATTTCAGTTTCTAAAGAAAATAATACATTCTTTGCAGCAGTCTTACTGTCATTTTTTTTGCTATTGTGTTGAATTTCTCTCAGGCTGACATTAAATTTCCTTCTTCAATGTGCTGCCAAATTTTTAATGAAAATGCACAACTACTTTACCTTTATGTTAGGAAAAAAAAGACTGTGAAAATACTGAATTGTATTGGTATGAAAATGTATCTCATTTTATTACACAACTTGTGGGAATAAGCAGTCATAAAACTCCTGGCTTATGTCTGTCTCTATCCATTTATGGGTATTCCCAGTGCTAGATTGTGAGATTATGTTTGCTACACATTCCTCTGCATTCTTATCTGTATTACTTGTCCACAAATCAGAGGTGCTGTCCCCTCATCCGCCCAAAACAGATGTAAAAAGGCAGGGGAAAAAAGTTGTAGAGAAAATAAAGGAAATTCTTGGCATATAAGGAAAGAAATTAACATTCAAAAAAACCTGAAGTAAGCAAATTCAGGACTAATCATTGAGACCTTTTTGCACAGCTACTCCTTTGCCTGAGAACTCATGGCTACAGTGCAGCAGGAGGTTACAGCTCTGAAAAGGACTAGACGTTCACCTGGATAACAACATTATCTTGTCTTTTGCAGTAAATGGTAACTGGTTTTAGCATATGTAGCCTCTTGCCTTATATGACATCCATAATAAATCAAATTGGAAGGAAACTTTGCGGTGTATCCAACAGCTACTGTTTACCTGGAGTTGAGGAGGGCAAAGGTGGGATCCTTCAGTGCAATAGGTTTTGGTAATCATTGGTGATGCAGTAGCTGAAAGGACAGACATGACTCCTGGCTAATGGAGCCTATGCTATATCCCGTATCTATCTTCAGGTAAAGAAAGAGCTGGTGGGACCTAGTTACTTGTCCACTTGTGCCTCCCACACCTCTAAGCCTTGCTACTGCAATGAGATCAGCTTCATTGAAATAATTAGCTGAGAGTAAGAACATTAGATGACAAAAACACACAACTGGCTGACCTCGCTGGACTTCATGACCCCAAAGAGAGGGTACAGAAAAGCAGGAACCAAGGCTGCTGCCCCAAGAGGAACTGCTTCAGAGACCCAATACACCGCTGTCACGATGAGCACGTAGGCACACGAGGCTTCCTGCAGGGACAAAGCACAGAGGGATGAGTGTTGCTGCCCCACCACCTGCTGTGGGAAGCCCCCTGAACTCACCCATAGGATTCTTCAGACTTTGTGTGCCTGGGTTTAGAAAAAAACAAAAAGGACTGCATTGGAACCTCCAAAGGTGCAGCTGTTTGGGTGTCAGATCTTGGCTACCATCTGAAGGGACAATGTCAGAAGATGGTGCTAATGAAAGTTTTCACATATAAGACAGGGCAAAGTACTGGGAAAAGACAAATTATCAGCAAAGTAATGGCTTCAAATGCATTTATAAATTTTTTTGATTTCATAATCCAATATTTACCAAGCATTGAATCATCACTCCTCAGATTAGAGCTGTTGACCTATTACCTCTGCATATTTTTCCCTCCAGTCCTGGACAAAGACAGGAAATGTTAGTTTTCAGGAACAGATGAGAGCATTCATATTTGCCACAAAAATACCTTGTAGTTATTTTGGGAAATGCTCTGGAAACTTTTTTTTTTTCCCCCCTTCTTCTTCTTCTTTTAAACAGTGCTCAAACATTTTTCTTGGCTAATTTTATTTGCTCAGGTAATTTCCACAGACCTTTGGAAGAAGACCACGGGCCTGCGGGGCTGGAGACAATGGGTGATTGGAGCTAATCAAATAAATGTGCTGCTGTCCAAGGTTCTGGTAGAAAAAGGCATGAGAGCATCACGGTGAAATCATGGGAAGCTGGGATATGATGGAGGAAAGTGCTATCTGCTGAATATTCTTACAAGAAAACACAGCTAGTGAATGGAAGTCTTCTGGTCCATTTCTAAGCTATGTCTTTATACATGGCACTCAATGAAGTTCTCCTCATGCTCAGTTTGCTATATTTAGCAGTAGTTTCTATACTTAGAAACCTAGGGATATCTGCTGATAATAATTACAGAAACTATCCTCAGTAAAAGGTTTTTTCCTTTTCCCTTCACAAATTTGAATCCAAGTCCTGTATTGGCCTTAACCTGCTGTTCTAGGGCAGTTGGTAGGTCTGCACTGATTTACTTCAGCTACAAATTTATCTGTTCTTCATTATGCACCAGATGTTCCATATGAATTTATAAGTCCACAGAAATAGCTCAGAAATAGCTATTTTTTAGAAAATTCACTGTTCAAAAATGATATTTGAGTCTCTTAAAAATAATTTTATCTATTATACATCCATCCTGGACGTATGACTTCAAAATAACGCAGCTTTCAAGAGGTCAAACAAGCAATTCTTACAGATCCTGTGCAAATTGAAGAGCGTGTATTACATTACATTGTTTTCAACCAGTTTTGTGAACAAGGTGGTAAAGCCTGGTGAAATTATACAGGGATGTGGGTTCAATGGAATGAATCAATGGCTTGTATTTAAATTAATCTTTATAAATGTCATTTTACATTACCACTAAAAAGGATCCATAACTTTTTTTTTTTTTTTTTTTAAAGTACAACTTGTAGTAACAACAGGCAGGACACAGTCCAGTTCCTTTACTTGTGTAAGAATTATAGCCAAAGTTACTCTGAAGCTTGGATTTAAATTAGCTTCTACATCTTGCTCTGACTCCTGTTTCAGAAAAGTGTAACATTAAACAGTTATAATTCAACAAAGCCAAGTTAGGTTTTTATGGGATATTGGGGAAAATTTCTTCAATTGTAAGGTGGTCAGGGATTGGAATAGATTGCCCAGAGAGGTGGTGGATCCACCATCCATGGAAGCTTTCAAAAGACATAAGGATATGGCCCTTGGGAATATGGTTTAGTGGCGAACACGGCAGTGCTGGGTTAGCAGTTTCCAACATTAATGATTCTATGATTATGTTAAGCAGGGTCACCAAAATAACTGAAATAAATTTATAAGAAATTTATAAGAAATTTATAAGAAAACCTAATTTCCTTTGAGCAGATAAATGCCAATTGCTTGAGAGGTTATAAAGAGTATCTGTAAGGCTGCTGGAGAAATTTTGCTCTGAATTAGTCAACTTGCTGCTCAGTCACCTTTAACTATGTTATACCTCAAGGTTAATATTGCACAGAGAGCAGATCTTAGGGCCTTTTTCGTCACCTCATGACTCTGACACATTTTTAATTTTTAATTAGCTTCTGCTAACAAACTACTGTGTTTGCATAGGTTCTGTATGAGGTCCAGCAGTTGTCTGAGGAGAAAAATAACTTCTAATGAAAGAAGAATCAATGGTTTTTATTTTAAAGCAGTCAAGATGTAAGATCCAAGGGGTATACACTGCCAAAATTAATAAAATTATTTTCATCCTAACCCAAATCCAAACCATTTTCTCACTCCAAAAATGTACTTCTCTTTGATTTCTTTGAGTGATTGTTATATTCTATTACTCTGTGTGTGGCAATAAAGTTTGCTGGTAGTGAAAATGGAATATGAAAAAGGGAAGTTACATCTCTACCAAAATCTTACTGGGATGAGCACTAAGTCTTTGTGTTTACTATACATAAGGCTGTAATCATTTCACAAAAAAACAAAAACAATCAAACAAATAAAACAAAACACCCCCCCTCCCCCCCCCCCAAAAAAAAAAAAAAAAAAAAAACAAACAAAAAACAAAAAACCACCCCAAACCCATCAACCCTAAACAAACCCCATTTTTAAATGGTACAAAACTGTAAGCAAGTACTGGGAAAGCCAAGCTTGCTAATCTCCACTAAACACTTAATCACCTTGTCTGGCAACTTTATTTATAATTTTCTCAGTTCATTTCCATGAGAAACCATATTAATCTCTTCTGTTTAATTGAACTGAGTTTATATATTTAATTAATAGTTACCAGAGCTACTAAATATTATACTAAAGCAGTGGCAGTTTAATTTTAGCTGTTTCACCCTCCTCACCTGTTGTTTTACAGCTGAAAATTTCTGTTAAACCCACTTCAATGGCAGAAGCAGGGAATAAGAAAACATGATGGCTGAAGGCACTATCATCTAATTTTCTGCCTTCATTCAGTCCCTTAGGTGAGAAGAAAAGAGGAGCTGAAAGGAAGCCATGGATAAAAATTCCACATGAAGGGTCATGCATAAAACTTCTGTAGCTGAAATATCCCAGGATCTCACAATGATAAAAAAGAAGAAGAAATTCTATGTTGGAAATTTGCCCACTTATTTGCCCTTTGCATATCTTGCATGAGGACGTGTGGTTAAGCTCTGCGAAGAGGTAGTCCAGCCTCTAGAATAACATCTTTGATTTTATGGGATCATGCTGAAACTCCATCCTTCAGCTTGCGTAAAGAAAATCAAAGGTGAATTAAAATATGTCAACTGTGGCTCTTCAGAGCATATTCTGTGCTTTAGGGTCCATTCTGCTGCTTTGGCATATCAGGATGCCAACTTCCCCTGATACTGCAGGTCTCACAGCTCTGCCAACAGCTGACTTTCAGGAGCCATCCAAATGTCCTTCACTGGGTGCAGTGTGGCCACAGGAACAGTGGTCACAGAAAGCCTGTCCCCAGCTGACTGAAGTCATGTGGCTTGCCTTATGGCATCTCTGGTGGCTTTATGACAAAATAAAAAAAATAAAAAAAATAATAAAAAAAAAAAAGAGTGGATAAAGACTACAAAAAAGAAACAAAAATGCTCACTGTAAACAGTGAAGGAAATAAAGACAGAATTAAAAAGGCCCTCAGTTTGTAAAGCACACACTTTTTTGACCTGAAAGGCATTTCTCTATGTCCAAACCTGTGGTACAAGTCCAGTCAAAACTCCGGAAGAGGAAAAAGAACTCAAGCAAATTTCCTCAAATTTATTTTTCACCCAACCATTTCTTTTCACAAAATAATATAAAAGAAGCTGTGGACTTTATTCCCGTTAGCAGCATCTACAAACAATTCTGAGACCTTGTGCTCCCTTTGATCTCTCTTGCCACTACACATGTAATGTTCCTTTCCAGAGATGTGCTGGTATCATCAAAGAAACTGCAAGCTGATTCCTTGCAGAAATGTAAACATAAATGACCTGGTAATTTCAACCTCCATTAAAAAAAAAGAAAAAAACCGAATATAATTGAAAAAATACAAGCATGTGAGCAGGCATCAAACTTAATCTTCATATTTAAAAAATAATTATAGTCAATGGGTTGTAACAAAGTAAAATCTACATAAAAATACTTGAATAGTATACTACCAGTTGCGTTTACTCAGTGTAGGTGTTTTCTTAGTAGCACTATAAACATTTTTCCAGCTCTTGGGCAGATTGTCAGCTGTACTTTACCCTCTGTGGTCACTCACATTTATACAACGTGGATGTAAATCTCCACCGGATGGATTTTCACATCACTTTGCAGTAAAGCAGCACCACGAGGTGCAGAGTAATAGTGCAGAGGAGCTTGTAGTGTACAACAGCAATTCTTGCAGCAATCCTGTCAGTGAACTCCTAATTCAGCACCCATAATGTGCTTTACAATCCCCTTGGCTGAGCATGCCAGGGCGCGTCTCTTTTCATGTCACCCTTCCAGTGACATCAGGGGAGATTAAACCCTTCTGTAAAACAAGCCTGTGTGAAAGGGTGAGCCCTTCTGTTCTCTGAAGAGCACAACTGTCTGTTATTCATTCCCTCTCTTGAGACAAAAGAGATGAAAAAGTACTGTAAGATGCACTGAAGTTCAAAGCAGGAAAACTCAAAGTGCAACATACAGTTCAGTGGTGCAGGAACATTTCCTTTCTGTGAATCCTGGTTTATTTTCCAAACAAAATGTTATTGTTTTGTTTTTGAAATCAGCTATGCAATTTCTAATCCTATGCATTTCTATTCTATAAAGTACTAGTATTCATAAATCCCCTGATAGTTTAAGGAAGAATTATCTTTAGCAGAGTAGAGGATGGAAAGGATATAGCTGCATCCTTTGGACAGATTTATGTCTAGGTCTATGGGGAAGGATAAGGTGCAGATTTTTAATACATTGCAGATTTTGATAAGTTAAATATCACCACCTCTCTAAGTTAGGGAAACATTGCTATTTTATGGGTTACAACTGCAGAGATGTGCAAAGAGAGGATTTTACCATGTGGACAAGGTATTCAGTGTCTCCAAAGCAGTGTCAGGAACACAGCTGCATTCACTCCTGTCCCTGGTCTGGGTGTCAAGCAGAGGATATTCCCTCCTTTGCAATTCTGTGTATGTCTCTGGGCCAGCATTTCTGAGCCAATGTCAGAGCTGCAAGGTTCCAGCAGAAGACCTGCTCTGGAGCAGCCAATGCCCTACATTGTCACCGAGTCCTAGTTCCTGCCTCACCTGGGTTCCTGTCTTTATAAACACACAATAAATTGAAAGTCCCTCCATGCATACTTATGACTAAAAATCTAAAGACTCTATAAGCATTCCTTATAAAGACCTCTCATTAAAGAAAACGTCATGGATGTGTTGGTTCTGTTTCCCCTTCCACACAGGTATTATTTCAGAAAGAGATCCATAATTTTTGCTGTAAATCAGGGCTTTTCTAGCTTCGCCTGGCTCTTCAACTCTGCTTGTGACATGACTCAGGGTAGCTCTAGCTCTTAGTGATGATTTCTCAGTGACCCTCACAGTCCTTCAAATAGGAGTCTTTGATTTTTCTAAAACCCGTGCTTCTTGATGTCTTTGTCTTTCTTTTTGCACACTGCACAGTTAATCAGCAGGACTACCTGCTGCACTGAGGGGCTTTGTTAAAAAGAAAATGAAAAAGTACTTACACTGCTGGGGTATATGAATGGCAGAGGAAGCAGCAGAAGTGGAATGAGAAAAACAAGCAAGAGATTTCTGGATCGGAGAATCTCCTTCATCATTGCCATATTCCTTCTGATGGCTTTCTTCTCCTTCAGATTCTTCTCTGTTTCCTCAGATATTTCAATTTTCACTCCACGTTTTCCTTCACCTGTGCCTGGATTTCCCCCAAGAATGTCTCACAACAACATCTCTTATCCCCGCAGTCACCTAAAATACCTTTCTTAGTTTATTTATTCTTCAATCTGTTGTTTTGAAAAGGTTTTTTTGATTAAAAAATCATCATTCAGTTTATGTAGGGCTCACCAGCACATCTGAATTATTATCACACCATAACACACAGAGGTTTCCAAGTTGGAGCATAATGATCTTTTCACAAATTTTCTTTTTAATTCAGACTCACAGTTGTAGAAGTGTTGTATCCTTATTCCCATGTTGTATAAAGCTTTTTTCTTCTGTCATCTAGTGGTGTTATTTCCGTTTTCATAAACCAGGCGAGATATGATTTGAGGTGCTGCTTTTCCTCCCCAAATACTGTTTCTTTTCTGCTGGAAAATTACTAAACCAAACTATTTATTTTTCAATGCATAGAAGCAAATTTTCAGGTACTTCTTTAAAGAAAAGACCAAAACCCCCCCTCCATTTTCAGCTCCTTTGTATTTTATTTCTTTGCTTCTATTTTGTACCTGCCTTTACCCTACTATTGCCCTGAGCTTGGAATTCACAGGGCAGTAATTCCACCATGGATTATACTCGATCTCAAGACAAAAAAAATTGTTAAAAAGCCACAGGCAACTCTAATTCACCAATGAGGACTGCAGAAGGTAGAACTTGCTCCACCCATTGTCCCAAACCCAGTCAGAACATTTGAGAAAATCAACAGCCTTCTGATATTCCCACAAATATATAAAAAGACCTTTTTTTAGGTGGCTGAACAGTTGGTTATTGTTTCAAGGTCCCTGTACTGATGATAAATAAATAATCATTGTTTTCTGAACAGTATCTTTTGTATTCGTGTTTCTTCCACCATGACCCTTGAATGTCACTAATTCATAAGGCATGGGCTGATCTCTGTACCGACCCGTGTGCCCTGAGTAGCCATAGGGTTCAAAATCAAATTGAGAGGTTTAGAGTTTCTACCCTTGTTTTCTAGGGTAAAAAACATTTCTCCAAATCTTCTGTTATTAATGCTTTTTGTGGGGGAGAAAGCACTGGAGATTTAGGACTGAACCCACTGGCTTCTTACATGCACGATCTGTAGACAGACAAATCTATATTTGCCCTGCATCTCATAGGAAGAACATAACTAGGAATTTCCATGCCCCCAAAAACTTGCTTGCCTCTCCTCTGCCCATCCTCTTCTAGTCAGTGACAAACTGAGCTCCCCAGGCTGGACTGTGACATCCCTGTGACCCTGAGTCCTGGAAACCTGGCAGCTCCAGACGTGCAGAGGAGTTTGATGTGCAGGGTGAATTCTTCCTGAAACTTCCCTTCATCAAGCAACAGAACCTTGAGACCTTTCAGGTAAATTTAACAACTAGTTCTGGAAGAAAAGCTATAGTTAATGTGAAGATTTTGGGTTGGTCCATACAGCTCAAGATTGCTTTTTCAATTGTTTCAGAAAAACTAAGTAAATAATACAAAAAGGTCTGAAATGTTCATGAAATGAAAAATTGTTTTATTTTAAATGGAAAAATATAATCCTATTTCATATTTTTGTGACCCATAAGGTAAAAGGGTGGATAAAATGTGCCATTTAGAGGTAATGGTTTTCTGACCTGTGAGATAAGAGCTGCCCACAATGAAGATTCAGTCCAAAGTGATAAGACAAAAACTGAGATAAGGAGAAGGCAACCTACACCTGCATCTTCTGTGATACTGAGGGAGGGAAATGCCCCTAAGCCCAAAGAACTTCCCTGAAGGCAGAGTGCTCCTTTCCACCTGAACTCTGGAAAAAGGAGGCACTCTCATTTCTATTTATTGTCTCCTTCAGAGGGAAGGGCTCTTCTCTCTTCTCACCTGTACCGTTGCTCCCATGAAGAGTTTCACAGTCTGAGAGAAACAATTACTCAAGCTGAAGTTGCAAAATAGTAAATCTGCTGCTGAAATCAATACAATGCAAAGGCAAGGACTTTTATGTAGAATGTTTTTATTTTTAAATTGAGAGTCTCTGTTAAATTAACCTGGGCAGTCCGAGCACTTTCCCAAGGAATAAATCTTTTTCTTACATTACACAGAGTAAAAGGAGGAGGGAAACAAACTCAGAAAACCTTTATTTCCTGTTGAGGAGATAAATGTTTCAGCTTACCAATTTGTAAGTATGGTAAGGTATGTATGCCATAGGGCATGATAAGATACTAAAATTATCTGTAATCCTTTTAATGGGATATTTTATGATTAGTAAACTCTGCTGGGCAGTCCTGTTGTGGGGTGAGGAGCACGGCTGGGAAGTATTTCTCTGATTGGTGACTGCTAGCAATTAATATTTGCTCTAGTTCTCTTTTTTGCTATTTTTGCAGACTTGGAGTAGTTGGCTACGAGGCATTTATGAATTGCCCTGGTTCCAGGCTCTTCCAGTAAGTGGTGTTTCAGGGAGCCAAGAAGCAGAGCTGGAAAGGCAGTATTGCCCTCTGTGGCATTTCCCCTTCATGTGTTTATAAAGCACAGTGGGAGAAGAAATCACAAGCAGGTCATCAGTGCTAAAGCTGAGGGCTCAAAGGGCATGTGGGCAGGAGCACATGGCTGCTTTGGGGGTGCTGAGCTCTGTGTGTGCAAGCAGAGGAGACAGAGATATTTGTGGCCCAGAGCTTTGGGGCTGAGGTTTGCAGTTTCCTTCACCATCTGCCAGACAGGTTTTGAAGACAACCAACAAAAATCTTCAGGTCTAGAAGTGTGCCTGCACATATGTGTGTCTAAATGCATGTGCACACTCATGCACACAAATCCAGAAACTCCTGGGGGAAACAAGACTGGCTCTGTCTTTTATAAGCCCTTTGTCCAGCTGCTAATGCCATGGCCAGACTGCCCCTAAGGCTGCTGTGCTTCCACGTTCCCACAGGTGTTTGCCAAACCCAGGGAGTTTGCAAACCCTGACTGCTTGTGCTGTGCCCTTTGCTGTGCTTAAGGGTGGATTTTTCAGCTCCAGTCCTTGAGGTACTGCTTTTAAGGGACACAGAAGAATTATTTCCTTTTGTTCAGGTGCAAAAGCAGTTAAACATTATTCGGAACTTGGGCTGGAATCCTTAGGTCTGATTTAGTCTTGGGGATTTTTGTTTTGGGCTTGAATCCTTAATATATTATGCAATAGAAAGAGAGAATGATTATATGAAAGGATGAAATGGAGGTTTAGCTATTTTCCCATTGTCTGGAAGTAGAAGCACCTCTAATATTGGAAGAAAAACAGAGTTTTTATCTCTTGAGCACAAAATATTAGGGGGTTTGATTTAGAAGAGTTTGGATTTTTGATAGCTAGTCATTCTTCTGACAAAACAGATCTCCTTTTTCTGTCTATTTTCTGTTCATATTTTTTTTTTGTGTTTATTATAATTGGTTGCAGCATTTCCACAGTCTTCCTTTTGCTGCTCCCAAATTCATAATTCACACCACTGAATTGGTAAACAGCCTTTTCTGCTAAGTGGTCAGATGCAATTGTTCACTGACTGAACAAATTGAGATTCTTCTATGCACTCAGCACTTATGCGCACACGCATGCATGAACACAGACACACAGACACACAGACACACAGACACACAGACACACTCAAATGAATATACAATTTGCTGTCCAAAAAAAAAGAGCCACAGTGCCAAATTCAGCACCAGGTATGTTTTAATGCACCTTTCTCCCTTGCCTCAGCGGGGTTCTGAAGCATGGGTTTAGATGATCTATGTTCAAGTGACAGAACCAGGAAAAATGTGTCAGTATTAAATTAAATAGGGCCTTTGTCTTGCCTTGGATTCCACTGAGGACAAATACATGTTTCTTAAAAAAAACCAAAAAAACCAAAAAAACCCAAAAAAACCCCAACAACAACAAAAAAACCACCAACAAACAAACAAACAAAAAACCCTACAAGCAGCAGAAGCAAAGTCATGTGCAAATAATGAAAGAATCATTGCAGACTTTTTGGGAGGACAGTTCCAGGAAGCGGGGAATACGTTCACAGGCATTGTTTGCTGCTGGTCTTCACAATGCCCTTTGTCTTGTGCAAATGTTATTGCAATTAAACACTGCCTCAGCCAAATGAAGTGAATCAGAGGGTGCTTATTTATGAAAGCATTTGGAATGAATAATATGTGGCATAATTTCTGAAGGCTGACAGTTATGAAACCTCATCCTTTTACAGTGGGCCTTCATCTCTGTGTAATATTCTCTTACTGGCCAGCCAAAACATGAACTTGTTTCCCCAGCTAGGAAAGCAGCACTCTCCAGCACGTACACACCAGCATGTGAGCACAAGCACAGCATATTTATGTATTGCTTATAGGAAACCCAAAGGATGAATCAAGGGTTTGCCGGAAATAAGGGTCTGCCTGGGTGTACACCAAACTCTCTTCTTTTCCTGTCACAGAATGTGCCTCCAAGCCAGCACAAAAACCGAATTCTCAGGACTGAAGACGTTTTTCACCATTTAGCATGGAGCTAGAAAGCGGATTCCACAAGAGGGAGCCAGAAAACGAACAATCTTTCTTGAAGCACTATTAAACTCTTCTAGAGAGCAAAGTGTTGGCCGTGCAACGTTGTGTCCTTGATCAGCCAGGGCAGGCGGCTGAGCTGCTGCTCCCCTTCCACTACGAGGGCTGTTTGCTGTAGGGGAGCATCAAATCGTTCTTCAGGGCTTTGTAAAGATTGACAAAGGATTCAGCCCAAGTGTCTTTCTGGTGCCCCTGGGCCTGAGCGGCTCTGTAGGCCGTGTAGACCATGGTCAGCACTGTCCTTTCAAAGTCTTCTTTCTTGAGGACCCTGGGGTAGGACGACAGCCTGCTGCTCAGCCTGCGGATCTCTGTGATGCTCTTGGGGATAATCTCATTGCAGATGGTGTTGAACTCAGCAGCTTTCCTCAGGGAAGCCAGCTCCTCGTCTTTGATGGAGATCCTCTGACCTTTGTCAATGTCAAGCTCAGCTAAAAGAAACTGGTGCAAAATCAGAACACAGAAAGCTATTTATTTTCTCCAAGAGACTCCGGACAGAGTACATGTGAATTAACAATATGTCCTGGGACCTTTAATTTTTTGTCAAATGGAGACAGTTGGACTGTCTGGAGGTGGGGAAGACCAGAAAATTTCTATGTGTTCCCACCCTTCTGGTAAACTATCACACAGCCACGGGTTTATTCCTGGGATGAATAAAAGTGACACAAAGCCAGGTAATGGATAACCCCACTATGGACAGTACCCCCAGTCCTGCTTAAGGCTTAACATTGGAATACTGAACCTCATAAAGCAGGACCACATCTTCCAGCGAGTTTTGTAACACTGGGTTGAAGAAGGCAGCTGAGGACCTCTTGAATCGCTGAGCAGCTGGGAAAAGCATAGCTGGAAAATAATAATGGGAAAAGAGAGGTTCTATAAGGTGCCAAACACAGACAAGAAGAAGCACTTTTCAATAGTAGAGCCAAGTAAAAAACTCCCTCTTGGAAAGTCTTACTGTACAGTGTGGCATTTTCACTGTAAATGAAATGTGTGTCAAGGACTGCTTTGATCCTGATCTACCAGAGATGGAGGTCAACTGTTTCTCCTGCATCCATAGGGTTCCTAACACAGGGTGCTTTGTTTTTATCCAAGCCTGGGACTCTGAGTTGCAGCCTTAGATGATGTGAAAGAAATAATGATAACTGCAGCATTACATTGTCTGAAATACAAGTCCTTTTCCTGGATCTGAAAGAGGAAAACAGTACTGATAATCAACAAAATCTACTCTTTTTTTTTTTTTTTTTTTTTTTGGGTTTTTTTTTTGGTTTTTTTTTTTTTTTTTTTGTTTGTTTTGTTGGTTTTGTTTTTTGTCCATTCTTCTACTCTCATGCTGCTAAGAGTCTAATTTCTCTTGGTTTCAATTATCTAAAAGTTGATCTGCCCTTATTTATTAGAGACAGATCCACCAGAGAGAAATCAGTTCATCTGTCCTGGGCATTTACACTTGGAAGGAGTGCCTCACCCAAATGTCTGTGTCTCTTCACCGAGCCTGTTACCAGCTTAGAAAAGACAGCTACACCCAGTGAGGTGAACCCCAGCTTAGTGTGACTTAAATACTTTACAGTGTCATAACTGGAAAAAACAGAGCCTGCTACCATTGGGTATGCATTCACCACTGTGAAGTGCAGTACAGACATCATCTCAGGGAAATGAGACATAAAACATATGTACAGTCCCTGAACTCAGCACCCCAGTGAAGTAGAGCAGTTGTGGAATCAATGACCTGGACAGTCCAGGGTATAGAAAACATCTGATGCTGCTTTAGAGAAGACCTAAATGCTTTGAGTTATTAACCAGGTTACTAACCATCCATGTAGTGTTAAAACGTCTAAATTACTTTCAGAGCAGAAGGGAAGACCTCTCTTTAGTGTTTTATCTTTATGTTATTATTTGTATATTATTTAGATTTTGATGTTTGGGTAATCATGATTTGAATTTGTTGGATTTTTTCTCATATTCAGGACTAGGAAGGGTTTTTTTAACTTGTGCTTATGAGACTGTTGGTATGTTTCCCGTAAATTTCACTTCTCAATTTTAACTCTCTTTACCAATAGATAAATTTGGATACCATGAAAAAAAGGAAACAAATTCCCCACATTTTGAAAGGCATTATGATTCTCCTGTCAAAATTAAGATTTTTTAGATTTTTTTTAATGAGCAACATGTAATAGAACATGCAGCCTACTTTGAATTTCTGGAAATTTTCAGCCCACCCTTCCTCTACCAGATTTTTTCCCATGAAACACTTTTACAAAATCAATTTTGTCTGGTTTTGCCAAAGTTTTTGTGATGGATTTTGCATGCTGCCTGTAGATAACCTAAACATAATTTAAAGGTCTCTCTCTTGGGCATTTAAAAAAAAAAAAAAAAAAAAAAAAGTTGGAGCAACTGTAATTCTGTAATTATTTTATGGAAAAAATGTCCCAACTCTCTGACTACATGGTTCATCAGACAACTTGACTCTTTGGGGTTACCCAAGCAGATTATAAATATGCAGTTTCTTCCAGGCTCTGTACCCTAAATGCAGCCCTGCTTCTTGCACCATTGGCAACAGCTGATGTGGTTATAGTTTGGTTTGCTAATGATATTTAAATTCTAGCAAAGCAAGAATAGAGAAACCAGAGCCTCAGGACCTTTATTATCCAGCATATGAGATATTAATCATGATAATGCTAGGTATGAAGCAATTAATGCTTGACACAACAAAGGGTATGTTGGCCTTAAATTAGCTAGGAAAGAGGTAAAATATTTTGTTGCATTGCAGTAAATGTACTGTAGGTAGATACAGCATTTAGGATGGGTTTCAGGCATAGCTGCTTCATCCCTGGTGTTTCTCTCTCTTGCTCAGAGTTTTGCTGAGGCACACTGGAGCTACTCCATTCTTCAAGCTTGACAATTCAAGAATGCAACTGAGTTTGTGTGAAGCACTTGAAACTTCAAGCCCTAATTGCTAAGTAATTAAAACTTTTATTATCGGGCAATTAAAACTCTAATTACTTAGCAGCTGGCAGAAATCCAGTCCGTAATGATGACTATTCATTTTCATCTCTTTTTAGCTTTTATATGCCCTTTTGGTGAAAACAGCATCAGAGCATGGAGTACCTCTACACATGCAGATAATTTACATCTCAAATATCCCCTGAGCCAAGGAAAAGTTTCTGTGGCGTTTTGCTTCAGTGCTGTCATGCTCCTTGTCATTACACCGATTGCTTTTATCTTTCAATCCAAGCAGAGATTCCCACTGTGGGGCTGAGCTGGGAGCCACCAGCTTCAGCCCGTGGCACCACTCATCCAGAAATGCCTTAGCAAAGGACTCACACAAAAATGAATGTCATACCATCGATCCAGTACTGGCCCACTTGCTGAGTCCCAGGTAACACCACAGAAAGAAGGAGTTTGCTAGGAGATTCAAAGGGACAAGGGCTTGGGCTGCTCTGTCTGAAGGGATTTTTATGCGTATCAGAAGCATGCCAGCCTCTGTAGCATTGACTCCCTTGTGTCATTATCTCGTTCCCAAAACATATTAAAATTTGTTACAGTTGCTAGAGACTCTACTCAGAAAGTCTTTCACAGCTCGTTTGTATCTGTCATGGTTATCTGATTTTCCTGAGCTGCATTTTATTCAGCCCTTCCCTTATTTTTTCTTCCTGCTTAGTAGTCAAATCCTTCCACCTTCACTCCCTCCACAGTCCTCTCCATGAATTCACGAGTTCCTCCAAGTCTGTATGCACATTTAGAGCAAGTACTCTGATTTTCATTGTACTGACTTAACACACATGTCAGTTAAGCACAAAAGCTGATATAGAAAGTCAGTTTCTGCATTTAATGATTGCAAATTCCACTTGAAACTTTTTGCTGACTTTTACTTCTTCCTGCATTTACTTCCATCTGTGACATGAGTTGTCTTGGGACAACAAAGAACAGTAGAAGAGTTTAGAACTTTTTACTAATTTCTTTCCCATGGGACTTCTCTATAAAGCTATGAAGCAATTGGAGATGCAGAGTGACATGCATGATTTTATGTTGATGTTGCAGCCAATTCATTTCAATGGCAGTAGCCATGAACATCTAAGCAGCAGAGATCCCCCATTAGTATTGACAGAGAAGGCTCAGCCCAGCAAACTCTGAAGCCAGTGGAAGGTCTTCTATTGATTTATTGTTTTATTTCTCTTACGTATGTGTTAAGACATCTCCAATGTAGATATGGGTACTTCTATCCTAAGGGCACATAACAAAAACTGATGATATGCAGAGACAAATTAGGAAAAATAAGCTTTTCATTATCCTTACTGAAAACATTTTCTATTATATATCTGTTTACTGCCACACTCATCCTCTTCCAAATCCCCTCTCCAGAGGGGCCCTGGGAGTTCTCTTGCTCCCTGCTCAGGGCTCAGGTCTGGAAGTGGATCAGAGGGAGCAGGGTATCTGAGCACAGCCACCACCTCCAAGCCTCCCTGCCTGACCCCACACAGCCTCATCCTGTGCCCTGGAGTGCACCACTGCCTCTGCCTGAAGTTTTCAGGCAGCCCACACATCTCCTGCTAAGCGTGGTTAAAAGCGCCCATCAAAACTGGCAGAAAAGTCTCTATTTTCTGCTTGCAGCAGGAGCCCATCCAGTCTCCTACAGCTCTGTTGACTCAATTCCGCTCTCCTTCAAGATTACCCAGGCTCTTAGACAAAAAGAAAGCCATGTTTGCCAACTCATTGACCTGCTTCTATCTACTTAGCTGATGCATCTTTATGGTTTAAACATAACATCACATCCGAGGCTGACAATAGCCTCATTTTAAAGATGTTTTCATCTCTCTTAAGAGATTCTGCCAGAATCGTCTGCACTTCATTAGCCGTGTGGTAAATATTTGTGATCCTCTCCCAGGTTTTCCCGGCAATTTGATTGGTGAAGGTACAGATGTTTAGTTTTGCTTTCCAGTTCATGCATCTGTTCATTATTTCCCAGTTGCTTCCTGTGATGTGTTTGCTCAATAAGCACAGAGCATAGCTGCAGGAGCATCATCAATGCCCTTTTCTTCCCCTATGAAATGGTATGGAGCACTATTTGGGACCTGTGCAGACCATTGCTCCAAAGCAAGTACAGCTCTCCGGGGCCCTCAGGCATTTAATTGGGGTTATGACTCACAAGAAATTATTTTGATTGCCGTCTGAGGCATGGAAAAGACTTATCTCATTGCTTCAGAAAGACACCTTTCATGAAGGACAGGAGGAACAGAGGAACAAGAAGGATTTGATTCTTCAAGAGGGATTCAAGTTTTTGCCAAAGAGAACAAACTCAGCGCAGTCCACAAAATGATTGTATGGGCAGATACTTTTGCCATCATAATTATTGCCATGCAAAAAATGATGGTTGGTCCAGGCTGACTGAATCTGTTTTGTTGCAGAGACTGCTGGGCAGTTCCTAGAAGCTGTTGTTTTGAATTTTAGGACACATGCCTGAAATGCTCACAAGAGGATTCTTTACTCTGTGGGCGACTGCACAATGGAGCAGATTGTCCAGAGGGGTTGTGGAATCTCCCACACTGGAGATATTTAAGAATTGTCTGAATGCAATCCTGTGCCATGTGCTCTGGCATGGCCCTGCTTGAGCAGGCAGGTGGGAGCAGGTAATCCACTGTGCTCCCTTCCAGCCTGGCTCGTTCTGTCTGGACGATTCTATAACTCTTTGGGGGAAGCATAGGTTTGAACTCTCCTTGACCACGTTGGGCAGAAGAGAGGGCAACACAAGTGTCAAAGTTTGTATTCCCTTGAAAAAAGCTTTGTTTCATGTTTCTCTTTAACAGCCTTACTTCTGAGGGCTTGCACCCAGACTAGAAGTATCTTTTATACATAAATAATTTTATTTCTGGCTAATGACACTTTGGTGGGTCCATGCTGAGTTGCTTCATTGCTGGAGTAGCAATTCCCTATTCGCTATTTGCTGCCTCAGGCTACCAGGGAAATACCCTTGAAAATACTTGTCTTTACCGTTCTGCAGTGGTGCCAAAAGCATCACTTATACCAGGACTGGGGGATGTTAACCTATGACCGGTGTGTCAGGCAGTGAAAGTGGTAATGTAAATCACAAAAAGGGTAGGATTATTAAAGGATTAATATATTTTATGCATTTTTTTCTCCTTGTCCTGTGCTTGGCTCATTCCCAGAAGAATGCATCTTCACCATCTGTAAGCTATTTGTACTGTCCTGGCCTGCAGTTGTTGCCAGGGCAGAACATGAGCTTTGGCTATGCTCCCTTTTTGCCTTTCTCTATCAAAACTGCTAAATTAGAAATCATTGAACACTTTGTCCCAGTGCAGGAGAAATTGACAGACTGGGGATTTGGAGGAAGAATAAGGACAGTAAAATAAGGGAAACACACACAAAATCCTAGAAAGACAAGAAAAAAAACGCTGCAATGCTACAGCTTAGCATCTGAAACTTGTGTCTGGATTTCCAGTTAGTCACATAAGTAGCTTCTATGACAACAAGTGCAGTGCAAGGACTTTTACACTCCAACTTTGATACCTTTAAAACTCCATCACTGGGGGATTAAAGTCCAATGGCCCTTAGGAGAACACAGTAGTGAGATGGAGAGAACATTTTGATTATGAAACAACATGAATTAGCACATGTTTGAAAGCAGCTACCAAGAGACTGTCCCTCTTTTTGCTCTCAGTTCATATCCTTGCTACCAGCTCCTAAGTCTAAGCATAATTTCTGACTGTTGACTAAAGTGAGAATGGACATTAGCATCATCTTTAGTTATTAAAAAAAAAAAAAAAAAAAAAAAAAAAAAAAAAAGTTGAAGGAAAAGAAAACCTTTGTCTTGAAAAGTTTGTCAATAAGGATGTAGGAAGTAGATCTCCCTACAAAAGTTGTCAACAGGCAATACTGTTAGGAAAAAATCAGTTTAAAACACTTTAAATTAATAGCAGATTGCATTCAATTCCATAGTGCAACACATTATCAATTTCAAAGTAAGTTAGTTTTTACTAATTTATCTCCTTTTTGGGAAACAAACACATTCCAAAAGGGTGTCTCAGTTGCATAAAACAGAACCCATTCCTACATAAACTTCATAAATGGCCTGAGATGTGTGAGATTAATGTGCAACAGAGTTCCCATACAAAAAAGCTAGAGCGATAATAGCTTGCCTAGCTACTTGGCACGAACAAGAAATTTAAAGGTGTGTCTGAAAGACCAAAAAACCATTATGCTTGGCAGAAATTGATATTGGCAGAGAAGAAAATGGTTAGCTGAGCCTGTGTTTGTGAGAGGTGGAGGATATTTACATTTGTGACTTAAATGAAATGGTTTCAAAGATATCACTAGAGCTGACCAACTAAATTGGTCTGAGAATTTATTCCCTTATATGGAATTTCCATTATGCAGCACTTTCACCTGTTCCCGGGCTGAAACAATGTATACTGTGTTATTTACTCTTCCCTTGGCGTGATAAGGAGGGGTCCCCACCTGGAATTATTTATGCTTATAATAAAACATTCCAGACAGCCAAAAGTGGCCTTCAACATGCTGGAGTAAAGTCGCAGCAGAAAGTGTGAAGAGAAAAAATGCACCCAGAGAAACTGAAGGAAAGAAGAAGTGAAATATATTGTTTTCCTATCCTTCAGTTTGCTGCTATATTACCACAAACCAGGGACAGACCATGGCAAAACTGTGTAAGTGAAGGGCATCCATAAAGGAAAGAAATATCAACCCTGCTCCACAGGTTTAATGCATAGGCAATTGTCCTAGGGTAACTTTATGATGCCTCTATCCCCAGTCGTCTGTTCTGTTTGTGCTGTACATTGAGTCCTGTGCCTTTAAGACTGGTTCTAAGAGCAAGGAGAAGCGCGGAGTTTGTTTTGAGAAAACTGCCTGACTCCTCCACATTCTGCTGCGGACAGCGTGTTCGGCGGAGGCTTGGAGAGACTGCAGGACAGAGATCTTGTTTTGCTTTTAGTTAGTTTCAGCTAGCTAGGGCAGAGAATTTCCCTGGACTGTTTTTTTTCCTTTTTCTTGGAACTGTTTAAACCTGCTCTGGACTGAAAACCCAGGGGAGCACTGGGGGCTGCACCTGCGGCCCACCGGGGCCTGGACCTCGGCATTTTCCAGCAGCGCCGGAGAGACAGGGACTGAGGAGAGGCTGAGAGAGAGCCGAGCTACAGCCACGGCAAGGACTTTCTCAATTTGCCATCTCACTCCAGAAGGAGAGGTTTTATTGTTTCATACTATTCATTCTTTATACTTGTATGCACTTCATTTGTTTAGTAAAATAGTTTTTTCCACTTTTCTCCAAAGGGTTTTTTTTTTTACCGGACCGGTTGGAGGGAGGGGCCACGTGGGTTTGCTTCCTTAGAGGGATCCTATTCAGGGGTTTTCTCCCAAATTTGTCCCAAACCAGGACAGCAATAAATAATTGTGGCAACGCAGTTAATTTCAGGCAGAGTAGGGAAATGGAGCAGTACTTTGTACTCCTGTCGTCACTGAAGCGCCACCTCTCCTTCCCTATATGGGTTGCTCACAATGGTCCTGATCCAAGAGAAAAACACCAAGCAGTCCTAATTAAACACATTTGAAATAGTTTCTTACACATGAACAAGTGACGGGATACAACAACAATTTCCGTTTCTCCCAGGAGGCAGAGAGAAGGGAGTGAGTGAGGGCAGGAAGGAAGAAATACAGCAGGGCGTGTGTGTTTTGGTGCTGAGCTGTGGGGAAGAAAACACGAGGAGCAGAATGAAGCAGCTGAGCAGTGGAGAGGGAGCAGAGGAAATCAGAGCTCTGCTTCACAGGAAAAGACAGAGCTACAGCAGCTCTATCAGAGCAGAGTGCTGCGGCTGCTCTGCCCTCCAACACCGAATCGCCCTCCCCCGTCCTGTGCCCTTTTTATACCGACGCCGCAGAGCCCAGAGGGGTGGGCTCACGGCTCGCCGCACCTCCCAGGGATGTACCTCCGCGGAGCCGGGTGCCCGGGCACGGAGAAAAGGCATTCACTCGGTAGTTAAGAACGGCTGGGTTTCCTTTGTGTCTTGGCAGGCAAAGGTGGCTGCTCGGCGAGGGTTTTGCTGAGCCTGACCTGAGGCAGCTCCAGCTGCAAGGCGCAGCTCCTGCCCGGCGCTCCCTCCTTGCCTTTGTGCCGACGCCGCTTCGTGCGGCCGCGCAGGCAGCTAGGCCGGAATCTGCCTGGGGGATGAAGGGGAAAGCGAACAAAAAAAACCCCCCAAAAAAACAACAGTGGTAGTTTTTAGCTGTATCACTTCACAACACATCTGTTACGCCAGCAGCATTTCTACGTGTGAGAAAGTCCCGGCGCAGTTGTGCTCTGACTGTTCTTAGTGTATCTGGTGGTGATTCAAGTCCTCAGATGACCTAAGGATGGAAATCAGCCCTGGGAGGAAAAGCAGAAGCCCTTCCTCATGCCTTCACACCCTTGATCTAACCACCAGATGGACAAGAGCCTTTATTGTTATTTTTATTTTTTTATTTTATTATTTTTTGTTGTTGATGGCCACCTCAACAAGGGTAGTCGTTGCTCCTGCTAGAGGTGAGGGTGGCTGCAGGACCACTAGCTGCCAAACACTTCTTCCCCTTCTATGCTTACGCCCCACTGAGTTTTTCAACTGAGGAAATTCAACTGGCAGAAAGAATTTGTAATTTTTTTTTTTTTTTTCCCTCAGACTGGATGAAGAAAAAATAATCAAAGGTCCAGTTTGGACCACAGACCTAGCAGGGAGTAGTATGAAATTTTATTTCATGATCACATGATAGCTCAGAAATGCCAGGGATCCTGGAATTATTCACTTAAGCTGTCTGTGAATGGTTTCAACTGGCAAATAAATTCAAGTGTCTGACAGTGGGTCTAGGAGCAGTCTCTGATCTGATTACTAACTATTATTATTTTATTCATGTATGAACTGCTCACACACATGAAACAGCAAGGTACTCCTCATCCTCACTAAATATGAGTATCACAGCACAGAACTGAGGAGGAATAAACATTACATTGACCATTTGTTCTCACTCCCAATTAGAAACAACAAGAAATGTCTTCCCTTTTCCTTCAGATCCCCATCCAAATTGAAATAAATTGTTAGGAAGTGAATACATTAATACCAGTTTTCTGCTTCCTCTGCTCTGGGATTTCACTTGCTTTTCAAAAGCAGGGAAACCCCAGCTGCCTTTCCAGCTGTTCACTGAGCTCCAAATGTCAGTGCACCTGCTGGGGTTTTCTTAATGACACGAATGTGTGCTGTATGAGAAAGAGTATAAATCAGCCTTGCCCAGTAAACAAAAAGAATGGGGATAGTGGGTCCTTTTTGTAAAGAAATGTGTTATTTTTGGAGGCAATGGCTTTTAAAACCATTGTATGATTTGACAAGTGTCAATAAAGATAAGAAGTCTGAGAAAGGGACTCAAGACCTGAAGATGGATTTGGGTTTGCCTCTGAACTGGTACAGCTGGACTGGTACAGCTGCTTTGCTACATGAGCAGATCATGAAGGATGGAAAGCTGGGCTGTATCCCTGGGTGAGAGTCAGGGCAAACATGTTTCTCCTGGAGAAAAGAGTGAGCATCAGCACTCCGAACATCAGAACAGCATCTGTTCTGTCAAGTACACACCTACGTGCATGTCTGCATCTCTGCGGAAATAAGGTTGAAATATTAGTGAATCTCAAATATAATCCTTCACTAAATCTGATCAGTGGATTTCAGTGTGTACAGATGCGATGTTGGGCCAAGACAGGATTTGTAATATTGGATAAACATAGCACAGAAATAAAAAGGATGAATATAAAATGGGTTGGGTTCATAGTTGGCATCCCCCATTTCACAAACGCACATATGGGATTTCCATTTTACAAAGCTGACATTTTTCCAATCTTCATTGTTATTCCAAAGTCTCCCAAAACCTGGCTATTTCTAGATCTTTCAGGTTTCAAGATCTGCTGAAATAATGCTGAGACTGACGTACAACTGCATTCGTCATTAAATACAGAAAGCCTTGCCAAAACTTGGAATGTTGCAAATTGTTAAAGGCTGCTGGACGTGGTGGGTGAGATCTTCAGATGACCTGAGCTGGCACCGCCAGCCCTGTGACGCAGGTCACAGAGAACCCAGTACAGTGAAAGGCACACCTGGGATCACAGAGGAGACAAGAAAGATAGAGTCAGGGTTACAGAAATCTTATAGCAAACAGAATAAGCCAAGTATCCTGTTTCCGAAGGAGAGAGACCTGAAAGGCACAAAATGCTGACAGCTGTGCCTGCAGTTGATGGAAATTCAAGACCTTTCTCAACCTCTTTCACTGCTGCAGTTCTTGTCCCTACAGGTGCCATCTCCCTGTGGCTCCCAGCCAAAGAGAACCCTGCCAATTTGTCACATGTATTTGATTCAGTGCTCCTCTTTCTTAATGTTCACCCCCTTCTGGAGCCATTTCAGCTGAACTTGTAAAATAGACTTTGGCTTATAGGAAAATAATGCAAGCAAATTCTTAAGGAAAAAAATGACCTCATCTTCTAAATTTAAGGTGAATAAATTTAGAGAAGGGGAGGAAGGCCTGATTTCCAATGGAACCCTCTAGCATGCTGCTGACTGAAACCAGCTGGGAGTCAGTTCCTTGGTTTAACTCTGTGTGTGAGGACTGTGTGAAGGCATTATTACTGTGGAGAAGCACTTTAAATAAGATGCTGTGATACTCATTGTAAATCTCATCCTGTTGTTTCCTACATTTGTGATTTCTTACTAGTTCAGAGTCTCAGAAGTTTGCATAATGAAATGCGCTTACTTAGAAAGGTTTTGCTGGCGTTTGGGTTATATCTTGCTAGAGAAAAATCTTCTGGTCAGTCTGCTGTCCGTTGCTTTGGCCTACAGAATCATCCCTTGCCAAAGCTGGACTTCAGCGTGTGATTTATCTGCATGGCAGATCTTCTTCAGCTTGCTAGTGGTGGTGATCTGCCAGGTGAGCTTATAGGCACCACCTGGATATGAGTGTGTGATTGATACCCATCTTACATCATCTTCATATGATTTCTTCTTGTCAAGTTAGGGTAATCATTGTCTGAGATACTGGAACACAGTAGTCTTTTGTAGGGGCAGGCTGACATTTAGTAAGGCAGGGACTACTTGTCTCCTTATTTATAATTCGAAATGCTAGCCCCAGTAATCTTTAAGTTCTGCTTTGACCTCTGAGTGCCAAGGATTAAGGATGGATGAAGAAGAATTAAAACTAGGTTGTCATGGCGGAGTTCCTTGGCTTAGTAGCTGTTAACCATTGGTTGGGTTGCAGAGACAGGCTGCCATGAGCACGCCGATTTGTTGTGAAAGGAACGCTCAGAAGGTGATTTATAACTTTGTCTAGATAACACATACGTTAATTTGTCAGCAAAAGCACCCATAGGGAAATGCATTGGGCTTTGAACACAGCTCAGTAAACCACATGATGTTCCAGCTGTTGCTCCCAGATGGAATTACAATGAGAAGGACTGGCACTCTTTTCTACCTCAGTGGGCAGACATCCAGGGGGAGATGAGCTCCAGCCTCAGGTCCAGCAGCATTCACATGCAGAGGAATCAGGGATGATATATCTGCTTCTCTGACAGCTTGCATCTTGGTTGGTAGCATGAATTTAACCATGAGGTAAAAGCTCCAGGGGGAGCATCACAGAGGGGTGTGAAAATCCAACTGGGCATGACACACATTTTTATCTTTGATCATGAAAATAGAAAGGGAGTATTTAAGACATGTGGCAATTTGGTTACACTGCCAAATTTGTGCAAGTAGAAACTGAGCTCTTTACCTTGATGGTGATATTTTACTTCAGAGTCCCTCTATGTTCCTTTGGAGGATCTAAGTGCACATGTTTTTCAGCTCTGGCATTCACTTTGGCTGGACCACACTGGCTGTGAGCAGCACGCACGGGGAGTGGGGCTGACATAACTGGGTGTATGATGGATTGATGGGCTATAGCACAGGCAGTTAGTCATTCAGGGTTTGAAGGGTATCCAGAAATTCCCAGCAATTGTCCAGCAGCCTGCTCCCAAAATACGGCTTCTGGCTAGAAAAGGAGTGTCTTTCTAGGAAGTACAATTTGTCACGGTGTCCCTAACCCTTAGGTATTTACCAGGCAGATTCTTCAAAACCAGACTTCATCAGCTGAAGCCCACAACACTTCCCTGCTGTGAACATGGAAAATGCAGCACCATGGCAACACTGCTCCCCAGTCTGTGTGCCTGCCCCATCTCTCTCAGTCCCACTGCTAAACATCTCCATCCTGCTCCTCTGCCCTCCTGCAGGATTCCCTCCATCCCTAAAATGCAGTAGTGCCCATGCCTCAGCCAAGTGGCTGCTGTCTTCCCTCAGAGCAGTAGGATGGTTTGAGGGAGAGATCAGATTCTGTGCTGCCCATTCATTTCCCCCTGGCTTTTCCCAGATGTCCTGTGTATCAACAGAGCCACATCATCATCTTCCTTCTGCTGGAGAGCCCAACAAGGCAGACACACTGTGTCCCCTGCCACTTGGGCCAAACTGGGGCTGATGGATCTGATTTTTGCTGACTGCATCTGATTCCTGCTATAGGAGAGTCCAGTGGGGAAAAATCTTTGGATACTTTTCTATCCTCATTTCTTCGTGAGGGCCCAACTGAGCTTTATGTTTGCTAAGTACAAGTCAGGGTAGGACAGCCCCTTTGAGTTCTGTTTATTAAAAAAACAAAACAAAACAAAACAAACTGGCCGTAGAGAGCAACGGAACAAGTAGTGTATATATTTTTATCATTAGACTATTACCTTCCAAATGTTTCTGCCAAATTGGCATGGTAATCCCAGAAAACAGAAGTTGCTGCAACTATGAAAAATGGATGGTTTCAGTCAACACATGCTGTGCTATATTAGGAGGTCCACGAGTAGTGTTTGACTGGAAATGGAGTTTGTTCAGTGCCAAGCCATGAATAATTACAGTAAATAAAAAATTAAGCATGTTTTAAATGTATTTTATTTTAAAAAGAGTATAAAAACATGAACAGTTCCCTGAGACATAAAATCTGTACTTAATAAATAAATTCAATAAACACTTGGTGTTTCTTCAGAGCCAAGCATAAACAAAAACTAATGTCATGGCTGTGAGCATTATGAAAACCAGAGAGGAAACTGAGGGCTTTCAAAACTTGATCCATTCCTCTAGGGACTGATAGGGAGATACAGGGACTTGTGCAGTTGTGGTGCTGTTTCTTAAGACTGATGTTAATGGGAAATGCTGTAGCTCGATAATCCTGTAAGACTGCAAGATTCTTGCAGCTTCTGTGGAATAAAACAGGCTGTTTCTTGGGCAGTGGCAAGAGCCTTTTTGCATACCTGCATAGTGTAGAAGGTCAAAGGGAGGGGTTTAAAAAAGTGAAGAAATCCTGGCACACTGATGATTCAGTAGCAGTAACTTTAATTTTTATACAGCAACTGGAGGTCAATTGCCCAGACTAGAAGCTCTCAATATCCTTGTAGGATAAGAGGCTGTTGGGGACTAGGAGTAAACCTGAGTCTTGCTCACATGAGAAAAGGGCAGAGCCAGCTCCAGGAAAAAGCAACCATTCCAAGAGCCTAAGAGGCAGATGGGTGAGATGAAGGCCAGCTGTGACAGATGGGCATCTGCTGAAGTGTGGGCTCCAATGGATGCACACTGTGCTGACAAGGGAGGCAATGCTACTCTAATCGTGATGTGGTGCACTTTAATACTTCCCACCCTTATTAATACATTTTCTCTCTCTCTGCACCTTTCCTTTACCTTCGTTTTTCCTCTCCTTCATACCATTTTCATTTTTACCTCAGCTTTTTCCCTGTTCTTTCTCAGCATATCTGTCTTTTGCCTTTGTCTCCCTCTTTGTGGCTCAAATTATCCCTGCCAGACTGGAAAGTCTCTACTCTTCCCAAGACAGAGAAGAGATTAGGAGCATCAAGACCTTTTGTGGCACACCACCACCTGCCAAATGGATGGAGATGATTAAATCCTGATGTTCTGGCTTGGAGTAGATATCCACATCCAGTCCAGTACAGTTTACTCTCTTTACAATTAGGCAGAACCTATTTGAAGTGCTCTGCTTCCCCCCTGCCCTGCCACGGGGTGAGGGGGCCAGGCAGGCTTTGCAGACTTTGTGAATTTGGGTCCCCAGTGTGAGACCGAAGCACAGCACTGTCCCCCCGCTGCCCCATTTCCTCCCAAATAACCTCTGAGCACTGAACAACTTATTTTTCCCTTTCTCAGCATCTTTTTTCAGCTACCCACCTGGCTCCTCCTGGGCAGAGGGAGACTCAGTGGTTTGGAGCCTGGCTCCTGGCTGGTGACCTGTTTCCCTGTGGCCAGGGAGGAATTTCCAGAGGACGAGTGGTATGCAGGCTGCTCTCAGGGGAACTGGGGGGCTGCCAGACCTAACCAGCACACTGGGCCAGGAAGGGCCTCACATATGCTTTCACCAGAGGAAAGGAATGTTTGTGGAAACTGGGAGTAGTGGAGCTTATTTAACTTTGCTTCTCTCCCCCTCACGTTCTCAGCCTCCAGCCTCAGTGGCTGTGCTGTAACAAGCACTGTGGTAGAGAGAGGAGTGCAGACAGGTTATTGCTGCAGCCTGGAGCATCTCAGGGCGGGTGAGGGGAGTTGCTGGCTGAGGCTTGGTCACTCAGTAGGCATGGGAACACCACAGCTTGTGGTGCAGATTTGAGCTGGTTTAATGTCTCTGAATGAGCATGTTGTAGGGGATATATCATAAAGCTGCCATAGCAATGCCCAAATTAAACAGGATTTGGGTGTAATGAGAGATGGGCAAAACAGAGACATACAGGATCCCTGCCTTGATTTTCTTTCCTTCCAGTTAGAGAGAAAACTCCATAGATGACAGTCCCCTTAGGGTTTTTTGTTTATATTAAACAACAACTCTTATTTGCAACTTATTCTTAAGTTGCCTTATTTTTTTCCATTTATTGATACTTTGATACACTTCCCCCTCTGCTTCCCAGTATCAGCTCTCTGCACAGCTGACCTGCATCCTCTTCACCCCTGCCAGTGCCGTTTGGCTGAAAAGCCCTTTAAATAACAAATAACTGATTTGGGCTGGAGGATTTTAAAAAAGCAAGGAAACAAAATTCCAGATGATGCATTGTGGCCTCACTCCTGTGAGCAGAAGAACTACCGTTGACCTTTGTCATTCTGGTTTGCACATTGAGGTGCTTTTGAAGTTAAAGCAAGGGCAGTGTTGAGGGTTAAGTCTCCTGTAGAATTCCCTCCCCACCCACCCCAAGTTGCAGGTTTGTCCCCTTCAAACCAAGACACTCACAGAGCTCCCTGTTTTGCTGCAGCCAGGTCCATGTACCCAGCTGGCTTCTCTGCACGTTGGATGGAGTCAGCTCCCCTCAGCAGAGCCACTGGGGAGCAGGGACAGGCACAGAGCCCTGGCTGTGCCCATGGGCAATCACCATTTTCTCCTAAAGCACCCTGGGCTTGTCCTGTGGGTCCTGCCCTGCCTTGAACCCGGGCACAGGCATGGTGTGCAGAGTTAATTGCTGCCCCACTCAGTTCTTTACCTCAGCAATTTACATCTTGCCTGTCACCATCTGAGCCTCTGCAGCCCGATGATGTTCATTAAGGCCTGCTGACTTCCCTTTCAATTAGATTGTACTATTCAGTGCTTCTGACAGGATTCCTTTCTGCCTGAGAAATCATTACACTCCCGCTGAATTTGGCACGATCTACCCCGGGAAAACAAGAAAAAGCGCTTTATGCTTCAGAAGCAGAATTTAGGGGAAAAAAAAAAAAAAAAAAAAAAAAATCACAGCTATTAACAATACACAGGACTAAACGCACACACACAGCCATCCTGAAGAGATTTGGGGCAAGGGTTTTAATGATTCTGTGCCTCATGACAAAAAAGAATGCTAGTATTTCCTCTCCTAACTACACTGCAAGTTCTCTGGAGAAGGACAGCTTATTTTTATTTTGTGTGCTTGCATAATGCCAGGTGCCATTGAGGTGTCTGGGCCCAGCAGCTGTGTAAAAGGTAACCAGGAGGGGACTCTCAGTGTTTTACAGTCGTTGCATGAGTTATTTCACTCATCACAGAGCTGCCTCACCTATGGAAGGGAGCACAGGCTGATCAGCAGGCACTAAGAGCAGTGAGATGGCTGGAGGGGCTTAAAGGGCAGGAGATGCTTCCCGGATGAGCTTTGGCTGGGGCAGGGGGACCTTTGTGCCAACTGATCCAGATCCCGGGACAGCTCCTGTCCTGGAACTGGGGCAGATAGATGTGACACTGCAGCGTGCAGGAATTCTGAAGAAGAGGACCAAAGTGACAGCAAATGTCTAACTGACTTGCCAGTCCTCAGTACTGGGATGGATCACCAGGAAGATTCTACAGGTGCCACCCTCAGCAAATAGATCTCATTTGGTCTAGGATATATCAAAGAGAAAACAGCTTTAATTCATGTGTTTTCCTCTTGTTGTTTACTCAGGTTTCCTCAAAATTGTCTAGTTCCTCTCTCTTTTTTAATTTTTACTGTGTGAGCTGTAAGCTGTAGCCATTTTTTTGGCTGCTTCCTGTGGTGAATAAAGTCCCAGAATCACTTAGATCCTTCCTTCCTAACAGCATGACTGCTTTTATGGAGTACAAATTCATCTGTGATCTAAACTAAAATGCGAACACTTCCATATTCTTCCTTCTGATCTCATCAGAGTTTAGCATCTTTGCCCTAGAAAAGACTAGAAACTTTGATTTTTTTTTAAGCATCCTTTGCATGTCTCTCAGGTTCAGGTATCCACTGTGAATTCTGATTTGGGGATCATCCGCCATGCAGGTTAAATTAATTCAGTCTGGCCCTAAAGGAGCATTTGGGGAATCAGGACATGCTAGAATGGAGTTTGATTACAGTCACAGCCCTACCTTAGTGGATATTTATCCTACCCTGGTTAAAATCCATTTAGAGGCTATGATAGTCCAGCTACCTTTGCAACACCAATCAGCTTTACTAATAACTGATTCCTTTCCAGACCTTCTTTGGGAGATGCCTTCATCTCCTTACAGACAGAGTTGCAATATTTGGTGCAGAAATAATTTGCATCAGGAGACTCCAGCCCACAAACATGCATTCCCAGGAACTGGGTGGATTCCTGGAACAGACTCTGGGTGGGTGAGAAAACCCTCTGCAGCAGATCAGTCACCCCTTTTGCAGCTCCAGTGAGGTTGCTGGAATAGGCCCAACAAGCAGGGAAGTTGGGGCAATTGAGGCACTTTTCCAAGTGAGCACGAGAGCCAGAGAAAAGGGAAATATTGCATTTTCCTCATAAGAAATAATGTTCTTTACACAGCCAGGCTTAGACAGAGTTGGTGCTGTTTCATAGCATTTCATATTTTTCATTTGCACTGCATATTTTAAGAACTGGATAATAATGTCTGTATAGAAATTAAAGAAAGTTGGATTGATGTTACAATTTAAAAATTGCTGGTAGCTGGTCCAGCTAACAGCGTAACTTCTTTTTATGCTTGGACCAGATCTTTGGAAACCTTGTCACATACCAAATGACCTAGACCATAAGCTAGTTTACTGAAGGACCACTGGCTACATAAATGTATATGCATTTGACCATTTGTGTTGCAATTACAGGCTGTGCTCAGGCCACATTCCCTTTGCTCATGCTCTCCAAGCCAAAACAAGAGTTGCAGTCCGTGGTGGAATCCCAGAAGTTGCTTAAGCAGGGAGTGCCTGGCTTTAGGGATGCCATGTGAGATGCAGCAGGGAAGAGAGGGAAATAAGATGAAAAGGACGTGGGATAAAGGGCATGCTCTAATTTCTGAGGCACTCGGTCTTTGCACACACAGCAGAGATCAGAATACAGCAAACAGTGCTTCCTTACAAAACTACTGGCTGTCTTTCTAGCAACAGCCAATCTCTCTTTCTCTTCTACACAGTCTTTCCTCTCCTGGCACTGGAGAGCTGCCAGACTGCTCCAGCTAAGTCCACAAGCAGAAATAGCGGGCAAAAGTTGCTCAGGCAGCAGCTGCTCCATCAGAGCCACAAACAGCTCCCACCACATGAGAGCAAATGCTAAGAGTTAGCAATGTTGTGGGAAAATCAAGGAGGATGGAGTTCCTGTTCTTTCAAGCAATTCCTTCTGCAGAAAACCTGTAAGGAGAGCAGACTGTTCCCCTGGTGCTCTCAAACAGCCATTTGACTTTCACCTGCCTCTAGAGATTGGGTAGAAAATAATGCACGTGGACCAGATAAATTTGGATGGAACTGTAATGCTGCCTTTGAGGTCCAAAACTCCCCAAAAGCATGAATCCTCTGTGGTGCTGATACATACTTTTGCTATTGATGAGTGAAAAGCATTCTACCTTCTTATTTTGTGCCTTTTAACACGTCCTTTTCCATCCTCCACTGAGGGGTGAACTTATCCTTGCAGCTGCCTCTGCAGTGTCTAAAAGCCACTACCATGAGAAATCTGCATCTTCCCTCCCTGAGTAAACACAGAGCAAGAATGCTACTGTTTGTGTGTCCCATTTATTAGAATCAGGCAGCCTTTACAGCAAATAAACACCAGGCAGCTGAGATGTGCTAATAAAGATTGCCTTAGGGTTTCTCCTCAGGGAACAGGCAACTCCTGAACTCTTGCAATGCTCATAAGGCTGGTTTCTGCTCTCCAGTGGATTGGTACTCTTCAAAATTTGCTGGAAAGCAGTGACACTGGTTGCCATAGCTGCATGGAAGGTGTTGAATTTTTTTTTCCCCCTTATTTTTGTTGTTGAAACCCAGGATTTGTGGATTTGTTCCTTGGTTTCTTCAGAAGAAACATCTCTTAAGATCTAGAATTCTTATTTGGAACTTGAAGAATTTATATCACCTCACCTCTGCCTTTGCAAAGGGAATAATACTTAGTCAGTAGAGACTTTTAATTACCTTTTTTTCATTACCTTTTTTTCCCTAGAGAGGAGTTTCACATAATCTGAGAGGATACTTCCATGCAGCTAAGCCTACAAAAGGCTCAAGAAAACTTGAGGTGCTGACAAGAAAATTATTTCATCATAACTCAGGATCTTTTCTCTGTTATTTTAAACACATCCATCCTAGGGAATATGTTTTGCCTGTGACTTCTGGACCCATGTCCACGGCTCAGTAGAGGCAGGCTGAGGAGTGTGTGTGAGATTTTTAATGCAAAGGGCTGAGGCAGTTTAAAAAGAAAAAGGAGTGAATAAAGCCCTCTGTTTTCCTGCCAGAAATGCTTTTGTTTTTTTTCCCCACTCACTGATGCTTCCAAGCAAAGGGAAAGGGGAGGCAGCAGTCGGGAGCTCCCAGTCACCAGCCAGCACGAGTGTTCATCTTTTCTCATGTCTGAGGTTTTTTTGAGCCAAAGCTTGAATGATTGGTTGCCAGGGCTGGGGATCCCAGGCTGCCCAGCGTTTAACAGTGGAAAAATGGTCAAAGCCAGACACTGTTGCATTCAGTATTGACTGCTCGTTTCTACTGCAAACAACAACTGCTGTCAATTAAAGCAAGACCTTTGCCCTACTGTTTTGTAAACAAACTGGATGACAAGTCAACATGGAGATGATACACAGATCTGTCTTTCATTTCCGTCAGACCAGATGCTGATCTGTATTTGCCTTTTCATTGCAAAACTCAAATCAGGACTTGGATAAGACTTAAATGACTGAGGTTTAACCTTAACAAGACTCAGTTGTCATTTGTGGAGGGAGGGAAGAGCTCTGAGTGTGCAAAAGAATGTGCCATTCTCAGTACTCAGATTTTATCTTAGGTTTCTAAACAATTCAAAAATTAAGAGAGTGCTTGGACCCTGTCAAGATACTGCAGATTTGGTTGGGTTGACACACAGTTCGAGGGAGTGGAGGTTCACTGAAGTACCTATTGCTGAAGGAGTCATGCCTCTAAAACATCTTTAGAGCAGAATAGTCCCAGTAGATATGGAAAAGAAATCAGTTTTCCTCCTCAGAAAATGCCTGCACACACTATTTGTGACAACTGAACTCCTTATCACAATCTGATGATTGAATGAATCTTCTCTTCCCTCTGAAGTCTCCAAAAATTAGTGCTAGAGCTTCCAGCTTGAAAAAACATCTGCTTTCCCAAAAGCCACAATACAATTCTGATGTTTTTCTTTAAACAGTCATGGTGATCAAAATTGAACCTTAATAGTTTCATGAATTATTTTTAGGATTGTGACGTTGTTTAATTAAAATAAGTATGTTAGCAAAAGTGAAGGACATCTTTAAATTACATAGTGATTATTACCTGAAATTGAACTCCCTTTTCTTTTGTTTGATTTTTTTTTCCCCATTTCTTAGGCAAAGTGACATCATTCTTCCAAAGGGTGGGGCTGTGGTTTTTTTATTAATATATACAGATCTAGTTCTGATTTTCTCACATTTTTTTGTCACCCCTGGAACTACAAATTCTTACCTACAAAATTACAGGATGTTTTGACAAATATTTGTGCTATTTTCTGTCTTACACCAGAAGATAAAAGTAAGGTACCTGCAGGTACAATGACACATGCAATATCAGCCAGGAGTCTGATGAAAAAGGTGTGGAAAGAACCTGCCATGGTGAGTCCCAGGTCAATATTGCCCTGCCAGTGAGCTCCCACTAACAGTGATTTTTAAAAGGAAAAATTAAGCATTGTAAGGAAAAATAAAGCATTCATGCAGCCTGAGGTGGACTCTGCGGCTCTTCATTAGTTCCCTCAACCATTCCCTCTCCTACGAAATCAAAACCAAACCCAAATGGCAGACTGGAATGGTACCAGCTATGATGAGGAAGACATGGGTGACTGGAGTAGGGAGGGAGGCATTTGAATGCTCTATTTTTTAGCAGACTGTGGTTCCTTTAAATGTCTGTGAATCTCTATATCAGAACCAAAGAAATCTTTTGGGAGGTGTTTCCTTTCTCCACTTCCAGCAGCTACTGAACCAGTGCCAAATACCAGAGGAGAGAATAAAACCAAAAAAGGGAAAGGACATCATCACTAGCTTTGAAGCAGGCATCTCCTATGCAGTCCAATAGTCCCCAAAAATTCCATATGCTGCTGTCACACTTAAAAAAATTATAAATGTGTCAGGACTGTGTATTGTCACATCGGCAGCTGAAGCCTGGTATCACACCATGTGACTTTCTCTGTGTTATCTGTGCTCCTCTGTCAGGGTAGGGTAGCAGCATTCCCAGGCATCTTGCACAATCTAGGCATCCTTGGCTTTACAATTGCCAGGTATCTTCCTGTTAGAGCAGATTTTGCCACCTATGACTGCACAGGCTTTCACTTTAAGGTTTCTTTTTTTTTTTTTTTTTTTTTGTTAATGCAGGAGAAAAATTAGAAAGAAGAGGGGAAAAAAGTGCAAGAATGTAATTCTGGTTCTTGGGCTATTGAATATATTTTTATTATAATAGAATACATGTATAATTTTACCTTTTTGCACTTATTCACGTGTCTTTTTTATTTATCTATATATTTTTAGCTGACCTGTTTAACGAACAAAAAAATTCCAGAGTTGGGAGGGAAAAAATTATAACCATGTATGTATATATATATATATATGTGTGTGTGTGTGTGTGTGTGTGTATATATATACACACACACATACACACACATATAATGCAATATAATTTCAGACCAAATCTACAACTCACATTTTTTTTTCTTAGATAGTTTTTCAGGTTGAAATCTTACCTCTGCTCCATCTGTGGGTCGCAGTGGCATGAGCACTGTAATAGAACAGCAGCAGCACCAAAGTCTTCCAAAGCATCCTTCTCTTTAAAATACGTATGTGTAGCTGTACAGTAGCTATTTTATTTTCCCAGCTCCTCTCTTTTCAGGAATAAATAATGGCTTTTCCTCTCCCCCTCCCCCTTTGCAGAAGAACCTGCCTGTTCTTCTGAGTAGAGCTGAAGTCAGCGCGCAGCTCCTCTCCCAAACCAAGTCTCCTCGGGATCAGGAAAGTTACTTTCACAGACAGACTTTGTTTTTATCCACATCTGGAATGACTCATAGTGCATGTGAGTTTGCTGGCAGCTGGGTGAATAAATATCATTACATTTTTGTAGTTGAGTTTCATTTGTTATATGGGCCAGTTGGAATTTATTCCCGTCCAATAAACAGCCACAAGTAACTTCATTAGAAGTGACTCTGGAATTGCAGCTACTCCTCTGTAACACAGGGGGCTACCCACTAACCCCTGTCCAAGGCGAATCCCTCCTCTGGAATGATGGACAGCCGCCCTTGGAAGCTTAAGTCAGGGAGTGGGGCATGTGCTCTGCAAGAACATTTTGCTACTGTGATTCATATAATCACTCCTTTGTTAAGAACACATCATGCTGCCTTTAGATTTCAGCTCTAGGCAAGACAAATCTTGGCCTTTTCCTCCGTTTGGCCAGTATGGAAGGTCCACATCTTTAACTGGCTCTCCTCAATGGCACTATGAGGAACACTAAACAATCCTGAGGACGGTCTACATTAGCCAGGCTGAATGTGGAGGGGTGAAGCTGAGAAAAATGAAAGGCTACTGATAGACATCTCCTGGCTGATGCTGGTGCCAAGGAACGCAGCCCTGGAAGAGTCTATCCCAGACTGACTCAGCATGGAGGGAGCTGCAGGTATCTACCTGTCCCTAGCACAGCTTCAGCAGCAGCAGCATCGTGGGGTATGTTTTGGGAATACAGCACCAAAATAACAGCAGGCTGATGTGCGTTGGAACAGACTGATGAAAAATAGGAATACAAGGAGTATTTACAAAACCAAGGGATAAGGGATACTCCGTTTGGTACCTGGAAGTGATGAGTCTAATTCTCTTCTTCTACAGGTGAGTGTAAACCAGTAACAAGCCCACAGACATCCACGAATTTATACCGGTGTAAAACTGGCACATAAGAAAGGAGACTCCAGCTCAGAAGGTATAAATAGGAGGATTAAGGGAAAGGATCGAGAGCTGGAATGACAGAGGGCACTGTGGCTCAGGATTAATGTACACTGGCAGGAAGGCATGGAGAAAACCTGTTCAACTCCTGTGTGCTTGATGCCAACATCTGGCCTCAGCCTCAGTCTCCTCATTCTTCTCTGTCCCAGCTGAAATGCCAACTGTAAAGGAAGGAGGAGGGTCAAATAAGGTTGGCTTGCTGCAGGCAACTCCACTTCTTTTCCTACATGTACAGATTTTCCTTTGCTCAGACTGCCCCAGGTTACTCCCACATGAACAGCACATGAATGCAGGACAGTATTTTACATGCCAAGGAGATGACAGAAGGTGCAATTCAAGTGGAGGGCGGCTCACCAACTCCCTCTATATACACTCCTGTTACCATAGCATATTAGGGGTGGGTCTGAATGCAGGGTTAAATTTAGGTGTGGGCCCACTCCTGTGTCTGTTCAGAAATTACAGAGCTGGAGGAAATTGAGTTCTATCTTCCCTAGAGCGGGGGAGAGAGAAAGAAAGAGGATTATTCCTACTTTTCTCAGGCCACTTAGGATAGGATGAGTTGTTCTTAAAGGAGGTAGAGTCAAGTCATCAGTTTGGCCAATTCTGAGGTGACTATCAAAAACAATGATCTTAATGTCAGCAGGGACTGTGAACTAGGTGTTTCAAAGTCAGGTGAACAAGGGAGAAGCATTACTTGGGATTCATATTGCATGCTTGAGAAACGGAAGAAAATCATGAGAGAACATAAAATCCTGTGAGGTAACAAAGGAGCATCTTTACAGCATTATTTGGAGACTGTGGATGGAAACCTCTGAGGTGCTCTATTGTGTTAATTTCTTACATTTAAGGAAATAACAGCTGATAACAGAGGATTAAGGAGGTCAGACAGGCTCTATCCCCCACTAAGCCAGAATCAAAATCATGTTCTAGAGGGAGCCCTTTGGAATGGCTCTCTCTTTTGGCTGGCAACAATGGGACACTTCCTCTGTTTTTTAATTGTCACTGCTCTATATATGCAGCCTAGAAATGTTGAGGAGAACAGTCCTAGGGATTTCCTTGCCTAATTTCCCCTCTACTTCCAGCCTTTGGAGCAGGAATCCTAGGAGCAAGGGAGGAGTTGCATCTGAGACAGAGGTGATGTGTGGTAAGACACATCAAAGGGATATGAGAGTATGAAATGATTACTGAGCCCTCCTTTTTCAGACCCTGGAGATGTTGCTCTGAAGTTACATAATAAATTTTGTTCATTGTAATTTATTTCTCCTTAATCTGAGTCTTGCTACAGAATCCTCTCAGGCAGCCTCTTCCTCATCTGAGCTTAAATACAATCTCTACCCACATCCCACTCCACAGTGCAGTCTTCAGGCATTACAGCTTTGAGTGTCTCCCTGCAGGTAGCACAACTGTATGGCAAATTTACCTGTAAGACTGTGAATGGTGCACTCACATCTGTTTTCTTACAGAAAATTTAGCAGCTGTAAATATGGCAGGTCCATGGAAAATAAAGAATGCTTTCTCTGTAGCACCTCCTCAAGTAGTGTAAATGTCCCTTTCCCCCCTTAAAACATTAAAATATTTTTCTCTCTTATATGGATATATATATATACACAGAGAGTCAAATCCTCCCTATTAAAAAGCCCTCCAGAGGAAGCCAGGAAATAAATATTTCAAGCATGCTCAAGGCACTTCAACTGTATATCTCCTATTCATCTCATGACTATATTTTATTAGATAGTTGCTCCATTTCAGCTCAAGGCAGTTCCTGTCTGTGCTGGAGGTCTGAATCACTGCAAATATAATGAATGCTGAAACAGGGTAGAAATCCTCACTGTTTATAAATATTAACCATGCCTACATTACTTTGGAAGTCTATAGCAGGGGAGCTTTAGAGTGAAGAATTCATCCTGCAGATGCATCCAGAAGTAGAGGGTGCTCTGCTGCTGAAGCCAGGAGGCTGAGGGCTGCTGGCTGATCAACAGCCAGATCTTAGAGCAGTGCTAGACTTAAGTGTCACAGGTATGTGAGGGTGAATATTTATGTTTTACCAAGTCTCAAGGATGTAGGTGTTGAAGCTGCAAGTCCTCCCAGCACCTGTGAGACATGTCAGGCACAGGAAAGGTGTGACTGCTGCCTCTGGCAGGCTTTTTGAGGTGAAAATGGACGTTCATGCAACTCCAGTGACTAGATACTAACTACCAACTTTTCTATCTGAGTCCTCCATCCTAATGCTGTTAGTGGCTGGCTGTCACTGCTATTCCCACACAGTCCTTTTGAGGAACCTGGGAATGGGGCAGGCTGGAAAGAAGTGCCTGAGGACCCCAACAGGGAAGCAGCCACCTGACATTTTGCAGTGCAGGCAGGGTGACAGCAGGGCTTGTAGTGGCACTTCAGATTTGTCCTTCGCTCCATTACAGATGTTGCCATAGTGGAAGGACAAATTCAGCCAGCTGGATACATAGAAACCATGAATTTCCCAGGAGATGCTCTAGAGTGACCAGTGTATCAAGCAAGGTGTCCCTTGTGTTCTTTTTAGTAGCTCATGGTGTGAAATAACATATCTAAAAAGTGACTGGAAAGGGAGGCAAGGCAATGGGTGGTCAGGAGCCTGTGGGTCTTCCAAGGAAAATAATTTCTGTTTCACTGGGCTCGTGATGTCAGCTCAGGTCTGGCTCTGATGAGCTTCTCCCAGACCCAAGGCAGCATTGCAGTCTGCCCTGACACCCCAGACACTGTGAGTGTCCCTTGCAAATCTTCTGTCAAACAGACAGATTTTTTTTTTTTTCTTTTTTTCTTAGCTGTACCCTGTTTCAATAGGAAAACAGAGTGCGTATGGAAAGTTCCTCTGAGCAAGAATTTCTGCTCTGCAGCCAGAGCCCTGCCCGGTGCCATAGGCGCTGCAGGATCTGCCTGCCAGTCTGCCAGCACAGCGGAACAGTGTGAGTGACACAGACACTGGTGCCCTGCCCACCACAGGGATGGAGAAATGGAGACATGCACACAAAGTGACTCACCCCCTGAGTGAACTGATGGTAGAGCTGGGGGCAGACACTGAGAGCAGACCTGCCCAAAATATTGGGGACTGCTCTGACACTGCAGGAGCTCACACACCACCGCTGCCATCTACCAAAAAGAGAAAGTGACTTCTGCAAGAGGAAAAGAAACCCTCTTAACAAGGAGAACTAAGAGAGGGAGAAAAAATAGCTGTGCACACACTGCTAGGAGAAGAAAGGGCCTTTTGAAACTAGACTACTGGCATTTGAACCCCATAGTCCACAATGACTATTGCTGGCCCCTCAGCTGAGCTTGCAGCTTCCTGCAGCAACAGTTTGGGTGTCAGAATCTCACCAAGCCACAGAGCAGCCACAGCAAGGATGAATCTTACATGGCTGCACAGTGCCTTGAGCTGGAAGCTGGAAGGGACTTTAGGGCACCTTTTAGTTGTCTTTATGCCTCAGAGCTCCCTTGTTGCCTTCATTGAGCTCCCTGAGCTCCCATTCACAGGAGTACTTAGATGCTGAGCTGATACTTTACAGATTTACATTTAAATAACTGAAATTTAAATTCTGCACATGCAGCTTTGCAGATATCTGAATTCCTTGTGTGCCTGAGCTTCCCCTGTGAGGCTTCTTAAATGCTTGTATTACTATACCTACCTTAAAAAGCACAGCTTCTTACATCCTAGTCGATATTTCAAACAAAATGTTGAGACTTGTCTTGCTCCTCACAAAAACATATGACTGCAAAGGCCCCTCTCAAGTCCCATGTTGCACATTTCAGTTTTTTCCACATATTCAGGAAGCAGATGGGGACCATATTTTATTCTGTGACATGTGTGTTTGAGAAGTTGTCTGCTTTATAAGGTGTCCTGGCTCAGCCCATCCTCTGCCTGAGGAGATGTAGATGTACACATAACAAATACCCTAAGACCTGAATTGCAGGATCTTTGGGGATGGAGCTTTTCAACTCTGTTGCTGAATTTCTTACTGTCTCTGGGAGGTAATTAAATATTTATTGTGGCAGAGAGAAGGAAAAGGAGGGTGGTGCTTTTTGCCTTGATGGCAGCACTCACGAGTTCGATGCAGGTTTTACTGCCTAGCCATTTTTTTTATTTGGAAGCAGGATGCATTCCATCAATATTGCATTACTCACCAAGCTCATATAAAAGATGAAAGTTCAAGTTGCCTCAGGTAGAAGAGGTATTTGAATCCAGGTTCTTGGTTCTTACTCGAGTATGGTAAGTATCTAAGAAGAGATCTCTCTCCTGCCTCAGATACAAAAAATGGGGAGAGGACTCATATTTACAATGAAAACTTGAGCAGAGACAAATAACTCCCACTAGCTTTAAGCTCCAAAGAGACACAAAATTTAATACTCCCCTTTCTTCTTGGTATTTCCTCTTGACTCGCTTAGAAAGTCTCTGTGTTTCAGCCGGGATTATGTGAAACATTCTCAGAAATCAGGCTTTCTCCCTAGGCACTGTACAGATAGCCCAGATACTGAAACTGGAGCTGTGAATACAGCTCAGAGTGATGCTCACAGTTTCAGCCCAGCAACAATGAGCCAGAATCTTCCCTTAACCAGGACTTCATAAAAAATGACGTGTCAGTAACGCAGCTTTGGGCAAACGTGTGTTAGACTACGTAGAAATCACCACCTCATGATGCAAATGCAAGGGCTTTTTTTTTTGTTCAGACCCTCAAGCATCAGTCAGGGCTCTGCTGCTCACAGAAGTCTGGAGTGGAAGGAGCACGGAGATTAGGAGACAGCAGTCAGCAGGAGCTAGCACAGAAAGTCACTGATGGGAAGCTGATTTCTTTCTCTTGCTGCACCTTGTAAAATGAAGACTGTTAACTTTCCTCTTGGCTGCTTGGGCATTGCTGATGTAAATCACTACAGCAACAGCTCCCTGAGAGACCCTCTGAGGACTGACACCAGCATATAAGCATGTAGACCCTGGTGGGTAATGCAGCACGACCCTTTTGGATAGTTTAACTTTCCAAAGATCCCATCAGTTCTGCTTGGTTGCAACCTGTTGGCCGCCAGTGTAAGCTCCAGTGGCACAAAGCCAATGGAAACACCAGGGCCGTGACTTACAGTTAAGCAACAGAAAACAGGCTGTTAGCAGTGCTACTGTAAAACGGGGTCTGAAAGGCAGCAGACAAGAAATATCTGCCACAAATCACTGCTAATATCATAAAGGAAGGTCAGCTATGCAGAGCATTTCCTGCTTTTCAGCCTGCAAAGCCAGTAATGACAGCAGTGAACATTCACAGGGGGAGTTTCATGATTAAATCTTCAGAACTGCAGGGAAAAAGAAGTCTCATCAGTAAACGTTGTGAAATGTTAAATCCGAAGCAAAAAGACCCCAGAGCTTGACAATGCAAACCCAGGAATAACTGGTGCTGTCTCAGGAGCAGTGAAACACAAAATGCTGAACATTGGCTCATTTCCACTCATTACCAAGAATAGCCAGACCAGAGCTTTCTAGAGATTTTACATTTTAGTTCAGAGTATAAGATTCATCAGCTTTTAGAAATTGTGGATAAAATTGTTCTAGGGTAAAGAGTGAGGCAAAGACTCTGGCTAATAATTATAAAATTAGGAGATTAGAGACACAAAAAAGATGGATTATGTGGTGGTAGTATTAGAGGTGGGGTGTAATGAAGTAGCATTTCATGGAGGCTCAGACTGGAGTGGGGTGAGATTGGACCATGCAAAGAGGATGACAGAAGAGGGGCAGAGTTAGCGGTGGGTGCCAGATGCAGGTGAGCTTATGACACAGGAGCTGGACAGAGCTGGGCTCTTGTACAAAAGCTCTGTGATAAAATCAGAGTCAAAGGGAAGTGCAGTGTGAAGGTTTGATTCATGATCTGAAAACTTTCATCTACTGCTTCTTCCTTTTAACACCCTGATATTCCCACTTGTTTGCTCCAGTGGAACATTGGTGGGGCTCTTCAGGGAAGGGTGAGGTGCTGAATCCAGGAGAGAGATGAGAGGACGACTCAAAGTGCTCCCTTCAGGCAGAAGCAGAAGGGTGGTTCAGCTCTTCCCTTCTTCTTGGGCAGCCATGTGAAGAAAGCGCTGAGAGGTGCAACAAGTAGCCTGCGAAGCCAAGCCTGACCCTTCAGATACCAAACACTGCCCTCTGGAAAATGAGCATTCCCTGCCACACCAAGCCTTTTTACACTGAGGAATCACAAACTAATTGCATTTTTCCTGGAGAACAAAAATTGACACTTCCTAGTCTCCTAAATAAGCCCCTTAAAGAAGTTTGCAGTAAGGTAGGATGCAGCAAGTCAAAACAGCAAAACAGCCTCAAAAATGGGAGGTCTGATGTATGTCTGACACAGACCCACTGAGAATGTGCAGATCCCTAGAGATGCAAGAGTTACTTTTCCTCGCTACGAGTACACTTGGCTGTCACACCTCCAGGGGACCAATTCATCATTTCCTGAAGTTTTCAAATATGAGAACGATCTTGTGGCAAAGGTCTTCAAGAGTAATTCAGGGGTACTTCCATTTCTTTCTTTGTGCAATACAGGCAAACATTTGCTTCAGGTAAAAGGCAAACTTTGAGTAAAACACTGGCTTTTTTTCTGCCTTGTCTGTTCTATGAGCAGAAAAGGAAAGACAACATTGTCCTTGTTCCTTGTGTATCTCTTTAGACTCTAAAATCCTTCAGCCAGGGCTTGTCTGTACCACACTAAGCACACAAAGCCCTCACCTCTGCTGATGCCCTGGCGTGCTTTAGGTGTCTGACCAATCCTTCATATTGTGCCTATGATTGCAATGAGCCACCAGGATGAAGGAAGGGAGAAAAGAATTTTCACTTTATTTTATTCAAGCACCCTGAAGGGTTCCCAGCTGACATAACCAACAGTGATATTTAGCACATAGATTTGTTTAGAAGCCTTAGGAGAAGAGAAAAGTGACCAGATTCTTCAGATTAAAAATCGAGACACCTGTTTCAGGTGTAGGAAAGTGTGAGGACACATAGGAGCGGCAGCAGATCAACTCACTTCTCCAGGACTTTCTTTAGCTGCCTTGAGTGAAACAGCAGCTATATCATAGTGATAAGAGTTGAGACACAGTTTCACTGACAGCACAGAAAATAACACACAGGTTGGCGAGGAAAAGGAGGTCAGAACCAATTAAGACTCCTAGGCTGCACAGATTAAAGTAAAAATCAATAACCTGAACACATTAAGTCTTGAATTTTGGTTCAAAACACATTTTTCAGACTTGTGAACCAGGATTTTTCGTGATAAACAGCTGTAAAGTGAATAGCATCTTAAAGCTCTAGACTGTATCTTCAGCTTCAGGAGAGGAATGAGCTCATTGATTTGACAACTCAGGCTTATAGCTAAAATCTTTCCAGGATGTGAGATTTGACCAAGGATAAAGAAGCAAAGGTGAGTGGAAAGTACAGGTAACGCCCTGGCTTTAAAAGAGCTCTCACAACTGCTTTAAATCACTGCAGCTTTCAAGAGACTCTTTCCAACTGTGATCCCTGGCTCTCTGCTGGGGCTCACAGGGCATCCTCTCACCTCGTGTGCACACAGGTGGTGGGGCAGAGGTAGATGAAACCCTCCAGGCTCCCGGAGCTGCCTGTGGCTGGGGCATATCCTCATCCCCAGCAGCTGCAGCCGCCTCTGCCACGTTGCATGACAGCATTAAATACTACACTGTGGTGACAAAACTGCCTCAGGGCCTTTATAAAACTGTTTCCAACAGTGCCAGCTTCCTAAAAAATCCCAGAATAAACCAAAACAAACAGATTGTGTGAGTGAATAACAGGCACGAAACAGAGTTCTTTCTCTTCCAGAAAAATAATGGATGCATAGAGCAGGCAATTCCCTTGCTGGAGAGGTCTGGAACCTCTGAAGTTAATGTATATTCCAGCTAATGGGAACTGTAATCATTGGCACCAGGCCCACGTTTAGCTCAGTACCAGCCCTAGCACAAGGGAGGCATTCAGAGGCAGCTCACATCCGAGGGCAGGAGAAATGAGCTGCCAATTGTGTCAGACATACTGCCTCAGGAGCGGGGAAAACAGCTTTTGCTGCTGCTGCCTGCTCCGTTCCTCTGATCCCTTCCAGAATAGGCTGCCCCTGCTGTGCTAGCACCCACAATCTCCCAAATTTATAGCATAGCACTCTTATTATGTGACAAGATTTCTTGATCCTCTACATCACAGTGCAGGGGTGACAACACAACCAAATACCTCTCTTGTTGCTGAGAAGGGTGTGGGCTTGTTCCTCTCTGATGAGCTCTCACTTTCTTCTTCAGCTTGGCACAAAAGCGTGGGGGCAATCGTAATGGAAAAACCAGGAAATCCTCATTTCCTCTGTTTTCCTTGAAGAGCTATCCATGGAGGCACGTAGGCATGTCTGTGTGTAGTCACACAGCAGGAGAGAGCTCGCTGCTGACAGCAGCTCCGCCGGCCAGGGGACAAGTTGTCCTTCATGGCTGTGAATCCCAGCAGTAGAGAATCTACTGCACCACAGCAACTTTCCCTCTGGTGGTTGTCACTCATCAGAGGTTATATCAGCTGCTTCTTTGCATTCTGGGCTGTGTCAAGTGCAAGACACCAGAGGAACACTCTAATTAGCTGGACTTGTGCCACACCTCCAGTGAACTGAGGATCCACTGAGCACTGAGACCTATCCTGTCTGTGAGCTGAACAATTCCTTATTGCTAAGTTACCTTAGTTCAGTGGGGCTTGAACCATTACTTTTGTTCCCAACTCCTTCTGTCGTACTCAGTAGCAAAAACTGTCATGGAGGCCCGACTGACCCTTTTTCTTGTATCTTCCTCCCTCCCTTCCTCCTCTAAAACAAGAGAAGTGTGTACAGGATGTGGTAGGCATGCTGCAGAAGGGAGAGAGAAAGCACTATCTCCCTTTTCTAAGCAGTAAATTGAAGGAGATTCAGTTAAACCTAGAGGGTGGCAGGGAACTGTGTGTTCCTGTATGGTTAATATGTTTCTTCTTGGAAAACATCAACTGAAATGAAACCAAAATTTTCTGAGTTGGGGAAAATACGTGTACCATCTCTGGCAGGAAATGTTTCTAAACCCCAGACAGAACTGTTGGTCCAATTTAAGAGAGCATTCAGTCCTCAGTGAATGAATGAATGAAATCTTTTAGTGTATTGCTAGAAAACAGGGAAAACTTGGATTCAAATCCTTGTGACTTCTATAGCTTTGAGACAGGAACCTTACCTGCCACTTGCTACATGTGGAGAGAATTCTTCAGGCTCCTCCATTATAAGGACTCCATTTCCTTCAAGGAAATCGGTATTAATGGAGACAGGGATTCCAACTTGTCTCCTTCACATCCCATCAGTCTTTTACAAACCTAATGAGCGCCTTCCTCATCCCTCTTCTTAATGAGTATTTACTTTTGCGAAGTGAAACCACTTTAACAACAAGAGCAAAGTCAAACCTCTCTTTCTCTGAAAGGTGTTGGATATGTCTCAACATTTTTGACAATGGAAGTTTTTTTGCAGGGTGGGAAACCTGGTTTCCACTCAGCATTAATCATGCCCCTGTAACATGACATATGATAAGCTGAACTAGGTTTAATATACCTCATTAAGTGAGGTCTGAACACTAAAATTCAAATCAGTAATGGCTTGGATTTAGCTTTTTAAAATTGATCTTACAAAACTCAAAAGGATTATGCAAACAGTTAAAGAATTGAAGAAGTTTCTCTTCCCTTGGAGCCAAATTATGTCCAGGCTCCACAGAAAGCAGTGGTAGGTTTTTATCTATAGACACAGGTTTTATGACTATCCTCTTTGTAGAAACATGAAAATGCCTAGTGGAAAACAAGATGCCTGTCTCCCTTTCATACGTCTGTGTTCACATGACTGAGACATCTTATCTTTTAACTAAACTTCAGATACGAGGTTTCCTCAAGCAGAATTCATGTCTCTAATAATGTGGATCTTAAAGAGCTCAATATCAAGGAGGGGAGGTGCATCAGTATCACCGTTCAGAGTGCTGGAAATACAAAGGCATCAACAGAGTCAGAGGAAGGTGTGATGGGAGCTGGGCAGAACCACACCAGACCCATCCTGCTGTTTGTAAAATGTCCCCACTCCCTGGGAGGACAGCTATGCAGCACCACTGGCATGGTGAGATTGTCTGAGGCGGCTGACACTGGAAAGCTCTCACAGGGGTGAAGAGCGTGCAGAGGTGTAATGGGAGATAAGGAATAATCCCACTGGGGCACTGCTGCAGGGCAGGCAGTAAGGGGAGGAAAACAGCAGAGGAGAAGAAATGTGGAAGACATAACCTCCTGTCTAATGCATGTGCAGTTGCAGCATGGAAGCAAAAGTTTGAGTCGAACTGCAGAGCATGGCCAGAGATAAGAAAAAAGTTACAGAAAATCTATTTTAGCGCAATGCTCTGAGGATTTAGTCACAACATCACTCGGGAGTTTTATAGCCTCAGGATACTGAGCATTTCCAGCTTGCTGTCTCCACAAAAGCTCATTCACCAAGGTGCTTACTGCAGCATGAGTGCCCCTGTTCCTCCTGAACACCAGGAGAAGCCTGTGCTTGGTGCTGGGGGATGAGGACAGGCTCCCCAGCCAGCATGGCTTCATCCCCTCCTGTGGCTCCTTACAGCTCTGGGGCCCCTCTTGACTGATTTTTTTGACCAGGCAGGTGCAGCTGGGAGCTGCTCATCCTCTCTGGCCTGGAGCTGCCCCTCCAGGTTGGATCTTGTGCCTTGTGTTAGCAAAGGGGTCCTGGGCTGGTTGGGTACAGGAAACACGTGTGGCAATATTTATCTGGACACAGAGAGGCCCAGGTACAGTGACAACAACAGCGCTGTGCATGGTGTGTGCTACCAGGTTGTTAAGGAACCAGAGAAGACTTGAGAAAAGAGTAGGAATAACTGTTCAGATAACAGTCCTCTTGTGACCACTTCTACATCCCAGGGGTCTCTAAATGTCACTATTAAGGTCAGTATCAGATAACCTCCTTCTGTGGCCTGTGACATTTCTTGATCATTAAATCAAAATGAAGTGTCCAGATGAAAGGAGGGTTTAAAAATGATGCACATCTCCCTTCCAGCAGGTCCCTCTGTGTCCTCACAAGATGCTGGCCCCCATTTCTGCTGTTTCCCCTAGCTTTTGTCATCTGCGTGCGCCAAGCCGCCTTGACAGCAGAAATGGGGGAAATGGGGGAAAACAAAATTGACCCTGTATTCTTAAGAGCTGGATCTAACGATTATGCCATATTTGAGTTAAAACAGGAAAGTAAGGGAAAGAGAGGGATTAAGCAAAAACAAATTCTGGGAAGTATCAAAGACAGATGAAATGTAAATGTTAACAAACTTGTGAAGCAGGAAAAATAATTAACATAATCCTTTATGAAATTATAAAAAGAAGATGGCTGATCCCTTCTCTTTTCCCTCTCTCTCTCTTTCAGTCACCATCTTCCTTTTTTGTTTTTATTTTGGCAGTAAGCCTAATAGAAAACCAGCAGCTGAGCTAACTTGTTGAAACACTGGAAAGCAAGGGAAAAAATTAAGGCAGCTTTGCAGATTTTACAGGTTACTGCCTCTGTGACAATAACCTCTTTTATTCCCTCCACCCCCTCCCTCTGGGGATGTGCATGGCCTGCTGTCTTTAGCAGGAGAGCAGAAAGACATTGAGCAGATAACTAGTTTCAAGCATGTGTCCCAGGGAGATAGTGCCGACATTATTCTAATTTTTCCTAATAAACTAGGGCTTGGTCCTGAAACACGCTCTCGGGCAAGGGGCCCTAACATATTTTAGGAGCCCTATTTTAATCATAGAGTATTATTTACAACAGAGCCGTTAGGTCTTCATGGATACCTGAATGGGGCAGAACTTTATGTTTGGTGTTTGACAGGCAAAACGGAGATAGGACATTCAGATGGCGAAGCAGACACTGTGTCTTCCACTGTAACCCGGTGACCCATAGCAGCTACAAATTAGGGAGGATTTGCATTCTCTGCAGCAGTTGTCCTTACCTCTCTCTGCCTCCACGTCCCACGGTCTCCTCTAGCAGTGACCCAGTGTCTTGCTTCCTCCTGGCATCCAGCTCTGGGGCTGAAGGAATGGCAGGAGCAGAGGTGGGCTGGGAGCCAAGCACTGCATGCCAAGATTGTGGCTTTGCAGTTTACCTGTGGTGGTTTACTCTGCCTCCCTCTTTGCCCAAGCTCTCTTCATCGTTTACTTCTAATTATGACAAATGCCATCTCTCTGTGGTTTCCCGTGGTTTGTTAATTAGTCTGCTGAGGCATTACTGAATTCCAGGAGAGCAGAGAAGACATATGTGCCAAAACCTTCCCCACATTGTGTCTCTCTCCCATGTGGACACACACCACCAGATGAGAAGCAGCTGACCCCATTGGCACAAAAGGTAACTAAAATGTTCAAGAACCCCACCCAAGGCTATTGAAGTAGCCTTAGAAAGATGCTCAAAGGGCGATTAGTCAGGCTCATAAAGAGCACATACTTTTAAAATTAGTTATCACCACTGTGACAGAGAAAGGAAAAATGAGCTTTATATAGCTTGTGGCTGTGTCAGCCTGAATCTTCTCTGCACAGTTAAAGCAAGATCCTGTGTGGAGCAGCCTCTGACCTGGAGTAGCAGATTTCCATACCTGGATGTTGTTCCCTGGGATCTATTTGGGATTTGGCTGGCATCCTCTCTCCTTGCTCTGAGGGGACAGACCAACCTATATGAGCATAGAAGGACATCTCCAGGCCCTCAGGCCCTTTCCCAACAGCTCCTGTTCCACTCCCAGCCCCACAAAGGGCAGAATAATTTCCCTGAATTCAGGTGGGAAAGCTCTATAGACCATGCCCTGTGACACATGGAGCTGGGACCACGGGCGGTGCTGACAGCTGGAGCAGACTGACATGGAATTGTACACCCTGGAGCCAAACCAGGCTGACCAGTGCCTGCTGTGTCCCAGCACTCCATGGCCCATCCCAACTGGTGCCACTGGGATATCCAGTGGTGGGAGGAGAGGTGGAACCCTGCAGCAGCAGAAACAGGAGCTTGCTGTGCACTGCAGCCTCACTAACACCTGGAAAGGAAACACCTGGAACGTGCTCCCCCTGTCACCACGGCAGGTCACCTGGGAGACCACAGGAAGAAGTTCCACCACAGTTTGGAGGGCTCTTTTTTAAAATGAGGAAAGTTGTGTTTAGTCAAGGGAAAAAGCATACTTCTTCCACCCACACAGAGATTTATTTTCCAGGTTCTCAAACTTGGCACGAAAGACACGAATCCTATTTAAATGAACTGTTTGTTCTTTACAAGGAAGCATTACATAGATTTATATTTTTTTAATAAGCTGTTTGTGGTGAGAAAATGACACCATTCATACTTGTGTCTGTGCTAGCTAGGAGGGTATGATGTTGTTTGTTGCATGCTTGTTGCATTTGGTTTAAATTGTCGTAGGAAAATTGATGTCATATTCTTTACAGCTTTATGACCCTTGCCTGGGCTTGGAGCTAATTTTGTATTTAAGATGTCTTGTTCCACAATTGCATGAAATTCCTTTTTTTCTGAAAGGGAAAATTCAGTGTATGACTGATTGCAAGACTAAAATTCTACCTACAAGGTAAAAGCCTTTCTAACAATCTCTGTGACTATGTTAGGGCTACATACGGTCGAAAGAAAGAAAATATCTGTTGAGTATGGATCAATATTTGCAGAACCACTGGAAAAGATTGAGAAATAAGACATTAATGTACAGTGTGAAAAATTTGTAAAACAAATCTCGAATTGTGAGGTGGAAAGCAAATACTATAACTCAAGTTAGCAAGCACTGTGCTGGGATTATATCTGCTGTATGCCTCACTACAGTGGGTGGCTGCTGCCAAAAGAGGGTGGAGCAATTACACAGGGCATGGGACTGGCCCCAAATCCTAATAAAATTGAAGAAATAAGTTGGACTTCAATGTTGGACATTCACATTTAATTTGAAAACCGCATTTCATATAGCTCCAGACTTTCAGACTTCCTTAAACTTTGTTTCAGTTTTTATACAAAGACTTTTCTAATTTCTTCTTGAAATAGGGGGCACAAGTTGTGTTTCTCCTATTTCAAAGTTTAGGTAAGATTAAAGGCATGAGTTTGAATCCATGAGGAAAAAAATATAGAAATTCTATTTGAATTAATATTTTGAACACCACCATAAACCTACTTTTTCAAAATACAATAAAGCTTTTTAAAAAGTATTTCTAAAAAATACCATCATTAAAATGTGAAATTACTTACTTAGCAAGTATTTTCTCTATCATGAAACATGATCCATATGCTGGATACTTTAACCACAAGAAATCTGTTCTGCTAAATTTGCAGATTCGTATGATTTATTTTACAAACATTTAAAGGAAACAAGAAATTACTTACATTCCTTGTGGCTGGATGAATACAGAAAGAAAAATGTAGATTTGGATATAGATACTATTTGTTAAGGCTTTAGAAGGCCAAATCTATTCTGAAATAAGAGGAAAAAAATCAACCAAAAAATAGCTAAACCCCAAGTAATTACAATGACTGAACTTTAAATAATACTAAAGCGCTTCCATTCTTAATTGACTAATACTGCATTTCCAACTGGCTCATGGTGCTTTGCAGTTGGATCACACATACTTATCTCTGGAACAGTCCATATTTTAGGATGCCCTCCGCACTGCCATGCAACCAGGTATTAGGTGTACAAAGTGTGTGAGGACTGCTGAGACAGCCACACAACATCCCTGCTGTGTTCCCCACTGCTCCTGGGACCTGTCCACACATCCTGACAATCTACTGGGTGGCAGGAGAAGGCATTTTTGGGTCAGGCCATCTTCATGCTTGCAGTTAAACCACCCTATCAAACTGTACTGTGAAAGTTGTACAAGGTGATCTGTGGCAAAACATCAGTCAGAAATCTGGATCCAGTCAATTCCATGTTTTCTCCAATGAGCATTTAATGATGTGGTTGACTTACACATTTGGGAAGCTGTCCCATCTTGATGCAAATTTATGGTGAATTTGAAAAGTATTTTCTAAATTTGTTCCAAAATTCATTGTCATTACAGCTGCTCTACACATCCTCCAGGTAACCCAAAGTTCTTGACAAAGAGGAGCAGCATTAAAGCATTTCTTCATTGTGGGAGTGGTGAGAGGCAGTGAAACAGGTTGCCCAGAGAAGCTGTGGATGCCCCATCCCTGGAAATGCTGAAGGCCAGAATGGATGAGGCTTTGAGAAACCTACTCTAGTGGCAGGTGTCCATTCCCATGGAGAGAATTGGATGATATTTAAGGTCCTTTCCAAATCAAACCATTCTATGATTATATAATTCTGAAGATGACAGGAGCATATAATCTACCTCAAAATCTCTGACTATACCTAAACTCACACATGCTAAATATGTGTCATGATGAAAAAGGCTTTCAACCTTTCTGAAAATGAGGAAAACCACAGCATAAACGGAACCTTCATAGCCCTATAGGTGTTTGAAATGAAAAGGTAAAGAGATCTCTAAGATTCAGAGCTCAGTTATGTGAGCAAATGGGCACAGGTAAGGTACCCTTCACAGTGGTACAGTGAGAGAATGTACTCAGTACCACAAAACCTGCTGAGTTCACAGGAATTCATACTCTCTGCCTTTGGCTCTGTCACTACATTTGTAAAATACCTCACATCAGCTTTGTTTTTGTGTCTGTGCAGAGCACACCAGGCTTTAAGCACAGTGGCTGCACTTTCAGAAGGTGCAGCTGAGATTAATGTGTCTCATAAAACAGTGTCTCATTATCATGACATCAGTATTTTAATCTGAAGCCCCACAGGAGCAAACAAAATGATAAAAAAATTGCACCCTTTTTTAAAAAACAAGATCATTCTCACTCTTTGCCCATTATCTTTAACCCAAGGTTGCCAAGGGTTTCTAGTAAAAAGATGTCTAAATGAAGACTCCTAGGGCTGTTCCAGGGAGAAACTGTTATGGGTTTGTCTTAAAGACAAGCCTCTGTAGGTGAGCAAAGGGCTGAATTTGTGTTGATTTATTAGATGATTTAGCTCTCAGGTGTTTTAATGTTTGCTTTGATTGCTGACTCAAATACAGGCAAATTAAGCTTAGAAATGGTTCAGCAGAGAAATGGCAGCAAAAATTGCACCTTCTGTTTTTTTATGTTAATTTGTAAATGTCTTATGTTTAATCTCTCAGGTTCATTAACTCATTTTATAATTGGGCAGTATACACACAAAGAGCCTGCATTTTCTCTTTACTTGCAGCTTTGAAATTTCTAACACCATTGAAGCAGACAGATAATTGATCATTTATTTCTGGCAAAGTAAGACTGGTAATTTAGTTTTTTATGCCCCAAGAGGTTCCATACCTATATTAAGAATCAAGGTGAAGCTGTGTTATTACTGCCTTTAAGGCTCCAAAAACCTTTGTAAGGAGCAGTAAACCCACCTGTGTATGGTTCACTCCTGAGCTAGGAAAAAAGGACATTATATTGATGAGAAAAGCTTTTGTCATGCTGGGCTGAAGACCCAGCCTCGTGCAACTCTTTCCATTGTTAGTTCATCCTTCTGGGTGAGTACTGGCAGTCGGACAGAGTTCCCAGTATAGGAAACATCACTTATGGGCCAAAGAATGGGTGGAGAGAAATTTTGACATCTAGGGACCCTTTGGTTGAACAGCAAGGGGGTTTGTGTCAGGATCCAGAGGCTCACGCCCACATGGAACACTTGACTTGGATCCTAGAGGGGAATCCTGGTTTTAACCATATGGCACACACATTGGCTGAGTGCCTCCTTTCAAACCAGCACATAACTTCACTTTCTTCCCGAGATGCTCTTTGGTTTTCCTTTTTATGAGACCTACAACAGCAGGTGTTTCTTGTTTCCAGCTCCAGTACTTATACCTGAGATGTTTAATGCTTCCTTCATTACTTGGACTGAACACTGAAAGTTTCTGTGTTTTGAGGAAGAGACCAGATCAGATGATCTCTCAGAATCCCTTCTGAACGGAATTTTTCTGTGCTTCTGTGACCTCATAGAATGGTGTGAACAGACTCAACTTAGAGTGTCTAAACTGTCAGGTTACATATCCTTCTTTTTTTTTTTTTTTTACTTTTTAGTTGTTGATGTAGTTGGTAAAGCTTTTGATTGTACAAATACATTATAGTATGACAGAGGAACTACATGAGAACAAAGAAGAACAAATCATTTTCTAGATAAATATCCCCAGCATGGGAAATGGCCTTTTATCATTATACACGTTGGATAGTTAATGAATCACATCTATGTTTCTGAGAAAGATCCTTCTGAAATATGGGAAGCATGGATTCTGGAAATAGCCCTAACACAGGAAAAGTGACGAGCTACTTTAGGGCACTCTTCTCGTGACAGTGCATGACAACATTCATAAGACCAATAGCAATTAAAGACTTTAATAATTTTCAGCAGGGTAAATCGGTTGGTTTTGATTACAGTCATTCCTCGGCTAACTGCAATGGGTGGAACTGTTTCATGACAGCAAGTCTGCACTATCCTTCCCAGCCACTCCACAGCTGTGCTATTTGATAGCACAAAATGGCCTGGGGTGTTTCGTGTCAGGGATGGCTGCTTTTTTAGCAACATCAATGATTGCTGAACACAGAAGTGAGGAGCATTTTCAGAGCTCTCAGACTGTAATAGAACATAATAGGTTATGATAATGCATTAAAAGTGTGGGCCTTCTTAAGGGGTGTCTCAGATGCTGAAGCATTGGATGGAAGTCTGGGATGTAATAGCCAGCTTCATGTGAGGCTGTTTTCCCCCTATAATCCTTCTGTGTTCCAAGATTATTTTTGCTGCCTGCCACATACTCTCATGTTGATAGTTGAACATCTCTTTATAGTGGTGTAAAAGACACATCATAAATGCAGAAACAAGGAGGGAGCATTCCCAGCACTGCCACAGTTGATAACCTGAGATTGAAGTGACTTATTTCCTTTTAAATCAGAAGACTTTCTTGTTTTCGTAAGAACCTTGAATCACAACAGGCTTAAGTATTTTCTGCATTGTAACCCCAAGCATAAATTACACAGTATAAAAAGCTATTTGTCTTTCACTAGTGCAGTGTCTTTTCTAGTTCTCCCTCCTTTCTGTCATTTAGTGGAAACCATATTTGATGGGGTAGAATGAAAAGAATAAAAATTAATTTTTTTTTTTTTGGCTGCTTTGTATAATACTCCTCCTATAAGACTTATCTGCATTCTGGGTTGTTTCTGCTCCCAGATGGTACATTTCACAGGCATGGTTACTGAACATTTCAAAAAGCCTTTTACTAAGTCAAAATAATAATGGAAAAAAAAAAAAAGAGATTAATCTATAAAGAGAATAAATAAAAGATTTGTTTTTCCTCTAAACGGATGCCATTGAAAGGAAGAGTGATGGGGAGTATGGTAGTAAATATTTTTGGGAGGAAAGGTCAGTGACAACAATACCAAATTCTCATAAAACTCTTGCTTCAGTAAATGAAGCAATGAAATAGAGGAAGATACTAATATCTGCTATGTGCTTTTAAGCATCTGTAAGACCCTTTGCAATAATATTGTGCGCCTCTTGTGATCTTGAAGTGGTTATCAAAATGTTTATTGTTGTACTTGTCCTCTTCAAACAGCTCTGAAAATGAAGGTGCTGTAAAGCTGGAAATTGATGTGTTCTTTACAGGTCTTTGATTTTAAGTAATTATCCAAACATACCCACAATGTTACTCTCCAACTATCTTTGGGTGTTTATACTGGGAAGCTGAATGTGAATCTTTTATGTAGAACCAAAAATAACATCTCCATTCTGTGCATGGAAAAGCTGAAGTACTTAGTAATTTATTTTATAGGTATAGAAATAATTCACTGAATTAATTGTTACATAAATTGCTCTATTGCTGTATCAGAATCATTAATGGTTGGGGTTGAAGAGACATCTAGAGATCATCTAGTCCAACCCTCATGTTAAAGGCGGTTCACCTAGAATATTGGAGCACTGCTGATATACATGCTGGTAATTAAGTTACAAAACCTCATAAAGCAGTGAACTTGGGCACACTTTTAATTGAAGCACTGTTATTTCACTTGCTGCATATTCCTGAGTGATCACCCCAGCTCAAAATAAGTAATTTCATGGGAAAGTAATTGCAGAGCACAGACTTCACCTGTTACAGAGTAAACAAACCCTAAAAGCCCAGTGTTTGGCTAAAAAAAATGCTGGAACAGAAAAATATTCTTCTTTTCACATCCAGAAAACAATATTTTTAAGCTTTGTATGGAAATAGTACTTGATATTTTATATAAGAATAGTTTCTGGGATACCGTGAATGACAGAAACTCTTAAGCATAGCCAGCCTCTAAACAGGATAGTAGTAGTAGCTAACAGAGGGATGTGTTTTATTTATAAAAGGAAATATGTCTACTTTTACCATTATAAACATGGAATAACCTGAGTGTGACAATTTTTAATACTGTGCATCAGTTTTGGTTGATGAAGTTATAAAGACTGAAAGAAAGAAGAGAGAATGTGCCTTAATGGGAGATGAGAAAGGAATAAGCTGGAAAAATGTGGTGCTGTGGAAAAGTTTCCTGGAAGCAACTTGGCTGTGTCAGCGTATGTGGATAATTGCAGGGTGATAGTCTACTTTCAGGTACCAAACTCCACCTAGACATCTGCTCTGCCCCTGCTGAGATCAGTCCTCAAAAAGGCCCTGAAGCTGGAGAATCTTGTCGAGAGGGTGTGGAGGACACAGTTGTTGCACTGATCTGCTGGGACCCAGAGGCAGCCTGAAGGATCTGTGCTCTCAAAAAAGCAGCAAATTGCAGGGCCTGGAGTATCAGCTAAGGATGGAGTCTGGGGAAACATTTGCCTACTGAAAGTCTCAGTGTTGTTGGAGGGAAGAGAAATGCACTGTTCAGCCTGTGCTGGACCTGCTGAGATAACTTGAGCCGATAGCACAAGGGCTGCAATGCACAGCCCTGTCAGAGAGAAAAGACACCCGTGCTGCCTCCCCTCCATTCCAGGTCGTGTTAGTGAGGTGGTGGCTGGGAAGGGTGACCAGGCAGGTCAGAGTTAGCCTGCCCAGTGTCCAGGTTACGTGGCACTAATCTCTTCAAATCCTGAAACAATGGGCTTGTATTTAAATCGCAAGCTCCTTAGCAGAGGATTATTCTTTGTCACATTTTCCCCTCCTACTCTTGGGACTTTACATGATCACAAAAGCATCTTTCCCACTTGCAGCATAAAAGCAGTGGCTTAAACTGCAGCAGCTGCAGCAGAGAAGATCTGAGCTCACCCTGCTCCTCAAGGAGCAGCGTTAACAGGATTTAATGTGCCACCTCCAAGGACTGCTGTCCCAAGAACTCCTCATTCTGAAGGTGCCACACTTGGTGTCAGCTATGCACCATTGCAGGACAGCAGCTCCACCCTGGCAGGGGAGCATGTAGGGTGACTCTCCCCTCTTCTCTCAGGAATAGCAGTAACAGTAAGGTGTCATTGGGCAGGGCAATGAAACAGGCAAGGAGCCTGAAATCTCTCTGCCAGGCACGGATTAGGCTGGAAATTAATATTTGGACTCTACATCTGCTTCCTCTTAAAAACAAAGACAAAAAAAATCCCCAACCCACACACATTTCTCAGCAGCTTGCCTTGTGAATGCTCAGTGATAACAAGATCTTGCTCCTTTCTCACCCCAAACCACCCCAGCTTCCCCTTACTGCTCATTGCCAAGTCTGTGTTAGTCTGCAAATAATGTGAAAGGTCTGAGTTCTCTGAGGCAGGTGTTTCTCACACTCCCTACCCACTGAGATCAGGACAATAGAGAATGGATATTAAATGCAAATTACTAACCTAGCCACAGTTCAAAATGAAAAGCAGCCCTTAGCAATGAGTAGGTATTGGCTTATTAACTACTCCAATTAGTATTGTTATAAATAAAGGCACAAAAATATGAAAATAGTTTTAATATTGTTTTCAACAATAGCAGTTGCTCAGTGACACTAAACCATGATAAAATAAAAACTTCAGCCCCTCAGGAACTAAATAGAAAACCAATAAATAATTAATTGCAGACCCAACAAAAATACGCTTGCTAATGTGTCATAAATAAACCCTCAAAGTGAGGACATATTGATGATTTATCAGATGCATGTCAAAGAGCAACACTTCTGGCAAGAGTCAGGTTTATTGCATATGAGCTGGGCATTTACTGTGGGACTGGGGGTAAAATCCCATCGTGTCCCAGGCAGTGCAGTGACACAGGCAGAGTGATGGCCTGTGCCCTTCCTCTTAGGCAGGCAGAAAAACCTTGTTCTGGCTCACTCAGCCAAATACCAAAGGATGGGAATCATGATTTTAATCTGCTAAAAAGATCCAGTCCTGGAGTTAGGAACTGGAGACTGTATTTTCACAGAGGTCCTGAGGCAATTTTGATGAGATAGTTATTATTTTATAAAGTAACCCAAAGGATTCAGTCAAGAAATCCTTTTATTTCCTCAGCTGATTCACTTTGCCTCCTTTAACTCAGTGGGGGAATAATGTTTGCCACCTTTCTTTAATCCTAGGATAGTTCAGTGAGTCCAAGCAAAATCACGACTACACCAGAAAACTGACCAAGTTTTCTTGACTGTGCAAGATGTACCTTAACAACTTTGTGTTGGGAAACACTGCTGGAGTTTCTTCAAACCAGCAGCATATCATCAGGCTGTAAGACTGGTATTTACCTGAACTCCACTTTACATATCTGTTCTTTTGCAGTCTTGGACCTTTAAAATCTTATGTTGTTCCTAACAAGAGAAGGACTTTCAAAAATTATTTTTGGTCTTCCCCTGTATGTTTACATATCTAAATAACTTAAAAGTTCAGCCTGAAGTAGTGTAAACAGTTTTGACACTCCTTGTCATTTATCACACAACTCGTGACTGTCTCAGTCTTTGATCCTGTGGGCTGAACACCCAGTGCATTGGCATTGCAACTGAAATTGGGGGATTGCACATGTGAAAACATTAAGGTACATTTATAAGTTCAGGAGACTCACTTTAGGGTCAGAGGATGTAATGTCATCACTGTATATACAAAATAATTTTTATCATGTCTTGTGAGGGGAACAAAGGCCATGGAAGGAGAAAAGTGAAACTTAAGGGCGTTTATTTTCACTGAGTACTGAGACAAAGGGAGAGTGCTCTACCATCAGCCTTAATCACCCTAGGGCCTTGTAAGGGAGCAACAGCAGCACTGCTGTGCAGCCTTTTTTCTGTCCTCTACTAATCTGTAGACGACTTTGGCTCAAAGAACAACCATGAAGAAGAAATATGGATCTAAATTTTAAAAAGTCTAATCAGCAGACAAGAAAATTGGTTCGGAGTGTATTTCTTGGTGGGAGAACATAAAGGAAATACTGTAATCTATGGTGTCTGCAGATGTCTGGGGAGCAGCACAGAACAGCACTACATAGCACAAAGGTTTAAATGTGGATATGTGAAATAATGGAAGTGTTCATAGGGCACACAAATCCAGCACAGGTTTTTCAGCACAAATCCTACATAACATTCAGTCTTTGGGAATACACCAGCCTGAGCTTGCTTGCTTCGCAGAGGGAAATCAGTGCAGTGAAAAATTGCACTGATCAGGATAACAATATCTGGCAAGACTGAATTCTCAAGACAGTCTGGGAAACTCCAGCCAAGGAAAATACTGTGGTCTACTTAAAAACAATGTGGTTTAAAGAACACAGACTGAAAAGCGCCTGTGCAATTCATCCATAACACAACCTAGCACCGACTGGATCCAGCTTCAGAAAAGCAGATGCCATCACTAGTGCAGAACAGGGGAAAGCTCTCTTACACAGTGTGCTGGGGCTGGTGAAAACTTATACGAGCTGAAATAAGGTCACCTAGTTTTCCTTTCTGGAACATAGTAAAAGTTATGAAAAATTGCCAATCAGGGTTTTGGAGTTTGGATTTAAATGAACCTCAATGAACTGGTTTTAAACCATGTGATAACTTCTTCCCATCTGCTGGTGGTTACTGGATAAGGTGACCAGTAACACGCCTTTACCCGCTTTCTGGGACATTCTTTGGCTCCCCCATGCTGTGACCATGGGCTATGAGGCCGTACCCTGCCTCCTCCACCTCAGTGCTTGGCTGTGCAAGGGGAAAACAGCCCTTGCTGCAGTTGGAAAATAGCTGCAGTTGGGGTGTTTTTTTTGTTTGTTCGTTTTCTTTTGTTCGGTTGGGTTTTTTAAACAACCTGGTATTCGAGCAGAACTTGTCACTAAGAAGAGTAGAGGGCAGTTTTCCTAGAGAGATGGAGCAGAAGAGATGGTCTGCCTTAGAAGTGAGCCTGTTAAAAATCATATGGCTGGAGGTTTTCAAGGCTCTGGAGGAAATGAAGCAATAAATCCAGCTGAAAATCAGAAGAGGCAAGTATCAGTGGACTTGTATGCCAATTCTTCATGGGCTAGACTGAAAAACTAAAGGAAAACAATTGAAGTAATGTAATATGTGGATTTGACAGAAACAATTTGTATATTCTGAATAATTGAAAGGAGTGATTTTGTTATGAGAAGAAATCTTATAACAAGATATGAGAGTAAAACCCTATCCCAAGCTTTGGGAGATTAAAATTGGATCAAATTTGGTGGTTTGGCACTGTCTCAAACTGAATAGCTTGGACCGGGAAAGGGGCCAGTAGAAGGTCTATTGCCAGGAGAAACAAAGAATGAGAGGTACACGGTGTAGCCAGTGAACATCAACTAGTGGCCCATGACAGCTTATGCTAAGGGATAAGCTGTGGGTTCTCAACATGTAAATATTCTTTGTCCTCCGAAGACCTTTATGTCTGTTCCCCAGCACTTGTCATGGGCTCCCCAAGCTCACTGAATGATCACAGTATCCTGTTTTAGTCAGAGGCTATAGGAATTAAAAATGTTCCTTGGCCAAAATTCACATGTTGTTATATTTTTAGGAAAGTCAAAACCAACAGGGAAGGAATTTAAAGCAAATATGGAGGAATGTTATTGCAATTTTTTTAAATCACACTAGTTAGGCTGTGCATAAGAAGGAAGCCAAGCAACCAGGATACAATCAAACATCTGTGCTGAATTGACAAAGAGGCCATTCAGCAGTGGGAATATGGTTGCTCCTGGCCTGATTAGGTCTTTATTCAAATACATTCCTATTTCCTTCAGCACAGTTGATGCTGTCATCGGAGGAAGCCCCAATTAATAAAGCTGAAAGCCTGAGCCTTCCTAAGTGAAACTCACCAATGCATGATGTGTTCAGGACAGGTTTACATAATCCATCTTCACATGCAAAAAAGCCTACTGCAGCATGGTGCTGAAGCTGACTCCTTGCGAATTCTCTCTCTGTCTCGCTCTTTTTTCATCTCAAGTATCAGGGCCAGATCCCAAATTTGTGGCTCATTTTCTGTTCTGTCTGCTTTTGTGAATCCCTGCTGCACTTTGCTTGGAAGGACTTGGTGCTGGTACAGCCTGACATCCTCCTGCACCAGCAAAACCAGTAGCCTTCAGGGATGCCCTGAGTATTAAGGCTGCAGGTGCCAAGAGCCTTGTTGCCAAGGCTGGCTCTGCTTTTTCTGCAGGCCAGTGGGTAATCCTGCATGCCACAAGGCAGGGTGCTGGACAGGAGCTTTGACCAAATTGAGAGGACAGTGTGATTGATTTTTGTCATTCTCTGCCCTTCCTAGCAACCCCAGGCGAAGGAGATGCTCTGAAAAAAACCCCAAACCCTTCAGAGCTATCTCTGTTGGAGTCAGCCTGGGGACAATATTACAGTGGCTGCTCAGCCCCCTGTCCAGGCTCCCTCCCTGGAGTGCTGCCTCAGCAAACCCATGAGCAACAGTTTGGCACAACCAGGACGGATCAATAGGGTGAAGAATACATTGCTGAGGGCACAAACATACCAGGGGCAGTTTTACTTTGGACTAGACATAATGCCATGGTTTAACCCCAGCCAGCAACCATGTACCTCACAACTGCTCATTCCCTCTGGGTGGGCTGGGGGAGAGAATTGGAAGAGTAGCAGTCAATGTCCCTCCTCTTCCTTCTGCTTCCCCCTAGTTTGTATGCTCAGCATGACAACATTTGGTCTGAGGTATCCCTTTGGCCAACTGGGATCAGCTGTCCCAGCTGTGTCCCCACCCATCTCCTTGTGCGCCCTCAGCCCAGTGGCTGGTGGGGTGATGAAAGTGGCAGAAAGGTCTTGACTCTGTGTAAATTCTGCTCAGCAATAACCAAAACATCCCTGAGTTATCAACACAGTTTCCAGCACAAATCCAAAGCACAGCCCCATACCAGCTACTGTGAAGAACATTAACTCTTAGCCCAGCACCTATAAGTCTGGTGTCCTGAACCAAACATCCCCAATGTCAGCACAGCCACAGCAAAGTCCTGATTCAAGTTGCCAAATTTCAGGCATTGAAGAGAAATCCTGTACTTTTCTCTCTGGAGCCTCTCTCTCTATATTGACTTCCAGGGAACAGAATGCACTGAATCTCCATCTTAGCTTAAAGTTCAGTGCCTTGAGTCTTGCCCTGCTCCATGGACCTACTCCCACTTAAAATAGGTTCTCTCAGCATTTTAGACATATCACATGAACTTTCTTTTTTGTTTTGATGCTTGACCTTCTTCTTATTTTGTACTGTCCTTATTCATAAAGTAAAAATAACAAACCAGACTAAAAATTTGCTCCCTGCCATTGAACTCTCCCTTATATCTCAAAGGACTGTTAATAAAAAAAGGAAGCTTTCCAAGCAGCAAAAACCATAAGTTTTCAGACTTCCTTTTTTGTTGCTTATTAAGACTTCCGACAGTCTTTTATTTTTATTTTTTTAATATCCTTTTTCCTTCCATTGTCTTGCATCTCTCAGTTGTTTTTATATTTAAAGCATGTGTGTCCCAAATATGATTTTATGGCGACGCATTTTGTCCTGACCTGCGTTCTTGTTTGTTTTCTTCTTTTGCATTCAAGAATTTTCCTCCATACTTTGCCTTATTTAAATGGCTGTGGGAAAGCAGTGCAGCTAATAAGACACATCTGACGCTTTTTCCTGTCGAAGGGTAAGCCCAGCTGTGAAGCTTGAGCAGCTTGAGCTGTACAGAGCTCACTAACCTCACCCTTTGGAAGCAGTGCACTACAATTACTGAAGCAGCTGTAAGTAGAGGGGCTAAGAGGCGGCTTTGAGCTCCCTCCACAGCACCAGGGCCAGGCTTGAACAGTGGGAAAGCACTCCAGACACTGGAGAAGGAAGGATACAGCACAGCCCTCCTCTGTTACAGATCTGTGCTACCTGCTCTCTTCTAAGATAGTGGGCTGCTTTCCCCACCTTTTTTTTTCCTTCTCTCCCTCTATGCCCTGGCACCAGAGATTCGAGTCCCTTTTCTCCCATGTTTTTTGCTTCACGATGCCTCTTGCAGCAGGATTCCTGAGCAACAGCAGCTCAGTAATATTCATGTCTAACTGTCTATTTGAAAAGCATCACTGTTCCAAACTATATAAATAATCCAAGGATTTGCTGTAGAGCATTTGAACTCTGACCAAGATATTTGTTGCTATTATCTAGGCTTTGTTTTTTACTGCTAATATAACACGATTCTCTTGGATATGGAGTTTTGTGGGCTTGCTCTCTGCCAAGAATCACAGAGACTGATGCTCTGATACTTTTCTTCTGCCAGTTCTGAAAGTCTTCTTTTCCCTTAACTTTCATTTACATCTCTTCTGATCAACCTGCATATTCTTTTCTTAGAAGGGTTCCAAATCAGGATGGTATGAATTAGCTAGCCTGTGCTGATTTATTTTGGGTAAGAATTAGCTCACTGTGGAAGTTCACAGCTGGCTGGGAAAAATCTGCCAGACTGGCACTTTTCAGTAATAAATCACCTGGCTGAGTTTGTCTTCTCAGTCTTCGAACTACAAAGCCCACATAAGTGTTTAGGTCAGGAAGTTGAACTTGTCTTTTGAAGGTTTTGGTCCTTCAGTGCTCAGGCTGGGGATTTCCCTTTGCATGGTGACCTCCTGAGTATTCCCTCAAATATCTGATCGTGGAGGCACCTGCCCTTCATTTTGCATAATGTATGTGAAGGTATGAGTTGATATTTTCTACATTTTCCCACAAGATGGCACAATTTTCCTATGAACAGTGCATGCTAAAACATGGAATGCTTTCTGCTCTGACAGTAATGCAAGGAATTGAAATACTCTGCAGAAATCAGGTGCTTTATTTTGCTCAGAATTCATTGATTTACTCTGAGTGGTTGTCCTGGAGAATTCTGCTTTCTCTCTCAACTTCTCGGTCTCCTCTCATCGCTTCTTCTGCAAGTCCTAAGAGGACCTGTGTCCATGCCATGGCAAGGTGGGTTCCCCACAGCATTGTGTTAGTGGCATGAAAATGTCTACAAGAAATCTCAGATACTGTTTTTCCATTTGGAATGGGAGAAAAATAGAATATTTCATAGGATACTAGGTCTTTGACACTGTTTTGGATAAGGTACTAACCGAGGTCACACGCATTGAGTAGCCCTGTCACAGAAAATAGAGAACCCCACAGTAGCATCAGTACTCAAGAGAGTGAGCTGCTACATCCCCTTACCCCTCTGCTCACATTAACAGTTTATTCCACTTTTCTCCTCCTTTAGTCTCAATAAAGAATAATTTTCCCTGGGAAAAAAAAAAGTCAATTACATCAAGTGAGAAGGAATTATTTTAAGTAGAAGGAAAGAGAGAAAGAAGGAGATAATATTTCAGTACCCTGCCCAGTGCCTGAGTATATTGAGTCAATTTGTTCAGGAGCTGGAGGAGAAGGACCCGAGAGAAGCAGGCAGATAACCAGCTGCTCTCCTGTTGTCTGCAAGTATTTTTTCCCCTCAGACCTAATAAAAGGCACTGAAAAGCAGGCACAGGATTCAGGACTGGTGCTTTTCCTTTTTTCTTGCACACCATAAACTTGTCTTCTCTTCCTTAAAGATTGCTGTGGATTGTTTTTGGAACAAAACACATGCTGACCTGCTGCAACAAGTTTCAATGTTAGAGGCTCAGCACTGCTCCTCTCTGGGTAGGAATGTCCTGTTCCTGTGCCTCTGTCATGCCAGTGCATCCCTTCTCCCAGACAGAATGACTGCAGGACATAATCATCTATTCAGAAATATGTTCCACTTGAACCCTTTAAATCCTATTATGTCAGAATTCCCATGGCTTATTTCTCATGCTCCATTACAGGCCAGACTCCTTTATCCCACCCTGAACTTCCCCTAGGTCACTGCAGCTCCATCCCAAAGCAAGTGGCAGCCAGGAGCCTGCAGCACCACTGGCAGAGGTATGCTCATTTTGAATTGGCTTCAAACAAAACCCCAACAGAGTTCAGCAAGACAAACATTCTAATTTGGGAACGTCAACATTGTTCATTTCAGTCAAAAATGTTAAAATATGTCAGCTTTCCAAGACGTTATTTTAGAAAATGATAAAACACCAGCAGTTCCTCTGGAATGGAAATTGTGATTTACAGTCTGGCTTGTCTGTAGGCAAAGAGAACCAGTGTGCGAACGAGATAGAAAATGACCTCTTGAGCCAAACCGAGGGGAGGAATGTTAAAGCACTTTGCTGTTCAAGGCCTTCACTACTGAAGGACAAATCTGGAAGACAGCACTCAAGGAACCAATTCATGTGCCCAATGCCACATGATAAGATGATGGGGACACTTCAGGTTTTCATAGCCTCTGGCACTTATATGCCACCGCTATACAACCCCCTAAATATTTCTTTGAGGTGAATGATTATGATTGAGCAGCCTAAGAGTGATGCAACATCCCTTCCTCACCCTCACAAGCCTGCCAGTCAGGCAGAGATCAACAGAACAAGGAAGTTCTGTCCTTCACTGATTGCTTCACAGAACACTCAAAGCCTTGCTCTTGCTAAATTGTCATCTTCTATCTCACTACTTGCATTTTCTCAGGGGTTTAAAGACTTTTCCTGTTGGTATTTTAGTCTGAAGTTATTTGGATAACTAAAACTATCTGAGTAATTCCATGTCTCTCTTCGTTCCAGTCTTCTGTTGCAAGGCTTTAGTTACCTTTCTGCTACTGCATGACCTTTCCCAGCAAGCTCTTCAGAAGAACAGTGTTTGTGGGAGGATAAGATGCCATTTCTAAGACAGACTTTAAGAGATGTTGTTGGGGGTTGATAATTTTTCAGTCACCCTAAACAGTCTTTCCTTCCTGCTCTTCTTCATTCTAATCACTTGGGATTTAAATGGATTCAAGTCACGGAGAGATAAAAGAATGAATGTGATGGCAACATTTTGTCTCCTGTGTCTCTAGCACAAGCGAGCTTCCTCCTGTGCGAGGTTGTTCTTTTCAGGGGGAGGAAGGACAAGGCGATATTTTTTTTGTTTTGTTTTGCTCAGTATCCAAATGCCAAATAATGAACCTCATGTGCTACCAACACAAGGATCCCGAGCACAGAGTTAACAGGGTTTCATCCAGCAGTGTAGTTGGAGGAAAGGGCTCCAATTCTTGCAGCCATCACTTAGACATGTGACACTGGACCCGATAATTTCCCTGCAGCTGGTGGGAGCCAACCTCCAGATCTCCTTGCTGCTTTTAATAACAGAACGAGGAAATCTCTCTGTAGAGAGAACTTTAGAGACAAAATGCTTAAACACAAAGAAGAGTGATCAGATTCTTGACCTCAGGCCAGTTTGCAGGGTGGAGAATTAGGTCCATGCTGAGATCTGAGAGTCACATAATGAAGCAACTAGAAAGGCACTTAGCAAAACAAATAGACTTTGCCAAACTGGGGAAATAAAGCAGTCCCAAGTGAAGCTCGTGGAGCATGAATGATGCATTGGCACTGTCAGCTTGGTAGAGCATCCAGTGTACTGTATTAAATATATTTGAGACAGAAGATGGCAAGAAACTTGATTTCAGAGAGTGCAAAACATCACCTAATGTGGTGACTAAATTAATGACTTAATTTTACAAATGGGAAGACCTCACTGGATAACCTCATTTTATCTGAGTGTTCAAGAGCAGGCACCATTCACTCAAATTACATGTAGGCACACTTGGGCATTGCTGTAGCAAAAGATGTGTGGATGTGGGGTGGATGAGTTGGATGTGTGGCCACTTGACAGCACAGAAACCCTGGGAAGAGCTCTACTTCCACACTGTCACCTCAGAAGGCAAACCCTAAGTCACTGCAGCGCTGAAATTTTCATCCACGTTTAGAGCACTGTGTTGTACCACTGATAGTTTCTAGTTATTATTAATGTTGCGTTTGTCTGGAAGGAAAATGTGCTGATATGAAGCTTCAATAACCTTATTGCAAAAGCCAGTTGTGCTCAGCTGAGCTGCCTAAAGTTGGTATCACACAAAGTTTATTATTTGGCATTTGGATACTGAATAAAACAAACCACACCCAGGTGACATCTCAATTTTTCCACTGTGACTCCAACTTTGCCAGGAAGAAGACTAAAACTGTGTGTAATAAAAACAGTGCCATCCCTTTTTGACATAGTTGTGAATATTAATAACTAAACAACATTATATTGGGCATACAAATCAGCACTTTCTGACGTGCAGAGAGAATAGATTGCCTAAAGTTTGCAATTCACTAAGATAAATTTGGGTCTCCACTAAAGGGCACCTCAGTAATGTAAATGGTAATGCTTCTCTCTGTGGATTTTACCTTTAAAGAGTAAACATTTCCGATTTTTCTGTCCCTCCATAGACTGAGGAATATTCATTAACATACAGCTCTTATTGTTCCCATCAGATGCTCACTCTCAGAGCTGCTCTAACTAGGGTTGTAGTGCAACTAAATGAAATTTATGCATTTGAGAATATATTCCAGCTGTTGGGTTTTGTTTGGTTGAGTTTTTTTCAAGTTAACTTTCTAGAACCAATCAGTCAAAAAGAAAGAAAATAAAAAAAGGGGTTGGTGTAGCAGCAAATCCTTTGCATTGAAACATCCCTAATGTAATAATCTAGACCTCAGCCCAAATGCTAATCCAGGCTTGTACTGTCCCAGTGGGGAAACTTTAGCAATATTGCAGAAACTGTGGTGAAAATCTTATGAAGGGGAGAATATCTCATGTGCTGAAAAAGGTAAAGTTGCTTTGGGCTTTGAAATTATTGCTTTTTCTGCTTTTTAATATTAGAAATATCCAAGACAATGCAGATATTTCTCTCTCTCTGCTGCTGTTAAGGTGGGATATGAAAATCTATCAATGTCTTGCCTGCAAATTTCTCATTTGTGAAACTCATATCAATTCTGTGTCCAATGAACACCTTTGAGTTCCATTGCTAACAATGATAAAAAAATACAGATTTCTCTTTCACGGTAATTTTGAGCATACAAAACTGCATATAAAAAGAAATACATTGTTGTATTTCCTATGCTCAAAGAAATGTTTAAATTCCAGAGAAATAACAATATTTTGTTGTTGTTTTGAAATGGAATTAAAGTCAAGCGTTGTGCTCTCTTGCAGAGCACTCAATAGAACAAAGAGACGAGCTACAGCAGGTTGCCTTTGACATCCTTCTTGAAAAGTCAAGGTTTAACCTCCAGGATTTTATTTTTCATCTTCTGGTCCTTTGAGGAGGGTTTTTATAATTTACTTTCCGCTGCCAATATGGTTAAAGATTATTAATGGTGATGTTAGCAAGAGATAATATACAGTGTTTTAGTTTGGGTGGGGTTTTCTTGTCTTGGTAAGGATTTTTGCTTCTGATAATTGTTTTAAATTTGATAATTGTGCATTTCCTGATTCACTCAAAAACAGACAAGAAGAGCCTGAGCCTTTTATTTTCTTTTAATTTATATGAATGTGTAGCCCTAGACACTCCTTTAAAATCAATAAGCTGAAAGAAGGACAAGTAAGGTAGAAAAGGAAATAATTAAATAATCCAGAGAGATGGAAAGCAAGGCATAGTGAAGGCCTTATGTTATAAAGTTACATTTATTTTGGGCAGTTATGACTAACCCTGAGTAATAGGATAGGAGGGAAAACAGGATTTCTCCTGGCTCTGTAGTGTTGACAGGCAGCACTTTAGCTTCCTTGGAGATGTATAACCTGGAACTGAAAGTCAGAATTTTCAAGGATATTCTTAGAACTGAGCACTTAGTCCCAAGGGAAATTCCTGACCCCTCATTGCTTATTATATGCATATTCAGCTCCCACTTTTCCTGGTGCCAAATCAGAGAATTTAATCTCTATTTCAGCTGCAATATATCCTTGATTTAATCAGCAGTTCTATGGATTATACAAGGACAATAACAGTCTTGAAGGTGTTCAGTATTTTGGTCTTGATCTGGCAAAAGCATTAAGTGGAGTCTTATCTTCAGCATGGACACAGTTTCCATGAAACAAGCCCATTGTTTCTGCACACAAGACATTTGCTCTTTTGGAGTCAGCAGCAGCCTCCAGGGAAGGAAAGACAAGAGGAAGAGAGAGGGAAGCAAGCACAGTGCCTGGGAGCACCATATAAAACAACACTCACTGTGCGTTCAGGAATTTGGGAGCCCATCTGCCACCAGCCAAAGGCCTGATTTCTCTCTAACACATACAACTTGCTGTATGATTTTGCAAAGCATGGATTATTTTGGCAGTTTCTGACCTGCTTCCCAGAAGGCTTTTTTGCAAATCCAGACATTGAGAACAGGCGGGCGCTCTCGATGCTCTCGGGCGCTGGAGACATCCTCTGTTGAGACTAGAAACACTCCTACAGGAAAATCTGCTAGGTAGCCTAGTTTTGGAAAACCAAAAAAAGTCTGTCACGGTTTGAAATTATTTTTTGTCATTTCACATGATTTGAGATGGTTCAAGAGTGCTGTGAAATGATTACTCAGAGCTGTCCATCCTGGCCCGACAGTAACGTACAGCTCTGTGCTGACGGAGCCAAACCTGTGGAGTGCCAGGGAAGTACCAGCCGAGGAGCAGCTGGGCTAAGGGCCTGCAGCAAGGTGACAGTGGGAGGATCAAATGTGAGTTACCTGACCTAGTGCTGCTCACAGAGACAAGGATTTCTGACTCTGAGAGTGATGCCTCTCTACACAGCCACAAGTGAGACTGAATAGCTTCACTGAGGTCTCAGGTGTAGATGAAGAGTATCCCATGCCATGGAGCTGAGATTTTGTGGGTGTCTACTTAGGTTATTATTCTGCTGGAAAGAGAGAAGAAATCACACACAAGGACTAAAGAGCAAAGACAGACTTTTTATATGTGTTCCTGGAGTATCTCGTCGTATAACCTTTACGCTTCTTCTTATAAAAGGAGATAGGATACAGCCTGGCTCTGTCAGAGAGCTTTAAAAATAATTTGATTTTAATCTCTGCTACTGTCCTACCTAAAAAATGGACTGACTGTCAGAAAAGAAAGAGTCCACAGGACTTTGAACTGCAGCAATCATTACTGTATTAATAAAACAAAAGATCAAAGTGGCAGCACTGAGAAACACAGAGAAAATTGTGAATAGGCTGATGTAGGTATGAATCGTGCCACAAGATTCCAGTAAGGCTCCTAACAAAGGTACAAGAGCCACAGACCAAGGCACAGATACTTAAAGGCAGCAGAATTGAGAAAAATTAGCAGATGCAGCCCAGTATATCCAAGGCATTGTGGTAATTTCACGAAATGGGCTTAAATTAGGAGGGAAGGATACACAGCCACAACCCTTCCTTTGTCTCTTTCTTACTTTTGGGGGGGTGAGAGAGCACTGCCTTATTGCATTTGCCATTTCCAAGCCTGGACATATAAACTCCCTCTAGTACAAAGGGTGAAGAGCATGAAGACCGAAGTGATATTTCACTGTTAGGTACAATACCTGCTCCTCCTTGCAGACGAGTAGTCAGGAGATGCTAATTCATGTCTCAGTCACACATTTCAGTCCACCAATTTGCCCATCCTGCTCTGCAGTAAACAAACCCAGATTCTGCTGGGGTGAGCAGCTGCAGAAAAACCCAGACAGCTGTGTGCACACAGTGAGGCTCTGTGCTACAGTCTGTGCTGGACTGCTCTGGGTGGTTCTCCTGGGTGAAGCCTCTGGATTTCTGCAGAATTCATCTTGTGAGTTAAATATAAAATGGGAGGCCACTGCATGTCAAATGGTTTTAAAAAGGAGTTTAAAACTCTGTTATTTTATTGGTTCTTTTTTTTTTTTTAAATTTATTATCCTCTCAAGTTTGTAGCAGGACTCAGGGTCAAACAAAATTCATGTCAGATGAGTGGGACAGCAGAAAATCAGGGAGAACCAGTCCTGTGGACACTGATGGAAGGAAATAAGAAGGGAGAGTCTTGGGAGTAACTTGAAAGTTTTCACTCAAAGTCCCTAGATTTAAACAGAAAAATTTGCAAGTGACAGGCAACTGCTCCAGGTGTTAGGCATGCTGATGACTTACCACCTCCAGATGCACCCTGCCCTGTTCTCAGCTCTTGCACAGGCAGAAGGCAAGACTAGAACAATTTAGTAGTGAACCAATTGCTGATACGCTGAGATTTCTCCATAACAAAACTTCACCATCCCTCTATAGGTCACTACTCTGCTATTGGTGGCCTTTCAGACCACGTCTCCCCTCTGCCTTCTAGGTGGAAAAAAACCATGGAGACCCTAAGAGACGAGGATCATAAACTTCTTTCCTATGGGTTTGTCCTAGAGCAGGACAGAGAGAACTCATGAGCACCTTTAAATTGCTCCAAGATGAACACAGTGGCAGCTTGTTCTTTCCAAAGTTAGCTGTGCTGAGTTGCTCTTTTTTCTCAGACAGAAGAAAAGTGTTGCTCATTGTCAGTGTTGTTCATTGTTACTGGTACAAAAGCTCATCTCAGAGCTCTGGCAGCTTTTGCAACGTTATCACAATTTTTCATGTAACTGGTATTTGGTTGCATAAGGTAGAACTACAGTAGGAGCAGTGAAGCTTTTAAAGCAGAGTTGTCTAGTATATAGGCTCTTTTGACCTCCTTTACATAGTTTAGTCTTACTTAATGGAGTTTTTCTGGGTGCTCAAATATGAACATCTTATATTTAAAAAATAAAGGAAGAACATTTCATTTAGAACTGAATGTGTGGGCTGGTACCCGAGCTGAGAAATAAATCATTATATTATTGTTGTCATTCTTCTTAGACCCAGGAGATTTAGTGTGTAAGCTGTATTTTAAAAGTTAACAAATTTTCATATAGAAGTATAAGGTAAGATGTTTAAACAGCTTTAACACAAAGAACTGCATAGAAGCATTATTCAAAACATTATTGATGGAAAAATTATCATTGCCCCAGAAATAGCTCCTTGGAATATATTTTCCCTTCTCTGGAAGCAGGAATATTGAACATCTTTTATCATAATCAACAGTAGTTTTCACCATTTTGGTGAGGAACAATCACCTTAAATTCTGAATGATCCAATTCTTGTGCCTGTTTCTCATATCACTCTGGCATAATTACACTTGCAGAGTGATGAAAACACAGCTTTGTGAGGTTATTGTCTCTGAAGTAATTGCTATTTACCCTGGGATATAAAACTTAAATCACATCCTTTCTGACATCGCATCACCCACAATAAGAGACTATGCAATCACAAGCAAATGAACAAATCTGATGGGTAGTCAGACGAACCAAGCCTCCAACTTCAGCTTTGTGTCTCATCTTCATTTCCCAAAACCATTCTAAATACAGAAAAAGGTGTCAAGTTACCAACGTGCTGAAAATAGAAGCCCTCAAAGCTCCAAGTCAAAAAAACCCTACAAACACAATCAAGTGACCTTGTGACGTCCCTTCCAGCCCAGCCCAACTTGGCCTGGCCTACCCCAAGACAGTGAGAGCTGGGTTTCCTAATACTGCAGGTTTTGTGAATACACAGGCAGTAGCATAAGTTATAAAACCGAAGCTGTGTGCAGTGATGGGAGACAATTTTTTTAATAAAGCTCTTAATAGGGCCAGTGGAGTGATGGAATTATAGCTGGCACAGTTTCTTGCAAGTGTTTACTTTCACAAGCCAAGTGTTTTTGTTAAGACAAATTGTGTCAAGCAGCAGGTTCAGCCCACATACTTGTCTATTCCCTGAGGATCCGAGGGCTGGCCCTGATATCCAAAGGAGGTCAGAAGAAAATTTCCATCTCTACGTTCTCTTGCTGCTTTTAAAAAGCGAAGAAGAGAAAAAGGGACACCACGGAATTCCCAGCAAGTGATGCCTGTGTGGCTTTCACCCGGGCCAGCAAAGTGCAGACCCGAGGAGCCCTGTGTGTGCAGCCTGGGGTGTTGGGTAGTGCAGCTGGGGCTGGTGTGCCAGCAACCTCCCTGGAAGCTGAGGGACACACAGAGCGAAATCAAAGACGGCCAGAAGGGACTCAGAGCTTTCATCAGTAACGTGAGACTGCCAAGGACATAGCTCTGGATGACACACCTAGGGTTATTTTAGCAAATGAGTGTTTCCACTGCAATGTGGATGCGCACAAAGACGCGACAGTCTCAAGGAAAACAGCGTGACTCGATTATAGCACTACGGACAAGATAGGTGTTATTGAATTGTATAGCTGCATGAATCACAAGGTAAACTATCCCACATTTCTTATAAAAGAGCTTCAACTTCATAACCAGTAAGAAACACTTTTCCCATTTCCTGTTCTCATTCTAACATAATTTGTATGGTAACAGAGCACTGAGGCCTCAATCAGGAAGGCGACGCGCTGTACCGAGCGCGGAACAACACAGGGATTGTTCCAATGCCATGTTGTAACAACTCTTCCCTGAGAACAATTTTATGGGCAGTGAAATGCTACCATCAGGACACAGAACCTATCAAATAGGTTCCCAAGTTGGGAGAAAACAGCCTAAATGTATTTTCAGCTAAAGTACGGGAAGCAATAGGCTCTTGTTAAAACTTGCCTCACAAAAAGTAGGCATGATTCTCTTGTCTGTGTGATGAAGCTGTCCAACACATTTTTTGGGATAATAAATTAGCACTCCTTAGTGCAAATCATAATATATTGTTATGTGCAATGACACAGGCACAGCTGAACTGAGGAATGGCTCAGACACTGAAGACACTGGCCCTTCCCAGTCTCGTCTCTTGTTCTGGGAATCAATTTAGAGACTGATTGATTTTCCTGGGCTACAGGCAGGTTGCAGGCAGAGAGCTTTTGCCACTGTTATTTGTTTGGCTGGTTTTTAGTTACATCTTTTTGCCTTTCCTTCCTCTTTCTTCAGCACCTCCAGGGCTGCTAAGGCAGAGGAAGGAAAGCAGCGTCCTGAGAAGCTTCTTACCAAGAAGGGGCTGTGTCCTGGAGTTTGGGTTGGATGCTAACATGCAGAAGTTGCTCCTCTGTGTGTGGGTAGCTATTTTTCTTTCTTTATGTTAGTCAGACTGTTTTAATCTTTTCAATAGTAATGTTGTGTACAAGATTTTTTTTTTTTTTTTTTCTATTAAAGCAGCTGGACCATAAATGCAAGGAGAAGATAAAGGAAATGGTTTTTTATATAGTTCTTGATATAATTTTATTGTAATAACACTCAGATTGCTATGTTTGACAAAGAAAATATATATTTATATGGGAGGAAAAAACACAAGCAGGGCAGGAAAGGTGGCTAAGGAGAGTGATGAATTTAAAATGCTTGGCTTAATCTGAGAGGGTGGGAATAGGTAAGACAGAAATTGCAGGCTTGACTGATTTCTTCCCTGGATACCTGACATGAGAAGCAGTGTTGGCTACAGCCCAGTTAGTGGGACCATTTCACAGTTTGACTGCAAGCCAAAAGAGCCTCTTGTGTTTCTGTGCCCCATTTGGTTTGTTGCCACAAATAGAGAATACAGCAGCCAGCAAACATCCAGCAACGTTGACCTCCCTCCTGCAGCTGCTTTGTGGCAGCATCAGCAGATGGGGGCTTTGCTTTTTGGTGTAAATGTAGAGAGCTACTGGAACGATGGAGTAATATTTTTACTGTTTTGTCACACAAGCATATTTGGAGGCATATGGGGGACATGATCTGCTTACTCCTGTGTCTGTTATCTATTAATTTATGCAACACCTGCTGAAGAGAACGGTGAGATTAATTTTGCTTCAGTCTAAATGCCTGCCAGGTATTCCCCCTGGACTCTTTTCATGCTTGCTGGAGAGAATTCGACATTTTTAGTGGGCAGATTGTCTTGATCTCCTTAAATGTCCCCTTGAGTTTAAATGAGTTAGTCAGTGTCCTTTTCTCTCCCTTGACTTCTCAGGGTGGTTAGATAAAGAGCCCAGACATAAGTGTCTATGCTGTAAACAGCTTAAATGAGATCCCACAGAAGATGTCTGGACCTGACAGAACCATGATGCATCCATAAGCATCGCTCCTGCGGTCAGTGGTAGCCTTGTCTCCCCTGGTGAAATGGTTGCAAGAAGTATTTTTCAGGAAGACTTGGATCATGACAATAATACCTACCAAAAAAAGTGGGAGTTTAATGGGCAATCCTTTCTGATTACTAGATTAATGCTAATAATACTAATGCTAATAATAATGTGCCTTGGCTTGCTATCTTCTCAGTTTGGTGTTTTCCCTGCAACAAGCCTTTATTTAGATCTTCTGTCACTATAAAGTCAGAATGTGAACAATTTGTTTACAGAACTGAAGACACATGTTAAGGAGAAAAACAAACCAACTAACATTCAGAATACAGTTAAATCTCCTGGTTCAGCTTGGTTTTATATCTTATGTGGAAGGCAAATATGGAGAGAGCATCTGTGCTGGACTCACATACAACTTCACGCAAAAAATATTATTTCTCCAAGTTACCAACTAAAAGAGACATTCCAGTGTCTTCATTTCCATCTTTAAAGGGACATTTTGTTCCCTTTTGAGGGCAAATGTATTTCAGAGATGTTTCAGCTCTCTTTTCTGCCCTTGTTATTTCAATAATCACAAAGTTTCGTGGTCTTTTCGGCAGCTGGCAGACACACAGGGCAGGAGTAATGAGATATCTTCTTGCTTACTTCAGAACCAACCTCTTATGAATAACAGAGGATGTCAGAATTCCAGGGTTTATATTTTGTTCTAAATATCTTTTTCAGAAAGCAAGACTAATTGAAACTCTGTATCACAAGAGTTTTGTTCCATCACCAGCAGTTCCTTGTTGCAGATCAGAAAGGCTTTATGTGGCCAGTGTGTGACACGTTACTGTACGCTGCACTTCTGGATTCATCACATCACATCACACACAACAGGGCCAAGACCTGTATTAGTTAATTTGCAAAAAAGCACATATTCCATTTAGGCTGGAAAAAATACCTGACAAAATGAAGTCCCATAATGTTCAGAATGTAATTCCATTTTGTTTCCATCCACAAAGTTTTTCCCCTTTCCCCGAGGTGAAGGGAAAGATCTGCACAACTCTAACAATCACTTTATTTCTACTTCAGCATTTTGATTGCTGCGTTTTGTCCACCTCTCAAACGACGTCAATGGGGTCACCTGTGTTTGATCATTAGAGGGAATGCATGTCCTTATCTGCATCCCACACTTGACGAAGTGTAGGCCTCTTCATCAGGCTGGACGTGATTAATTCAGTAGGAGCATCCTCTTCTTGATGTCAAGGAAAGAAAGGTCAGTGCCAGCAATTGCTGATTAAGTTTAGCAAAGTGGGGAAAGAAGATTAGCAGGATTGAGCTTTGTCACCTCTTGCTTTTTTGGTTCAAGTCTTCAGTGAATGAAAAATCATCTGTGCCTGATTAGAATTCATGTCTGTTAGAACATATTTCAAAGAGACAGTAACTTCTTCATGGCCCAGGCTGAAGTAAGCCTGAAAAATTCACCTCTCTTTACAGGCAGTTCAACAAAGACAAATGAACATTGATGAGTCTGGAAGATTATTAGTTCAGGGGAAGTCAGTGAGAAACTTTTCCTGGAGTTTAACTGCAGTCAAGGATTCTTAAGGATGCTGTGGATTTTGACTGCCACTTCTCTACTACCTCCCATGAATAGCATATGAAAGTGGTGCAGGGAAAGCCTTCTTTAATGACAGCTAGAAGTCCAGGCTTCTTTTTGTTTAATTTGGTTTTTCCATTACCAGGGAGATAAGACCTGGTTATTTCATATTTCACATATTTTTTGAGGAGTGTGAAAAGTCAGCTAGATCCCTTCAAGAAATAAAGCTTATAAAGTAGGAAGAGAGAGAAACATCAACAATATTAAGCCTGCAAAAGTCAAGCTCATTTCTCACGATCAGTTGTATAAGTAAACTTCGGCACAATATTTTTAGGGAAAATATGATATACAGGAAGAGTGCTCATGGAAGCCGGCCTATCTAAGATAATCTGCCTGATACTCAAGAGATTTATTAGCAAATTGCACAGCACGAGAGATTGTTGCTGTAGTGTTACTGTACTTTACTTTTGTTAGATATTGACTGATTGCAGTGTTGGTTCATTGCCCCCAAAGAACAGAGAAATCGGAAAAGAGAGGCAGCATTCTGCTTTTCTTGAAAGAGACCTCATTTTCTCTCTGTAGGCTCTAGAAATGTGAACAACAAAAGAAAAAGAGAAAATTGAAAATAGGAAGACATCATAGTTCAAGTTCCATGTGTAAATTGTTAGTTATTTGTACAGTTTTACTTACAGCAACAGTAAAATGCTGAGAAAAAATCCCAGAGGACAAACTCCAAAGTTTTCCCTATGGAATTCTTAACCTGACATAGAAAGCCTGCAATATCTCACAAGCTGCACATGTGAGAGCGAATACCATGTATAAAATGTTAAATGGGAAATAGATATTTCAGTGACCTGTGGCAGTCACTTCTTCCAAGCAAGCCTACAGCTCCAGTGACACCATGGTGGCTACTCTAATGTAGCTACCCCATCTCTCATCTTAGGGGAACTGCTGATGTGATTCCCTTCCATCAGACAGGAAAACGTAGTCACGTGTCCTAAGGCAGAAGCAGCAGTGGTGAAGGAAGGAAAGATACTGAGCGCTACTCACATTCATGAAGTGCTGGTTCCCATAGAATCATCTGGAAGGCATGTGCTTGGACTACTGTTAGTGTTGTCATCATTTTAGAATGGAGCATTTCCCTGTGCTCCTTGGAACCTGCAAAAAGAGCAGAGGTGGGAGCATCTGGCTACTTCTGCTGACAGTCAAATCCTGTTTGACCAGCTCTAGACACAAGTGATGTGACCTAAGCAGGAATAACAGAACTACCTATGAGAAATTTGGAAATTGGACTCAGATAAAAGCTTCTGGGAGCTAAAACTCTGCAAAAATAATTCCTTTTGTTTTAGCAATTTCTTTACTCTTTTCCCCTATCTGGGACTGTAGTGTCACATTTTACATCAGTTTGTCTTCCTTGTGTGTATTATAATTCACAAACACATAACTCAAATAACCAGGTAGAATGAGTCACTTTTCACCATTGGCCATGTCCAAATGCCTGATTCCATCTCTCATTAAAGAACAGTTGTGAACAGGAGAGCTTATGAATATTACCATAAGGACTTAAAGGAATTTCTTTCTCTTGGCATCACAAAAAAAGAACTTCATACTGTATTGAAGAAATCTCTACATTTGGAAGCTCACAAAGTCAAGGATATGTGCAGATTACAGAAACAATGTGACAAATTCACAGAAAAATTCTCCCTTCAGTCTTTCCCCATTCCCTGTCTCTGCTCTCTACCATTGGGCTTCACTCTGAGAATTCAAAAAGACTTCCTTTCAGAGAACAGAAAAAGAGCAAGCAGTTCTTGTCCTGAATGGCTCTCTACACTCAGCTGTCTGTGAAAGGATGTGCAACCCTTCACAAGATTGGAATTACATTTCCTTAGAGTCCCTGCTTTGAAATAGGCACAGCACATTTAAGGCTAAACCCAAACTTTGGAGCAGTATCTTTTAAAGTAATCAGTAAATTAGCAGTGTAACACTGTGTTTCCTATACTGAAGTTTTGTAATTCTTCGAGTCCATTTTTCACAAATGGCTTGTTTATCTGCTTTGAGCTGAGAATGTGTACAAGACGTAGCAGGGTGGTGGCCTGATGGGAATGCTGATCTCTCAGAGAGCTACCAAGACTATTTGTACCTGCCTGTCTCCATGACTCATGCACTGCTATGACGTTATTCCCCTCCGAGGACCAGAGGCTGCCAGCTCCTGTGTTTTACTGCACATGGAATCTCACTTGCACCTTCTGGAAAGCTTTCTTACCTGGAGAGCTCTGTTGCCAAAGGTCCCGTTTTGGGATTCCACATTGTTTTCAAGGAGAAATTTCATATTTAAATTCAGTGTTTGCTAAAGCAGCTAGTAAAATGAGGTTTAAAGAGAGAAAGCCTATCCACTCCATCATGATTTTTTGTTGATTCCACTCCTCTACTTGTGCTCCTAGAGATGCTTTCTCAGCACTGCTATCAAGATAATGCCCTGCTTTCTTTGGCAGGACATACGGTCTCTCCAATGTGTGCAGTTACCAGCATGGCAAAGTGAAAGGGAAGCGGAGCAGAGAGAGACTTCAAACATAATTTCCTTGTTTTTCTAGTCTAGAAATGTCTGGTTTCAGAGACTGTTTCTGTAAGGCAGAAAAAGAAGCCAGCACAGAAGGTTGTGGTTGGTTCACCCACAGCAGCAGGAAATACACATCAGTCAACATACCATAATATCCTTTCTCTGACAGTCTGATAGCATTCTTTTACAGCAAATGCAAAACCAATGCTGAGGAATGTTTTGTCTCTGAGGTCTTCCCGTTCTTAAAAATAGGCCCACTGGGACTGGAAACTGTACCTGCAGTTGTCATAACCCTTAGGTGATCACTCCTGGAATTTGATCCCAGGACATACTTCCATAGATTCCTCACACTCATGATTTACCCCACCAAGACAAAGCCTGCCCAGCTCTGAATAAAAGTATAGAAATAGATAAATTTTATTTACCTGGGAGCTGGTCAGGATAGAGGTAATTTTTAGTAACTTTCAACTCTCAAAAATCTACGTGGTCTGGTCTCAGTTGTCCTAAGCAAACATTTCCATTGATAATTCCATATACCTATGAAGTTTTTCCTTTGCATTTCTAATCCTTTTCTGCAGTGGTAAAAAGCATCTTACCTGCTACTTATTTTAAGAGTTTAGTATATATGCAAAGAGAATAGGATTTAAATCAGCACAGGATGCTGTTTTCCCAGATGAATAGCCCTGTGTAAATGTAAGGAATCAATAAAATATTTGCTAATATTTATGTGGTAAATCATCTTGGACCCTAAAATGTTTTTTCAAAGACTAAGGAAAGCCACCACTTTTAAGCTGAATTTTCATTTGATTCCAATTCTTTCACAAATAAGTTCCATTTAAAAGAATCTCATGAAGAAGTTTCTACTTTGAGCCCATCCAGCTGTAGACTCCTTGTCATGCAAAGTTTTAGATAACAGTAAAACATAATTTTCCATTACTGCTACACTTTATACCTCGTTTGACTTCCAGTACAAGCTTTAAAGCAAGTGCCAAGCAATTCATTGGGATGACACAAACAATATAGATGAACCTTAAGTGAGATGTTCTTTATCAGCAGCTAACAGCATCTATCAATTTTTCATCTCAGAAATTATGTAGGTAAAACATTTCACATGTTTAAGAAGCTTTTAGTAGCCCTATCCAGCCTGTATAAAGAATTAAAAAAAAAAAAAAAAAAAACAAAAAACAGTAAATTTAAAATAGAAGAAAAAATAACATCCTATGAAAACATCCTATGAAAAAAAGGATTTTTTTTTTTTCCTTTCCAGTGGTTTTGCATTTCACAAACTATGGGGATTTAAACAGGAAAGGAACAGATTTTCTTGGACTTTCTGGCAACCCCCTTAAAGTGAATTCAGAACATAACTTAAATCTCTGAACACTTCAGTGTTGCCAGTCAGATAAATAAGCATTGCAGCAGGATGCAACACCTGCAGATGTATTCTGCCAAGTTTGTGGCTGCCTTCCACAGAACAAACACTGTGAAATTGCTTCTACAGGTATCCCACAGAATTCCTGCCATCCCAACTCCCTTGCCTGTGGAAAACACTCCACAGCCCAGGCTCAGACCACTGCTGTGGGCAGGATTGCAAAGGCTTTTTCAGGGTAAAACCGTGTCAGCCAGTACAACCAGCAAGGCAGAAGGAAAATTCACCTCTCCACTGTCCCACTCATTATCTGGGCACATAACAAAGCTCCAGACATCCAGGACAGCACCAAGGACCTTGACCATTCATAGCCTGGGGGAAAAGAGCAGCAACCTTTCCTTGGGATGGTGAGCAATCACCGAAAATTAGGGCTGTGAGGGATCTCAGTCTAATAACAGTTTATTCGTCTACCCTAAGGCAAGATCTAGTGGACTGCCTCAAAAATGACAGATATTTGTCTAACTAAAATTATTAAAAGCTATCAGTAGCAGGCACATCACAGCAATCAAAGTTAAATTTAAACAGTGTTGTTAAGAAATCCCACTCAGGGTCAGGAAACATAATTTCATTTCCCTTTTATCACTTCTGGAAAATCTTAACTCTATTTTAGCAGAGCATGGAGATACCAGGAGGTTCTGATGGGTTCCTCAGTGGTTCTTTTTTCATTTGTTTGGAACAATATTTTCCTTAAAAAGTACCAGAAGAATTAAGCTGCCACTCTAAGTTAATAGTCTCAGTTATGTGCTGATAAATGTAGGAACAATACTGGAGAATTAAGTCCTTGTTTTTTCCTGTTTTTTGTATCTCTTCCACCTGGAGTGCAAAGGGTAGCCACCCTTACTGGGGAGGATGTGTTTGTTCAATAGTACTTTTTTTTGTTTTACCTAAATAGTAGAACTGTATATAAAATTAAGGTGGTGTTTGGGTTAACCATGCAATGAAGGTGTATTTAGTGCAATCTCTGACATTACTGTACTTTATGAGAACCACTCGAAATGAACGCCTTAGAGTAATAGTCTTGGTTTATATCTCCTTTTATATCATACATATCTTCTATAATTCACTGATTTCTCCCCATAACAAACCTATAATATTTGGCTTTATAACTGTAAAACCCTATAAAATGTGGCTTTATAATAGGAGACAGAAGACAATAATCAAAACAAAACAGACAATTCCAGGGAGCAGAGTGATTCCCCCATGGCTGTGGTGCTTTGCAGAGGCAATGGATGAAGCAATGCCTCCCTGCAGGCTGTAATTCAAAAAGAAGTTCCAAAGCATGTCTGAGAACAGTGCACTTCATTTCCCTTCAAACACTCCTTTGCAATTAAATACATTATTATTTTAAGCATCTACCTCTTGCATTGTTGATTCCCAGTGCAGAGATAAGGAGGAACGTAAAGAAGAGATGGGAAATCAATCAAAAATGTTACCTCTTGGAATCTTCTATAGCCAATAATGTAATTAACAGCACAGCTGTTTGCAACCAGTTGGAACAAGTTTCCAGGGACGCCTGCAATCAGAAGTAGGGACAAGGAAGTCAAGAAAGGGAGAGAAACTAGAGGTTTTCAGCTGTCAGAGGAAAATAAATTGGCTGGCTCTACCCCTTTCCACTAAGATGTCGAGTAGGCACATCTTATATTTCCCAGCCAGCCATGCAGGCTGTAGGAAAAGAATGGTTTGGGGACTTTCCATTTTCCCCCATCAAAATCTTAATCTTCCGAATAACATGTTTTCTGCAGAAGCCATGAGAAGGGAACAGAGAAAACAGCTGGCTTGAGACCGGGGCTGTTGGAAACCACCGGCTTGTAAACGCGCATGCACACGCTTCCTCATTTTTTATTCATGTGAGAAAAACATTCATTGCCACTGGAACCTAGAGCTGACACAACGTGTGATTAGTCTCCCAGGCTAAAATGCTGAGGGAGTCAACATGTTGTTAAACACTGAACATGGTAATTAAATCTTGTATTCTGACCAGGGAAACTTGGTTGAAACAGTAAAGTTTTAGGGATACAATCTTAATTAAAGCAAGCAAGTGATGGCAACCAGTGAAAACCACAATTCTTTGCAGAAACCTGGTAAGAGCTTTGTTTGAGCTACAATCAAGCCAATACACCAAGCTAGTGTTTGCCATACTATGGGCTGCCTTCCAGGAGCTGCCTTACTCTGGAAGGCAATGAACTGATCTCTGGAATCATAGAATTAATGGAAAAGGACTTATTTAGTGGTATGAGAAACACAGAGCAAGTACAAAAGCAGCATCTTGTTCATTTAAGTAAACACTTACGAAGATCACTTTTCAGTATGAAAGCAAAACTTTCCACAGAACAGCAAGCGTTGAGTGGGTTGGGAGAGATCAAAGGTAAGGGTGACAACAGGTAATGTGAGGCAGTGTGTACATTTTCCTAGGAATTGAACTGGGACTAGCATTTCCTTCAGTACATCACAGAATGAGCAATAGATTAATTTGTAAAATTGTCTGAGCAGTTAAATTTGAGCATCTTTGGCTTCAACTGAAACAGACTTGAATAGGAAGAAAACTCCAACCGCAAAGATACTCAATCTGCTGGATGAGTTATTTCCAATTTGAAATTTATGCTAATTTTGTTTGCTTTGCTACCTTTTTCACCAATCCTGCTAGATATTAAAAATACCCAACACAGTAAAAATCCTGTCTTTTCCACTGTGGAATTTGGCATATGACAATTCCCTCTAGAGACATCTGTGAGATGTGGAATTTCTGAGCTCAGCACATGCCTAGGGAGAGGCAGAGGAATATGTCTGTCCCCAGTGGTGACCAAAAGGAGATGAAGAAAGGGATGCTGACTGTGACTTGAAGTGGATTTTTTCTGCCTTCAGAAATAAAAGCCCAAAACTTTTGTTTATTTATTTTATTACTATTCTAATGAAGATGTGAAGAAAGATGATAAAAATATAAACTGGTAAATAATTCAGAATTCTAGTCTAAGAGATAGAATTTATATTGTGTTAAGAAGAAGAAAAAAAACAAAATAAAACAAACAAACAAAAAACCTAGAGAAAAAACTGTCATTATATTATCTGATTCCTACCATCTCTCTCCTATAACAGTTCTTGTTGAGGCTGAAACTTTGATTTTAGTATTTCTGGTATACAGGGTATCCACTCCCATCAACAGATAAATCATTCCAGTGGCCAGTCATTCCCATGGTTAGAATGTTTTTCTCAACAAATTCTGGTTTCCACAATGAATTCTAATCTATGGTGTGGCAGTTTAGAGTTATCTGCAATACTGTCACTGTGACGTTGGCTGATATTCATTATGCTCCTGACTGGAAGAAATCTAAGAGAGAAACGAGTGAGTAAGCAGTTTCTATAAGTCAGCATGAGCCAAACCTCAAGGAAGTTCCAGGAAAAAAAAAAATTTAAAAAAAGTGAAATGCTGATGATTAACTAACAAATCAAAGTGACATTCCATTTTAGCTTTATCAGAACAAAGTAACTGATGCTGAGAGGCTGCCTGTGACTCTGGGTACCCGCCATCTGTCCAAGAAGAAAAGTGCCTACCAGCCTCAAGAACAGCAGCTCAAAGCCAAAGGGCACAAGTCTCCTTGCCCTGATGTTGGCTGTCCGGGGAACACACCCTACCTTCCTTAATATGCTGAGTATCCGGATAGCAGAGCACTCACAGAACCTGACCTAGGCTAGAGGAAGTAATGAAATAGTTCCTGTTGTGCTTTCAGAACTGGGTAATACAAAAGAGCATCTGTCTGTTAAAGTACAAGAAAAGGGCTTTGAGTTACAGCAAAAAGGCTGAAAGGCAACAGAAGTTGGTATATGTTCATCACTTTTCATGTCATGTAGCCTTGTTGTAAATCTACATAAGAATTTAGGGTCTGAATTTCAGAAGAATTTTAAAAAATGAATAAATTATTAAGTAGGTAATCTAATGGTCCTATTGTGAATTGTCTCATAACTATTCCATAAAGGGAAATATTAATAAAAAACCCAGGCCATTATATTAAACTTCTGTCTATATTGTGTTAGATTTTGCAGTTCAGGGAAAACAACCAACCAACCACCACCAACAACAAAAAAACCAACAAGCAACATGGTGAGAGGCTGGAACTAGATGATATTTAAGATTCCTTCCAACCTACTCCATTCTGTGATGATTCTATGAAAAACAACAGTTGAAAACACAATAAAAGTGTATATCAAGACTCAGAACATTAGAGGACAAAATAAAGCCTTTACTTATTGTTATAGAATATGTAAAAAAAAAAAGAAAAAAGCCACTGTGACCTGGCTCGTGCCCGTCGGGGGTGGGACAGAGCAAACAGCACCCCAGAGTGACTATGTATTTATTTAATGTGACAGGACATATTGCTAAGCTACAAAAGAACTTCAGAGATTTTCAGAAGCATCTAATGGCCCTAAAAGTATCCATGAATTTTCTACAATGGAGACATTCTTCACCAGGAAGAACTGCCTCAGCTTAATAAATCAACGCTGGATGACTTGGAGCAAATTGAGAAAGTGTACCAGTGAAAAACAACCCAGATCAGATGATATTTATTCAGGAGCTTAAAGCACTTCAACTGTGGAGCTGCCATGATGTGTGATCTATAGTTTAGCACCGACAAAGTGCCAGAGGAATGAAAGGTGGCAGTATGGCACCAACCTTAAACCAGGGCTCCCTGCCACCGCTGGAAATCACAGAAAAAAATCCCCACCAAAGAAGAGAATGAATAGTAAATATTATCATATCCCCATTCATTTTGTGCAGGGAAGAAAGACATCCATGTCATCCATCAGATGGGCAATCAATGCTCAAGTGATGAGTTTGCCATCTTCCAAAAAAAGTGGCAGCAGTGCTCCTTATTGGAAGCTCTCCAGCCCTCTCAGAGTGAAACAAAGGAGTCCCTCAAGGACTCATAATGGTTTAAGAAGTAGGAAAGAGAACACTAAACTAAACACAGTGGAAAGGCAGCTATGATGATGCTCCCAGGTTCAGTGCTGGGATCTTTATTCTTTAACGTATCAATTAGTTACATGAAACAGGCTAAAAAGTCACATAATGGAGTTTTTGGTTAAAAGAAGTATTTCTGGATACTGAGACCATGTGTGGTCTTCGGCTCTGGCTACTGTGAACTGCTGCAGAAAGATTGCGTAATGTCGAGTGACCAAGCAATAAAATGGGCAATGAAACTCAAGAACAATGACTGTAAAGTAAAGCACATGTGCAAAAACTAAAACAACCCCCCACAACCCTCATACAGATTTTTCATAAATTGTAAATGAGCTATTTTCATTCAGGACAGAGCTCTTCCACCCACAGTACATGCTGCTCCGGGAAGACCAGCTGGATTTTCCAGTAGGTGTCAAATAGGCAAAAATAGAAGGTTTAGCCAAATAAATGTCTCGTTGCTGACACGACTTGGAAGCCTTTCTCCCCCTTAGTCCCTCCTTCTTAGCTATTTCCTTCATTCCTATCCAGCCTTCCCTGCTCTTTCCTCCCACATCCACTGATCCCAAGTGCGTGACCCCTCCGTCTGGCGCTGCGACCTGATGGATCAGGAGGCAAGCCAGCTCCACTCACCACACACAAAAGCGCTTCTTTTTGTTATTATTTAAGTGACCTTTCTGCCACTGCAGTAAATTGCCTTACTGTGTGTCTGGAGGAGCACCAGCAGTGCACAGGCAGTCTGGGGTTTATGAAGCCAGGAGCTGGGGGTGCAGAAGCTGAAAAGAAGGGCAGGACCTTTCCCTCTTGGCAGCAGTGAGCTTTTATCTTGGCTTAAGCTGTATTATGAAATCATAAGCTGGTGCTCATTTCTAAGCATCTGCTCCAGGCCGTGGACAGCAAATTACCTAAATTAATCTTTATTCTAATCCTGCACTGAAATAATTACACTCAGTGAATCAGTCTTGGAAAGCAATATGGATAGTTACCTTCGAACAGTGTAGATAATTCTGTGAACAATGTCCCAGAAATTCGACAGCCTTCTCCCATTAAGTCACCATTAAGTTCTCCCAGCACTTCTACCTGTTTAACAAATCATGAGGAAATTTAACTACAGAAGACTATCATAAACTTTATATATGTGCACAGGTATTTTTGACTCTCGCAATTTGTTCCTTGCTTTAAGGTGGTGCTTTAAATCCATCTTTATTGGCTTTTTCTTTTTCTGAGCACAGAAATAAACATGTTGCTATATTCCCAGCAGAAATGTTATAGCTGAACTCAGACAGACATTTTGGAAATGATTTCACCATTATTGTGAAGTCCCATGTGTTGCAAAACTTGCCAAAGAATGAAATGCTTTAGGGATTAATTACAGGCTCTGAGTCACACTTTCATACAGCTACCACAAAATGGCAGCCAAGGAGCACTCAGAGACGAAACACTTTTAAGTTTTGAAATCTTACAGTCTGAGATGACTCTACCTGGAGACAGCCTTTATGCCTCTGCCGTCCAAATTTGGAAATATGGGGGCCAATCGGTCAAAAAGATCCTCAACTTGGGATGAAGACAAGGTCAGCAAAAGAACGTGTCGTTCACAGATGTTACCTGCTCTGTTTTCAGGATAGGCAAATGCAGCAAAAAACTGCATGAACTTGAATGTTTAAACTGAAGAAAGCCCAAGAAACAGAGTCTCTGTTTATTTTTCTAAGAATAAGGCATCTTGCGCTACTGTGACAGACAGTGAAACTCAGGGGGTCCATGCACAGGGCTACAGAAGCACAAGAAATGTGAATATATCCAGCACCAAGACTTTTGAGTGCTTGTTCTCTAAATAAAAATGAAACATTTAGCAGGTGTGCTAGCTCATCTGTTGCTAATCAACACATTTTAAAGACAATCAAGTTTGGCTCCCAATACAAATATGGGCTTTGGTATGTTTGTGCCTGTGTGGGATTTTTTGGTTTTGTACCCATTTTCTTTGCTCTGGAATTGCTATAACCATACTGATCAAAACACCTAGAAGCCTTATGTGTATTCTTGCTGGTATAGCCTGGCATAGAACGGGCCCAAACCATTTTAAGTTGTGCCACACCTCTTTTCCAGCAGCAGGTCTGTATCCAGGTCAAGTGCAAATATAGCCAGGCTTGTATACAGTGCTTGATTTTTGTGTGAAGGAGGAGGCCAGTGAAGCCAGGGTACCAGTTCATCCTGGATGGGGAGATGCTGGAATTTAAATGAGCATTACAATCCACTGTGGTAACCCTCAGGAAAATAGCCATAGGCAGCTAACAGATTGGTTAGAAATGCTTCACCTTCCTGGCCTAAGTGGAACTATGGGAGTGCATTAATATAAACACTTGCATTCAATGTATTACCTCATCCTGGAAAAATGGTCATGAATAAATACAAACCCAGGCACAAATTTTATCCATCTAGTTTATAGTGAGAAAAACCGCATGATCCTATCCTGTATTCTGCTTTTCAAAAATCCTCAGCCTGCAGGAGCCCAGGCAGCCAGCTTATGAAGCCATGACAAATTGCTGCTACAGAACATGAGGGAGGGAGGGAGGGAGCTCAGGAACAGCCCCTGGTGCACATCCTAGACCTGAGATGGTGCAGCTCTGCTCTGGCTCCCACCTTTCCTTTGACCTCGGACAAGATGCAGCCTCTCTCCAGCTTCTGTTTTCTCTCCTCATTTCTGTTTCCTTTCAGTATGTCAGGCATATGATCCAAGGTGCAGAAGTTTGGCTGAAAGATTCCCCTGAAAGTTCATTTGGGAATTGAACTAAATTCAATTTAACTAAATTGAATTTAGCAGTAACTAAAACCTAAATTTTAGGTCTGGGATTCACAACCAGGCACTACCTAGGGTAAATCCAGCTTTTAAAAGGTCTTGTCAAAGAAAAGAGTTTTCCTAGCCATATAGCACTGCTTAAGAGAGGCAACAGTTTGAAATCTCACTTTGCAGTTAATCCTCAATTTAATGAAACTTCACAAATTCAGACTTTAAAAAAGGGCATCTTTGTAATCTGGCAGTTCAGCATATGGGTGCTGGGTGAAGGAAGGCTATTTTGCATTTCTATAAAAGCCAGTACCAGAAGCTGGCAGTTATGAAATGTGTTTCTAAACAGAGTAGAAGCTGTTGGTCTGCTGGTAGCTTGTGTGGGGAGCAGGGGGAATATCCAGGAGTGAGTGGGAGGATTCAGCCTGGCTTCAACGGTGAGATAATCACAGCTGATGTGAAGCAGGAGTGACCAAAGGCCAACACCAGACAAGAGCTGGAGACAAAGTGTTGCCCATTGGTATAAAAAACATTTCTTCTTCACTCCCAACATCTGAAGGGCCATACAATAATAACTTTTTTCAATGGCCTACAGAAGGCTTGGGTGAAAGAATGATCCTCAGTGTGGTTTTTGACAGTAGCACTGTTGTAGCTTTGGTGGCCAGAGAAAGTGAAGCTTGGAGCAGAACTGCCATCATTCATCACAGCAGATATAAAACATTTTCAAAACACTGAATCACCTGCAGAGTCTCAGAACCTGACAGCACATCCGATTTTTCCAAATATATCAGCAAGGCTAGTATAAAATGTTGTTTCTCCTTAGAGATCTTGCTTTGCCAAAAATATTGGTCTATACTTTTCTACTATAACAAGTTACAACACAATTAAATTGTGCAAAAAATGAGGTCTAGGGAAGTCCTTTTACCAAGGCTGAAGAGAACAAGGGAAAAACTGTGGATGGACACATCAACTTTTCTCTTCTTAGCAATATTTAAAGGATTCATCTTTTAAAGTTTTGGTCCCTCATCTAATACTGGATTCAGTGGATGTGACCCAAATTAAACAAAAAGAATATTTAGGCTTAGTATGAAGCAGACATGAATTTCAGAGGGAAATGCACTCTGAAATTAAATGAGGGGCCCCTGTCAGTGCTAAGCGAAGTAACTGCTCTTTTTGGGTGTCAATGGAGTTATGGCAGTTTGTCATAGAGATGTGATTCTTCTCATTTCTCCAGACACTACCTTACAAAACTGATTCAGGAGTACAGTGATTAATACCAGCAGCAGTCATTTAAATTCCTCTATGACAGCAGCCACACAACATTTACCATGCTGGCTGAATGATTTCCCACTGGGGCAGGGAGCCTAATGACTGAGATCAGGAAATAAACCCAGGAGACTAGAAAGCCAACAAGGGAAACAAAAAATCTGAAGGAAAATAAAAAGTAAAAAAGTAAGTAATTAGTAAAAACAATCAAAATAATTTGCCTGTTTTATTACCTGCTGATCCCACCTCTTTCCAACGAGGCCACATGCCAAGCCAGTGTAGATGTATTGTACTCAGAGTATGTTTATTCCCTTGGTCACAGCCCTTTCTCACTGATGGAATGCATGCTATGAAGCTGGAGCTGACAAACCTCTGAAAAACACTTCCCTAGACAAGCACAATGTGACAAGAAACCAAAGTCAGTTCTCCTTTCTGACTGATTTTCCTTTAACCTTTGTCATCTTTGAAGGAAATATCAGAGTAGCAAAAGTCACTTGCAATGTCAAGCACCTTCTGAAAGCAGACTCTAAAACCTGGCTTTCCAAAACAGTCCTAATCTCTGAAAACTGCTTTCAGAAACTGCAGTACAACAGCCAGCCGTGCATTCTTAGCTCTTTTCACAGAAACTCAGAGAGATACACAGCCCTGCTGACGTGTTGAAAGCCAGTCAGATTCCAGAGAAGGCCATCAGCATGCAAAACTTGCTCTGTTTTTGCTGTCTCAAGTAAAGCCTCCTATTTTCCCAAGTGATTTTTGTGTGTGTGCCCACGTGTAGCTTGCAATAGCGCTTGCTTGAAACAGGCACAGAAGAAAAGAAGTCTCCAGCACAAGGCTGGAAAAATGCCCCTGAGTACACCCACCCTTCTTGCTCCAAAAGGCAAACTTCTTAACAGTGTGGTCATTGCCAGGAAAAGATCATATTTTAAGACTTTTTTTTTTTTTTTTTTTTTTTTTTTTTTTTTACCTTAAAATAGAGAGATTTATAAGCTTTTATATCCTGCTTTCATACAGTTTCTGTTCCCTCTCGCCTGGTTGTGCCTTTTCTCCTGTTCTTATGCCTACACCTCCTCCTTCTTTCCATTTTGTGACTATTTTCTCTGGATTTATTGAACTATATATATTCTTCTAAAATATTCTAAGAATAATTTATTCTGAGAATAATTTATCTAAAATGTTGCACTCTTTGCTTTAAATTAGTTCTTCTTGGTGGCACAGAAGATATCCAAATCCCTGGTTTAAAGGTATGGGGATAGGTGGAAGAGTTGTCAAAAATAATGGCAAAACTATTCCAGTGTTCTGTGTCAGGGAGGAGGCTGCTCCAGAGAAGCAGGACTTGCCATCATTTTAAGGGACAACTCCCATTGTATTTTTGGTTAGAGAAGGTTCCACAACTGCCATAGCACGACTGCTCTGATTTCAAAGCAAGCCAAAAGCTGAATCATTTTAATTTAGTAACACAAAAAATGCGTTTCAGGATCACCCTCACTGTGCACAACCCACACATACTATGCTCCTTCCCTGATAAAAAATACAAGTGCTCTGTTATTAGCAAAGGGCAGCAGCAGAGCTGGGAGAGGAGCACTGGCAGGACTGGAGAAGGCAGTGCCTGTAGCTGAACACATTTGCTTGCTCTTCAGCGAGCGCGGCACACAGCTTTTGGGACTAGCAGCCTGAAGGGACAGGCTCCACAAAGTTGCAACAGCAAAGCTGTTCTGCGCTTATTTAAGCAAAACTCCTCCTCTGGGACAGAGTGTGAGAGCTCCCCATGGGAAACTTATTTACATATTTGAGTGATACTTCACTCGGCTATGCAAACACTTCTCAGGACTGTGAATCCTGTAGCTAGTCTAAATCTGTGATCTTGCCGTGGTTTTTTAGCTTCTTCCCAGTTACAGGCAGATAAAAATTCCAACCGATAAACCCTTTTAAAAGCATCTTTTTTTTTTTTCTTTTTTTTTTTTTTACTGCTGAAGGAGAAAGAGGAGCAAGATGAGCCTTAAGTTTTCATCCATCTGGTGGTGAAGTTTCTGACTGTTTTTAGCTCTTGGACCACAGACCACAGGCTTTGAAGGCTTGCTGGCCCACACAACTCTCTCTTTGAAAATTGAAGGGGGGTAAAAAAGTTCTTTCTTCTAGCTAACAAGGCTGTTTTGGGTCATTGAAGCAGAGCAAATCTATAAGAGTAAAAATATAGTTGAGTTAAGGTTTGGGGAATCAAATGAGACACTTTTAATATCGAGTGGTATGGAATGGAAAGACAAAGCATCCTTTAAAGCACAGGACTCAGATGTTACAGGAAAGGGCACTGGACATCTGTGCCACACATACCTTATGGTGCATTGGGCTGGGGGACTGACACAGAAGTGTGGGATTTATAGGAGAGGAGAGGCATGGGGAAAGAGAACAGTCGTGGGAGTTTATCAGCAGCAGTATCCTGCAGAAATGCGCCTCTAGAAAAAGCACAGGACCAAGCTCTTCCCCCCACACCCTTTGCAGGAGCAAAGCTTTAACAAAATTCTGTTTGTCTTTTGTGACTAAAACTGAAACCTGGGCAGCTGTGATTGAGATGCTGGCTTGGAGATGTGGTTTACAGCCATGAGTGCTGTGGTGCCCAGTGCTGCAGCAGCACGGAGCTCTGGCCCCAGCAAGAGCAGACAATAGCCCTGCACCACACCAGGGGACCACAGCAGCTGCTGCTCTGCACACACACAACGTGTCCAGGGCGGAGTCCTGGTGCAAACCTTCAGTAGCTCTAAGCTGCTGCAGGAGATACAGACACCCCGTGGGGCTGTGCAAACACCTCTGTGGACCTTGCTGGAAGTGTTTTCCCGTGGAAGCAGATTTCCTCTTGTACTTCAGAGCACAGATGGAGGACAAGGAGCCCCAGAGGAAGCCATTAGCATGCAGAGCTGGCCCTACACCACTCTGGAGTTCAGAGGGGAAGGTCACACACCTCTCAGGTTGCTGATGACTTGTTTTCCACAGGGATGCTGTGGTTGATGAATTACTCAATTCCACTGCCCAAACTCCTAGGCTGTATCTCCCTAGTCTGGGGCTGTTTCTCTCTCCATAATTGTGCAGCCCCTGGGACCCAGGGCTGGGAAGCTGAGGGAATGATCAGATTATTGCCAGGCAAGGCAGGGGAGAGCAGGTGGAATTGTAAACAGGCACAGAGAGGAGGCAGAAAGACCTGAGCAAGTAGCTGTTGTTTCCAGCTACTAGCATGGCCAAGTTATCCCACTCAAGGCCAAAATTACAGCCAAAGCAGAGTGTGTCCCAGGGAATCCATTATTGCTGGAGAAAAGAGGAATTAGCACCACAACCTGCAAGCACTTCTGTGAGGGAAGTGAGGGCTGGCTGATGACAGACTTTACCTGATGACCTGGCTGGAGAGAGGGAGAGAGAATGCCAGGGACAGTGTGGAGAAGGGCTAGGGAAAAAAAAAAAAAAAAAACAAAAACCTAGAGAGAGAGAGAGAAAAGAATGAAGGAGTCAAAGAGACAAAAGGGAGGGGTGGGAGAATGAGTAAACCCACTTCAAAATCCAAAGTGCCTGCTCATCCAGAACAAGGGTACATTGCCTTCTGTCTGCACATACCCAGCTCTCACCCTGGAGGTACAGAAGATAAGGCCCAGCCCTGTCCTTGGGAATTCACTTTGTTTTGCTGTGTGTCCTCTGCTTGCTGGAGATGTCTTCTGGCTGTTCTTTTGTCATGGGTCTTGTTTGCCTGATTAAGCTGTAAATTTTGAAGTGCTCATGCACCATGTATTGGCAACAGCCATGGTCCCTCTGCCTCCAGATTTGCCCCCAGGAGCTGCTGTGACACATCAGTGCATGTGTTGCATTGGGTGTTCTGGTGCCCTTTAGCCAGTCCAGCAACATCCAGTGGGATGTGGCTGAGGCTGAGGTTTCCTCTGAAGCTGTTAATACCAAAGCAGAAGAGAAAACATGTTTAGGAAGAAGTGAACTTCATGAGTTCTTAGCAGGGAAGAAGGGAAGAAGAATGAACAAGCAGATAAACAGCAACTGAAGTGAACGAGGTACTGTGATCTACTGAGGACCTGCAGATCTAGGCCCAGAAAATGAGTAAAAACTCAACTTTCTGACCCTCCCAGAGCAGAGCTCTGGAGCAGGTGCCCACACTTCTTGCACAGGCTTTGGTGAGCTCAGTAGCTCTCTGTAATTTTTTTTTTTAGGGCACTGCAATGAGGTCAGCATGGTTACTCCCAGTTTACAGATGAAGAAACAGAGGCAGAACGAGGAGAGGTGAGTAAGCCAAATATGCAGCCTGATCCAGATAGGAGCTTGCTCAAGCTCCTTTTATCATCTCTTGCAAAGAAAGGAGAGCATCATGCCATCCAGGAGCACACACAACCCAAACTTATTAACTTGTTTCATCACCAACAAACACCACAATGTCATCATTTACTGCTAATCTTCTCTGAAAATTATGGTTTGAAGGGATGGGTAAAATGTTTTGCAAAACCAAGAGTGCACTAAGAAAAGAAGAAAGAAGATCTGCTACATACAAATTTCACATCAGAGACAGAGCTAATGTTTCCATATGAGCTGAGATGGGGCGTAGCACAGTCCTGCTAAGAAGAGGGTGGAGTACAACCCTGCTAAGAGAAAGCCTTGTTATGATATTTGGTTTAACGATTTCAAAGAGAAATGGGAGGTGAGGTGTTTTCATTAAATCTGTGGTTGTATTCTGAAGCAATGCTATGGATGTGGCAATTCCCAAGATTGTTCTGATCCCCCTGCAGAGCTGTGGTTTAGTGATGGAGGTCTGAGGGGTGAAGCACTGCTTTGTGCAAACTGCTCTTTCACCAGATTCTGGGTGTTGCTGTTCTCTGTCGTACTGGCTGTTTGGTTTCACCTGCCTCTTATCAGACGACCACAATCTACTCTGGCAGATTGCATAAACAGGATTAGAGCCCTCAAAATAGTCTTTTTGCTGTTTTTTTTTTTTTTTTTTTCTGGTATGCAAGCTGAAAAATACAGGCACATTTCTGACTTCTAGTGCAGGTCAGATGATTCAGAACTGGAGACAGACTTTAACTGGAACATATAACCTTCAAAACACCATCATATCATTGTCATATCTTTGTCCTAGGACATTTTTCAGAATGGCCTGTGGTTTTGAAGATGATATAGATAGATATAGATATAGATATAGATATAGATATAGATATAGATATAGATATAGATATAGATATAGATGATATAGATATAGATGTCTATAGATATAGATATAGATGTTTTAATGCCCATGACAGAGCCCGCAGCCAGGACAGGAATGAACAACTTACTCACTGTTCACATGCCCTGAAGGTGCCGGTGCAAACAGCTCATTTCGAAGCGGTTTGCACCTAAAATCATATAACCTTGAATCAGAGTGCTACAAACCCAACATGACTCCGCAGAGAGGTGTTGTGATATTGACATGCTAATTCTGGTGTCCCACCGGAGAGCTGCTGAATCCATTTTGTAGGAAAACAAAGGGAGAGGTAATTGCACAATATGCAAAGGCTTTTGTAATTTTCATTAAAGGCTGAAGAATCCCCAGGGTCTTATTTAAGCAGAGAAGCAGTGGTCAAAGCCATTTCAAATGCACAGAGGTACCAGTGCAGAATGGGAAATGAACTAACACTAGCTATAGGTCAGTGAAGGTTGCAACATTAAAAAACAAACAAACAAACAAACAAAACCCCACAAAACAAGGAAAACCAGATAATTATCCTTTCTTTCTTAATTAACCCTTGTTTTCAGTTTCTGCCTAGCTTTCTAGCCCTGAGGGAGAATGTGTTTGCAAGACAGATGCCAGGTGATCCAGTTCAAGGTGTCCCCATCACTTCTGAAGCAGAAGCAAATTACCTGAACTTGAGAATAAACTGGCAACTACAACGAAATCTGCTGTCACTTGTTATTTTTAGACCAAGAAAAGGAGATATGTGGCCACAAAGGAAACCCCACCTGCATGCTTCGATTCTAAGGCTGAGGACACACGGTTTTTTTCCTCTTAAAGGGCACCACTCCCCTACGTAAGGCAATTTTGACAGGCTTTCAGAAAGTCAAACTGCCCTCTGCAAGCCTCTGCAAACTCTAGTAATACTGAAACAAGTTTAGAAGCGGCTCTCTGTGGTCTTTATAAAAGAACCTGTAGAACTGTGCTTTTCTATGCTTTTTAACTGATCTGTATTTTTCCTCTTTCCTATAAATGATCATATCTAGTAAGATCATGGGGGGTTTTTTTTGTTGGTTTTTGTTTGTTTGTTGGTTGGTGTTTTTGTGTTTGTGGTTTTTTTTTTGGTGTGTGATTTTTTTGTTCGTTTGTTTGTTTGTTTTTTGATTTATATGGAAAAGAAATTCTTGCTAGGCATTACCTTAAAAAAAAAAAAAAAATCAAAAATTTCTGGAGAAAAAGTAACAAGTGAATGGTGAATGTGACACATAATCTTCCAAATCTGTATTAGGGAGAAACCACCTATCCTGCAAGAAAAGGGGTAGTCATAAATTGATCTAATCCCCACTAATTGCAGACAATGCATAAAATCTTCCAGCACCACCAGAGGTAGATTCTGAATCAGGAGAAAGAGGGGTTTACATGTTACATGCAGCCCCTGACTTCATAGCATGGAAATAATTCTTACATGTCACAGAAGATCATAAAGAATAAAGCAAGCTTGAACAGCACATGAAGCAATAACTGCTACGAGCGCGTTACAGCTCTCTACATCTCAATCACTCCTCCCAGCCACAGCCTCCTGGAAAAATTTACATTTCTTTCCCATAGCTCAGATATATGTTCTACAGAGCAGGAAGAAGGATGGGAAAATTAAATCCACACATTAGACTAAAGTGCTTCCCTGCTGGAGGAAGATGTGCTACATGCACAGGAGAAGAAGAACGAGCAATTGATCACCGTGTCACAGGATGGGATGGAGCTGCTGAATTAGTATTGAGCTGGAGTGTTCCTTCTCTTAGGAAGTCAAGCTGCATTTCACAAATGTCATTTATAATGAAAGATAAGGTTGGTATTCATCTGCAGGTTAGGTCTATAATGAGATTCACTTCCCTGGCCTCTGAGTCACAGTGAAGTGACTGGAGCTCTCCAGCCGGCAGTGTATTAGCCCCAGCCATGGACCTCCCAAACATCAAATACAAAATGCACAGCAAAGCACCCTCTTGCTGTCCCTTATCATCACATATTCACCTGGGGTGTCGCTCCTCCTGTCACCCACAGAGCCATGGAAAGTGTGACACTGGAGCGTGACCAAAAGGAGCTGCTGCCTGAGGCTCTGCGTCTTTGAATCCTTCACCTGAAACCTCCCCATGGGAAATAAATGGTGCTACTCAAAAGTACTGCCCAAGGAAAGGCCTTTACCCACACAAGGCCTTTCTTCTTTGCAAATAAGAGTTGGTTGCAAGATAAAAAGAGGGGCAAAAAACCCCAACCCTGAACTAGATCGTGTGTCTGTGGTTGTATGACCTAATATAGGACTTTGTGTTAGAGAGATGTTTGTGCATCTTCTAGTGCTCCAGATGCAGAATTTTAGGCAACACTTCAAATCAATGCAATAGGAAGCTTAATCTAAGTTGCACTTCTTTTTTCCTAATTTTTGAGCCATTTGACAATGTTCCTAAACACTGTGTTTAGGGCCTCTCATTGAGTATCTAAATGCCAAGCCTGTTTGATGAATCCACGTACTGTTTCTAACCCATACTTACCTTGGCACCGCTTTAATAACAGCACTTGAATAATTCATCGTGCACCTGCACAGAGGCTTCACATGATCTGCTTTGGAGGTGTCACCCAGAGTCACATAGCACAGCCCACTCCTTCGCAACAGCTCTGGTGCTGGCCATCAGGAGCCAGCAGAGCTTCTTGGCATCATCCTCAAAAAGTCAGCAGTTTTCACAGGCTGAGATGCTCAGCAGCTTTACAGACTTCTCCCCTGCCTGTCATACAAGCACCAAAGAAGGGAGTAGGACCGGACAGCCTGGGGCAGCTGGAGCCCTAAAGAAGATGATTTTGAGGTTTCATAGTCAAAATCTCTACCTCTTTTCATTTTGGTCTTTCGTGAGGTATCCCAAAGCTCCTAGGTGTGACTCACAGATAAGGACAGCCAGGTTACTCAGAATGGTTTGAAACTGACTTTTAAGTCATTCTCAAATATTTAATATTGCAGCTGATTACAATGGCTGGCCTCCAAGGGCATTTGATCCACTAATCCGAAATTCAAAGCATAGAGACAGCAAAATGAAACCAGTTACTTTTTAATTTTTTTTTTTTTTCTTGCCATAGCTGTTTGCTCCACTGCTGCTTATTGCTAGAATTGGCTGAAATAAGGAGTGCTGAAATACATACAAAATAAGATACACTATTTCTAGCCACGCCAAAAATACTTGGAAACCAAAGCTTAGCATGCAACGCTGTTCTCACTAAATTCAGATGAAGATTAAAGTCAGATTCAGCTTTTGAGAACACTTACTGGTTCACAAATGAAATTTCTAAACTTAATAAGGTTTGCTCATTGTCAGATACTCTACTCCAACCATGGCAGTGGTGAAACTTCATGAAAAGGAACCCAGGATTCACCTTGCACAGAGAACATGGCACCACAAATAATACAAAATCCTCTCCAGGTCAAAACATGAGTTGCTTTAAATGTGACATCACACGGTGTGATTCTTGTGGCTGTCCCAAGCAGGGCCAGAGTTGGACTTGGATGATCCTTGTGTGTCCCTTCCAACTCAGAGTACTCTGTGATTCTGTAATTCTGGAAGTTATTAACAGAGCCCACATGTTTTTTTTCATAAGTCTGTCATGTAACAGATTTATAAAGTAAGATCTCGAAGCCAGCTTTTGTTTTCCTTACTTTGCTAATGTTGGGTATAAGAACACTCAGACGTTTTGGGAAGTAACTAAGAATTTTTTCATCTACAGAACTTTTTAAAAAATAAACTAATAATTATTTCCCTAATAGTTAGGGAAATAAATAACAAAACCAACCTATTTTTTTCAATATTGCACCTTTCTAGAAAAGCAAGAAATCCTAAAGCTGCAAGGTTTTCTAAGATCTCCTCTAGTCTTCTCCTCCCTACTTATTTCTTTTTATCTTAGTTATATCAAAAATGTCCACTTTAGCAGGCAGGAAAGTTTTCCTTTCCCTAAAACCTATTAATCAAGTGAACTTTTTATTCTTGAGGTGTAGAAGGTCTCTTCTTCAGGTTCAGTGTATCTGACGTCCTCCCCTTAGATGCCTTCTGCAAAGGCAAACTAAAAGTGTCCAAGTCAACAGGAAGCAAAAAACCTGGGATAAAAAAAGTTCCTGCAGTACCTTTGAACTTTTCTCTGTGTATTTTTAAGAGAGCTCTCTAAAAATGAAAAGGGCGAATCTCATAATAGCTGAAACAGAGCTTCAGAGCCTGAAGACATTTAATATCTCAGCATTAACTATTCATTATGAGGCCATATGGATCAGTTCAATAAATGATGAAATAAGTTATTGAGAAGCCAAGCCAAGAATACTGGAAAGAAACACTCTCTTACCCAGATCAGCCACAGACTTACACATCTGTTGTTGAAAATGCTCTTAGCCCACTGAAGGCTCTATGTGTATATCTAGAGTCTCATAATCATTTTTCCCAGGTTGCGGGAAATGGCTTTCCCATTTTTCTCTTTTTCATTCCTATTTTTGGCCCTTTCTCTGGTGATTGAGCCTCATCTCCTTTGTCAGCCACAGAATGACAAAATCTGTACTAAAAATGACACTGAGAGCTAGATGATTGAGATTGTTCACTGATGATTCAGATCAAACCATGTGTGGCATGGAACGTGAACACAAAAAACCTGCATTTTATCACACCAAGAGATTACAGTTTTCACAGGTGAGTACAGCACAGCAGATCATTTTTCTAGAAGGAATATGTTATAGCAGTGATGCTGTTAGGTGTTGAAACAAGTGTTTTATGCATTATCAGCTGACAAGCAAGGTGAGAAGATCCTTAAAATTAGGTACAGTTAAAAGTCCTGCAGAGTAAAAGCTTTATCCCACTTCCAGACATTCTTAGAGATGTAATTATTTGTATTTATCTCTTGTAACTTAATAAAAGCCTCGTAAGTAGAGAAGAAAAAGCATGGAAATGTTTGCAGCAACATAAAATTTAGAATTAACTGATATTTCGTTGCAAGTACGGTTGAAATCACCTTTCTGATTATTTACAGCTCATTGTTTTCTCCCTAATAATGTAGGACTGGCTCAAGGAAGTCACATTTATGGTTGATATGCTTTTATGTCTTGGAGTCCTTTGAGTTTGTTATATTTATTTGTAAGCAAGGTTATGATATTTATTTGTAAGCAACTTGGATTAAGCTTCCTATTGCATTAATTTGAAGTGTTGCCTAAAATTCTGCGTCTGGAGCACTAGAAGAGCTAACATCTCTCTAACACAAAGTCCTAATTTAGGTCATACAACCACAGACACATGATCTAGTCCAGGGTTGGGGTTTTTTGCCCGTTTTTATTTTGCAACAAACTCTTATTTGCAAAGAAGAAAGGTCTTGTGTGAGGAAAGGCCTTTCCTTGGGCAGTACTTTTGAGCAGAACCATTTATTTCCCATGGGGAAAATGCTTCCCTTCAGGTGAAGGAAGCACTTTTCAAAGACACGGGTTTTTATATTGCCTCAAATGTGTTTCCTGTAGACCCTGGTGTTGTTGAAGCCTGCAGTGAGGACCAGGATTTCCATCACGAGGATTCCCCCAGTGACCTGAAGGAGGTCTCACCCACTCTGCCTGGGCAGAGAGGCTGCACAGACCCCACCACGACACTGCCCATGCTGGTCCCCAGTGCTGACCTGGAACAAGACCTTTGGGAAGAAGTGGTACAACCCCTGAGACAAATCTCTGCAGCTGCACCATGGCAGTTCTTATAACATGCAGCCTGTTTTTATAGCTCCAGCCTGACTGGCAGCAGCCCCCTGCCTCATCCTGCAGAGTGAGCAAAGTGCCGCTTCAAGCCATTGTTAGGGTTGCTTCACCTGTAAAATGGACAACCTAGATCAAAACTGGAACCATAGGTTTGACTGACTCACTGAGACTTGCAAGATGCCAGCCCATTTACAAGAGATTGCTTGTCAGCTCTAGCAAGACTGTTCTTTAAATATCTGATTTTAGCCTGCACTTGACTTGAAAACCTGAAAGCACACCATCCTACAGTTTCAGAAGAAAACAAGGATAATGAGGAACAACCTCAGGAAAAACTTCTGTTCCGAATTCAAACTATACCTGAATAAAATATTAACACTCATGCAAAATGCAACACAAACTCAGGAGATCTAGTCCAACCTCCAAGAGAAAGTTTAAACTACAGCCCATGTAGATACAGCTTTGCATCCAGGAGGGATATCAGTGGGCATATTTGGCCACTGAAGTTGATGAAGCAGATCTTGCCGTACCAGACCTTTTGCTGCTTTCCTGTGGCTTTTTTTTTTTGCTCAGGGTGATGTCTGGACTGATGGAAAGCATGATTTTCCTGCTGCAGCTGTGTTCACTCCAGAAGCATTTTTCTAGCACACTAGTGGTCCTGGAAGTGCAGACATGGCCTCCAGCTAAAACTATCATCTGGTCACACACTTGAGCTCAAAGTTTGCATGCAGACAATGGTGTTTTCCTTTTCTTTGCACATCATTTGCTACTAATAAAAAGACAATAACAACATCAGATTTGTACCTTAAGCACAAATGAATAATAGAAGATAAATTATCCTGAAATATTTTTCAAAACTCAGGGAATAGCAGCCTCATAGCAGAAAATAAAAAGGCTTTTACAACCCCAAATGTGTTTATTAAGGGGTAAAACCATACCCCAGGCCATGTTATTTCAAATTAATGGAGCTTTTTAACACACATTTCTTGATATATCTTACTTGTATCTGCTGAAGTAATATGGAGCTGTGAAGCATGGCCAGAAGTGGTACTCTGCAGAGAAATCTCTGCTGGAGAAGCTGCAGAATTTTTTATAATTTCAATTAACTAAAGTGAGTGGGGCAAATCTCCAAAGCTAGTTGGCAAATAGTTTGTTTTTTATAAATCCCATTTTCCTGGAAATAAAGATCCATTCATTAGGAATGCTACATCATGAAGGAAAACTAAAACCTGTTAAAAAAACAAAACAAACCAATAAAATCCTGTCTAGGCTTGTAGACCTGTATGACGAGAGAAGCACAACCTTAGCACTGTGGATGCAGCCAAGTACGGCATGAGTGAAGAGAGGCCAGTGATGGCAGACATCATATCCCAGTGGGAGAGGAAATAAACTTTACTGCTAGAAGCTGTTTTCACACTAGAGTACTAATGCAGCCAGTGTGAACACACACACACAAATGAAGTATTGCACTTTGAAATTAATTAATTACATCAGCATATAGCCTGTGCCTATGCAGGGCATCAGAACTGAACTTTGATCAATTGAACAGCTTTGTGTTTTTTAACACTGTTCAACATCCAACATGGCTCTCAGAGCCATTTTTGAAATATTTTTGAGGTGTTTTGCCACCTGTTTTTCATAGACTGAGCTGTCATGGTGACTCAGTAGGATTCTGCAGAGCAGCCAGTGTTAGAATCAATGCAAACAGCTGCAGGGGATGTATCCTTGGAAGAAAGAGGAAAAAAAAAAATCTCCAAGATTTTAAATTTTCTTTTTAAAATTCCAAGCCTTTGTCACTTTTCTTTTTCCATAAGGTCCACACAGACAGTGCCTTCAACAAGCACGGTATCTGAAAACATCTGGAAGTATCCATAAAGTACACTGAATTACTCTGTTTCAGAGGATATCAAATCCAATGTCAACCTTTAAAAGCCCAGAAAGGCAGCTGAACTTATCATGCTCAATATGACTTTAAATATGATAATCCATATAAATTGCATAAATATCCATCCCTTATATGCATTTTTTGTCAGGCATGTATTTGAATGCTTTTTTAAAAGGTATATTTAGCTGCATTTGTATACCTCTCAAGAAGATGAAATTTCACAAAATCGCTGGCCTAGGAAGAGTTTGGAAAAAGGACACTGTTGCATGAGTAACTCCTCAAAACAAAACAAAACAAAACAAAACAAAACAAAAAAAAAAACCAAAAAAACCCCCAACAAACAAACAAACAAAAAACCCCAAAACCCAAACAAACAACAACAACAAAAACAAACAAAACAAAACAAAAAACACCAACCCAACAAAACCATCATAGCTGTTTCTAAGAGCATTTAGTGATGGAGACTCCATAGGCTTTCTCAGAAATGTTTCAGAAATTCACTATTTCTTGATGCCAGTTTACTCACTGTAGTTTACACCATTTTTATCTCATCTGCCACGGTCATGGAGAAAGCTTCCCTTCCTCCTTGCTAGAGTGTTTTACATATCAGAAGGTCTGTAATTGCTTGTTTTCAGGACCTTTGATCATTCTCGATGCTTTCCACTGCGTGAAGAGTGTTCAGAGTTTATCCTACTGAAACTGAGGACTTTTGATCTCTCAGAACTATTTGAAGTGGCAGCTGATGTCAAATATTAGCTTACTGTAAGCTGTTTACCTGTGTGCATTGTAGCACAGAACAGACACCACTATTTGGCCAGGACTTCTGGACACCACTACAAGGCCCTAAAGAGATTTAGCAGCAGCAAGCCCCAGAGGAACTTGAATGAGAATTTGGAGACTGCGAATTTTCCTTCTATTTCTATCCTTGACCATGGTGCTTTCAGCTCCAAGTATCTGCTTCCTCTGTCAAACCTCCCACATGCAAATGGTCTGTAAGAACCAGGCATTACTAATTTTATTTTTCAGCTGTTTGCCCATGCTATCATTGTATTGGGGAACTCTAGCAAAGTTTATACATTTCCATTCAAAGTATTTCTTCAAATTCCCAAGGACTGTCTACTGTATTCACAGACTGATGACAAGCAATTGAAACACAAGACGGTCTGATGGCTTGTCACGGGCTGTTTGAAGTGTCAGCCTGCTGGAAACCTTGGATTTTCAGTTGCAAAGCATTTCTGGAGCATATTGCAGAGATACAAGTTCACTCCATTCCAGGGCCTGCAAAATTAATGATCTGTCCAAACTTAGTTTAGATGGAGATGAAGTCATGCATTGAAGTTGCCTTAACAGCCACTGGTAATTTGTTGTTCGCTACAAGAGGCAGGGGCAGGGAATCAATTCATTCATGCAGGAAAGGAATCGATTGCTCCCCCAAGCATATGTTTACCCTTGTAAAGAGCAGTTTATAGAGTAGGACACCTCACAAGGACTTTGGAGAAAATGAGAACTTTTAATTGCCTGACCATTTACTTGTTTGGGATGCTAGCATTCTCTTGGTTCCTTTGAAGTCAGAGTGCGGAGTCCCCAAGGACTGTAAAGTTAGAGGATAATTACTGATTGTTAAGGAAATATGCTTTGTAAAATTATTGTCCATATTGTTCCTTCTCTATTGCCCCTCACCCTTGTTAGCCAATTGATTTTAAACAGAGAAACTTCCAGACAGAAAATGTTTAAGCTTTCTAAAGACTTTTGACAACAAGCAATCTCCCTTCACAAGAAGCTATTGAAGAAATCTGGCAATCAGCAGGGATAAAAGTCGTGGCACAGTTTAAAACTGGAGACATAAAGAATTGGACATCAGTGGTCATTTCTCACTGTTGACAGAGGTTAATACTGGAGTGACCTAGAGACCAGCCTCAGGACAGGACTGATGACATTCAACCCACGAATTAATGAATTGGAAAGGAAGGTGAACAGCAAGGTGTCCCCTTGATTAGTCTAGATTCTTGTGGCCACTAAGGATCACAAGAAACTTTGGAAAGACCTAGCAAAGACCTGGGGAATATGATGAATCCACAGACAGCTACAATTTTTGTCAGTACTGTAAATTAAGAAAGAAAAAATTGCTTCCTCTTAACAGCAGTTAAAATATTGTCTCAGGGTTAGTTTTGCTGTTGCTGTTAGGCTGCATTTTCTGCTATTTCAGCTCTCTTTAGGACCAGGTGAGAAGTAGTGCTAACAGAGGAAAAGAGGTTGGGGCTCAAACCACTAAGAGGAGGGAGGGAGGGAAATTCTGCTTCTTCAGCAGCATTTGTTATTTTAACTGTTTCATCAAACTGCACCCCGAACGACTTGTCTGAAGATCAAACAAAATAACAAGGAAATCAGCTCTCCTGAATCCAGAGACAGCCACTTCATTATTTGGAACATCATTCTTCTCAGCAGGGGAAAGCACTGAACAGCAATATTCTCCTGGCTGCCCACTGTGCCTTCCTGTGGGTATCTGTAATTCTCCCACCACTGCTGCAATGACAGCAACACATTTGTAGAAGCCAGGACAGCTCATGCCACTGTACCTCACACCAGTTGCATAAGGATCCTTCACACCAGACCCCAAGATGTTACCCTTTAAATAGATTTTCCTCTCCCTCCAGTGTGGCTTGCAGAAGCTCATCAACTGATGCCTGCAAGACCATAGCCTAAAAAAGGTGTTCAGCAGAGCTTAAAGCCATCCTAGAGGTGACAGCTGTGAAAAATGAAGTCATTTGCAGCCACCCTACACTGGCACTGCGAGGCAGGGAGCTGCCTCAAGGACAGGAGAACCCACAGCTTTGTCACAGTGGATTAGCTCACCTTCAGCCAGATAGATTTGTACTTCCCAACCTCCACCAGGATTGCTCATTACAGAATGGAAAGAGTTTAGTGCTTGTTTATTTCATTGAAATACACATTTATCTTTGTTATTTCTGTATTAAGGATTACTGGCTTGGGTGAGTGGTTCTCAAACTCTTCTGTATAATCAAACCAGAAGGAAGTTTCACAACTTCAAGCCAGCTGTATATAAATCAACAGAATGTGGTCATTCTCAAAAAGAGTCTGAAAGTGTAGAAAGCCTGTGGAAAGTAGTGCTTGGTAATTATTGTTCCCTTGTATACTGACAATTTTAAATATGCTTTTGCATTTTTTAGAAGCGCTGCTGTGCTTGCCTGTTTCAGGAAGAAACATTACAACTGCTTTCCTGTGCATTTTGCAATACTACATTTCACAATGCTCTTTCAACTCAGCAGAATATAGTGGTTTTACAGTTCAAGATTAAATAATAGCACCATTTAGAAAGCAAATATTGAGCCAAAGAACTTCAAAGCTGCAACATTCATTAATTCAGCTTCCACGTATTTAAAACTGTAACTACAATAAAAGAAAAAAAGCTAAATGAAAAAGCAAAATTAATTTGAAAATATTATAACATCTCAAGTTTGTACTTACTTCTTTTTCTCTCTCCTGAATTGCAGCACAAAAAGTGCCCTGAACTTTATCAACTTTTGTTTTACTATACTGAGTAAAAGCCATCTGCAGCAGAAACTATTGCACTGTGTAAACCTGAAATTTATTAGTGAATGTATTTGCAACAGATACTCATTGCTTTCCTTTCCTTTCTTTTAGGGTTAAAACTCCTTCTCTTGCCCCAGATATATAGACAGCTTTGCTGCAAGAATAATTTTGCCTTTTTTTTTACCAAATTTTCACCATGAACACTCTATCTTATTTTCCTCTTTATTATATTACCTGATAATTTTCTGGTTGCCCTAACAACACTAAAAATATTCTACTTTGCCCCTCTTATGTACTACCTCAAGATATTTTCTGCAGCATCACCTTCCAGTGCAATTTCCTCCGAAAGTTATCAATTCATAATCAAAAAGAGAGCAATGATTTGGACCCAGCTGCTTTGACAGCACAGCCACATGAATTGCACATGATCCCCCACACATCAGCTTCTTGTTTATTAAAAAGTCCTCCCCACCACTTTTAAACCACATTTTATTTTCCAACCAAGTATTATTTCCTGACATGCAAGCAGGGCAAATTCAGAGTTCAACTTGGCAGTAATAACCTGGGCAACTGCACAGGTTAACAGTGCTTAAACTCATGAGCGTTTCTTCCTTTTGATCTTTCGAGAGGGAAATCATAACTGGCAAGGTCCAACCAAATCTTTTCAAGGAGGGACTTGCTAAATAACTGTGAAACTGAGGGAGGCACACATTTTCTGGGGCCTGAGTTTATTTATATGTTGGAGAACCAGAAATCAACAAAATTCTCTTTTTTCCCCTCTCTCTACATACTTCTTTTATGAGTCTGAATTCCTTTGCTGCAAAAATAACTTCTTGCAGGAACAACACTCAAAGTTCAACTTTATCTTTGCAAGAGCTAAACGCCACAGATTAAAAGCAGTGAAACTATTTAATGGCCTCCCTAATATTTTCCCCTAGTATTTCTCAAGTTAGGGAAGCACTAAATCTGACAGAAATAGAAAAGATCGAAGTTTTTGAGAGGAGCTGCCCTCCTGTAGACACTTGGCCTGGCTATCAATGAAAACAACACCACACAGAAACATTTGCTCCTGACATGGTGGTAAGTAGAGCAGATTGCTAACACATGAACCTTGGAGGCTGAGTACCTCATATTTCTCTGCTGTAGTCACACAACCTTGGGGAAACCAGTTAGAAGATGCTACCAGTACTGGCAATAGGTATCAAAACAATAAAAAATAAAAACTCGAGTTAAGTGGCAATTTCTCAGGCAGAAACACAAAGTAATTTTTTCTGTCATCTCCGTTCGTTGGTTGGTTGCTTTTCTTTTTTTCCCCCTCTTTTTTTTGGTAGCTCTTTTTCTTCGAGAGGGGAGGGTAGAAGGTTGTTTATTTTGCACTTGGAGAGGAAGTGGCAGAAAATCAAGGTTATTTTCATACCAGGTTTTCGTATTTCTTACCAGCTGCCTCTCAAACGCAAGTACAACCATTTAATTCCTCATTACAAAGGAAGTGTTTGGATTAAATAGCCCTAAATTCTTCAGTTCTCAAGAGGAAATTTTTATACGCTAGGTACCAATTGTGATAACGATGTCTGATGTGATCCATTTACGTAGCATTCAGATGTTACAAAAAAACTTCACCATTTTTTATTCTTATACTAACCCTGCCAAAGATACAAAGTATCAAATTTTAACCACAAAATTTTATAAAATTCCAGGAATCCAGGAAATTCCTGCCTTTTATTACCTGGTGATCAATGGTCCATGACTAAGATGAATTACCCTCTCTCTTTCTTCCTAAAATGAAAGAACAGTAATTAAAGGAAAAAAAAAAAAAATTTTTTCTGTGCTAGATGTTACTCTGCCTGTTTACACATACAGAAGTTTCCCTCAGGCAACAAGGGATTATTCTATTTTAATCAAAGAACATACACAACATAACTCTCAGCTTTAAAAGAACAAAAAGACATAGAATAATGAATTCATCTACCACTACAGGTGAATTTTGGAGTAGAAGGGAAAAACCTGACTGAATTCCTCATTATGACAAAAGAAACCCTGAAAAATAATCCCAACTGCTGATTTTGACATAAAAAATGACATTTCTTACTATTAACCTCTCAAAAAATAGATATAGCATAATTTCAAAGCCTCTGCAAGTATTTCCTCTTAGTCAAATATGTTACGAAGTTGAATCCCTGACTACGTATTTGCCTTTATCACTGCTGCACTTACACTAAATAAAACTTACAATGAAACTTGCTACCCTCTCAGTGTGCATCCACAGTGATTTTGTAACAGGACTGCTGGCAAGAGTGACAAAGCTTTACACTGGGGTTTTTGGCCATAGGCTTTTTTACAGTGGGACACAGAACCTTTGAACAAACATTCCAAATCCCCAGAAAATCACTGAGACGTGACCCATCCATAGGTGCATCCTAGCACATGTACCTACTACCTGGCAAAGGTTTGAACATTTCTTTGGGAGAGATTCCAGCAGGATAAACTTTTTTACCCACAGGAAGTTTTCACCAGACAGGTCACACTCACGTAAGCTCTTTCAAATCAGTGTTTCCTCACTTGGGTAGGTTGTCGCTAGATAAGAGCAACAACAATCTGGTTGAAACCTTTTTTTAAAAGGTAACAGCTTTCTGCCTAGATGGCCATGAAATTACTGATGGGTTTTCCCAGTCACCAGTGCATTTGGAGGTCCATGATGTGTCACAGCTGCTCTCCAGTGTGAAAAGGCTTGGAAAGGCTCTGCACTGACACGGGCCTCTGCTTCACAGCAGAACTCCAGTGAGATAAAACCAGCATTTTCCAGTCCAAACGGCTGAGGAGCAAGGGACACCTAACATCTTCTGAAAAAAAAAAAAAAAAACCCTAAAAAGTAATAAAACCCAATTCACAGAGAACATGTTTCATCTATCATTTTGAAGCAGGAAGGCAATTAAAAACATGTTCAGCATGAACACACACAAGTATTACCAAGCACTTAAACTCAAAACACTTACAACAAAAGCCAACAATTTTAATTAATTAGATTATATCTCACAGATGCACAAAAAAATCTTATTCATTAAATTACCAGGTGCTCAGGGAAACAGGCTGATTTGTTGAACACAAAATCTGAATACACCTTTCTTTGCCTTACCTCAGCCTTACTGCCTCCCAACCCCCTAGCCTGCAGCTCAGATTTTTATAAACTTGGCTTAAAATTGTTACTGAAAAGCACTTAGTCTCCAATAGAAACGGTAAAGAAATAGAAACTGGTCTATGGAAAAACTGCTCAGTCACTATTGGATCATTTTTATCCTTCACTTGCCTGCCTCGTTCACTGGTGCAAGATTTCAAAATCCTGCAAGGCCCAACTCAAGCTCCTCTTAGGCTCCTATGTTTTTCTTTTTACTCTTCCATGCTGCAGATGGTCTTTCAAATCCTGATCTTTAATCAGAAGTGTCTGTTTACGAGTCACCCTCCTAGCAAAAATGCCTGATCTTTGAGGCATGCACTTCCCCAGATGTATTCTGAGTTATGCTTTATCACAACTAACGCGAACATTAGGAATCATAAGGCCAACTACAGCATAAAGAGCTGCAGGATACTAACAAGTGACGTCTTCTATTTCTGCCAGCAGTATGATGTAATAGCCATCAGCAGTTCAGTGTCATAAATTCAGTACCTCACAGCTTTCAGAAAATTACCTTGCTGCAAAGGTTGAAACAAAATACACTCATTTAAATTATACCTAGCAACCTGCTGCAGTACCACAGAACAAGTTGGCTTGGAAGGGACCTTAAGGATCTTCCAGTCCCAGCTTTCTAGAAATCAGGAGTGAGGAATCAAAAGGGCCTCAAGAACTCCAACAACAGGCAAGTTAAACCACTTCTGTCACATCCCCATTACTTCAGGGTAGCACCAAGGATCTCTGTGGCAACCACTGACATTACTGTATTTTGCAACCACTTTATCTCCTAACAGATTTCAGGAAAAACAAACAAACAAACACCCCCCCCCCAAAAAAAAAAAAGAACAAAACCCAAACAAACAAAACAAACAAAATAAATCCAACAAAAAAACCCCAACAAACAAGTATTAAGTAAATCATGGCATTCTGAATCTGCATCTATTCTGAGCACCCCTGATGTGAAAAAAAGGAGATAAAACATCTGATCTTTTAAGAAAAGACACAAACTTCTAAAAGATTTAAAGAACATGCCTGTAGTATAAAGGAGGTTAAGATGGAGAAAGCCTTTCATTTTTTTTTATTTCTCCTCAATCCTTCCTCCTGTGGTTTTAATTCTTCCTTTCCCATTACAGATGACAGACTTAGATGAAGGGTTTTTTAATAACATCAACTAGAAGTGCTCTGCCTACTCAAGGCCCCATTAAAAAGGGAAAACTGGTGGAGGCAAAGCACAGCTTTTGGGAGCTGTGCATTCAGGAGGGGCAGGCACTGATGAGAGAATAGGAGCAGGTGTCACAGGCCAGCTCTGGCACACCGAGAACAAATGCTTTAGACAGAATGTGATCTTTTGAAACCACTCAGGGAGGCTTGGGCAGTTATTTACAGCAAAGTTCACTCTCTGTACATCTCTCTCAGCCTCACCTCCACCGATAAAAGCAACCGCAATCTCAGCCTCTGAGCTTTGTAAATTGGGAACAAGGGAATTCTTTTTTCCCCAAAGCCACTATCTGTTAAGTAACTGCCAGTTACTTTTTTTTTATTTATTTTTTTTTTTTAAAGCCTAAAGAAAGAATGGCCAATATATATTCAGCTTTTTATAGCGAGAACACAACATCAGAAGCAGATTATGCAGCCTCATTGCTACAGGCTGGATCTATTTTCTTTCAAGTTACTATTTAATATGGCTTTGTAAATATTTAAATGTATAGCTACTTTCAATAAATTAATCTATAATTTTAGGTCTTGTTCTTATGTTTAAAGCCTCCAACACAAGAAATGTGTGTGTGCTTACTCCACCTGTCTCATCTCTCTCTAAAAGTGCTCTTCTGTGCTTCCAGGAACATTAATGACAGCGACTGCAAATTGCACTAAAAAACTCTTTAAGGTATATCAAGACCTGAGAGATAATCCTCCCATCAGCTTACATTTTAATTGAACAAAAGAGAAGGAAAGAAGTTGATAAGTGAAACACAGAAGTTTGTGCAACATCACAAAAAAAACCCCCCAAAACCCCAAACCTGCTGCTGTTGTATTGATCCCACTTCAAGCAGCATCTCGCCAATATCCCAAAACCTGTTCCAGACTTATCTACATGTGGATATTGGTATGAGGTGCTACACAACCTTTCCGTAGCAATTTGTCAGAAGTATAGATGTGAGGTGTCCTTCAGCACAAATGTTCTTATATAACAGACACACAAATACAGGTTATTCCTTTTTTTTTTTTTTTTGCTAAAATATTGTAGAAGATATATTTTTATCATAAAACGTAAAATTATTGCTTTTTGCAAAAGAGCAATGAAAAAACCCTACAAAATTAGTGTTGCAAGACAAAGCTCACAAAAATATTTATAATTAACAAGAATGAACTTTGCAAAATACTTCTGGAATATAAAATCAAAATTTATTTGCCATAGATCTGGTTTGGTGGCTTTACTGAGAAATTTGCAATAACCAACCAACCAACAAGGCATTTTGTGTCAATCTAGCAGATCTGGTGGTTTTCCACTGAAAATAATACAAGAATAAATAAAAGGAATAAAATAAAAAAAGGTGGTCGGACACAGTCACAAGATGCTGCTACTCAAATAAAAGGCTACAAACCTTAATTAAAAGTGTATTTCAAAAGGAAAGAGGAAGTATAATTTAATTTCCATGATGAGTTACATACTTTTCAAGACTTCCCATCTCCAAATACTTTTCAGACAAAAGAGTTAAAACATTAATCCAAAAGAGATCTTGTTTATTTTACTTTGAGACAAAAGCTTTAGTTAAACAAACTGAATGTTCTTCCAAATGTAATGAGGAATTACTTTCATTTAGAGGAAAAATAGTAACACATAGAAAGAAATGTTTCAGAAGTGAATTATTTAATATATGCACCAAAATTGAGCTCACTGGCCAAGAAACTATTTTTGAGACTGAGTTTTGGACCCTTCAGATTTATGTTCAGCTTGAGACAACTGAAATAAATTTTCCTTTAATGAATTTTGATAAATGGATTGAGACATGCAGTCTGTTTTGGGTTTGGCACACTGTCCTACGTCTTAACTTGAATGGCCACGAGATGAACCTCAGTGCATGAAAGCCTCTATTCTTAACTTTTGAAATGTTGCAAAATGATGTAGTAAACAAGAACTGAGTGAAAAGCACACAAGAATCATGTCCCTGTGGCAGCCTGCAGTACACTCAACCCAGATATTTAGGATGTGGGAGAATGGAGAGATGCACTCAGGTGATCTCCAAACACCACTTGAAGAGTGAAGACTCCAGAGACTCCAGGATTTCTATCTGAAAGAAGGCTCTCCAAAACAGCATTAATCAAAATAGCAAACAATGGTATTTATGGCAACGCTTCCAGGTTTAAAATTGGAAAACCCTGTTTTGACTGCTAAGCTGGGGAGAGAGGAGCCCTGATCCTAGGAAAAAATATTCGTTCACTTCCCAAGCAGACAATAACTGCATTTTTATTTGAAGACTCTGAAGACACTGCATGAAACCAACTGCTTTTCAAACACTCATCTAGGAAGTTTATGGCATAGCTTAGAGTTGAAAGCTGTTCCCAGATTTCAGATCATGACAAACAAAAATATTTTGAGGAGAGCTCTGAGTATAGTTTTCTCCAATCTGAGAGAAACAATCAAGTGGTGCAATTGAAAAAATTCTATTCTTGGAACAACATCCTTTTGGAAGCTGGCTGGGAAACCATTCTCTTTCAAAAGATGAGCCATAGATACATAAATATTAGAGACTCTTTTACCTGCATAGATGAATTGTGTTTGCCAGTCACTGAGGAATGTGAGTGAAAGAAATCTGAATTTTGAACTGAGAATATTTCCTCCAGTAGAAAAACTGCCCATTAAAAAAACAAAACCCGTAAGTCACACCAAAACCACTCACAAAACAAAGAATCACTAATCCAAACACGAGAACTGAAGCCCACACACATCAGTTGCCACTGACCATTACATTTAAATGGCTTCAGCATTTATAGTGAACACACACTCATTCTCGCCAATATTTGACTGCAAGGTTGTGCATACAGCAAAAAAAGTTCTGAAAACTTTTCAAAGTTTAGCAGAGAAAAGGAGGAAAATTTAGTTTATTTTGAAATTTTTTTTTTTATATATTTATAGTTCTTCTACTTTGACACATCTTCCTGTACTTTTAAGTGTCTATTTTAAAATAAATCATAACACTTCAGGCAATTAGATTCAAATCTCTACTGACAAGCAAAGTTATAAAAGGAAATTCTGACAAAGTCACTGTAAAGATGTCACAAGAATAATGAATAACCATTTCTATACAATTTTATTTATACTTCAGCTGTGATTCCTGTTAATCACTGTTTTCAGTTTCTCTGATGAAGTAAAGGAGAAAGTAAATTGCTTCAGTCTTCAGAGGTAATAGGAGAAACATTCCTCTCTCTACAAATTGTCACTTAGAATTTGACATGAATAGAAGGATCTTCAACATCATGCATTACCATTTAAGCAGGAAGAACAGGCAACAAGACCACAAAAATAATCAAAACACCTTTTAAATGGATGTAATTTAAAACCCCTCAAAAAACCCACAAAGAACATTATATACTTAGTTTTCAAAGCAGCTTCCATTCCACATCTCAGTCTTCTAAGCAACTAAACAGTTTAATCACTGTACATGTGAGCTGGAACTTAGATGCCTTCCAGGCAAATAAAAAGTTGTAGCCTGAGGTTAAAAGAACATGGGAGCAGAGAGGGAAATGAAACCCAAATTCTTGTCTCGCACAATTCAAGTTTATTCCATTCATTCTTGCAACACAAACTTAAAAATACAGTATCATTTAGCATTCTGATGTCTATGAACCACGATAATGATGAACCCAACTGTGTCAAAACAGTCAACAATGGTGAAAAGAGAAAGTCAAATATCAAAATGCACAGAGCACTAGTTTTTCTTCTGTCACTGCGTAGAAAGATGATTGTTTATCCATTTACAAAATATAATTAAGACAAGTTCGTTTTGAAGTTTTGCATGCAACACTGCAATTGCTTGACCTAGAACACTCTATTCTTGCCAGCCTCTTCTACAAATAATCAATGTTATGTTCAGTTCCATTTGACTATTGTACTCCTTTTCTCATCTGCTCCCAGTAAGAAAAAGGGAGCAGAGGGTACAAAATCCAAAATATACTTAAGTTTATAACTTATTCAGCACAAATTTCAAAGGAAAAGGTTTAAAAACAGAGTGGATTTCCAAGTATCTGCAATTCCAGTCTGACAAAGTATTTAAATTCTGTTTATAGAATGAAAAATAATTTACAGTTTGGTATTTCCATCTAGTTAGGACCTACTCAAAGATAGAGGAAGCCACCCATCATTTTTTTCCACAAAATAGCTAACAAGAAAGAAACGAGTGAACAAGCCCAGTCTCCAGACAATTACAAATGCATATGCTTTTATTTTTACTTTTTTTCTTTTAAATCCTGGGCAAAATGATTAAACACCTGTTATGTAGTGCAAAAAGCAGAAAAGTATTTCTTCTTTATAAGCCAAACATTAAATGCCATCTTTTAAACGATCTCAAAAGGCAGCTTGGGTATATATTACAGCCAAATTAACACTTGACTCACTGAAATCTGTTTGCTTCTTTTTTTCCCCCACCAGGGTGAAGTAAGAAAAAAATAAGGTGTCCCCATAATTGTAGAAAAAGGGAGGCAAAATTGCCTCAGTGAATCTCCAGAAGAGTTAGTACAAAGATGATATTTCTTTGCTCACTTAAATGAGAGTTAAAGGGAAGGGCAGGAAAGAATACAGAAGAAAAAAAAAATAACCCAACAAAATTACAAAACCACTATGGCCAGACAACTTGACAGTAATCAACACAAAAAACTTGAATAATCAAGTTCTCAACATAAAAACAGATTGCAGTTTTCTAGACTAGTATTTGAAAAGCTAAGTACTTAATAGCATAATATGGAGGCAAAGTGATGCCAAAGATTTTTACTTTCATAGCTGAATAAAGAGCTAAACCTATAGTCTGTGTTCACACTATTACAATGACATGACAATCCAGCACTGAGCAGAGGTAAGATTAGAGTCCTCTTATAAATAGTTACTAAAAGCACTGTTCACCAAATATTCTTGTTCTTTTATAAGCAGTTTACCAATTGAGTTATCACTGATTTCCAACCCTTCTGTTCTTCCTTGCCACCCACCTCCAAGAAATAGAATAACTGCACTGTACAGTTTATGGCCAGAGTTGATTGTTTTCTCCACTGCTTTTCTTATGGTATGAGTAGATGTAGATCAGTTCCCGCTCTCATTTTACAGTCTAAATACAATGCTTTTCATATCCAAGACATTCAATCCTAATATGCAACATTCTTCAAGTAAAACTAAGTCTCCATTAAATACGAGTGGTAGTCACCAGTCTACTTCTATATATCCTCTCAATTTCAACAGTGATATCAAAATAATATCAGCTACTTTTGTTTAAGAATTCAGCATGAGACGTTATATACATTTGTTTTTCTGTACTGTGTTCGTTATCAGGCAGTTTGACATCTGTATTCCAAAAGAAAGGAAGATGTATAGTTTGTGGTATAGAACCTGTTACTCAGTTTTAGCTGAACCAGGAGTCTAATGAAAATTTTCAGGATGAAAGCCAGAAGCTCAAACATTCCTGAGGACCACAAGATGTGACGGGAGTGCCTACGACATCCTTAAATACCTCCCCATGAATGATCAAGACTGTCATACTTACTGGTACAGTAAATCTTATCTAAAAGTCAATGGTTAATGTGATATGGTCACACTGGGAACTTCCAGAACAAGCCTCATGCCTTAATGGAATTTAAGAGGTTCATCCATTCGACAATGAAACACTGATTTGAAGGTACACACAACGAAAAAAATTCTGTAATTGTTAGAGCAAGTTAAGACTTCTGCTTGTACATCTTCCTGCTTCTACGTCTGAAATTAGATAGGTTCCATGTTTACCAGAAAAATTTAGCAACAAAATTCATCTGATATGAATGTCTAAATAACTTCTGTTCCTTTTCCACATTTGCTTTGATTATCCTTGTGTACCAGACATCCTGGAGCTTTCACATGTGTCTAGGAATTTTATGCTGATGTGGCGAGTAAAGGAATTTCATCTTACATTCCTTTTGGAAAAAAACTACAGTGAAATTTTGACCTCTCTCTCAAAAGCAGTTACTTAAAATGTCTGTCCTGAACTAGAACAAATATGGGATAGAAAGACTTCAAATTCAAGCCTCCAAAAGTACCTTGGCAGATATTATGGAGTGTAACACCACCATGTCTTGGTTTGCTCAAGAGTCAGAAAACATTAGTGTGACATCCAATTAGTCAATATAAAGAACAGCTCCAATAACTAGTATCAAAAGTCCTCAAAACTGCAACAGAAGCTTTAGGCAGAAGAAGAATAAAGCTACCCACTGAGAGAGAAGAGCAACCCAGCCACCTACGTTACTACACTTCAGATTATGGCAGACACTAAGAGCATGGGACTATTGTCTCCTTCACAATTAGTTCCAGGTACATAGCACAGACTTCCATCTAAAGGAAGTACTTCCATCTATCTAGAAAATCTTAGTACTAATCTAGGAGGCTTACAAGCCAAAAATTTAGCATGGTCTGTCTTCCTTCTTCCATTTTCACTAGAAAGGGGAAGAGATTGTGCACTGGAAAGAAGTCCTACAGGGACACTGTTCATAATAGTTTTAAAACCTCTCCAACCAGATTATCTTCGATATAAGCCCCTAACTAGTCTGACTCATAAAGAATTTCCCTCCCCCCAAAGTGTTTAGCTGAAGAAGCTGGAAGATGCAAAGAGTGACAGACAGGCAGCAGTGTGAGGCCACAGGAGAGACATTTAAGATATCAGTCCATCCGTCACTGAAGAAGAGTCTTGATTGCCTGGTTGTCAGTGGCTTCAAAGGCAGTTAGTCCATCCGGGCCTTTCACAGTCTTATCAGCACCCTGGAAAGACAATGAGAAGGACTGTCAATTCAGAAAGCCATAAGTACAAAGTGTGCCAAAAGTTACATACCTTGCATAATTATACTGATTACATATAGCTTTTTACTGCAGTGCCTTGTTTTCATTCAGAAACCAACCAGGCAAGATTTATGTACAGATCTTTTCAGCATGCAGCTGATCTGAGTTTCCAACTTTGTAGTTTAAAAATAAGGAAAAAGGCCACATTATTTTTGTTACAAAGCAAGTTGCAAGTCCAATGAATTATCAGTGGATTTTTTGTTTCTAGCAACTACTACACCTACAAAAGTAAAAACTCAGGGTTACACACTTCTACAAAATCTACAGTGCAAGAAGCTCTCACATGCTAAATTGGACAGGTAATATCTGGAAGAGCTGATTTACTAGCAAATCTATTCCTTCTACATCATAAAATGGCCACACTCATCAAGGATTGTGTTTCTCTTCCATTCTGGGAAAAAAAGTCCCTACTGATACATCAGAAAAACAACACCATAAAATCATTCCAAGTCCAAAACTGTTCAGGTTTGTTTTGAAAGATACGTGTACACCTAGAAGACAACAAAACACAACAGGCAGACAACAGGAAAATGAAGGGCAATGCACCAACTGGATAAATTAGAGGATAATGCACCAACTGGATAAATCAACTGCTGCAATAAACTGCTGCAAGTAAGCACAAGCACGGTGCCAGATTTATGGGAGGAGAACAAAAGGGAAACAGTGATTAACTAGTTATGTTTGCTTTGAGCACTGTGTAATCATACTCATGAAAGGGAAAACACAGACTACATTGTAAATGGGACAGTTAAATAAGGGGACAAAAGTCATTAGAGATCACAGGACTGATTTCAGAACAACTTGGCAAGACGATATGCAAATCTTGCTTGAAAATATGTGTATTCACTCTATCAAATGACAGTAAAAACACTTTGGGTACAAATACATTTTGTCAAAAGTGTGTACAGCAGAGGGTTGTCTTCAGTTTATGCATAAGCTCTCCACAGAGTAAGTACAAATCCCTTCTCAATTACAAGGAAGATTGTTAGTTACTATTAAGGACACTGAACAGTTTAAGAACATAATGGACCTAGAATTTCCATAGCTTCTTTACCGATTAAACAGACAGCCTCACTGAACTTCCATACATTATACCATGCCTGTTCTCACAGCAATTCTCACTTCCCTGAACTTTTTTACAGTCTAATAAACTGGGTATGATACCACTGATGTGCTACCAATATTACTTTTCACAACGCATGATATTTCCCTCTGAAATTTGTACGCCCTTTACTTGCATGTACTCAACCTGTCATTCAAAAAAGATGGTTTGGCAGTGGTTTTTAAGCCAGCACTGCCAGTCTTGTGGTCCAGTGGCTAAACTGATCCTCTTGGAGCTGCTCAACCACCTTGTAGCACCTAGAGACTCTCAGTGCAAGAGATGCACTGAGTTCACTCATGACAGGAGCAATTGCAGTGTTTCCTCTCTCCTATCACTGTGTAACAACCTTGGTCCCAAACAGTACAAGGACATTGCAATTCTTTGGGATATGAACATGAGCTGAATTACCCTGTTCCCAACAAGTGACAATTTGGTTACTGCAAACACACACTTGGGCTGAAACCATGGGAACATTGCTTGCAAAGCATTTATTTTTCCCCTAAAAAAACCCTCGAGAGATTTAGCAGGTATTCAACACCTGTAATCTTAGTTGTCCAGGGAAAAGAAAGGCAACTAAAAGTACTATTTGTACTTTTGTACTTATTTTGTAGGTGCTGGTTATTTCTACTGCTTAGAAAGCACTCAGATTAGAATCTGTGTGGAAATCAAGAAGGCTTCATAGCTGTTCCTTGATGTTAAGCTCAGAAAATCTTGAAGAAAAATGGAACTGTGCAGTAACTGACCTGACAGAATTTAAAGAACTTTAATTCATAAAACTCTCCACCAATGTACCAGCATTCAGGGTACCAAAGATAAGAGTTAACTGAGGTAACTTTGAAGTATAAAGAGAGGTTTTAATTTTAACTCCTCCCTCAGAAAAAGACTTCAGAAAAGTTACTGACATGCAAGATCTGGGTTTCTAAAACAGCTTTACTAAATGTAGGATAACAAGGTCATGACTACCTAAAGAGGACACCATTTATTAAACTCAGTACTAATAAATTTAGAAAATGGCCCATTAGCTAGACAGAAAGATTCCTGCCAACATTCAATAAAAAGAGAAGGAAACAATAAAGGTCAGGTCAAGAGGACTTTAATTTGCAGAAGTACAACACTGCCTGGAAGCAACTTTAATAAAAAACTCATAAAAGTACCATGATTCCATAGTATTCTCTACTTCCCCAAAGTAAAAACCTACTAATATTTGTGTTATGTTCCACTCTGAAAATACACATAAATAAATATAAACTCTCTCTCCTTGGCAGGGTAATAACAAACAAGAACGTTTGCCCACTTAAGCCATCAGGCAAACCACAAATGTTAAACAAGCTCCAAGAGCCACACAGGAGCTACTTGGCTCCAGCTGCAGTTCTGAAAAAAAACCCAAAGCAACAAACACAGAACCCATGACGGCAACTGAGCTCCCACCAAACTGTGAAAGCAGAACTGGGGGCACTTAACAAAGCTGGGAGAAGATTGGTTTACATAGCAAGTAGCAAACTGCTAAAAAGAGTCGCAAGATGACACAACACAGGCAGATGTCTTCTTGTTCAAAAAGTACATGGATGAATTCATGGACAACAGATCTGCCAACACTTCTGAACAGGGGACAGATGCGTGCGCCTCTGAAATCCCCAGTGCAGCAGCCGTGAAAGAAGGGAATGAGTGAGATGTGGTCACACTCACAGCTCTTCCTTTTGCCACTGTCAGAGAAGAAAAAGGGTGCTAAACTGCCCAACTTAACAGGATATTTCTTGTAAAGCAAAAGCACAACTATTTTGGAAGTTGAAAAAATGGATGAAGTTTTTTGCATCCTAAGCAACAACTCTCATCCTCTATTCAAAGCTTTCACACTGTTGTCTATTTTAACATACTGGTTTCTCTGACACGAAAAAACCACAACTTTTTACATGACAAATCAACCACCAGATTACTAAAGAAAAACATGGATCAATGTTTGAAACATTTCTTGAAATACTCCTCCTTCTCTCTTCCCTCTCAATTGCTCGAGAGTCTCATGTAAAAGGTTTACAAACATCCCCACAGTCCATCCACTGTAGAAAGCAATGGAGAATGTTGGCTAAGTAACTGGGAAGAACATTAAACAGTCAGGAATTTTCAGACCTTTCAGTAAGGGCTGAATCCTGATTCCCAGGTATCTAGTACCAAAGAACATATCACTATATGTACAAAAAACAAGCATCACTAACTAACTGTGTTAAGAGACAACAACCTCTACATATAAGCCCTGCCTCAAACAGACAGAGCTGATAAGCCAACTTCCAGTTTATAAATATTTCATCAGCTGGCCCATGTAAATGGAAGCAATCAGCTTTTAACTCTACATGAAGAAATCTGAAAGCAATTTATTATTTGAGCAACTTACCTAGGATGGAAAACCCTCCAAACCAGAAATAGAAATAAATCAACATGGGATAAAAGATACCTCATTTTTTGATAATCCTAAATGAAGGATCAATCCTCACAATAAATTTAAGCAAGTTGGATACACCATTTGAATCCAAAATTAACAGTTGCTGCATTTGTTTACAAAAAAAAAGCATGAGTAATATCAGAGAAGATCAAAGAAGTTAAGTGAAATTCAAGCAGCATTAAGACAGTTAAGGAAAACTTTACCCTGGAAATGGCATATGAAAATATTACACAGCAAGAAATCCTTTGGCCAAATGATGTAAGTGTAACCAAGAAGGAGTGCAAATGAATGCACATGAAAGATTGCTTGAATTAACTACTGGCTTTGTAAAATTGATAACTTTTGTAATATAAATCAAAAGTGCAAATATAGACAGATTAAGCTTATTCTCCCCAGGACAAAATTTACAAGCTGTAGGACAGAGAAAGCTTGGCTTCCTACTGTTATTTCCCCTCCCTCTGCCAACCCAGATGGGTTCTCAGTCATCCGGCAAAAGCTGAGGGAAACCACACCTCTGAGCAACTTCAGAGCAGAGAGTCCATCACATGAAACACTTAAAACAGCTGCCAAAGCCAAATCTACTGAAGAAATGCTTGTTTTCTCCCCTTACTGATTTGCAGTTCTGCTCTCTAGCTAGAGCCCACAATACTCTTATGGTCATTGCTGCTTTTGCTACACCACAGAAGTCCTGCCAGCTTTGTCCTTCAGCTCTCTTTCACCATGATCAGCATACCCTTCTCTGTTTTAGCAACACAAATGGCATTTGTTTGATGTTCTGAACATATCATCTGGAGCATCATAATCTTATTGAAAAAAATCACAGTAATATGTTTTGCTAATGGATAACTTGTTCAAAACATTTGTATCTCACCTTTGACAGAAGCAATTTCACACAGGAAACGTGGCCCTCATAGACTGCTGATAGCAGTGGCGTGATATTGTGTTTGTCTGGAGCCTGTAAATTGAGATACAACTACTTGAAGGACAATTTCACAGAGCATTATAAGGTTTCACAGAACTTTTTAATTTTAATCAACAGTAGAGGAAGTAAAATTTTAAGGGTATTAGCCAGAAATATATTCCACTGGATTTTTTATCTCTCTTTTTTAAAAAAGAAAAGTTATCATTTAATAAAAAGATAATAGCAAGATATTTCTTCCACAAGACTTCTAGGTATCTCAAAGCTTGTCCATAATTTTAGGCCAATGAGGGAAATAATGCAGTTTCAGCTGACAAATTACACCCAATTTAAAAAAACTACTCCTAATTCTCCCATTTCACAGCCAGCATCACTTCAGAAAACAGTTTAGGCTGAAACATTGTTTTGGCTGTCTTCTCTCTAAACTACAGTCCTGAAAAGAATAAGAAATGGAATAACTGAAATGCTATTTTTAACTCTTCCTCAGCTAGGAAAATTCCTAAGGAAGAGATAACTTTTCCAGACATCCAGGAAAATAATCCAAGCATTTTTGTTATGAACTAAAGCGAAGATGTCTTACATGTTAACTTTTGGGCAAGCATTCTACGGCACAACATTTGAGGTGTAGGGTTAAAGTATTTAGGAACTTAACTTCCAGAGAGCTGATGTAGCTTAGTTAAATCTTTTCAAAACAAGAAGCCATGCATGTCAAACTAAAGCAAAATGACTTAAACAAGAAAGAATGTCTCCAAAGAAGAAAAAAAGCACACTAATTTAAACAGCTGATCCTGCCCTGGCTCAGGATGTCTTCTGAAACCCCTTCCAACAAATCAAATATGCATTGCAAACGTTATTCTGATGCAATTACTGGAATAATTTTTTTGATTGTGGTCAAATTAAATATTAACTTTTTATAGCTACAACTTTTTCCAGTGTGTCCAAAGAGAATTAAAACATTTAATAAACATAACTGCAAGCTTCTAACCTCTAGAATCCCACCTCTCAAATATTTTTAAATGCATCAGATTGTTTAGTTTTATTTATATCTTTCAGCGACATTTAGGCACTTACACCAATCCCCTCGGTGTCTGTGGGAAGACTTTAAGAACTGTTTGCAAATACATTAATACATACATTAATGTCAGCTCCTTTCAAGAGCAGAAATTCCAGAATCTCAAGCTGTCCACAGTCTGCTGCATAGTGAAGAGGCTTCCTCCCACCTTCAAGTGTCCGGTTGACATCTTCACCCTTCAATGTAAACATAATCTAATCAGCAAAATTTTAGAGTTAACACAAAAGCGAGAGCTTAAAAGAAATCCAACGCCTTCAGACATGCTGAAGAATGTTCCACCCAAATATTTCAGCCACTGCCCAAGAAAAATGAAAGTTAAGTTGCTCAATTTCTGTTCCCTCACATCAGCATTTATGACTGCAAGACAGCCTTGATCCCTTGTACTGTACTGCATCTCAGGTGTAACAAGTACCAATGCACTATGTAACTCATTATTTTAAAAAAAGCCAAACCAAACCAATAAAAAAAATCATTAGGGCTTGTACAAAATGCTCTCCTTGGCTCATTTTGCTTCTCTTGCCCCAGAACTAGGACCATAATTATCTGGCTACGTTCCTTTGTCTACTTCTATGAATACTGAAGTTTTGCACGATGACAAACCAGCTGCATAGAAGTCAGTCAGCATCATAACTACCAGCAAGTGAGTCCAGGCCATCTATAATTTACAACCCGTCTATGAAACTATCCACCCTGTTTTATAAATAGCACTTGCCAATTCTACATGATATAAACAAGTCAGAAGAGTCAACCAAATCAGGCCACAGGAAGTTGTACTCTAATGCCTCTCATACAAGTGGATTGAGACCTCTCTTAAGGCGTAAACAAAATTTAATTTACTGAGTACCTAATCAGCTTTGTTTCCTCACCTTGGGTTGTGCAACTAAGGATAAACTGATTTACTGCCCTTCATTAGTGACAAGAAGTTACTGGAAACCAACTAGAGACAAGCTGTGTGGTAAGTGGCTTCTTGTTCCTATGTGCAAGGGATCCTAGTATTTTAGGAAGTGGCTAAATTTGGCATCATACCCCAAGCCCTTCATCTCCACAGAAAAACAGAAGAATTTTAGCTGCAGCACCAACTCACACTTCTCTGTAGAGCCACTGCAGTCCCCTCACTCCTGTCCCAGATCTCTAGAAAGCACACAGAATAGTGGGATTGACATACACCTTCCAGACATTATTTCCCTTCTAAGAAAGGAAGAGAAGATTGCCAGAAGGAAATCTTATTCTGCTTTTGATGTTCTATATAATCAGAGTTTTACACTACTAGTCAAATAACAAGATGACCTCATTATTCTCCTCTTTTCTCAATAGGATATTCAATTATTCATCATATACCCTTGTAGCAGATAGTATTGTGATGTAGTTTCCCATCTGCTGAATTTCATTGACAATTAAGTTCCAATTAAAAAAAAAAAAAGTCACCCAGATCAAAGTATGCTAATAGAACATAAGTAGTCTGGGAAAGCATATAAAGCAGCAGTATATAGTTATGTTGAACATTAAACTCTACCCATACTTTCATTTGCACATGGACTCTTCCCATCAATTTTAAAACAACTGGCATTTACATAACCCATCATGTTTGCTCATACATTAGGGATTGGGGGCACAAGTTTGAGAAGTTAACCACATGAAAGCCACATAATAACCAACCCAAAACAGTCTCCAACAACCCTTGTAAAGTCTGACACATGCTAGGACATGGTAAGTCAAGGAGCATGGGAGAAAGGCAGGCAAGCTGAGTCCTGGGACAGCACACAGTGAAGCCATGAAGTTCACAGTCCAAAGGAAAGTCAGTCATCACTTCTCAAGATTATCACAGTCCAGCAAAGCTCTCACTTCCTTAAGCTTATAAATATTGGCTCAGTGGCTTATACTATAGTAATTTTTCTTTGTTTTGAAAAAATAAAACAAAGGTCCTCTGTTCTCTCCTAAGCTGGCTGTGGAATAAATTCCTGCTGGACCATGAGCTTTTAAGATCCCTGTAAAGATGATGAAAACCTATTTACAGGGGAGTACCTAGAAAAATGTCTGCAAATAAAGACATCCAAAACACAGATTACATGGTATTGAATACTGGCACTGAGAACATGTATCATTAACATGCAAAGGTAAACATCAGAACATTTTAGTCTGAATTAACAGAACAAAGGCATCATATAAGTTATAAAAAATTTTAAAAAAAGGCAAAAAACAAGCACTCCTATATTCTGCAATAAACCAAGTCAAATATCCAGTTGTTTCATATGTGTGAAAAGGCACTGTAAAACAGACCACTGAATGTTATAAAGCTTTACCTGGCCCTTCATATTGCCAGTCCAAGAAATATAGAAGTAGGAAGGGAAGATAAACCGATGTATTTAAAATACAGGGATGCAACTCTGGCAAAACCACTTGTTTCAAATTGCAGTCACACATATACATTAAACTTTCAGGACTCTTCACAGATAATTTCTCTCTGGGCTTTACATCTCCTATATATATTGCCTAGGGCATCTCTCCATAGGACAAGCAGTTGTTTCCAAAATGAGGTGTCAAAATCCAGAGAGGTGTGCACGACAAACCACTGGGGTTCGAAAAGAAAATGTATCTTGTACTAATAATAAGATATGAAAATAGCATTTATTTCATATTTAGTTCATCTTTAATTTTCATTTTTTTGGGCTTTATTTTATAATGTGCACATTACACGGTACAGGAGTACATACTGAAGTTGCCTTAAATATCAAGTCCCAATACCCCTGCTCAGGGCCAGGCTGGATGGGGCTTTGTGCAGCCTGCTCTAGTGGAAGGTGCCCCTGCCCAAGCAGGGGGGTTGGAACTAAATCTTTAGGCATAAGATAACGACTTGAGCCCCTGCCTCATAAATGGGACAGCTCTGGCAAAGGTGAGGCTAATTATGCCAACACCGTGAGACAAAGTGATGTCTCAAGCCCTGCCATAGGTTGGTGCAGGAAACAGCACACAAGTAAAGAGTGAAAGAAAAGTGTTATCTCTGAATGAAGTTTTCCAAATTTACTGTGGTTTGGAATAATACTGGCTGAACAGTGTTATGGCTGAACATGCCATAACAAATGTTATGAACTTGGGTTTCGGCAATCTTGCGAGGTGATGATCCTCAATACAGAACTCTGAGACAGCAAAGTAACTAATATATTGGTGGGCTGAAACTAAGCTGCTAAAGGTCTGCATTAAAAATCACCATCCCCTGCAGAGGCACATGGTCAGAATCCACATGAACTGACAAAATGGAGCATCATTTTTCCTTCACACCCATAGGAGTAAAATCTTCCATGCACTACACCAAAGGTGACAGAATGATTCTTCAAGGAAGTTTTATGGGACTTCTGCCATGTTCTAGAGTCTAACAGAGCAGGAAGGAGGTTAACCCGTGTATTTGGAGAAGATACAATTAAGCCAGGATCAAGGAATCCTATCACCCTCAAAATAAAATGTAGCTTCACTCAAAGGTCATGCTTCTCCTAAAAGAAGATTATTTATTTTCACTTTCTAGAGTAGACCCACAAATTTACTAAAAATGGTGAAAATATTTGTGCACAGCTTCAAAAAGTAATTTACCCATGCAAAAGAAAAGGCATGATCACCTCTTTAACGACCTTCCAGAATACATTAAGTTTACTCAGTCAGCCATTTAAGGCTAAGTCTGGCATAAACCACATTAAGTAATATTTTTCTTTTCAGATCAAAGACCCAGGGCACCAGCTATGCAATAACATTAAAAACACATTCAACCCATGAAACACCAGTTCCCAGGTATCTGCATTAATCCCCTCTATTAAAATCTGATTATTGCTAAAGAAAAGCCTCCGTGAATCTCCAATTACTAAACAAGATGACACAAAAGAAGACTTTTATACCCTACTTCAAAAAGTCACACAAAATGTCTAACAGAGTAACATTTAATTAGAAGTTCTTTAAGTATCAGTTGAAACATGCCTATCAACTTTGCACTGAAGGATAGAAAAATAAAAACTGGAAACTCACTTCCAAATACTTTTAAAAACTTTGCTTTTTAAGTAGCTAAGAGTAGGATTCATTATAGTATACTATGAATGCAACTATCACCCACTTTCTGTACCGGAACAATTTAATCCATAAAAAGATCTGTTCTAACTAATTTCTTAAGTGAATTCTGTCAAAAGTAGTTACTCTTGAACTTAATTCTTTCATTACCCTCTGTCTCACAGATTTTCCTTGCTTCACCTTCTCTTGCAAATGTACGTACACAAAATCCCTCATTATAGCTCATGTCCTTTTCCAGTTTAGCTCTAGTCAAGGCTTTGGCTTTCTCAGTTCCATCCCTGCACACCCAGGGAAAGCGCCTATGTTCTTCCTGGGTACCCAATTCCAATTTTTATGCTTCCCCTCTTTCTTCCTGAGCTTAGAGAGGAAATCATGAGAGCCAAGCTGCCCTCCTGTACACCTGATGGATGTCCCAGAGTAATCTAAAAGGATCTGCACTTTGACAGCTGCTCTGAATAAGTTATGCCAAATTTAATTCCTTTTTCTTTTGCAGTCCTTGTTAAAAGAATGAACCAGAGTTTGCTGACTTTATCCCTAATGCATGTTATCACATCAGCTCCACGAAAATGTTGGATGAACATGTTTAGTCATAAAGTACAAGTTCTAAAGCTCATTATTTTCCAGGGTGATTATTTAACCACACCAAACTGATTCCATCCCTCAACAGCCCCTACCTTTCTGTAGCCTCTATTACACAAGGCTGTATTTCATGCCTGCCTTGGTTCTCCCTTTATCCACCAACTCAGTCTTTTCCCAGCTACTGCCAGCTTCGGAAGCATCAACACTTACAGCCAAATGAGCTAAACTCAAGTTTCACCTCATCTAGTGCCCCTCTAGCACCCCTGCAGCACACTCCAGGTGCTTCAAGCACAGGCTTATTTTGCAGTGGCACAGAAACTGAAACCAAACCTGAGCCAGGTGTTCACGTAAGCACTGTGGTTTGTCAGAAGTGTTCTTCTAGAACATTACTGCCAGGCTACAAATGTCACCGCTCACCCTTCAATTTCCCACCAACTTTGCTCCTGTGTGGCAGCAACAGCTTTGCTTCTTCCAGCCAAGTTTGACTCTTCCCACCCCTGCACCAGAATTAGTGGCTGAATGATGAATCCAATGAGGGAACTAAGCAGTGTGAGAATTTATTTGATCATTTCCTTCATCTGTTCCATGACTTGGCACCTGAACACACCAGCAGTTAGTAGCTGGGATTTACACTGCGGTTCTACCACAGGAATAGAATTGTGGCCTCATTAAATCCTATTGCATAGGTTAACTGTATTAGTAGAGCAGTGCCTGTAATACTTGTGGCATTAAAATGCTCTTTCAGATTTAGAAACAACTCCATATCCCCATCTGTACTTATCCTGTCATGCAAAAATAACGGCATCTTCCCTTTTCATGCATTCCTTTCATTGCAGTTTTAATGAAGAAAATCAGATTCCATTCAGTCAGATGTCCTTAGAGTGCAGGGAAGCATCTTACAGGAGCTACTGTGTAATTCCTGTCTTCATTATTCTAGGAAAGGAAATAACTCACTGAACAGTCTGTTCCATTACTTTCATCTCTTTGCATACAAGGGATGGCCACCCCTACAGTATATTAGATAACTTTGTCATTTTAAATACAGCAACAGCTTAATCATTGCTGTCTAAGTGGGAAAGAGGAAGAATAAAAAATCCTCTTTCTATAAAGAAAAGTTTAAGTCCTGTGGATGAGATATTTTGAGTATTTTGCTGCATATTGAAAGTATTACTGTTTTCCCCAAAGTTTTGTTTATGGTGGTTGAATTATTTGTTTTTAAAAATTCAAATATATTAAGTGAGATGTCAGAAATAAACTGTAATTTATGGTGTGGGATACAATCTCAAGACATGTTTTGCTATAACAGAAATTATACTGCTATCCACTGAATGAAATCTTTCCTTCCAATGTAACTGAGTTTTAGTTTTTAAACCAAACTAAGAGCCTGAAATATTAAGTTGTATGTTTTGAAGTAGAACATATATAAACTGAGCTTTGCAATCACTTAAGAGCAATGTATTTTTTAGTCTTCTGGAGGAAGAGCAAGCTTGGATAAATCACACCTGCAGAAAAAATTATCAGCCATATATGCAAACACTTTAGAAAACAATCTTGCATTTCTACCGTGGGTATGTTTGGGGCATGGAAGAACTGATTATGTCTTAATCTCCCCCAAACACTCTATTCCATTTTCTCAGAGTTTGAGTCTGCTCACACTCCTTCAATCATTCTCCACTGTAACTTTCTCTGGATTCATTCACCACTGGAAAGACTTAAAAAAACCCTCATAAGCCCACTCCCCCATGCCTCAAAAATCCACAAAAAAAAGGTAAGTACTCTGAAGATGAAAATACATTAAGTTATTTTTGCCATTCTACTTAAATTCTCAAAATGGTTGTATTTTAAGTACTTGAGCCAAAGTACTTTACTGCTTAATCTGTGTTTGTTTCAGTTGTACGTTCAGAGTTTTCAAGTGTTTACTGCTGCCACATATCAGCTCGGGGGCTCATCTAACCAAAAGTTACCTCCCTAGTGCTGAAGATGTAAACACCTTTACTGAGAATCCCTAAAAACAGTGCAGCAGAAACAACTGAGAAAACCACCCATTTTCTACACAGAAAGTCAATCATTCTACAATGTCTAAAATAACTGTGAGCTTAAAAAATATTGTAAGCCAAGCCCAAACTTCAATCCTTACTCAAACAGTAAAAACAAGGTGGTATTTTTTATATAGCTAATCCATGGGTCATAAACACTCATGGTAATGAGGGAAAACTCAAATACCACACTTCCTGAAATCTGACTAATAATCTAAAAATGTAAGGAGAGTTTAATTCTACAAGCTTGTCAGTCTAGTGACTCATGCCATTACACACTATTTAAGGCTGAAAGGGAACTCTGGAGGTTATGCAGTCTAACCTTTGCTCAAAGTAGGTACAATCAGGCTGCCCAGCTGAGTCCCACAGACCTCCAAGGACTGAGGATTACAAAAATTCTCCAGGCATAAGGAATTCCCAGGGTCTGATCATCCTCACAGGGAAGTATCTTTTCTCTTACACCTAATCAGAATTTCTTGCATTTCCACTGGAACTGTCATCTCTTACACTTTCACTGTGGACAACTAAGCAAAATTCTCTATATCCTGCCCTTTGTACAGAAAGTTAATTACAAGATCTTCCCTTTATCTTCCTAAAAGGAAAAAAACCAAAAAACTAACAACAAAAGCCAAAAAAACAAACTACCACAATTCAAACAGCATCAACTTGAACATCCTTCACCTACCAATAAAAAGGAGATAAAAAAAGCTTTTTTAATTTTTTCAATAGGTCTTTTGCTCCATAAAGCAGTTTGGACAGTTCTTCCTATGCCTTCCAGATTCCTAACTAACTTCTACTGAACTTCAGGTGTCATAACTCCTCCATCTCTGCACTTCTGAACAACGTTTCTAGATTCCTTCCAGTGGACCATTTTGCTTTCCCCTTCTCAGTAACTCTGAGTATTCGTTACAGATTCCTCAAACTCTGTGACCCGAGATGCAAGCTGCAGCATTGAAAAGCACTCAGCATTTCTCCTGCTCTCATATAAGAAAGTTCCAAGTCCTAAAGAAAGGCTCCTGAAGGATCTTGAGCTTCTTCACTTTAGAAAGGCTGCAGTATCATCTTATTTCTATTCAAGCAGGACAAGTACACCAAGCACAGGTACAGTCTGGGCAGAGAACAGGTCAAGAGCTGCTCTGGGGAGAAGGACTTGGGGGCGCTGATGGATGAGAAACTTTGACACATCTCAGCAAAGGGTGCTTGCAGCCCTGAGAGCAAAGTGTACCATGGACTGGACCCAAAGCCATGGGGCCAGCAGGTCAATTCTACCCCTCTTCACTGACCTGGCATGCTGTGTTCAGCTCTGGGACACATTTAGATAGGATATGTGGATGAGATGGTGGTTAGGCACCAGAACAGGTCGCCCAGAAGGGCTGTGGATGCCCCATCCCTTACAGTTTTCAGGGCCAGGGAGGATCGAGCTCTGAGCAACCTGCTCTAGTGGAAGGTGTCTGTGTCCAAGGCAGTGAGGTTGGAGCTAGATGATGTTTTAAGTTCTCTCCAACTCAAACCATTTTATGATTTTATGAAGTAACACAAAAAAGGGCAATCTGATCTTTCATCACAGAAGCAGAACTTTATATAGCTGTCCTCCTCTGAATTCTTCTTCCACAAATCAGTTGCTCAAGCACAGAACTGGAATCTCAAATACTCTGTTTTTCAATTAACTTTGAAGACTTGAGAAGAACTAAAGTTGAATATTCTGAGTTCAAACACAAAAAACCAACACAGTAGGCTGAGCTTTACCAACAAAAACTCAACTGCTACTACCCCCATTTTCTTACTATTAGAATTTTATCATTATTGAAACAATCCTTATGGGCAGAAGTACTAGATTTCCCATATGACCTGAACAAGAATGCTTTCCTACTCCCCAGTCTGCCTCTGGAGTGATTCTGCATGGATTCCATTCTGTAAACCTTGTTCTCCCCTAGAGCATTGATTCACACGCTGCCAACCCTAACTGCAAACTGGAATAAAAGAAACCTACAAAGCCAAGAGATGTATTTTTATAAAATATGTTGAAGAAATCTGACAACGTTGTAGAATACCAACAATGCACCCTGATGCACAAAAACAGTCACCCAATCTGCCCTTTAGGCCTTCACTTCAGCGATCCCACAACATTCCACCCAGTTCTTTGGGTAGTGCTGTAGTTCAGCTTTTGCTCCCACCTCACAGAACAATCTGAGTGTCTAAAAAGCAGCATTGACTTTGATGAAGCAGTTTTCGTTCCTGCCAAGACAAACTGATTTAGCCAACCAAAATCCATGCTAGCACTTTCACAGGTCCCTGGAGATTACCAATAGGAAAAGACACTAGATATGAATTACCGAATCCATTTTACAGTGTTTCTAGAAAATTTATTTATTGTTTTCAAGTGTGAAATTAACACTAGTCTGAACGCCCTTGGCTAGCAGAGAAAATGAATTAATTTCTTCTTCCAAGCTGGTTATAAAATTTCCTTTTAATACATGATAACCGAAATGAGCACCTGCCTGAAGCAGTTTTTGCTGGGTAGAGAGGTTAAATACTTGCATGTGTGCCAGGAACTGACACAGCTTTACATTGATACAGCAGACAGACCCTCACATCACCTGCCTTAACATAAATCTGAAGGTAACTGAACCAGCAGTCCAGTACTTTAGGCAACAAAATAATTTATGTAAGCTTTTGTGTATTTCATCACAACACTAGTTCAATGTGCTGTTTTCACATTCCCATCTGTTTTAACTAAGAGCAAGAACAATTCAAACGACCAGCTCAAAACAAGTCAGTGCAATGTACCATTTAAACTTCTGTACTTTTTTTTTTCCCTATAAAAGGAAAAAAAAACTCTTGACACATGATGTGTCAGGGATTGTCGACCTAAGAACTGGGTAGAGCAGACGGGAAAAATAAAATTCACATTTCCACTCAACCTGTTTTATTGAAAAAACTACTAAAACAATGCAGGAGGCCTAAGAAGAAACAACAGTATTTTATCATTTCTGCTCAGCAAGTTTATTGAGTCTCAAGTTTTCTTGTCTCTGTCTTCTCATTCACAAGAAAAATGAGCATGTTTCACTAATAGAAAACTCCTGGAATGCTTGGAATATCCTGAACCACTGAGCAGTAAAAGCAGTTGTCTCTGCAGGCTCAGTGAGGCCGGGTTAACACTGATTTCTTTGGGTGACTGAAACAAAGTAATGTTTGAAAATATAGGGGATTCACGTGAGAATTTTGATCTAGCACAAAATTTTTGCAGTTGCCACTGGAAGCTGCCTACTTGCATTTACAATGAGTTTATTTCCTTAGCTCTGGCTGGATCTTATTGCAAGTTTTTAATTGAAGAAATCAGCTTTAAAATCATAAACGATTCACAGCTTACAGCATTAATCTTGGCTTCCCTTTCTGTTCTTTGGGCTTAACCCAGACTTTGAGTCAATAGTTATTTCACCGGGTTCCACTCTTGGTTTGAATATTAGTTACTAACTGAAGCCTGAGTGGACTATATTTGCCTGCAGACAACTGAACTGAAGCAAATGACCTAGATTTATTGTGTGGGATAACCACTTTCCACTTGGAGAATTTCAGAAAACCTAGAAGTTTGTTGGTTTTTGTTTAACAGCTGAGAGTGACTGCATTAGCTAAGCCTTCCTAATGATTATTTCTGTGTTTACCTTCAGAGATATTAAATAACACCTTTTCAGCTCTTCTGGGTATTTTATTCCTTGTCCTCTTTCATAACTTGAAGCAAAAAGGAATTTTCTCCCAGATGTCTTCTTTCTACCCTGTATGCTTTGGGAAATATATGGGACAAGCTGATTTTACACCTCCCCCTCATCACATCTTACTGAAACAAACAGAAATAGCAAAAACATCCACAAGAAATCCTGTAGAGATAGTGATCAAAAACCAAATCCAAGTTAACAGATGTTGAAAAGGGAACTTGAATACAGAAAGTTAAACCCCTGCGGAAGAGGCTGCAGATATTATCAAATTTTCATTATTTTCCTGGATTCACTTTTAGTAGTTGCTATTAGTTTAGCCTACAATATCCAACTGAGCTTCTGTTTTTAAAAACATGAAAAAAAGGCTACTCAAAGAATTTCAGCACAACATTCCCCCTGAAAGACCCTCATCAGTTTATCAAAAAGGAATTTCTGTTCTGAGGACAGCGTGTGTCTCTCCAGGCGGTATTTTGCAGCAAGTTCTACAATCAGAGCAGACAGATGTAGGTATCCATGTAAAAAATGGATATCTACTTTGACATTCTCTACTTCAGGAGAAGCCTTAATTGCTAATAATAACATAATAATTAACAATAATAATTGCTCATAACACCAATACTTGGTCTATAGAAGTTAAGAAAATGAATTATGAACCTGATGATGAATTTTGCCTATATTGGTATGGCATCTAAAGTACTCTGAAAAGCTTTTAAAGCACTGCTACACTTACTCTGGCTTAAGCCGACAAAAAGGTGCTTAACAAACATACTTTTCAGGTTTTGTTGGTGGTAAACAAGTATCTCGCTTATCCACCATAATCAAATGCAATCTGAAGTCCTTTGTCTCAGTCAAACGAATACAATTCCAGAAACAACTGCTAAATAAACTGAATTACTGAGCCATCTGTGCTTCAGTTGTATCAGCATTTTGGGAGACAAACAAACCTGATACAGGAGTTGTTCTGTAGAACAGTAATGAAGCAACAGTTTCCTAGCTACAGCTTCTAGAAGTTTGTGCTACAATCCCAGCTCCAAAGATGTACCAAACACATGTGTTACTGAAAACAGCTGTTCTCCCCTCCCCAAAATCCTTCATCTGTGCAAGACCTGAGTGAGACACAGTGTAACCCAGTCACTACTTGCACAAGCAAGGGATGAAACAGGAATGAAGGGCCCAGTTGTGCAGCATCTCGTAGCTCTTACGAACTTCCATTTTAAAGTTTGGTTCTTAGGCAACAGCTCGGAGTAAAGGCAGCAGCTAGTTCTGACAGAATAAGCTGTTGCAGACAAAGATATCATTACTCTCTGTTCAGATTATCTCTTTAACTGATGAATGCCAGTGCATGAAATATTCTGGATCACAAGCTGAAACAGCCAATGATCAGACATTTTCCAAACTGTCTCTGCTTAGAAAGATTGTTAGAATTCAGAATTAAAGGTAAAACGCTTTAGTTATAGCATCAGGACTCACCTGTCAGCCCTCATATGGGGGGCACAAACATCATTAAAAGCCTTTAACCAATAATTCTAAAGAATTGCAGATCAATCTAACAAGTTTATACCTCAAGCTGACATAAACCTAAAGTTCACTCTAAAGAGAGGTGTTAAGGAATGCATCTATTGAACACAGTGCAGTGCCCATTTTCATAGGCAACACTGAGCTGGCCTGAAAGGGTTGGATTTTTTATTCTGGAAGTGATTGGCCAGTCTCTGTTCTCCCACTGCATTCTGGATGATGTGATTTAGATGATACCTACTCAAAGGGTATACTTTGCAGAAGATATTCCAGCTCACATGGGTGCCAGATTGCTAAACAGGAGCCATCAACCATACATAAACCAGGAATCAGAGCCATTCTGTTTCAGTAGTTCAGTACTATACCATCAGCAAACTGACAACAGAAGACACGATGAAGACAGAAAAAATCTACAAAACAACATCTGTTCCTGCAAAAAGGAATATTTCTTCCTCAAGCCTAATGTGTCAGGCATTGCTCCAAATGTTAAGCAGCTGAGCAAAGGATCCCAGCCATTACCAAGCATTCTGCATTGAGTTGTTAACTCCCAATTAAAACACTTTCAGTTTCTGGAAGAAGCCCACATCAAGTTCTGTATTAAACTGCTCAGTACATGTTTGTCCAAGGAATGAACAGGAAGTGGATGTTTTCCTTTGAGACAAACACAAGGCGCCAGCTACTGGGTTTCAGTTTCAATAGATGCCAGTTGGATATTTTGAATTCTCTGCACGACCAAAAGACACAATAATTAAAAAACCCCCACAACAACAATAAATGTGAATTCTCAAAGCTCAGGTTGTACTGTATCAGGAAGATATGAGAGAATAAACAGGAAGATGAGTGTATCTCCCAAAGATTGTTGCTATGATTAAAAAAAAACCCCTGAATTTAAGTGCTTTAATTGGGGCTTAGCACCATAAGTAGGAATTACTTTTCCAGAAACTGAATAAAAGATATGTCCAAATGTTCTATGAAATCCAAAGCAACAAAGCTTAGCTTCTATACAGGTTTTCCTATAAGATTAACAGTATTATTTTCATGTGCACATTGAATTTACATTTTCTTCATTCAGCAATACATAAGAAGATATGAAATTTCAAAAGCAGCATTAATGAGTTCTAGAAGTTTTGTGCCTTAGCACAGAATTTTGTTGACATAATGAAGCAGTTGGTGATTGGAATCATGCAAAAACAAAACATGGAAGCAAAAAGAACTCGATCAGAAAAGCTATTTTTATATCCATCAAATAAATGTTACTTTCTGAGCAGTATATACTTAAAAACATATGCATTAACAACTACAGAATGGCTCCCTAAACCAATTATACACACTTGAAATATTCAGCTTCATTGTAATACTTTCATTAAAACTTATAAATATTGGTATTGCATTTATAAGTTTGAAATAATCCACCTACAAAAGTTAAGATATTTTCTCTGGATTTAGAGGAATTACTGTTCAAAATTCTTTAGTAAATACAGTCTACTAACTTGTCACAGAAATGGAACTAAAGACTATATTTCATGTTATACTCTAATTAGAAGACCCTGTTTTAAAAGTAATTATATGTACTGTCATTATGCCCAAGATAAATTTAAATAACACACAATTGGCTGTTTTGATCACAAGCCAAATTCAAGTTTTTTAAATCATGCTAAATATCTATGACTTTAGCCAAGAAAGGGTTAACTGCATTTTTGAACTTATTGAGAAGTAAGCAATCCAAGAAATAAAGATTCTCACATATGCCTCACTTGAGTAAAAAGGATTCTGTGGTTTTTTGTGGGTTTGTTTGGTTTTTCTTAATACAGGACATACACAGAAATGCAGATCTCACCTTACAGGAACTCTCCTGACCTCCTTCTTATTTGACTTGAAATCTACTTTCAACTGCATTACCAGAATCAAGTGCTGCAAGTATTTTTGAACAAACAGAAAAATACTTTTAAAACATTTATTGCCTATGGTATTTGCTTTCATTGTGTCATTAACAAATCAGTTTAAATGAGAGATGCTGATGGTAACTGTTCTATGGACAGCTCTCTCTATTGTCTCAAATAGCCTAACAGCTCATCTTTCCTGCTTGAAGTCAATCACTAATTTATAGGTCACAAGTGTGTTAAAAAGCAAGTTCATAAACGACCAGAGTTTGGGAAACAAAAGTATCGGTTATTCAACAATAATTACCACAACTTGATCTTGGCTCATCAGAAACTTTGCGCACACAATTTTGTTGAATAAACTGAGTCAGGACATTCTCTGAACTTTGGCTGCAAGTGTGACAGGGCAGTCTCCAGAACACCTATCTGCTGATGTTTTGGTCTGCTCAGCTTATTAGCCACAGCATGCAATTACTCTCTTTGATTTCTAAAGTGTACCTGAAGGGTAAGTAAAAGGATTTCACCATTTCCCCTCTGGCCTGTAACCACTGAGGAAGGCAGCAATGTCTGTAAGCAAAGATGAAACTGCAGACCATATTTTAATTCTTAGTCTAGCAAGAAAGACAGAAAAATCCTTTATTTGAAGAAATGCAACGCCCTTGGCAGATGATGTATCTGAACTGAGCTACAGAATTATCCTGCATAAGAAATACTAATAAAGACTGTAAAAATGGGCAAAGTGGTAAAAACACCAAATCCCTAGTCCCCCAAGCTACTTCAAAACCATATTCATGTGCATTATGAGTTTTCAACACCGTATTTTTCTTTCCCTTCCTATTCTCCCTCATCATGACTTCAGTTACTTTTGGGAAAACAAATTATTTGCTACCCTAGATTTTATTAAAAAGAGAAAAAAAAGTTCCTTAAAACCCAAAAAACTCCCACACAAAACACAAGTACATTCCAATCAAACAAAGAATTAAGACGAGAACTGTAGCTTGTTCAATAGGACTTATTAGTACCGATTGCATTCCAAGTCAAAAAGACAACAGTACAGGTAGCAGTTCCTTAACCATTTAAATGAAAGCATTGTTTCCACCCCATCCGTGGCCTGTGATTGTAGAATGTGCCATCGCTGGTCACAATCAACATAGGCTTTAACACCAGTATACTATAAAAAGAAGTTAATCTCACACCCAGCATCCAATAAAGGTTTTAAACTCACTTTAATGTGAGCTGCGCTGATTTGTACCTACCCCTCCTCATAACGAGCTAAAGCAGAAAAACATCTAATTGTTCAAAACTGCTGAAACTGCAACTTGTAAGAAAAACAACTGTTGTATAACCAACTGGCCAGTTATCGGCACTTATTAACTCCAACTCACGCTTTTGTCCTAGCAATAGATCTGTCTATGGAAACGACTACTGCTTCTTTCCACAGAACTGTACTGGGAAATTCAACATTCATTTTGCTACAGAGGAGATGAAAAATTTGGAGTAATTTAACACAAACCTTCAACTTCAGAAGCGGGCAAATTAGGTAGAAAGAAGTAACTTTGCTCACACTTCTGTGTGGACACATTCAGAAGCTCAAAGAAGCATAAACATAAAGCCATAAAAAACATGCTAAACTCAACTGATGCTTCAAACAAAACTGTATCCATGACTTCAGCAACACAATCATATACATGCCCTAGTTTTCTGTATCTTTCCTAAATTTTCTCTTCTGACCTTTGATCAGACATAAAAATTCTTGGACATGAGAACCCTGAGTGCACAATGCTCTCCTTGAACTTAAGTAGAATAGATGACGTTCAAGGTCTGATATCTTACCAGCTAAGCCTATGGTCCTTCAGAAAAAGCACATGGAAGTTGTTTGATCTGCTGAGAACTACTCAAAGGAATCCTTATTTATGCATTTTGACACTGCTGCAAGATCCACTCATCCAGTATTTTTTACTTGTGTGGCCTGCATGAGTCACCAATGCCATGGTACCCAAGTCAACATTCACTGCACGATCTCCACATCTAACACGCTTTCCACATATTATTCCAAATTGGTACAGATCCATACCACTGCAGAACTGTTCTCTCGGACTTTTAGAGAGCTTAGCCCATCTCCTGTAAGCCTTCTTGAAGTCAAAATTAACAAAGCTAGGCTTGTAAAACAAGGATTTATTAAAGATAAAACTGATACAAAAGGGAAAACTGTGGTAAGAATAAGGGAGAGCAGAAAGAAGAGCAGTAGCAGAAGTAAATATTTTCCTCACACCACTGAATTCTCTGCTTGTTATTCATAACCTATTCCCAACTTTGACTGTCATACTTAGGAATGCATATGCTGTATACCACAAACTTGGACAAAACAGGATATATTTCAGAGATAAAATTTGCTTTTAATTTAGGAAATTGAATACATTAACATATCAGCAAAAAAAACAAAACAAAACAAAAACCCCAGTGTTTTATTAGTCTTAATAACTCTCTCTACTTTTTGCAGCAAACACCCATCAGGCACGGGACGAGTTGGCACGGTAAGAACAACCCAGACAGAATCAAGTAAGGAAGTACTTAACTTGGAGGTTTTAAGCATAGAAAGGTCATTTATGAATCGCTTAGGCAATATATTAAAGCCACCAAGATTTTCAGAGCACAAAAGCAAACTCAATGAACAAAATCACCACAGACTGATATCAACATCTCAAATAAAATACTACATTTAGCAGTTTCAGATTCACAATCATGCAGATGATCACAGCTGGAATGAGCTCTATTTACATTTCAAATTGAAATGGCTGAAGAATCACTTCTATCTGTACCTTCACAAAAAAAAAGATTTGAGAATCCTGGGATGTTCATTCAGTCAGTGAGTCACACCTACTACTGCAGTGCCAGGTTTGCAGGCAAGTTTGTTACTCCATGCTGCTCCTATAAACTACTTAAGAATTGATGCACAAACTATTATTATCTGTGAATAATTCTTTGCCACATGTCCTCAGACTTGCTGGGATCAGACTGGGGAAATTAATTAGCCATCCTGGAGAGGTGGTTTTTAACAACCTAATTCATTTTATTGTACACACTACTAAGTGGCAGTCATGCTGTGTTTTTCTGAAAGTTTTTCAAGTACATTCCTCGGATTTTGGTTAAGAGTAACTCCACCACAAATATGGAATCTGCTAATGGCAGGTTACAGTAGCGAACAATCCTCCTGTTCCATAAAAGAAGGATTTAGGTCATCATGTTCAAATTTGCAAAGTGTAAATTGAACACCAAGTTTAATTAGAACTACGCAGTACAACAAAATTATCTTTAGCACTCACACTTCTGCAGACTCAACAGTAATCAAGTGGAAAATAATAGAACTCCTAGAATCTGCAGATAAAGACAAACCCACAAAGTGAAAATGCTGGCCTAACACTGGGGAGTTACAATACAGAGATATCCACAGGGAACAAACTCAGACTAGCAGTTCCCAGGTCAGGGCTAGCTCTGATATGCTCTCAGACAAACCAGTGAGGTATAGCTACCCTGCACTGTAACCCAGACAGGCTTCCAGGCTGTCACTCAAGAGCAGGAAACCTGTTACCTGACTAGAGGCAGTTCAGGTATCAATGTAGCTATAAAATAATGTGCACTTCAGCATCCAGCATGATGAGACAAGGGGAATTTCAATGTATCCATGGTACATTTTATCAGTAAATCAAGTGATCTACTCATATATAGCAACCACTTAAATACTCCTTTACATTTAGCTTGTAACTGAAGGTGTAGAAATTATTGGAATGGACAATGAAAAGAGGTTACCCCCAAGAATTAAAAGCTATTTATTACTCCACATTGATCTTTCTTCTTGCAGATATATTTAAGTCTCTTTTCTTTTACACAACACTTAACTATACCCCTGACTGCTGCTTCTATTTCAAAAAGGTACTTCTAAACATTTTTTTTTTTAATTTTAGCCTCTGTAGTTAGTTTAGCAGTAGTCAAGTTTTATGCATTTCTCAAGACATGTATTCAAACTTCACAATATCCCAAAGAATTGCAAGACTGCAGCAGCACAGTTTTGTCAAGAACACACAGGTGGTCGCTGTTGTCTAGCTGAGTTATTGAGGTCCTCCAGGAATTTGGTTTTGTTTGTTTCGTTATTTAAAAAAAACAAGACTCCACACCAGAAATGCCTACTAGGCCACTTTCTACAAACATCCATTTCACAGCCTACCATCACACTTCAACTTCCCAGTCCTCTGTGCAGTAAAAATCTGGTGCTTCCAGTTTGGTTGCCTGTCCTATCTTCTTATGGTATTATGTTAGTTGACTTATCAAACTTAACTGTAAGCAGTGGTAGGTTTAGGAAACGATGTAAGGGATTAAAGCAGCTCATGAAAAGTGGGGAATTCTCAGTTAAGCTATGGGAGATGAAATTACTTCAGAACAAATATTTCTTGAAGCCTCTCCTACAAATCTAAGTTTATCTTGCCCAAAACTTGATGCCTAGTGAATAAAAGAAATTGCACTCTGCCTCAGAAACCTACTGCTGACTGGAAATGCTATGAGCACATGCTGATAGAGAAGTCCTTTCTAACCAACTGCCCATCTTATCTAATTCCACTGGGGAAGAAGGGTAAAGAAAAGGAAAGAGCAAACACCATTCATATTAAGAATTTCTGTAGGCTTAATATAACCTGCTCTTCTCCTTACTAGTACTTTTTAACCCACTCCCTACCTTGAGAGAGGTAAACTTCTTTCAGCTGTGTGGGTTCTCCTCACCCCATTAAACTGCACATTTGATTCAGCTGTTCCCATGGAAGTTTCTGTTCTCTTGAGGAATTTTAAAAATTTGAGTGGATGTACGTGGGAAGACTGCGGAATTCCTTCAATCCCTTAGATTCTTGCAGGCATCTCTGAAGCCAACATATGCTGGCTATGTTAAAAAGGAAGATATCAATGAAAGCAAACAGTAAAAACTACTTTTTAATCTAGTCATCATAAAAATAACTGACACTGTACTTAAATGCTGACATGACACACTAGATACAGTATTTCGGGAAAAATTTACATTTGCCATAAAGAAAAAGTTGACACTGTTGCAAGTTGAGAAATGTAGATGCTAATATGATGTCTCTTACAAAAACAGAAAGAAGTCTTACAAGACTACTCCAACTACAAAAATAATATTTCATATTTTCATAAAATAGAAGCCACCAGTATCTTCCAAGTGCAGACTGGCAACCCTGAGATCTCTTTTGCTAAACAATAAAGTAGTATCATGTGGCACTGCCTGTTCGATTGCTACCCCTCAGAACTACTCCTTCTGTGAAAAGTCTTTTTTCCTGAAGAAAGTACCTTCAGGAGAATGCAAGATCCCTATGTAGAAAAACATGTAATGCAAATGGGGACCCTTGCTTCTGTTTCTGCATCGTTTCTTTGTCCAGGAACTGCTGAAGTAGCAGAAACACTCTTTCTTTTTGGTACTTACTAGCCAAGACTCAGATTTAAAAAAAAAAAAAAAAAAAAAAAAAAAAAAAAAAAAAAAGTATGATTCCAAAGACAGAACCACAACTTATTACACACAAGTGAAGAGAGTCCTGTCTGATTAAGAGAGTTCAACTCTTACAGTTCCAATGATAATATCCATTTACATTATTATTTTTTAAAGCACCCAGGGTCACCTAATTAGCATTTCAAGCACTGCCATTCAGATATGAAACAAACTCAGAGGTCAAACCATTCATGTGGTAATTGGTGGCAAAACTGCAAGACCATAGTTAAAGGCTGTATTATTTCCAAACAAATAATGAGGAAACAAGACTAGAACAAGAAACAAAACAAACGAGAAGTTGGGAAACAAAAGTTTCAGGAAGACAGACAAGGAAGAATTCTCTGAAGATGCAGACCATGAGATATATGACTGCCTCCCCCATTACAGGGAGAGGAAATTTCTGCCACTGCAGAGTTTATATAAGTAAAATTCCTGAACATTAAATCATACTTAGAGCAGGAAAGCAGCAGGGAGCAGAAGCCATATAACTGATAAGGAAGAAAGTCAGAAAGAATATACAGCACAGAACAGATACTTTCCTGAGAACTCTAACTACCAAAGCATGACTTGCCTTCACATATTTCATTAATCTAAGAACTGAGAATGTGAAGTTCCAGCTGAGGCTTCTCCTAGATTCAGATGATTCATGGAGTTCTCTTGCCCTTTCTCAACGTACATTTCCTGTTGTACAGTAAAACAAACTGATTCTTTTACTCTTCTTCCCTGAAAGCACCCCCTCTACTTCATTTAACTTCCCAAAACCCACCTACCTGCACCTCTGTAAAACTTACAAAAAATTAGACCAAAAAAATTTACAAACCACTAGGAAGGATGAGGATCAGTCAAAAGTTGCTTATATAAGATTTGTTTCCACAGGAAACCAGCCTAAGAGTTTACTAGCCACAGTCTGCCAAGGAAACAAAAAGGACTGAAAACATTTGACTTCTTGTACGTTGTTTAACAATTGAAGACACAACACATACTTCCAAGTGGGAGAAAAGTATGAGTAAGATTAGGTTACAAATCAACAGAAAACACCCAGAGTTTATTCAACTACATTAGGAGCAGTTCTACAATATAAGAGTGCTCGAGGATTTCATGCTCCTTTTACACTAACCATTTAACCCCTTGGAGGGTCTCTCTCTTAAGGACTTCTGCCTCATTAGTGCAGCTAGGCGATAGCCTTCAGCCTCTACTACAGCAGCATCCAGGCTGGCTCAAGCCTCTTCCAATAGCAGACGGAACCAAGTATTTGACTCGGCACTGAAGCAGCTGAAGAGTGATCACATAAATCCACTGGCTACATGAGTTGCAGTGCCACTCAGGAAGAGCAAGAATACGAAAAAAAGCTTTCTAATTAGCACTGAAGTGAACTTGTAGATATAAACCAAACAGAGACAGTTTTTGCCAAAGCTTTAAAGCTTTTGCCACAGATTCAATAACTACTAGCGTGCACTGAAGTTTCTAGACACGGAAATCCTTTAAAACCTGTAGGAAAAATCCAAATATACTGCTGAGACAGTCTGCAAGTCCCCAAATTTAAGAAGATATTAGACATACCAATGTATTGCCCAACATTAATACACAGACACAGGTACACAGCCTTTAGCAAACAGCTGAAGTGGGATAATTACATTATTCCCAGATATTTCCTCTTGAACTTTATAGGCAGAGCATGTGAGTGCACAGCCACTTTGATGCAAAGTCCAAAAGCTTAGTTGGAACTGTCACAGAAGACTATTCAGGCTAAGCTGTTGGACTTTGTACTAAAGCAGCTGGAAGTACTTGCACACTTTTCTTATTGCCACGAGTGCTACAAGTTTGAAAGTTGACAACTGGAGTAGAAAGAACTTAAATCATCACATTAAAGTTGTGTCAGCACGTGTCAAGCTCCCGAAGACAATCATTACCTTGTTCGGAGATCTAAATAATTACAGGTAAATTAGCTGTACACCTCTGCTCTGATGTAACAATATTCCTCAACAGTAAGGGTTCACTGAAGCAGAATGTTGCTCTTACGTACTTTTCCCACAAACTTCAGCGACAACAGAAGGCAAATGAGGACAGAATGCTGCTCTCGAATACTGCCATGTACCTGAGGACTGTTCAGCCATCGCACAGGTGTCTGCTGTTCCTTCAGCCCTCGCCCGAACTAGGTATCAACACACTTCCCAGAAGGTTAATGAATTAAGCCTCAGCACACCCGGTAGCTTAGCATCACCCTATTAAGGATGAGCCCTGAGGCACAGGGTGGAAGGATAACCAGACCGAAGCCACAAATCCACACAAGATCAGCGGGGCAGGACCGAGATCCTGGCTGTCAATCCATAAGTTTCACGTACTGACACGGAATAACTCCACCGGCATGCGCGAGGGGCGGCCGGGGGCAGCAGAGAAGGAGGAAGCCGAGGAACCGAGAGGCCCCGAGGAGGGGGAGGGGCCCTCAGCTCCGCACGGAGCTCAGCCGGTGCCCACGGAGCGCCCGCGCAGGCCGCGGCTCCCGCCGCCCCGGCCCCATCCCGGGGGCTGCGCGCACATCCCGCCCTCCCTCCTTCCTTCCTTCCTCCGCCCGCGCCGCCGCCTCCTCCTACCTTGGCCACGTAGTCCTTCACCTCATCCAAGTCTCCGTTTTTGAGGGCCCACATGAACTCCTTGTCGGACATCGCGGCCGCCGGGCGGGGGGACGCGGGCGGGCGAGGCGGCGAGGGGCCGGCGGCAGCTGCCGGGAGCGCGGGCGGCGGCGCGGGCGGCGGGAGCCCCTCCCCGGCTGCCGGGCGGGGCGGGGCGGGGCCGGGCTCGGGGCAGCGCGGGAAGGCGCGCGGGCAGCGCGGGGCGGGGCCGGGCCGGGCCGGGCACGAGGCAGCGCGGGCGGTCCCGCCGGGGCGAGGAGCGGCTTCGCTCGCGCGCGGCCGCGCTTCCGCTTCCGGTTCCCGCGTCCGGCCTCCGCTCCCCCTCGACGCCCACGCGGGACGGCGGCACGCGGGGCGCAGGGCGCATGCGCGCGCCGGCGGCGTGCCCGCGTTCCCGCAGATACCGCGGGGGGAAAGCGGAGGGGGAAGAGGGAGGGCTGCGCATGCGCCCTGAGCCCCGCGGCCCCGCCCCGGCTCCGCCGTTGCCGTGGAGACGCGGCCTATGGCGGACCCGGCGCGAGTGAGCCGTGCCGAGCTCAGCCGGACACGGTCGGGACGCGGGATCCGGCCTCAGAGCGTGTTCCTGCTGAGCGAACCACGTGTTTGAATAGCTGTTCTGCAAAGCCCGAGGCTCTGAGCTGCGGATAATTATCGTAATGCTTCCAAAGCAGCGGCGGGGAGACATGAAAGGAAAGATGTGGTGGTTAATTAACGTGTTGGCACTCGGCGATTGCATCTGTTTTCCGAAGCCACATGTTTTGCGTGTGGAGCATGCAGCCTGTTGTGTGACTCAGGCTTGTCTGCCAACAGGCAGCCGCTCTTCCTACTCCCCCCTGGCAAACAGTGTCCCGTTGGAGCTGGAGCTGCTCTGCAGTGTCTGTAGTCAGTCTGAATCACAGAATCACTGAATAATTTGGTTGAAAAGACCTCTGAGATCATCCAGTCGGACCTGTGACCCAGCACCACCTTATCTGCCAGACCATGGCACTGAGTGCCACATCCGGTCTTTCCTTGAACACCTTTTCCAGGTGACAGGAGACAGTATTAAAATGCACAGATTAGGAGGAATTTCCTTCCTCTGAGGGTTGTGAGGCATTGGAACAGGTTGCCCAAGGAAGTTAACAGATGCCCCATCCCTGGAAGTGTCAAGACCAAACTGGATGGGGCTTGGATCAATGTGGTCCAATATAAGCTGTCCCTGTTTATGGCACAGGGCTTGGAGCTAGATATACCTTTAAGGTCCTTCCAACCAAAACCATTCTATGATTCTGTGAACTTATCATTCTATGAAAATGAGTCAAAGTGTAGGAAGACTGCTAGATCAATGAACTGTGCCTTTTCTAGCCCAGTTATTACCTTTGAGATAAAATGCAACTTTCTGCCTACTGGTTAAGCTCTGTTTTGAAGTCCTCCATTACTGCTAACATGTCCCAATCTGTTTCAATAAATAAATTGGAATTAATTGTTGCAGTCACTTATACACTGTTGGTATTCTATAATGTATCCACTTGTATGAATCATAAATACAGTACACAGTCTAGAATAAAAGATAATCTAATTAATTCAGCTATCCAAATAAAAAACCAAACCAACAAAGCCCAAAGAACAAACACTGCATAAAAATCCAAGAAAGACTTGAATACATATTGGTCCCATTGCAGGTTTATTTAAAAACACGATTCTGATCTCATACTTGCTATATTCCCTTTGTGTAATCCTGAACAATTCATGCACAACAGCTGTTAGCTCAGCAACAACAGCCGAGCAGTAATATAAAATACTGTCATATAGAACTCAGTCTATTGAGGAGAAAATAATAAAAGTGACAGATTGCAGCCTAGATAAAGTTATGAAACTGACACGAGATCTGGGAGTTACAGGTGAAAATTGGACAATTGATTTTCTTTCTGTGTATTAGTTTGTTGTATTTATACTGAAGGAAGAGGGAGTGGAAAACAAAACGTAAGAAGTGTCATTTCTTTTCTTTCCCAAGGTCAAGCGAGGCTTGCAGACAGGGGAACCCAACAATCATTGACTGTATTCATTGTTGGACTTGAAGCAGGAGGGGAAGCAGACAAAGTCAGACACTCACCGCCAGTTCTCTGGTGCATGTCCATGAATCCCAATGAGGCTGGACCTCAGAAAGTCACTCGGGGGCCAGCCTTTGGTGGGGAGGAAGGGTGTAATTCTGTGGAAATGCATCTTCCCACGGGGTGGAAATGCCTTTTCCTTGGACACCATGTAGTAAACACAATTAGCAATTGCTAAACAAGGGGCTGGCTCTGAAAACTGAACCAAGGGGTGATTCAGTGTTTACAGATACTTTCAGCCAAATCAGAAGGTGAATAATGGTTTAGAAGTTTGATCCACAATATTTAACCAGACTGGACTTATTTATTAACACAGAGAACACATCTGCTTTTGGCTGTAGGTTTCCTTTCTTTCATTATTATAGTTTTCATCGTTTATTTCACATCTAAGTACTGCCCCTTCTTTTATTTACAAGAGTATGCATGTAAGTCACTGATACATTATTCTATTCTCCATGACTAAAGCAAACTAAATTCTTTGTGCCTTCACACAAGACAGGTTACCTTTTATTTCTATAACCTTATCTCTCTTCAGGAGTAGGTCATAGGAAATGGAAGTTCAAGGAATTATCTTTTGATAATCTCTGTTATTTCTTTAAATCAAAGTCATAAAATTCTAGAAACACAGAATAATTTAGATTGGAAGGAACCTCTAGAGGTTATAGCTGATCTATCCCTGCTCAAAGCAGGGCTAATTTAGATGATGCTGCTCAGGGCAACCAGTCAAGTTCTGAATATCTCAAAGTGTGATGAAACCATGACTTTTTCTGGCAGTTTATTCTGATGTTTGACTGCTTTCACAAAACAAACAGAAGGTCCTTCTTTCTAATCAAAATTTCACTGCTGAAACTTTTTGTTTATTACTTTTTATCCTATACCTACCTCTTCAAGAATGTTTGGCTCTGTCTTCTCTCTGTATTCTCATGAGGTAGGTGAAGATAACAGATCCCCCACCTTAACTTTGTCATCTCGGGGCTGAACAAGCCAATTCCTTTGAGCTTTTTGTCACATTGTTTAAATCAGCTTATCATCTTGATCATCTTCTGTCCGGTTGTGTCCCCGCTCCGGGTGGGAGCGGACTCCCAGCTAGCTCGGGTCAACACGGACACAAAGTTTCCAGTTCGTTTTGGCTTCTCGGCTTGGCAGCTGGACTCAAAGGTGACAGTCAATAGCAGCGGAAGAGAAAAGGCTGGCTCTCAGCTTAGCAGGTTAAAGGATGTTTATTAGCAGAGATCTCCAAGCTCCGAGGCGAGCGGCTCGGAGCTTCCAGGCTGAGAACCCCGCGGCTGAGAGCTTCCAGGCTGAGAACCTGGCGGCTGAGAGAGTTTGCTCCTCCCTCCCACCCCCTATAAGCGGGGGAGGGTCCCAGGGAGGATACAAAAAAGACCACAAATCAGGGGTTTCAGGGGGTAACAAGGTGTGCCCACCCCCAAGCTTCAGACCACTAAAATCCAGAGCCAAAGGAATTTCCCCCAGGCTACCTATCACATGAAGCCCTCTGCCGGAGATTTCACAATCTGGGAGGGACCCCGGGAGTGATAGGCAAGCTGCCCCAGAGAGGGGGGTTGGGGCAGAGGGGATGTTACATGTCATGTGAGGTATGGGATGATTGACACAAAATACCTTAATATACAGACAACACAAAAGGGATACAGAATTGGGGATACAGTGAAACGAACCATAACATAAACTTCTTACAAAAATCTAATAAAACAGTTCTGCACCACCACAATCTTCCAGTTGACTCAATCCAATATGTCCCTGTCTTTTTTACCCTGGGAAGTGCAAACCTGGAAGCAGTACTCCGTCTGCAGCCTCACAAGGAATGACGAAAAAGGGTCAATCCCTGATTTTGCTTTGAGGCTGGAATTGCCTTCAAGCAAAGCTCTGCAAGGAAGGGTAAGCATCAGGTATTTAACTGTGCCACACTGGCAGTGAGTGTCAACACATCTCTGTGCCAAAGCAGGGGGTTGATCAGGATGGCTGAACATCACAATCAGAAGAACTTAGCCCAAAGCTTTGCTGATGGAGCCAGAGGCTGAATAGGCTGCAGTTTGGGGGTTTTTTCCACAACAGCTCAGGCTTTGCAGTGCTGACAAAGGTGAAATCTTCTGCTCGTAAGCAAATGAGAGTTGGATGCATTAGGGGCTGATACTAACACAGAGGAAATGTAACAACATCATGCCCTCACAGTATTCATTGTTAAAGCAATAAACAACTGACTACTAAAAGTGATACCTATGTGATTTTTTTTTAGCTAAAAGAAAATAAACTATTATTATTATTGCATTTTCTAAGCTGCCTAGAGTAATACCATAAGTGACTTTCTAGAATTTTATGAGCACTTAGGATACCGAAAATTACCAGCTCTTTATGGAAGAATTGGATAGCAAAATTCTGCCTTTTGTGGAAATGAGGGCCATTGAAAGAAAAAAAAAAAAAATTACACCTGTGCATATATTTTTAGCCTAATCCAGAAAAGGTGCTTGTGTGAAAGTTGCATTTGAAAGTGAGCATAAATGTGTCTAATTTATATGTTGGGTGAAAGAAGGACTTGAGAGTTTGAGTAATACCAGAAGTTGGACAAACAAACAAGAAAATGTCTAAAGGTTTCAAGGAGGCTGCCTCAGGATCTCTTGCTTCCTAGATCTGCAGCTTTCCACTCATGGACTACGTACTTCATTATCTTATGGTTTCCTTACCCTTAACAGGAATTTCCTGAGATCTCTTTTTTCATGGTGGCAAGATTTTGCAAGTGGGAGAGACATTGACTGCTGGCTTCCAAATGTTGTTATTTTTGAAAGAGTTTCATATTTTAAGGGTAGTAAGCACTGTCTGAAACCCTCCAGTGTGTATAGTCTACATGTGTATTATAAGCTGTCTTTGTTACAGAAAACACAGATGTTTTGATTACAAGCTATGGAATAAATCTGCTTTAATCAAACCAACAGTTTTCAAGTTCAGAATGTCCAAATTAATCATACAGATTATATGCAGGGGATTTAATACTTGAGCATTTGAAAATAGTGATGGAAAATTTCTGCTCATAGTCCTCTCAATATCATAATCAAATGTGGACCACTGAGGTACTAGTCAGGGTTCCACCCTGAGAAGAACATTTTCAGAGCACTATGGTCCTGGCTTTGTGTAGGCTGGTCACAGCCATACTGATTGTCCTATAAGCATCAGAAGATAAAAAACCAAACCAAAATCCAAACAAACCCCAACCAACCAAACAATTAAAAAAATCCCTCAAACAACAAAACCCCCCCTCACTTGGTTTTGCATGTTTGTGCTAATTTTTATAGTCTAATACTTTGAGGAATATTTTGAATATACCAATGTGTTTGATAGGCCAAGTACCTCCTTATAACTATAAGGGCAAAGGCAGTAAATTCTTTATTTTCTTGGGTTTTGCCTTGTTCACTAGTGTTATTTAACAAACAACAAGCAATAACAGCCACAGTCACGGTGCCACCAGGGAGACTCCATTGTCCCAACTGTCATTTTCTATGCCTTCATTTTCCCATCCATAATCCAATACTTTTCTACAATTATGGAGAGCCTTGAGAATCTCAGATGAAGAATGTCAAATTGGTTAAAGGTATTTCAAAGATTGATGTATTTTTTTCCTGACAATTATAGGCTGAGATGCAGAATAGACATGAATAAGGAATCAGTTATGGTGGTTATTACTTGTCTTTGGAGAAAAATTGGGGGAAAAAAAAAATACTTAGGATACTTTATTGACAGGTAGATTTCTTCACAAATTGGAACATATCCTGGTTTTTCAGACTCTTTGTTTCAAAAAATAAATAAGTTTGGAAGCAGATAAAAGAAAGACCATAGCCACAATGCAAATTCTATTTTGTGGCACAGCACTGAAAAAGTTTAGTTTTCTACATTAATGAAAATGTTCTTATCTCACAGTAACTAACCATATTATTACATCATTTATATTTCAGTTGTGTCTCCAGTTGTGTTTTTTCCTGTAAAAATCAGGTTTTATAAACTAAAAATACTGTGCTTGAGAACTCTAGCATTTTTCAGCTAATCATAATGACTTAGTGCCCACTTTTAATCAGCCACCTTTTCCTTTCTTTGAAGCAACAGCTGGGGTGGGGAGGGAGGGAGGAGGGAGGGAGGGAGGGAGGGAGGGAGGGAGGGAGGGAGGGAGGGATGGAGGGAGGGAGGGAGGGAGGGAGGGAGGGAGGGAGGAGGGAGGGAGGAGGGAGAGGAGGGAGAGAGGGAGAGAGGGAGAGAGAGAGAGAGGGAGAGGGGAGAGAGGGAGAGAGAGGGCAGAAGAGGAGAGCGTAGAGAGGAGGATAGCGGAGAAAGAGGGAGAGAAAGAAGGAAGGAAGGAAGGAAGGAAGGGAAGGAGGAAGGAAGGAAGAAGGAGGAAGGAAGGAAGGAAGGAGGAAGGAAGGGAAGGAAGGACGGAAGGAAGGAGGAAGGAAGGAAGGAAGGAAGGAAGGAAGGAGTCATTAATTCATGGAATGGAAGAGAAGGAAGAACGGAGGAGAGTAATTCCTTCCTGATTCCTTCTTCCTTCATTCCTACCCTCCTTCCTTCATCCTTTTCCTTCTTCCCCCCTCTCTCTCTTTCTCTCTTTCTCTCTCTCTTTCCATATTTTTTCTCTTTCTCTTTTCCATTTCCTATTTAGTATATGGACTATCCCTATATATTAACAGAGGCAGAACTGTGCTAATGCTCTTACCATAATCTATTTATGTAAGAGTTTGTGCCTTCTTTTGCAGAAGGGAATAGCTTCCTTGAGTGGGTGTATATTCCAATCTTGCTACATTGATTGTATGGATTATGAAACATTTTGCTCTCAGTTTGGAGGACATCTCTGGTTCAGTACAGTCTGGAGAAATGTTGCGTCGCAATGCTGCCCCTACTATCCTCCCAAGGAATGTTTTTGCTGCATTCTCCATGGTCCTAGCAGGCAGTGAAAGGACTAAATACCATCCTAAATTGAAATGGCTTAAAATTTTGTCTTTCACCTTAATAGTGCAGTTACTGAAGGCCCCAGCAAACCTCTAACATTCAGTATTCCAACACTGTATGTGGGAATACTGCAGGAGTATCTCCAGAGAGCAGCTCATATGCTCAGTGTGTTCTGTCAGATTGCTGCTGCTGTGGGTATGTCACACCCCAGAAGCACAGCTGCTGATGTTTGTAGCCATGGGCACAGTGACAGGGTACAGCCATCACCACCGTTAACAGACTGCAGCTCTCCATCACCATGTGCTCTTTGCACAAAAGCATCTGCGTTGCTCTTTCTCATCCTAGGAGATGCCTGGCTGGTGCAGTGGGCCAGCTCAGGTGCCACTGTGCTATCCCACGCCTCCCGAGGTGCCTGCAGTACCCTCACTAATGGAAAAGACTGGCGATGGTAGCCCCTCCTGATTCTCTCCGTTTATTTGTACTTTCAGTTAACCAGCCATGTGTTAATAGATAGTTCTGTTTATTTCCTTAGCAGATTAATGTAGTTATAAAGTCTCAACATGGAAAAAGAGAGGGAGAGTCCTATGCTCAGAATATTTCTGCAGCTATAGATAATCTTAAATCTTTGAGCTTTTAATTCATCTCCCATGAACTGGCAGAGCCACTTTTTATCCATGCTTTGCTTCATCCAGTCAATATGCTCAGTCAATATGTCACTATTCTTGTGGAGGTACCTACTCTGTCTCTGCCAGAGGGGTTGGAGTATAGTTTGTTAATACAGCCTCTCTGGATAAACCCCCACATGCTGTGTATGCTTCATCCCATATCTGTTCCCTCTTTCTGGCATGCTCTTCCTTATCTTGCAGAATCACTAGTGGCACTTGATTGTATTTAGAGTTTGAAAAGCAATTACATTATGTACATGGTAATAATAAAGCCTATGCACTGAGATGTGACATTTTTTTCTCTATCCATCCACCAGGTGTTACTCTCCCAATTTCCAGCTGCTATGCCATGTGAAATTTAGGACCTAGCAGTGGAGGTGAAATACAAATAAGATAAAAACAATAACTTTTCCTGTGTCTGTGTATTTCCTTGTTTCTCTTGTCCATGGAAACTAATGAACAGTTGCCCCTCTGTTTCGTCTGCTTGGGGTTTTTTGTTTGTTTGTTTGGGGTTTTTTTTGAGGAGTGCTTTTTTTAATTTGAATTTAAGGAAACTGAAGTATACATGGATTTGGCTATGCATATGGTTTTGGAGTATTAAAACAGCAATGCCACATTTATATAATGTATGGGGACACAGGAACCAGAGCAGACTTCAGTAGCACTTTTCAGTTTGCCTCTGTAGACCCTGATCATAGTGGTAAGAGGCAAATAATCAAGTCACTATAGCCACAATTTCAGAAACAAGTTTATACTGTTACAGGCAGAAATTAGACATTAATTTTTGTGTGTCTATTCAGACATAAATCAGAACAGAAGGGTTCCTAGCTTTTTCTTCTTTGTGGAATGTCAGTTCTGACATTGAAGCAGCTAAATAGAAGGCGCAGGACTAACTTTTTAACATCTGTTAAAGATGACACGAGCTGTCAGAAATCAATGTTAAAAGATTAGCAGATTCTCTTTTAATGAGTAACATATGTTTGCATGTTTTCTCTTTTTTTTTATTTCCCATCTTATTGTGGCAAGTAAGCGTAAATTTTTTGTGTTGTTTTTGCCTAATACCATTAAGGACCTACACACTTCAGACAGCTTTCTCACAGTCTAGGAGATGGCAAGTACCTATACAGATTTTGGGTAACTTGAACTAAGTGATATTTTTGCTGGATGTGCAGTTTTTGACAGAGCTGTCAGAGACAGGTATCACTAAATATAGATTTACAGATCTATACTGAATTAGGAATGTAGGAGATACAGTTAGATGTGAAGCTTAGTAAATATTACTGAGTTTTCAATCATTTCTTCTGTTCACTGAGGGTATGGTCACTGATAAAATAAATATGGCTATTTGCAAGTGAGTGAACAGACCAAAGCCTTCTTTTTGATAACTCAGCCTACCTTATTGTCAGTGTTGGTGGAATTATTTTAAATGCTTCCTGGGAAATAAGCTTCCAGGAAATATAGAAGTGCTGTTAGAGCACTCAGCTGGAAACCAGGCAGGATGATGAGTGCACCAGGTAGTGAAGTGGCACAGGGGAAAAAGAAACCTGATTGTTTGAAGAAATTCTCTGAATCATACTCTGAAGTGCAAAATGCCACCTAGCCTTTGAGGGTGCAGGGGAATATGAGTATCTGTATCAGAGGGGAGGGATATTTTTGTCAGAAGCAGCACTTTGCCTGGGGCCAGGAAAACCGATGTAACTAAAGATGCCTACGAGACTGAGTGGTGCCACCGATTTTGTGACAGGGAGTGGTCACCCGTGAGCCCAATGAGCTTGACTCATCCATTTCCACTGAAGGAATAGATGTCCCCGAGGAGATCACCAGAACAGTGGCAAGTGAGTGGGAGATTCAGCTGCTGAACAATTGTGCTCATTTCAGTATCATATTCTACATGTATGCTAACACTGGGACTGCATTTCTCATTCAGAGGAGAAAAAAAATGTGTTATAGTATTTTTCTACATATTGTCCTGCCCAGACACACCTTTGTATAATGAAATCAACGTGGAAAACCTGTTTCAGGTGGCAGCTGAAGATACAGTATACAAGTAAACTTTGGGTAGATTTGAGCACTTCCTGAGTGTTTGTTCAGCAACTGTGTTTACTGTGAACAACTTCAGTTTATATAGAATACCCGTATTTACCCACACACTAGTTTTCTATCTAATAAAACTATTTCCTCTCTGATAATTTCATACCAGTGCATGCGATATGTCTTGAATATATCAGCTTTCATGAGCACAGTTTTACTTCCTGACGTGAAAAATAGGCGAATTTATTTTATTTTATTTTATTTAAAGCGTCACTCCGGTTCTCATTTCCCCTGCTAATGGCGCTCCGGACAATCCCCCTTCTCCCCGTGGCCATGCTTATATCCCGCCTGACCTCTAGTGGTTTCTTCCCGAAGTGAATCCCCTGCGTGCGGGGCGCGACACGAAGAGAGGCGAAACGGGAATTCGGGAGCGCGCCAAGCGCACCCCGGCGTGTGTCGGGCGGGATGCGGCCAGCAGGAGCGGGGAGCTCATTGTCCCCCTGTGCTGGGCGCTGGTGAGGCCACACCTCGAGTGCTGTGTCCAGTTCTGGGCCCTTCACCGCGAGAAATACCTGGAGGTGCTGGAGCGTGTCCAGGGAAGGGCAGTGGAGCTGGTGAAGGCTCTGGAGCACAAGTCCTGCCTGTGAGGAGGTGCTGAGGGAGCCGGGGGTGTTTAGCCTGGAGAAAAGGGGGCTCAGAGGAGAGCTTATTGCTCTCCACAGCTCCCTGAAAGGAGGCTGTGGCCAGGTGCAGGGTTGGTCTCTTCTCTCAAGGAAACAAGCAATGGGAGAAGAGGAAATGGGCTCAAGTTGTGCCGACAGGGTTGAGGTTGGATATTAGGAAAAATTTCCTTATTGAAAGGATTGACAAGCATTGGAACGGGCTGTCCAGGGAAGCGGTGGCATTAGCATCCCTGGAGGTATGTAAAAGACATGTAAAGGTGGCAATTAAGGACATGGTTAAGTAGTAGGACTTTGCAGTATTAACTTAATGGTTGGACTAGATGATTTTAGAGTTGTTTTCCAACCAAAATGATTTTATGATTCTATGATTCTTTCTTAGTTAGGGTTGTTGCATGAAAGGCTGCATGATTAGTTGTATGCGATTAAAGACTTGAGGCCCCCTCCATGGGTTTAGGCCTATCTTCTACACATCTGTTGAGTTGAAATAATACCTATCCATCTTTATAAAAGTGCTTTAAGATCTATGGATAAGTTTTTCATGGGTTTAGGTTGACTTGATGTAACAGAGATAAAGAGGTTGGACACCAAATAGAATGTTATAAAGCAGGAATGACCTTGTGGAGCTATGTAAGGGTGTGTGTACTCTCAGTGTATTATGTCTATATTTATAACATTCCGGTGCCTGGACACTCAAAGGTTATCTCTATTGCTTGTAAAATCAAATGGAGCCATTATTGTAATTGTGGGTCTTATCTCTTTGCAGGTAAGCCTGTCTGTTTGCATGCATGTACATGTAGATTACGCAGAGAGGCGTTAGAACATATTTCTGCAGGTTGAATCTGCATGCGGATTTCTGCTTGCTTTAATCCTGTTTCAGTGGGTGCCCAATCAATCTGATATTCTCAAACCTGGTTTTCCTATGAGGATTAGTCATGTTCCTTTTTTGTGAATTTAAACCTTTCATAACTGTCTGCTTACTTAACAATTCCTGTAACAAACTATGGATGAAGCATTCATAATTCATATTCACCAGAATAGACATGTTCTTAACCAAACCACCTGGGAAAGGAATGGGCAGGTATTCACACTGCTGTTCCAGTCACTTGTGTCTCAGCATCTCAGCTCTGCAAATTCCCAGATGCAGCTAGCTGCACTTTTCCATCCAGAATCTTGCTGGATTTGCTATGCTAAATAAAAAGCAGTTATGCTTTTCATTACGTACCTAATTCTAAAAACTGATCACTATATATAGGTTTTTCTCCCGGAAGAATAAATGTGGCTTTAGAGTGGTTAATGTCAGTGCCTACACCAATTTCTCTTGGTAATGATTTTAACGTAAGCAGTTCAGCTTAGAAATGTTGACTTACTTCTTTTAGCCTGGTATTAATGTTTCCTGCCTGTATTGCAGATACTAAAATTGGTAGGGGAAGCCTTCCTGTGTTTGGAAGGGGTTTCCGGTTGATAGATCCACCAGGTTGTGTAATGGCGTAAAATCCCAGGGCATCATAGGCTGAACATATGAGAGGGAAATAAAGTTTCCTATGCAAGTAGGGAGAGAAAACAGGAGAAAACATGGGAATGTACTCTGAGTACCAGTAAACAGACTTTTTTTTTTTTTTTTTTTTTTTTTTTTTTTTTTTTTTTTTTTTTTTTCCTTTTCTCTGGAGCCTTTCCCTGTTCTACCTAACTACTTCTTTAATATATTAAATTTTAAATTTAATTTTCTGTTATTGAACCTCACATAGTTGATGAACAAGCCATAGTATTTGAAGAATTACCTTAGCAAACTGCAGGTTTGGAGCTGAGGAGCTGAGATGCATGTTTTCTGTGATATTCCCCACTGCCATCAATGGGTAACTGTTGCATTTGCCTACAGTTAGTGGAGTTTTACTCCATAACCATCTGATATCAAATGGGTAACTAATGCTTGAAGTCAGCATCACAAGAATAGAATCTGAATTAAAACTCTGTTTAATAAAAAAAAAAAGTGGAAAAATTATGACGTTGGAGGCATGAAACTTCCGTAATCTATTGGCAGTTCTGATATTAGCTACTTCTGTAGCCTTAGGCTAGTAATATTAAACATATTCTGTCAAGACTTTCTGTATCAGACAGTTGTGTAATTGAAGTAGCTGTGCAGAGTTTTGACCATCATAAGTCGGCTTTACCTACTCAAGATCATTATTAATGAGAGTAGATTAAAAATGCAAAGTCAAGCACTTCTAAATTAGGGTGTACAGACTTATTATTGTCCTCTTTACAATTATTAACCAGTGCCTAAAATTTAACAAAATTAAGAAGAATTGGGATAATGAACAGTCAGCCTTAATTAAAATCACAGTTGCTCTAAGAAGAAAACTATATATACTGGAAAAGGGTAAATCTAAGAAGCTAGGAGCTGGATTTAATCTGCACTGATGTTTTGAAATGATTGCTTATTTTACTAGTGGACATCATATAAAACATAGTGTTCCCTGTCCATGATTCATTATGTATCTAAAATGATACAACACCCTTTATTTGGGAGTCATATATTTTACTGCTGTTCTTTAAAGAGCAATTCCAATTGTAGGAAGTAGAAAGAGTTAATTTATAGATGTCGGCACAGCACCTGTAATGGGATGCAGATAGAAGTTTTGTTCTGTTATCCTGTCAGTAAACTGCCTGTGCCTTCTTCAAAAAGAGAGATTCTTCATCGCCTTCCTGTCAAAGTGGATGGAGGTGGCAGATAGCTCAAGCTCCCATCCTTAATGCAATGTTGGAGTGTTAATTTTGGAGGAGTCATCACTGTGAGAAATGCTTGGAGATATTTTTGGGGAGTGGCATAGTGATTTTGTGCCCTTTTAAATGAGATGATACCAGACTGTGTTCATCTGGAAGCTGTTCTACATGGGGGTGGAGAGGTGAGAGAAGAGAGGGATGGTGCAGGATCCTATTTGAATCTCAACAGGAAAAACAAATATCTTCAAAAGAGAACTGCTTTAATAAGACAAAATAATAGTAAGAGTATGTATGGCCAGTAAATCTTAGTCCCTTCAGATTCTTGTCACTCTACGTTTGTGGAGCATCTGATGGAGCCTGGATAGGTTTTCCCACAGCACTGCACAGGGCAGAACAAGAGAAAGAGAAGCTCTCCTTTTTGGTCATTCAAGCTAGGATATAATTTCCTTACAAGAAAAAAAAAAAAACCACCTCTGTTTCTACATGCTCTTATGATGCTCTTATGAGAACTTCTTGCTGCACTTAAAGTTAAAGGCAAGGCCAGGAAGGCAGGTGATACCAGGGCTGACACCACATGGGATCTGCCTGCAGGTTCCAATGGAAGGAGGACACGGAGATGGTCGGAGGGCTGGAGCACCCCTGCAGTGAAGACGGACTGAGAGAGCTGGAGTTGTTCAGCATGGAGAAGAGAAGGCTTCAGGGAGACCTTAGTTCACCTTCCAGCACCTAAAGGAGTCTGTGAGAGAGCTGGAGAAGCTCTTTTGACAAGGGCATGTACTGGCTTTAAACTGAAAGAGGGCAGGTATAGATTAGATATCAGAAGAGAGGAAAAGATATGTTTAAACTCTCATTGCCGTAGCTTCTCTTCAAACCTGCAAACCTCAGCAGAGACCACAGACAAATTAACATTGTTTTATGCAGTGTTTTGCCAGCACAGGGACTGAATAACTAACCCTAAAGGACTGTCATTTCTTTCCCTGTTTTTCTCATGGCATTACAGGAAGGAAATTATGGCTTTCCTTGCCTATACTTGTGTATTTTCTCCTCTTTCTTGGCTTTGCTTTATTAGTATTTTCTATGTCTAAAACATGTTTTCCTGACTAAGCCTTTCAGAGGCAGAAGAATCTTTAGAAATTATGTTTTTCTATAAAGCACTTTAGATCTGACAAGCTGTAGGATTTTCATGCAGTTTTCTATAGAGTTTTAATATTTGTTGTTTCCAGATCAGAAGCTAGGATTTCACTCCCTACATTACAAACAAACTCTGAAAAACTTCAGGCATATGCTTTGGAATGGATGGAACATTTAAAATTTTCTCTGTAATAGTTCCAAGGAGTGAATTATTCTGAAAAATTAAGTGAAAAAGTGTCACTTGCCATTAAAAAAAAAAAAAATCTGTAAAAACAATGATAGCTTTCAAATAAACTGTGTACAAATTTTACAGTCAAATATCCCTAAGATATCAGGGGATGCAACATCTCTCCTTCAGCTTCTGCAAATTCAAGGTAACATTTCAATCCTTACTATAGGAGTGGAAGGGATCAAATAGCTACAAATGACAAGGTACGTTATAAAATCTGTGATGATGTCCAAATTTTAGACTTCAGCTCTCTAGAAAATCCATATTTGCTGTCAGGTTCAAAAAGAAAACTGCTGTGCATGAGGGAGCCAGGTTGGCTAGAACCAGCTGGGGAAGGTGAAAATAACGCCGTGTGTTGTCACTGTCACTTCTGGCGGATTGCAAAGGACTGGCAAGCAGGCTGTGTGTGAAGGTCATCGGCAGCACTGGTTATTTTGTCCCAAGAGCAGCAGGGGTGACTGCATCCACACACCTGTCAAGTCTTGGCCACTCGTGAGCTTCGTCCACGTGACTTCTCCTTCACTCCTCCCCACAGCAAGCGCTTTTGTCTCTCTTTGAGAGGGCTTGTCTCTGATATTTTCTCCTGATAAACCTACCAAGGACAGCTGTGACGGAGACCACCTGTGGAATCATGGGCTGAGATCATAAAACAGAGAAGAAACAGGGACACTGTGTTGCTGCCAAGGCGCTGGTTACCTGTCAGACCTGGTGTGAAACTGGCCTGCCAAGTGGCACAATCTGTATCCAAAGCCCAGGGCTGTGGCTTTTCCCAGCCACATGGTCTGAAGTGCCAGGAATGCCTCTTGTCTGATGGGAAGATGCATTACACTCTTGCACCTCAGAATAAGGAAATCTAAAATGTCTGTGTGTGCTCAGCAGAATGGCTGAAGGCATTTACTGAATCTGGTTTCTAATATGATTTTTTTTAACTAAAGCATTTGTTTGTGTTCCCCAACTGAAATCTCATTTTAGATGTCCTTGGAATCTAAAAGGATTTACATCCCACTTCTGGACTGTGGTTGGAACCATCTCTAGTCCCTACAGATCTCTAATCTGTGAAGATATTTTCCCCAACCTTTAACCATAGTTAAAGTTGAATGTAGAAAGCAAAGCTCAGTTTTTAAATAGGAGCTTTGAAGAGGCTATAAAATATATAATGCTCTTTTGTGAATCTTTTTTTATTTGATACGTTTTTTATACTGACAGGCTTCCTTTGATCTATATTTATTATCTGTCACTTGCCTTGAAATGAGAAATGTAACTACTTTGATAAATGGATTTGAAAGGTTATCTAGTTTCATGGTAGCTTCTCTAAGTTACCATTACATGCTTTGCTGAAGTGCTATTTGGCAACTTTCTGAAGGGATATCTGCATGCTCGGGGTAGTAACATCTTTCTCTTTTCCATTGTATGGATATACACGAGAGGATGTGTGGGAGGCAGGAACTGTTTCACTTTCCTCTGTGGAGGCAATCATTAAAATAGTCCAGCATTCTTTTCACTGGCATGTGGAGGTCACTCATTCAAACCTCTTCAGACCTTTAGAAACCACCCTAAGTCACTTCTTTCTTAAACTTGAGGTGATCCGTGACATTTAGTTTTCTCTTGGGCTGAATTTCTCAAGCAGAAGGTAAACTTACATGCTTGCCGCTTTGCTTATTACATGATGCACCTCAGGGCTTCTGGAAATGTCTGTATGACCTGACCCAAAGGCTCATGTACCAATGGGAGTCTTTCCTGCAGCTTGGGATGAAAGAGCCGGAGAAGATTCCATATGTGGGCTGTGACTTTTCCTACTTCATGATGCATCCAGAGACTTGCACACGACCGTTTAAGAGAGCACTCACTAAATACTATTATTCCTTCAGCCTCCCTGTCAGGAGGCAGAGGGTTGGGAAAAGTAAATAAGGTACTTATCTGGGGAAGCAGTCCAAAAATGTAATGCTTTCAGGTACTTTCTGTACTTTTGTTTCAGCCAAAGACATTGTTGTCTTCCTCCCTGGTAGGAAAGGACTGTTTTTCACTATGGCAAATTATATTCTCTGCTGTTGACCCGCCATTTATCTTTTGCAGATAGTTAACATTTTTATATATATATTGCTCCTTTTGTCAGGACAATTTATTTTTCACTATGGTTTCTTGTATCTCTTTTTCTTCCTCCTCACCAACATCCCTCCTATGATCACTGGCTAAAACATCTATTTCTATTAATCACAGTTAGGTGTGAGGATTTATAGTGCATCAGCTGTGCTTTTATGGTACCTGCTTTATGTTTGAGTCATCCATCTCAAGACTACTGACTGAAGCAGGACAAAACAAAAATATAAGTACTATTCTAAGCACTCTGCAACTGAAATAATCCCTTTTCAAAAATGCTGAAGGAGATTGGCGAGGATATGGCAATGAAATATAAGTTCATTATTGATCATAATAGAGAGAGCTGGGAGGGGAAAAATACTGCCTTGTGTAGGTGTATTCATATATAACAGGTTGGAGGGGAAGCCAGGCTTCTTAAATTGAAAACAGTAAGCTATTTTTTCTGGATGGCTCAAGTAGGAAAGAAAATTCAAATTGTAGGCATAAGTTTTTGAAGTGAATGTGTTGTAGCTTCTTTTTTTTTTTTTTTTTTTTTTTGGTAACTGATCCTCTGCAATTACTTTGCAGTAGCAAGGTTATTTGCTGTAGTCTTTTGTTTTGCTTGCCCATGATATTTTTTTGAAAGCTCCTTACTTAACCATTTCTTTATGCAATGCCCGGTGGTTATTCTGTGAGGAGGAAGGACTGCGCTCTGGTGGACTCTTAAGCTGCTGCAACTTAAAGGTCTGGCCTTTGCCAGACGTCAGCTGTGCTTAGGTTAACTGACAAAAATATTTGCCTTTGGAATGTAAAGTTCAGATCAGCTACAAAACATGTTAATGTGCCAAATCAGCAGGGAAGAGAGGCGTGCCTTTCACCATACATTCATTCTCCTGATTTTTAAGATCTTTCTTCAGCCTTGCTTAGCTGCAGACAAAGAAGTTGAAACCTTCTGCTGATTCAGGGTCTGTATGTGAAAGATAGAATTATGAATATGTTTGAAGGTAATTTAAATTCTGGAGGAAAAGGCAAGAAAATCCTTTTGTTACTGTTATGTTGCTGTCACACAAAACTTGTTTTGTTAAAAAGAGTGGGTGTGATGCCGCTCCCAAAGAGTAAATCCAATGACAAGGAGTCATAGGTTTTCATTGTTTTTGCTTGAACGCATAGCAATTTGAGACCCAAGTGAATAATTCACAGCAAACAGTTTATCTGATGAGTTTTTCTTAGATCATGAAATATCTATGAGCAAATTGTAGCTTCCTGGTATTCATTTTTAGATAAGTGCATTTTTTAAATTTTATCTTTCAAGCTTGTGATTAACACAAGTCCTTTAAATACAGACTGTGTTGTAACCGATCATTTAAAGTTGGCAATTTGTGTTTTATGACTCCTCAAGAAGCTCTTTTGCCTCCATTGTCTCATTGTAAATGTGATGGGGACATTCAGTGGGCCTAGAAGTTTGGGACTTTCCCCAAAAATTCTCCTTCATCACCTGATTTTTTACATTAAATAGACAAAGTGTGACTGTTGTATATATATGAAGAAAACATTAAAAACCTGACAGGAAACTATGGGAAATCTACCAGAGAGATGACTGGCACAATTGTTGAGAGAAGGCTGATTTGAGTTTCTGGGTATCCTATCCATCTACCCAGGAGGTTATATTTGATTTTCCTGCTTTGAAAATATCTTTTCTGTTTGTTAGTCTCACTCTTTTCCCCCTGCTTTCCACACACACACACACACACACGCACACATCCTCCCCTCCATGTCAGTACTCTGTCTAGCTAAAATCCTCTTGTAACACAAAACCAAGACCACGCACAAACATTACTGAAGTGAATTTCATTAGAACTATCAATAAACATCGGTGGATATTTTTCTTCCACTCTTCTGTTTAGTTCTTGCGGTAATATATAAGAGCTGCATGCGTGTCGTGGCTGGGTGAGGCATGGAAAGATATTGAAGAATATTGAAAGCTTCTTCTGTAAAAAGATATTCCATCCAAAGGAAGAAATTGCCAGCTAGAGAAACAAGAAGAGGAGCAGAAGGAAGGGAAAGCAAGATTATTTTGCCAGATGCTCCCTTGCAGCTGATTGATTATATGGAGTCATTCTAATGCAATGTGTTAACTTTTTCCAGCTGGATATGTGCCTGCCTAATATGACAGTATTACTGCAAGTGGGAAATAGGTCCTGGGCTTGAGGGTTCAGATGAGGATTCAGAAATCTAGGGATCAGTCTTTAGTTATGTCTGACACACCTTTGCTATTTCAGCCAAGTCTTTTATCATCCCATATCTGCATTCTCCATGTGTAAGATGGGTGTCTATCCCTTTTTCTTACCAGTTGCCACACCTGCATTCTCTGCAGTCCACGGGGCTAGAAACTATTTCTAACACAGACTTGTCATTTTAACAGTCAGAGTTGTGGGTAAAGTTAATTAATTAGCAACACACCTTATTTTTGAAGCCTGTCTGCCAGCTGTGTCAGCTGAAAAGCACCCTTAGCCACTTTCAATTCAGGAAGAGTTCAGCCTTCCCCATTCCACTGCTTTTGGCTTCTCACCATCACCTGTGTCTGCATGGGACCTGGTTCATCTCCTACCCTCAAATCTGATCTATCCTTTACTCACCAGGACATCCTGAGAGTTTCTCAGCAAGGAAAGATCCTGCCACTCATGGTCCATGTGGGGCAATAACAGTAACTCATACAATGATAAAGCTCTCTTCTAAAAGCCATCTAATATTTCTTAGAATAAAATGTTTTCAAGAAAAGTATATCACAAAGTCAGTATATCCAAAATATGTGTGCCCCATTTTCCCAAGTCTTCACGTTTCCTGGATCCAAGAAGGCTGATTATCTCACGCTCCCTCCACAGACTGCCTGTCAGCTTGGCATCAATTCTGGTAATTGAACTTCCATTCCTTCTTCTGAAGTGCTTTAAAACACATTACAGTTCTTTTGATCTAGAGCCTGCTGATTTAGTTAGGAAGTTGATTACTATCTGCTGGAGCTGGGATGCTTGGAACTAACAGCTTGTCTGCCACGGTCTTGGTGGAGCGTCTCCTGTCTCCTCTTGATAGGTTGTGTTGCTTTTCTGCGTGCATTCCAAAAACCCTGAATCAGTTTTTAATCAGTCAGTTCCTGAAAAGCACAGTGATACTTCACTCTAAGTCTACAGTAACTAACATGTGGACAATATTCCCATGGTAACCTGCAATACTGCTGCTATGACTGCATATAAGGAGTCCTTTTCAGTTCCTTCACTGTAGCTTATCAAGCAGTGGAAAAGGCTGTGATGGGAAGTGTGTGAATCACCAGCCTTGGAGGTCTTTTAAATTGATTTCTGGATAGCTCTGATGGGTAACCTCTAGTTCCTGTGTTGTAGAGTGAATAACAGTTCTTCAGTCACTTTATCCACTGCTTTAATTACTTTTTAAATCTTTATCTCACCTTCCATCATCCTGTTGAAGACTTCCGTCCTGTTTAGCATCTTCTCATAAAGCAGCTTCTCCATCACCATGACCATCTTAGCTACCCTCCTCCGTACCTTCTCAACCTACTACACCCTTCTTGAGTTGTAGGGATCAGAACCTATCACAGGACTCAAGGTATGGGCAAACAAAGGTTCTAACTAACAAAATAATGTCTTTTGTCTTATTCTCAGTACTTTTCCAAATGATGTCAAACTATTTTTTATTGATTTGCTGACAGTGTTTCATAATGAATTGATGGTCTCAACTGTTTCTGGGATCTTTTCAGTGAACTATCTGTCAGTTCGGATTTTGGTATCCTGCAACCATGGTTCAGGTTATTCTTTCCTTATATTCATTGCCTTGCATTTGTAGTAAAACATACTTGTACTCCTAAAAACCATTTTTCTGTCACTCTGATTTTTGAAGTCTGAGTTCTGCGCTATTGACCATTTGATCACTTGCAAATCTCTCAAATCATGGGACAGCATTCCACCAGAAAGAATCATGTCCCCAGGTTGTGTACAAAGCCTGCATTTTTCTTACTGCCTGTAGAAGTGCACGATCAGATGGGAAGCCACCCCTGCCATACCTTTTCAGGACCATGCTTTCTGTTCAGGACTTGAAACCCTTGGCCTCAGCAGTTTGACTTAACACAGCTGATAGAAAATTCAGCACAAAGGCAACTACACTTATCCCCACTTCTTTCCATGGAAAGAAAATTAGATCATGTCTGTGCAATGTCACATTAATTCTTCTAACATATCCTGAAAACTAAGCACAGCACCTTTGAGTTAAAAGTCATGTTTTAGACTTTGCTCTCAGCTCTATTATTCTCTGAAGCTTAATTTTTGCCTTCATTATTATTATGTATAAAATTTCAACTTTTACTACTGCTTTAATTTTCAAAGCAAGCAACATGCAGGTTTGTAAGTGTTGAGATGAACAGGATCTCAGCTGCCATTTGAACTTCCATCAAAGTATCCATGAGTTCAAATATTCCAGTTCTTACAACAGGTGGGTAAAATTCATCATGCTGTCCTGTGATTTTAGCAAAATGCATCAGATGATGCAAAGAGCGCACATTTGGGTGTAACATGCTAATCCTCACAGATGGCTTTGCAATGGTTAGCCTAAGTCAGCCCTGCTTTATGGGGAAAAAGAGATGATGTAAGCAAGCCTGTGATCATGGGGAAAATCTTTGCTGTGTCCTAAAATGCAACAGCCTATTGTAGAAACTCTTTTAAAACGTCCAGATGTCTTAGCTAGAAGCTGAAATTATGCCCCTTTATGCCTTCATGCACATGAAGTTACTGTCTAATGTTTTTTATGTATGGCTTTAGGGGATGAATTTTTAAATTTTTTAACAATCAGCAGAAACCACAGCTTTTACACCATAAAGGAATTAAATGTATGCACTAACTTAATGAATGCATTTCCAGTGACATTTGCCTTTGATGAGCCTGCAGCAGATTCATAGTCCAAAGATGTCTTTTGTTCAGAATGACATGCTTTCTAATTTATTACAACATTCTATCATCCTGTACTTTAAAATTAGCAGGTGGAAATTTTCAGAGCCTCAGTTGTCATTTAAATGCCTGATTTCAACAGAAAGTAAATGGGAATGAGTTATACAGTTGTCATTCATGCCCTTGAATATTTTTTTTTCTGCTCTTATTGGTCCTCATAAATTGTTTGGTTAAATCTGCCGTGTATCTAAAAAGAGGTCCCAGGAACCTCGTGGAACTTGCCACGCAAACGGGTATCTCATTATTGGCCTGACCAGAAATGCTTGGCAGGATTTTATGTTTCCACAAGCTGCACTAAACCAACAATCAGGGCTTTAATATGGGTCCTGAGTGCTCTGGAAGATGCTTTCCAGGCTTTAGTAGGGAGTTGGGCTGCACATTTACTGTCAGCAAAGACAATGAAGCAGGTCTTAAAGAGTTCCTTTGGGTATTCTGAGAAGACAGCAGTAAGCACACCCCTTGGAGCCATTCCCTGCCTCATTTGTTATTGCTTTGTCAAAAACATTTGTCAATGAACACTGATTTTCAAAAGAACCCCACTTGGGAGTCTGGAAGTGAAGAGCTATAATATGAAACATCTTTAAAGGTAAATCAATCTTGTGGCCTAATCAACTGAACAGCATCCCTTTAGCTTCAGCATCAGAAATGCTGCTGTATATTAATCTGAAGAATTTTTGTTTTATTTTTCCTCCTTCTCAGGGACAGTATGTACTTGAGTAGTATTTCTTTTGCAGCAAAGACAGACGTGTATATATAACTGCACACTGCAGTAATTTCTAATAGAAATGTAACAAAAAAGGGCAACTAGAAACTCATTTTATCTCTTCAACATTCAGGGAAAAGCTTTAAACATAGTAATTAATGGTGGATGTGTCTGCTTTGTTAAATATATTTACAAGTAAACAGAAAAAAAAAAAAAGAAGTAAAAATTAATGAGATAAACATTCAGCCTTATCAGCTTTGGTTTGCCTGCATGTTATCTTAAAATGCATAACAAATATCCCCAAGATTGATTTAACAATGGTTTGGGGTACTAATTTTGTGGAATTTTATTTTTGGGCAGATATTACTTATATTTTAAAGTCCTAGATCAGTGAAATATTACAGGTGCTCAACCTATTCCAGTCTATTCTATTCTATTCTATTCTATTCTATTCTATTCTATTCTATTCTATTCTATTTCCTGTTTTGGTGCCTAAATGCCTCTCTAGATCTGGTCTCCAGTCTCCATATCTGAAATCTATTGAGTGAATAAAGGTCTTTCCATTTTCCTATGGAAAAGTTATAGTCTTTCTTAAACAATACATTTGGACAAGACAAGCATATGGTTTACTTTAAATACAAGCCTGAATCCCATTGCATATGTGGTTAATTGAAAAGATGAGTTTAACTGGAGCCTAAAACTAAAGATGTTTCTCCTGGATTAAAGCTGCAAGTAATTCTACTGATGACATTTTTCAGCATTTCTCACTTAGAAATATAAAACATATGGAAAAGATTCTGAGACACCTGCCTATTCATCCTATTCAGAGCTGGTCTGCTTTACAGATTTGTTTTGTTTTGTTTTGTTTTATTTTGTTTTCCCCAGGACCCACAGTGCAGTCAGAACTACATCGTGCTGAAGGAAATGGCTCTTAAAATTTATTAGTCTTGTCACTTCAACTACATAACCTTATTTTGTGTTCATTTGAATGCATCTCATCAAAGACAGAAAAAGATATCTGCTTCAAATTAGGAAAAAATTTAATACTTTAATACTCACTGATCCACATAAGATTATAAAAGTTGTTACTTATAACAATAACCACTTCTCTGATTTATAGCGTATTTTCTTTATGTTGTACTAAGATTAAAATTTGGAATTTACCTTCTTATAGGAAATATTAGAAGTCACTACAAGTAATTAGGACAAATTCTGCATTGCATTCCATAGGTAGCCTGCAGAAATTTGGCCCAATGTATTGATTTTATTGGTCTTTCTCCACTTTCCTACCTCTGACCCCTGGAAGGACTGAAAAACACAGAGGTAGAACTGAGATAAAGATGTTCACTCACAGCACTACTGAGAAAATATACCTGGAGTAAAGTGAAACCTGTGTATGTTACACTGAACCCTGGAAAGTGATTTTGAACAAGTGGTACATGGGATTCCACTTGTTCTGTCATGCAAAGCAGCCATAACTGCCTAAATTTAGATGTCTTCATGTAACCTTCCCAGGCAGTTTAGTGATTTTATCCTTTTGCTTGCTTGGCTTTTGTTTCAGATGTTTGGAAACTGTATTTTGTCTGACCATTTTGACATGGGAAGAAAAAAATCACCAGCCAACTAAGCAGAAAAGAAGATAATCCAGGTTAGTAAGCAGTGAAAAATCCAACTTCTTCCAGTTTTTTTTTTCACAATATTAAATGGCTGCTGTGTGTTCTGATAGATGCATGAAACTTCAAGCCCAGATCTGCCCTTTCCTGCTCATGCGTACTGGTCCAATATCCATCAGGGCCTTTTCATCAATCTCATTTAAGACTGGTAATTGTATATTCTCTAAAGCAAAGATGTTTTTATCTTTGTATATGTCTGAGCAGTGCAGCTTGCACCTAAACCACTTCAATAATGAATGTTCTTCCTTATAGTCACCTCCTTCTGTTTTCTTCACAATGCTAAAGAAAAAAGCTGTCTGCAGAAGGCTTTTTGACTGCCGTAGAAAACTGCTTCATGTCATGCAGATGTCTTGCTATATGTAAAGATGAACAATTGTCACCTAAGCTGCTTTTACAAAAAAGAGCTATTACTTTCAGAGTGAATTGACAATTATTGAAATCTTAATAGTGGAATCCCTAGTTTGTAGTTAACAGTACTTCTGTTAGAGCAGATGACAGTGGCAAAGATAAAGTTGATTTTTTTTTTTTTTTTGGACTGAAGTTTTTCCTGGAGAAATGTTATAGGTGATAGCTGGAAATTATTAGGCTTGAATAGCAATTATTCCAGCTGCATAAATAATAACAAAACCAAATATTATCATCCAGTGGTGTATAACTGAATGTGTATAAATATATAAACTGCATTGCCTTGTATACATATAGAAGTATATACACTTAAAATGAGATTATATTTTGTTAAACAATCTATGATTGTATATATTCTAAATATTCATAGTTTCTTTAACTAAATTTTAAGACTGTGCAAACTTATAAGATTCAAAAGCCAAAGAAAATCTTGATTAGTTATTTTCTTTTTTCTTTGTGCACTTGCATTATTACATCACATCTTTTATGCTAATTTTGGTGGAAACAAAGCTTAGGGAATCACTTGACCAGAGTGTGATATCACCTCCTAAAAGTTTTCCAGAAACAGAGGTTTCAAAAGCAATTTTGTTCTGCTAGATTGGCTGAAGAATGGGCTGTAGAAGATAAGAGACGTTTACTTATAAACACTTGTAACACTGTCCTGGATAAATTTTTATTCTCTTGGCTGTGACAGCTCATATGTATGGAGGTAGTGGGAGATACTGTAGGGGAAATAGATTACTTTAGCTTAATACTTGAGATTGTTAAGTAGAAAAAGAAATTGAGGGGTTTTGTTCCTACTTTGCTGAAGGACAGTTGGAGTGGGAAGAGAAGGGGAAAAAAGTTACCTCAGCCTCATAATCCAGTCGTATATGGAGATAAAAAGAAATATTGGTATAATTCAGTTTAAAAGTTTATCAACAAAGTGGCATAAATCCAGTAGAAACAAGACTTTATCAGTTTTTGTCCTTGCAGTAAGATTTGCTTCCATGGTAAATCCTAGAGAAGAAAAAAATTGCTCATTCAATGACTGGACCTGATACTAATTCAGTTTTCACTCTTTCTATTTTGTTGCTTGGTGGGATACTTTGAGTTCTTCTCTCCCTTCCTGAGATGTAAAAAAGATTATTCATTTCCTTGGGGTGTTTTCATGACACAGTCATTGCACTGACTTAGGACTTTACATTCCTTCATGGATATAGCTGTCTACCATCTCAGTGAGTTGAGGAGTGTCTATCATGCACATCTGGCACAGCTGCAATGGAGATAGAGGGATTAAGCCCCCCCAGTATTTCGTTTTGGAACCTCGTGCTTACTTTCTGCCAATACATTTCTTGTTGTTTCTTTCTATAAGTTTCCAAATTTTTTGTGGTAACATCATATTAATATAAATGTCTGTCTCTGGGGAAATTATATAATGATATGTGGTTTGGTAGGTGACACAGTGTTGACCAGCACTACAGCATTTATCACTTTTTCTTTTCCTGCAGGAAAAGGATGTGTCACAACTGATTTCCTCTTTATTTAATGCTGACTGCCTTCCCCTTGCAAACTAAGAGATTGTGCCTATTGCACTCCCCCTTCCCTCCAAACCTGACCCCCATGAGTTACACACAGAGATCAAATTATCCATACGTCTGGAAAAATGTTGGAGCAGCTGACCTGAGATCTGTATATAGTTGTACAGCCTTAGGGTGACAGCGCTTTGGTTGTTTTTGTCTCAGTGTAGCAAATGAGATCAACTCTGCTGTTTGCTTTAATTAGTTTCACTTAATTAAAATAAGATCTTATCTCTATGAAGAGTTTCTACCAAAGCACATATTTAATGCATCTACCATCATGTTTCAGTCCCAAATTCTACAAAAACCCTTAAACACATGCTCAGCTTGAGCTTTGCTTTAATTAAAGTCACAACTCTGGATGTTTCTCATCCTTTCCTGATGCTGGGTTTTCTCACAATTCCATCCCTTGCCACAATTCTGGACCTTGCTGAGAGCACGGGCTGAAAGAATACATGTTTTTTCCATAAATAAAGAAAATAAATTCATTATTTTCATGGTGGGCTAGGAGATGCATCATTGCTCTCCCTGTTTGCCTTCTATATACATATTTTCCCGCTGACAGCTCTTGTGAAGAGGAGCAGTGAGTCACTCCTGTATCAGTCAGTGGAGATGGTTTCTTGGACACACTGCAGAGAAGACAGATGTGATCAGAGGGCAGCAGCAGAGCAGTTAGTGTGTGGCACCTGGGGATGGGCACAGGATGCAGAGAAATGGAAGGGGAATTAAAAAAAGAAAGAGAGCTGGGGAGTGAGAGTGTTGTAAGATTTTTGGTAAAAAACTGAAGGGCACTTCTATATACTCCTTTTTTTCAGTTTTTATCAAAGTATAGAAAAACTTCAGGTGTTTTGAGCTTCTTTGCTCTTGTTCTAAACTCCCTGGTGTTCATAATTGTCCCTTACAGGTGAAAACAGAGTAAACTGTTGATTGACATGACTTTTTTGTGTTTATCTTCTGTAGCTAGTAGGTATACTGGAGCTGATTTTCTTTTCTATTTGTTGTTGAAACATGTTTAAAATCTGTCAGATCGACTGACATTTCAGCTGGAACTTTTTCCCCAAAATTATTTATTATTGTAATGTTTCAATTTTTTGTTTTGATGGTTTTGGAATATTTGGGGCTTTTCAATTAAAAAAAAAAAAAAAAGTTTGGAAATTAATGCGTAGATGTTCACATAAAAGGTTTGACACCAGGATAAAAACAATAAAAGCTTCTCCTTTATGAAAACAAAATATTTTGATCCGTGGCCATTACTTTACTACTCTGCTGCTCACCAGCTTGTGTTTATTTCACAGCACAGCTGTTTAATTTGTAGTTCTTCCTGCTGGTTAAAGAATAAAATAGAGTGCCACTCATTTGAACTTTTTCTATCTGCTACCTGCCCTGCTATTCACTCAGTTCTTAGTCACTTAACCTTTCCCATGTCAGTTCCCCTCGAACACAATGAAAGTCTTGTGAGTTCCACCTACACTGATGCTGAGGTTATAATTGTAATGGAACTCATTTGCAGTTTTGCTGAGGAATACATTTAGCCCTGGCTGTCACTAAGGGTTCATTTATAGGAATAGAAGGAACAACTTTGGCTTTAACTAAGTGTTCAGTTACCTGAAGAGTAAAATCGTTAACCTGTGTGTCTTACAGGCTCCTTGAGCAATTACAGAGACCACAGCACATCTCTACAGACAGGACAATTGCAGTCCTTCTGTAAAAAAAAAAAAAATTGGTGAAAGTCAGACATATGGGTAACAAAAGCAGGGCTGCATTCCAATTACTTTGAAATCATATTCTGTAACTGAGTGGAAGGCAATTTACTGTGGTTGAAGAACTTATCTTCCAACTTCTGAGTAGCAAATGTACCCAGTATGGACAAAGGTAATGAGATCCCTTTTGACTTTTGGAACAAGTTTTCCCCTTCTCTCTTTCAACAGTTGCAGATTATTTTATGTTCTGGGCTTCTCAACAAAGTAAATCACTCCCAGTCCTAAATGAAGTCAGTGAGAGGATGTTATTTTTTCTGGATCTAGTGATCCATGACACTGTACTTCAGGGCAACATTTTAACTGTGTGTTCAAATTCTGTGCTTATTGTGCCTGATTTTGCCACAAATTCAGAAAACTCTACAGTAGATTTTCTTCACTTTATTTCTAGCTATCTGAAATCTGTTGTGTAGCACTCCAGCATATATTGATGGTTAAAATAAAGCAGAATACCCTTCTTTCAGCATTTGTTACTAATTCTGATGTCTCAACCATGTTGAGAGGCACATAAAATATTTATAGGAAACATCTTTTATTTTTCATTTATTTCACAGAATACTTAGAAAATGTAATTTTTTTTTTTTTCAATGAACTTATGAAGCTTTTACTGTGAGGAAATAAGAGAACACACACACAGAGGTTTATTTGACTCCGTATGCCATTCCAGTTTCAGGTTTGTCTCAAAGAAGAGCTGACCGAGAATGAGATTCAAAGTGCCAGCAAAGTTCTTGGAGAGTTTCCTAGACTAACAAGTACCATTAAGAGCAGTTGATTTCTTTAAGCCCACTTATCAAACATTTAAAAAGCTTTGCTGGGATTCAGAGAAATGTCTGAACTCCTCAGAAAATGAAGCACAACCAGAAACTGCTTTTTCCCTGGTATGTCAACAGAACGAGCATTAGCCTGTCAGCAACCTGGAGATAAGAAGGTTCACAGGAGGATCTTTTCAGTGCATATAAATATCTGATGGGAGGGGATGAAGAGGAAACAGCCAGACTCTCCTCTGAGATGCCCATTGGAAGGACACCAGGCAATAGGCAGAAATTAAAATTCAGAAAAGTCAATCTGAATGCAAGAAAATATGTTTTTGCCATGAGGATGGTCAAACAGTGGAACCAGCTTCCCAGAGAGGATTCAGAATCTCATCAGTGAAGCTATTAAAAATCTGACTGGACACGACATGGCTGCATGCTGTAGGCCACCCTGCTGGAGCAGCCGGGTTTGACTGGATGATCTCAGGAGGTCTCATCCTATCTGAACTCTTCTGTGTGCAGCAGCCACTCTTTGAGTAGACACTCAAAGTTACAGCATGTGCTGCAATGCAGAAAAACTTTTGGTGTCTATGGAAACCCTAAATCTTCTTCAGATTGTGGAAAAAAAAACCCAAGACAAATATGTGGAAGAGAGTCAAAATGGTCTAGCATTTATGAAGTGGTAACAATATTTTATTTAATCAGGGACGTAGTGGAAAATTGACTGAAGTCAGGGTCTCTGAGTTTCTGCTGAATTCCCCAGCCATCCAAGCAGCTTCACTGTTTTTTGTTTCTTATCCTAAATTAAATCCAAGTCAATTCAAATTTGTGATGCCTGCCTTTTTGACCATTAGAACATTAAGGTGAGTAATGCCTCAGTGCTTTCAAAGGCTTGCTTTTCACCGCTTTCTTTTTTGTTCCACTTGAGGATCTCTTAAAAGGCTACAGGTCACTGGCTTGCTTTCAAATGCCAGCAAATCTCAAGTATTCTGCTTGGAGCACTTTCAAAAGTGATAAGAACTGATCTCAGGTCACCTCATCTTTGATAGCCAGGAACATGTGGACAAGTCACATGTCTCTAGGAGCAGCAGAGGAATCCCTTACATTCCAAGGAAGGTGGAAGGGAGGCTGTTTGCATGTGCCAACAGCTAAACCAGTACCTGGGCCCTGGGCACTGCTATGATATGGGGAACTGGAACACTTCAGAAACAATTGAAGGGCAAGGGAAGAGCATGTAGGATATAGAAAGCTGTTCAGACACCTCAGGTAAAAAGCATAAAAATTTAGATAATTCCTGAGTCAGGTGGCCGTTGAAAGGGCTTTTAAAAATTATTATGTTGGAAAGGAATATTAACAGAAGCAGTTATGCCAAATGCAGCTGCTTACGTCTTACTGCATATGAAACTAAATGATTTGCTCAGAGCCCATGGATATATCAGGGGGAAAAATAATACTAAACCTCCTTAATTCCAGCTGGGTCACCTCATCATTTTGACTGATGTCACTGGAAGTGTAGTCTTGTGTTTACAGCCTGAATGATCAGAAATTGCAGAAGATTGAAGTAGCCAAAGTATCCATGCTATTGGATTTTTCCTAAAAAGATAAATATTTCTTGAATTCATTTGTGGTCCTCTTTTTGGCACTGTTGGGAGCTGCACTTTCAGCATTTTCTGAGGAAAAGACAAATGGTAGGCTAATGCCACTAAAAACGAAGAAAAGTATTGTGATTTTACAAAGGCCTTTCTTTTAAAAAGTATTGGAAAAGAACATTTCAGAGAAGTGCTACAATCCCACTTTGCAGAGAGTTTTGAAACTTGAAGTTTTCATTGCAGTTAAAGTCCAGTAAGAAGTCAGTTTACATGAGCTGCTGTGCTTGGCACATTGTCTGGAAAATCCAGAAGGCTGCTGGGAACATGGTGTTTGCCACACATTTCATCTTTGCCCTTGGCAGCAAACCCCACAGACAAAGTAACTTTGAAATTCCAGAAACCACACAGAAGATACATACACATGTCATAGTTTATGTTAAGAGCTCCAGTGCTATAGAAATAGAAAATATTAAAAAGTCACAGTAAAGAAAAGGAGAAAGGGCCTCCTTTTCAGCTCATCTTCTAAGCCATGTAGAGATCATTTCAGTCCACAGGACTTCAGTCCTTAGTCAGAAGAGCTTGGATGCTTGTAGTTGAAAGGAGGTTGTTGCATGTAAAAGCAATCTCAATAAAATTATTCCTTAATTTCATAAGAAGTGAGAATAAACTTTAAAAATTGCTCAAAAGTCTCCTGTGATTTGAGCACTGTTTGCAAAAAAGAGTCGAGGTGTTGCAAGTTATTTTTGTTCCTTTTCTGTAACTGGTCAACTGGTATTTGTGACCACTTCAAATTTTTAGCAAGATGAGTGGCATTCAGATGGAAGACCTGTAAGCAGTATTGCTGATTTTTTTTTCCCCAACATTCCGGTCTTCCACCCTGCCCACAATACTAAATAGGCTTTCAAACAGAGTTTGGAGTATGATCTGGTCAGATTTATTCTTTCTGATTGTCTGTGTCTACAGAGACACAGCATTGATATCGACTGGTTACTAAGGAATTTCTGGGCTAGGAATAAGGTGGAGACTCTTGTTCCAGAATAATAACCACCACACCCACCCACAGTCACTGATAAAGAAAATCATTGATGCAACTGAGGGAAAAAAAAAATTATCTTTACTTTTACACTTTTGTATTATAACAGTTTAAACACAACATGCTGCACTGTGAAATAATTCTCAATAGTACAATTAAACAACTACTTTTTCTTTTGGTTTTCACAATATCAAACTTGCACAGAGCCCTAATAGCTGTTTTCAAAGAAGACTGATAGCATCTGGAAGGCTTTCTAGTCAGCTGAATCCACTGTACCTGGTGATTTCAGTTAAAAACATTAGATGATTCAGATGAGATTGGAAAATAGAAATATTTAAGAAGTAGAAAAATGTGATCTAAGATGGCTGGGTGTGGCCCTGACCCTTGTGATATTTATGACATTTCTGATCATCATCAGCCTCAGTGACTAATGTAACTCAGTGGACTTAAAAAGAAATAAACCAATAAAACATTCTCTACCGCAGCTGCAGGAAGTTAAATGCATTAGGTAGCTGCCTCAGATGGGCAGAGATAGAGGAAGGATGGGCTGGGTGTCCTATGATTAATGTCAGGGAGGATTTCTCTTGTTGCTGAGTCACTCGGACAGAGTCCAGGCTAGATACATGACTCATTCCCAGAAGGACTAAGATGAGGCTGCCTGTTACAGTCATTGCTGTAGTCCAGAGGTCCCTGGAACTTTGTTTGAAGTAATGTTAATGAAAGGTTTGTGGTTTTTCTAGACCAGTAGCATTATAACAACATCTGCAGCACGAAAAGAAATAAAGATCTGGGGAACTCTACTGAGCAAACACAATGTGTTTAAAACGGCTCAGGGAGCCAAACATCAAGAGGAGCTCTGTAAGCATCTCAGGGTGTCTCATTATGTCCCTCACCATCCTCACCAAACTGTTCCTGGCCTCAGGAAGACTAGAGGAATGTTTAGCTGCCTGCATGCCTTCCCTTTTGTCATCGGGCTGAGTGATATTTCTTCATAAATTGTTATGCATCCATATCTGTCAAGAGATATGTGTCTCCTATCTTGCCTTAAATTCATTTCTCTGGAGCCAGGAGCAGGTTGAATAATTAGCTCTGCATGGTGATCTGGATCCATCACTGCTGCTTCTTGTTCCTGTAGCATACAAGGACAGTAGACCTTCAGTGAGCAAGGCTTGGAGACTGTGAACAGCCAAATGGAAAGGGAAGGAAGCCTTCCTGTGGTGAAACCCTTCTCTTCTGACATGCCCATATTGTCATGCAAAATTTCCCTGCTTCTTATCAGCCTGCTTACAACAGACTTTTGTTATTTTCAGTGTCACTTCACTAGGCTTAAAAATAAAAGAAATATAACCCACATTAGCTCAACTTCTTTCCATGCTTTGTAGATCAGATCAGACAACTCACTCTATGAAAGGCATTTAGCTTCAAGGTTGTTATAGAGAGTAATGCAATTGCTAAAACAAGAATTATCAGTGATAAATTTTCAGTCTTACTGAAGAGCTTTTTATCTTGGGATCTCATTCTTGGGATCTCTTTTCTTGGGATCTCTTTCTTGAGTTCTTCCTGAGATGAAGCCATATTTAGCTCCAGTTTCTTTTAAACTTTTTCTTTTTCTTTCTTTTTTTTTTTTTTTTTTGGGGGGGGGGTGGGTCGGGGGGAAGGGGGTGTGTGTGTGTATCTTTTCTAATTTAAAGCTGGAAGTACTTAAGCATGCACTTGCCTTATTGGAGTTGTTTGATATAATTTGGGTTTTAGGCATGCATTCAATGCAGCAAAGTCATGACTGGAAGATGCTGTCCTAAATTTCAGAGGGATCCATCTTATCCAGTTGAGTTACCTGGCTGGCCTGCCTAATCTTCATAAAACTGATTTGTGCTGTGAAAGAGAATACCATTCCCAATCAGTTGTAGAACAGAGCTTTGAAGAGCAGCATTTGTACTTATACAGCCAAATAATACATCTCCACTTAATCAGTGCAAAGACTTCAGTTTCAGGTCTGCCTGAAACACAGTCAAGATACAATGCGGTAAATTACAATTTTTGGCTTTTCCCCACCAGCAGGAATTCTTTTTGGTCATGAATTATTGTGCAGGTAAATATTAATTTGGATGACAAAAGGAAAAATTACTTAGACCTTCGCTGTAATGTGTTAACTCCTTTGAAAATACATTGTGATTATGCTATATTGAAGTAAGCCTGATTGGAGAATTACTGCATTACCTAAAAATTCCCTGAAAAAATTCATCCATTAAACTTTATCCCCTCTGCGGCTCCCTATTAACTATGCTCACTGCTAGGAAGAATATGTTAAATCCAAAATATTTTCACTACTGGTATTTTGATCAAGTGAGAGACATCCCTCATGGATGCTTAACTGGAGACTTAAAAATCTGCATTTAAATTGAAATTCTAAAATATACAACCCAAGAGATTGTGCGTACCTTTTTCAGTCATAATGTACATGAAGATCACGATGTCCTAACTTATTTTTCCTAACTTACTAGTTATCAGGAAGCCAAATTGAAGGTTTAGATAAAAAGAGAAAAATTAGATTTATGAATTTATTTGCACTTATCTTTCCCAGCATAAATATCTGCTCCAAGTGTAGCAAAATAGTGAACTGCTGGTTGTACAGACATTTAACTGTCTGATATTCACCACAAACTGGTACTGTTCTCCACTAGTATAGACTGGCATCACTGGGTATTGAGCCAAGCAGCACAGAGAAGGTTCTGTCTCCCTGGAAATATTTCCCTTAGCAATTTCCTTTGTTATCAAAGTGACTTATTTTGAGGCATTACATGTTATCCCTTGCAATGAGAAAGCAGTTATGTACTTGGATCTGCAAAACAAATCCCATTTCCCAGGGGCTTCCCAGTGTCATTCCTGGCCTTGATGGGAGTACACATTTAAGTGGGAAGGAAAACCAATTCTACTCTTCTTTCAAGGCTTTCATTAATTAGGAGAAAGCAATTAAAAAACCAACCCCCCCAAAAAAAAACCCAAAAAAACCACAAACAAAAAACAACAAACCAACAACAAGAAAAACCCACCACAGCCCCACAGCTCTCTTGTGGCTTGATCTGCTTTTGATAAAACCCTGGAATGACTCCACAGTAAAATCAGGGCTTCAGTAGTTTGATTATTTGCTGTATATTGGTGCTTCCACTCCACAATACAAAAAATTGTTTGCATACCTGAGAACTGGAATGTCAGAGAACCTTCCATCATCAAACATGTGCACCTAGGGAAAAAAAGGTAGTGTAGCCCAGAAGAAGGAAGTTGTGTCATGTCTAGTTAATAAACTGTATATATTAGTGTTCCTTGGGCAAACAAGTGAATAATTCACAATCAGTTAAAGCTCATTCACCTGTTCTCCTTCAAAATTTTAGGGCACTGAATTTGTAATTGGCTCTAGGATCCCTAGAAGCTTTTAAAATTTTAACTGGGTGTGATCGCGACTCACAAAGCAGCCACACGGAGACGAGAGATTTGCAGGGCAGAGATGTTCCTCTGAGAGAGCCCAAGGCTGAGCCAAGGCTGACAGCTCCTCTGCCTGTTTATTTCTTACTTTTTATACATTTGTGGGTCTGGTTGTGGATTGGCTTCTGGAGTTTTCACCTCCCAGCCGAATGGCCAGACCAGCTGTCAGTTACAATTGTTTTCAGGTTAGAAATATGCAAACAAAGGACAGAGAATGAAAAACAAAGGATTTGTTTATGTTACATGTGTGAGAAAAGGCAAAAACTGCTTCTAATATTGTACAGAAGCTAAAAAGACTGACTCCATCTTATGAACAATCAAAAGGCTTTAAAAAACTCAGAAAAATCAAGGTGACATCTGGGAATTAAAATTCAATTTAAAAAAATCAAAACCACAAAAACCAAACTGAACTTAAAAAACCCATTTGCTTCCCTTGTAAAGATCTGGCTGCTTGAGCTCAGAGTTTATTTATTACACCAACAAAGGTACCTGTGAGTGGGTGGTGACAAGAAGGATGCCAAAGTGTTTTCTTCTCCTGTACTGCAGCCTCTTCCTCAGCAGCTAACACTGAATTGCTTTTGCATGTCCTAGGACAGACTGGTGATGGGAGTCTCACATTTTTATTCCTGACAGGTACTAGTGGCAGGATAACTATAAATCACTATAATCTGTGCTGGTTTTAATTTCTCACTGCTTTGGCAATCTGCTTTTACTAATCCTACCAATTAGCATGTACTTTCAGAGTTTTCTGGGGTGATTTACAGGTAAGGCAAAGGACAAGGTTTACACTGAAGCATACAGAAGTCATATTGTCTGTTTATATTACACAGATGTCATCATGTACCTGACAATCATATGAATTATAAAAATAATAAAATTAGGTGTTAGATGTTCTAGTAATAAATAGAACACACCCAAACAAAACACAGAATAAATCCCGTCCCTATTGCTTTGAAGTAGTTTAATTATAACTAAGTCAATGACATAAAAGTTCAGCAATAAATCTGAGAAAATGTCATGGTTTTTCGTAAGGATTGTGAGGAAAAAGATTCAAAGGACCTCAGGAACATGTATTTCCCTGCTTTATCTCAGCGTAATGCCCCTTTAACTCAAATATATTTAATTATTTAGGAACCTGGTATAGAATTCTGTGGTTTGGCTACCTCAGTTATGCCTTTCAGCTCTGCAGAAACAGCACCTGATCATGTCCCAGTGGTGTCAGAAAAGTGTATCAGGCTTGCAACAATAGTCTTTTTTTCTTTAAAAAATCATTCTATTGTACATAAAAATCAACCTCCTTCCCCCACCAAGTATAAACTAAAAACTATAATTTCTTCTTTTCTAAGGTATATATATTAAAACAAACAAACAAACAAACAAACAAACAACTCGTAAAAGAACTTAAAAAAAGAAAAACTTAAAAAAAATTTTTTTTTAAAAAAAGGTAAAATTATTAAGATACCCAAGGGAGAAAAAAAATATATATTTGCAGCAGCCAGCTTCATTTTTTGGACTATCATTGTAACTAGGGGTGAGATCCTCACCTAGAGGTACTGAATTATCCCCTAGAAAACACTTCCTCTCTGTGCCTATAAGAGAGCAACTAGTGGTCTTGATGACAGCTAGTGCCCTAATTTAAGCAGGTTAATTTAGGTGCCCAAAACTGTGACCCTCCTTCTAAATATGCTATGTCTCTCATACAAGTTGTTTGTTGCTAATTTATGAGATGGTGGTGAGGGGAATTATTTAAAAAAAAAAAAAAAAAAAAAAATTGTCTAGAAGTTGAGAAGCTAGTAGAGAAATTTGGTGTAAATGGCTATTTGGAAGAGGAAATACTGTTCAGAGCCCAAGCAGAGGAAAAACATCCAGACAAGTCTTTGGTACCTAGACTTGCTGTAGAATGTTGTATTGCTCTCAGAACACTGTTTCAGGGCAAAGGAATCAGTCCTCAGTGCCCAAGTTTTGTCCAAGTGCTGCAGCTCCCTTGCAGTGCAGTTCTGAGAGCCACGAGAGCTCTGCACCGGTGGCGTGCTCAGTGTGAGCTGCAGAATCCATCTTCCCATTCCAGCAGCTTCTGCAGTCCTGCCTGAGCTCCTGCTGCTGCTTCTCTGTTCTTCTTGGGATGTGTGTTAAAACTGGCTGTGCTCCTAAGAATTTCTTTGCCTTTGACTCCAGCACTGATAAATGTGCAATTAATGACTGCCCTCGCTACTGCCTGGAAAATCTTGAAAATATCTCTGAAATGCTTTCTCTTGGATTAAGTTATACATCACTTTGGATAACCAAAATATTTTAATTCTAAGCCTTTTTTTTTTTTTTTTTTTTTTTTTCCCACTACTTATTTCCCATGGGCAAGTTGTTTGAATTTTTGTTTTGTTTTGGATTTTTTTTAAAATTTTAATTTTAAAGTAACAAAGGTTTCATCAAAATGAGAATTTTCTTTAGGAATTGAAATATATTCATAAAAAGTACTTTTTTTCCCCTCCTTTTTAAATCAAAACTATCTGCTAAACACCATGCAGGTTTTCATGTGATTTTTGTTTCCCCTCATTCTTTTTTCCAGCTGAATGTTCTGGATCAAGCTATCATGACACAATTCCAGTATACATAATGTCTGTTTTAAAGACGTTGGGTTGGAAGAACAAGCCAGATTGGATGTGAGACTGAATCAGTCACTGTGCAGTGGTCTGAAAAGAATGTTAACATCGGTTTTATTAGCAATCTGTGAACTTCAGTGTCCTGTAATGATTAAAAAATATCCTCAGATGGCAGAAAGATTATACTAAACTGCAGTGGCAGTGACTTTTCTAGGCCATGTTAAGAAAATAACAGAAACTCTTCCCCTGTTCTCCCAAAAAGTAAAACAAAAAGAGGAACAAATAATTCTTTCCAGTATGTACAGGAAACATAACAAATCCAGGGCATGAGCATAGCTTTGACATATTGTATGGCAATTTAATATAGTTTACCTAAGCAGAAATACAAATCCTTTTGATGTTAAAATATGTTATTTGCAAAGGAACAATTTCACACATTTTGCCAATATTGTCACCTCTTTATAGATTATATTGCAGCAGAAAAGAAAAAAGGGAAATCAAAGAGAGGGAGTTTTTGAAATGGGTCATTTAGTGTAGGAATCAAATGCACTGGTGGTTAACATCTGAAGACGCCCTTATGTTAGAGAAGAGATCAAGGCTGTATTGTGTTTCTTTTAGTTTAAAGGCAGTGGAAGTGGAAATTCAATTTAGTAATCTCAGAAATGTATCCAAAACTAAGCAACCAAGATATGGGATACTTCAGAAAGAAAATACAGTCTGTGTATATCTGTCATAATGTTTTGTAAGGAAAATAAATGAATGGCTCAACAGAGAGAAAGGTTGTAAAATTATTTTTACTGTGATAAAAGCAATTCTCTACAGATGAAACTGCAAATGTAGAAACTTTTATTACATTTATAAATGAGGAAGTTCAATTAGCTAAAGTGCATCTCATCAACAAGATTTTCCAAAGCACTAATGTTGATCTGACAGTCCCACTGATGTCATTGTCTGACCTATACAGATTTCAATACAGAAACTTTAAAGCCACTGGTGAAAATTTTTAACAAACTTAATCCTTTTTGATTTGTTATATGGCGTAATCCCTGGGAAAGGGATGACTTTGGTTTGACAGGGGGACTAGATAATTTTTAAGCAATACCCATCTCATGTGTACTCTTAAAATTTTAGTTTAGCTCCTTTGGCTGCAGCTAAAGAATAATTATATGACTTTTTGTATAATTCCTCAAAAGAGAAGCTTTTCCAGTACTTATAGTTCATTCTTATTTTTTTCCATAACTTAAGTCTACATATGCTCATGTATACTGAGATAAAGTGCAATGCAATAAAGTGCTTAAATATATTTTCTCTGAATATTAAAAGTCAAAAAAAAGAGATTTCAGGCTACCAGGTCACTACAGACAGGGGGTGAAAATGTCTCTGCTCCTGAGAACATCTGCAATGTAATCAGTGATCAAGCACAGAGAATGAGGAGTCTGTAGGCATTAGACTACAAGCCAAGATTTTGAGACCTTCCAAATCTCTTTTTGGTCCTTTAAAAAGTATAAAAATTTGGAGGTGGATTCTTGTCCTTGTGGTTCACAGCTGTACTGCTGTGGCTTACTCACTCCACTGACCTCTGCCACTGATTCTATCTGTCTTGACTGACGACTTGGAAGTGAAGTTCAGCCACCTCCTCTGATTAATTCCCTGCAGCAACAACATTTCATTCAAATAACTGAATAGCTGAGAAAAAGAAACATGTAAGAATTTTATACCAGAAATCAGAGTCTGGAAAATTGCTTTGGAAGGCTGAGAATGCTTTCCTGGAGTCTCTGCTTGAAGAAAATATCATTCACATTTGATAACACAGTTCCTTTGGGACCTGAGGAGGCTGGGAATGTAGCTCCCAAACTGGACCCAAGAAATTTTTAGTGGGTTTGAATAGCTTGTTTCTACACCAGTCACTGATTAACACTTTAAAGCCAGAGTCATGCCATGTCCAGGCTCCCTGAGCCAGTACAGCTTGTAAAACTTCTTAAATAAATTGTATTTGACTCCATTTCAGCAGCAGGGACTTTTGTAGCATCACATTAAAAAAAAAAAAACAAAAAACAAAAAACAAAAAAACCCCACAACCATAGAAGCATAGAAGATGTTCTGTAAGTTGTTTGACCCTGTGCTGAAAATCCATCAGATCTAACAGGTTAAGCAGTCATGGAATGCATCAGTGCTCAGGCAGGCACCTCCAAGAAGTGTCCATTATCATCAATTCAGCACCTTTAGGACCAGTGGATCCAGTGTGTGGGACCTGGGAGTGCAGGGAATGCTGGGTCTGAGTAGCACATCAGTCCGTGGTCCTGTTCCTCTGTAGCCAGGTACTTTTTTTTTTTTTTTTTTTTTTTTTTTTTTTTTTTAAACAACTCCTTTCTCTCACCCGTTATTTTACATCATATAATATGTAATCAAGTAGTCCTTGCAGTCTCACTTTCTTCCAGATCTGTGCACTCCCCCACATCTTGGTACACTTCCCCTACCTCATGTCTATCTATTTAAATAAAACAAAGGAAAATTGGCTTTCTCACAGGAAAATGGTGAACTTGGGCAGACAACTTGGACAAAGTAGAAATATGCATGAATGAGTATGGAAAAGCCCTGCAGTGTCATGGATAAGGCTAAGCTGGGGAGAAAGGAGAAATCTATGCCCAAGGACTAGCATCAGCAGAACAGATTATCCATTTCCAATTTAGATACTTCTGTAGTGCAAGTACTGATGGTTGGTCATGTGGATATTCCCAACATCTTCATCTGGACTGCCAGTAAAAGATATAATCACTTATGTAAGGAAGGATGTCCTAAGAGAGGCTCCGAGGCTGTGCATCTCTCCAGTTCCAGTGTTAGCTACCCTCATGATATCTTTGTACCGCATTACATTAAAAAAAAAAAAAAAAAAAATCTGTTTAGCACAGAATTTTAATTTGAATCTTGCTGGGAATTGTGCTGCCTGCAGAATCCCTTTTCATTCCCTGTCCCAAGACTGTTTAGTGATGTTGATCTGTTTTATTGAATAGCAGCTTTGTTCCAAAGGCTTCACTTTGGAAGAGCATGAAATGATCGCTCCTATTCATTTGTAAAACAGTTTGTGATGAGAGTTGTTGTATGTGGTTAGTCTTATTGTTGACTTTTAGATCTGAATACCAATTTTCTGCAAAGGATGTACATTTTGTTGGTTTCTAGCCTGCTTCCCCACATACCTTTCATTCCTCCCGGAAGTTTTTGAAGCTATTGCATTCTCGTTGTAATTCAGGAAGCTGAAAGATCCTGAATTCCCAGTACCCTTGTGACAGCAATTCCCAGTACCCTTGGGACAGGTACAAGCAATAATAATGGCACTGGTAGAAAAGCAAGAACTCTGTCCCTTGCTCACTCAGAGAAGGCCGCCCTGGGGCACCTTTGGCTTGCCAAGCATTAAACACAGAGTTCCCAGGCAGCAGTGGACTCATAGAGGCTATAAAAGAAAACTGTGTTCGGGAACATGGGAGTACTATAAAAGATGTGGGGGTTGACTGCATGTATTCGTGTCTTTTTATCTGTCCCACTGCTCATGAAATGCTCCATTTATCCACATTTAGTGTTTGAATGTATTTCAGCCGGTGCTCAGTAAGTTTGTAACTTTTTATGTCTGGAAGTGTAGAAAATGTGGCATTTAGCTAAAAGAGAGAAAACAGGGATAGAAGTAGGTCAAGAGGCCCCAGGAATACTGGTTCTTACTGTTGTGGTTTATCTGTGGGGCGAATCTGCTGTTGAAACTTTAAGGACCTCTGCTCTCTATGACACCATTCTAGTGACAGAAAAGCAAACAGTGCAAAGTGCATAGTTGTGAGGCAGGGAGAGAAGTGGCCATCCTCTTTTGCTCACCATCATTGCAGAGCAGCCTTATAAATCTATCAAGAAAAAAAACCTTCTTTTTATGTAGGTCCCTTCTGATATTCATGAACAATACAGATTTTATTACACAAGTGTAGCTTGTGTTAAACGTGCCCCAATGATTATACTTGGCAGGCTTTGATACATTATTTTACCATTTGTTTATCTTTGCTGCTGTATTCCTCAGCTCCATCTTGGAATGCGTGCCCCATATTAGCAAGCAAATTAAATACTTGCTCTAGTCAAGTGTAAACAAATTATTTCTTCCTGACTGTGAAAGCTGTGAAGGAACCTGGGATGTAGTATGTAATTAAAAATACATGTTTTAGATAAACATAGTGGCTCAGTGTTTTTACTGTGTTCCTCATCTCAAATGTGCCATCTGTGGATGATGAGTGAGGGAGCTATATATAGAAGTGAGCTCACTGTGTACAGACTTCCTTAATTTTATGGGACTACAAATGCATTGACATTTCCTGGTGGCTTAAAAAAGGCAGTAAATTACAGTCCCACTTTGCTGGTGTGTGCCCTGTTAACCAATGCCTTAGGAAAAGTGTGATTTTTTTTATTTTTTTTTTTTTAACTTATTTCAGGTTAAGGGATAAAGAATAAAGGAATAAAATACCCTGATTTCTCAGAGCCTGTGAGCAAAGCCAGAGTAGGAGATTCAGATTGTGAAGAGCTGTTGTCTGTGCATTTATTCTTTTTTGTTTTTGCTTTCCAGAAATATTTCTTCATAAAAAGAGTGAACTTTAAGCACAAAAGGTCTTGGCTGTACAGAATGAGAACTCAAGCGGAATTGAATAAGTATTACTCCGTGAACCTGGAGCTACAAATTAAACTCAAGTCTTTGGGACACAGAAAGGAAAAAAAATACTTCTGATCCTTATACAGGTCAACACATTTCAATGCTGAGGAGCCACAACAAAGTGCAAAGAGGAAATTGGAGATAAAGACCCCTTTGCAGAAATTCTTCAGTCTGGCATTGAAATATTAATTACATTCAACCGAGTAAAATGAAGATTGAGAACCAATCATAAACAAACAAACAAAAAAGGTCTGAATTCAGATGGAATGATGCTTCTTGTTCAATAGGCAATATTTGTTCACTTGAATACATTGAATGGGTAATTGACAGGGACTGTTTTGATTATGAGATTATGAGGGGAGTGTTTGTTAGATGGCCTGAAATTACTGCCTTTCATGTGCGTTAGGGTGTTTGACATCTTTTTTTGTCATTCAGGATTTTTGTGTAGATGCCTATATGGCTCTCTTCCTCCTGATCATGTATCCTGTATCGTGGAATCAACAGCTAAGTGGCCAAGAATGTAAAATTATCCCCTCTCACACAAACTAAAGCATGAAATGAGCTAAGTGCTGCTTGTGCTGGGTTTTTTGTCATTTGTGAGTTAGTGGGAAGAAGAGGGGAACTGAGCACCTATGGATGTAACAGCAACTTAGCACATGTCTGGGAGTGGCCATTTCATGTCCTGGCATTGGACAACCAGGAGATTATCTCAGGAATTGTTTGAGAAGACCAGGAATAAACCAGCAGGATGACTCAGTGTATTAATGGTGAGGTGTCTGACTTTTGAGGGTATTAGTTCAGTTCTGAACACTGTTATAAGTGTAAAAAAAGTCACTTGTTTAGGGAGAATAGATAAAATTTCTTTAAAATTTCTTTAAGCTGTCTAGTATTTGCTATAGTCTTAAGTTTTAGCAAGTGTACTCGCTATGTCCTATGGCAATGAATTTCTTCCTTTCTGCTTAATTTCTAAATCTCTGGTGCAAGCAAAATTCCTGCTGGATTCAGTGAGGAGCAAAGAAACCAGCTGGCTGACTGAAAGGCTCACAATAAAAATAAAATAAAATAAAATAAAATAAAATAAAATAAAATAAAATAAAGAGAAACTAATCATGGGAGAAACTGGACCATTTATCTACATTTTCTTATACCTATACTGAAGGCAACAATTAATTTCCAAAATTAGGACCCATCAGTGAGAAGTTAATATTTGACATCACCCCTGCCTCTGAAGTGAAATATTTTGGCTTTGGATACAGTTTTCAGCCATGCATGTTCTTGATAAAAAAAACGAAGTCCTGTCTTCTCTTATAAATTACCTACTCCTCCTTGTGGCTCTTTTACCAACTCTTTAGTTCACAGAGATATCCCTTTGAAGGACACCTATCAAGATAAATGTCCAATGTTTAAGTCAAATCTGAGATTAATAATCATTGTTAATAATTGTGAATACTGATTTTTTGCTCTCCTGCTTTTTATTGATGATGATATTTTGATTCTAAATTCAAGGCAATGACTTGATACCTATCTGGAAACGACAGGCCATGAGCTCAGCTGAACTCAGAAAGGTTAGAGTTAGGTAGGACCGCATCCAACTTGATGCTGTATCGAAGATCCCAGATGGCCTTAATACACCTCTAGAGGCAGTTGCAGGATTGGGGCCTTCGCATGGAAATAAAAGTAAAGCAATAAATAATAACAGTATATATTCAGCTACAGCTTAGTGCCATTAAAATTTTATACATCTTGCTATTTTTAAAGCCCTGTACTTAAAAACTGTTGTAAAAATTACAAAAAAAAAAAAAAAAAAAAAAAGAAACAACACCCAAAAAACTTGACTGAAAAGTCTATGAAAATATTAGCATGCTAAAGAAATTAAGGTTGTCATGTAAGGGCCAATATGTCTGAATATAAAATATTGAATTGTAGCCAAGAAACACTGTTTTTGTTAACACATCTGTGCCATGCGTCTGACTTCAGTCTTGATCTTCCAATTTCCTCCTGTTTCACAGACACTTTCCAACACCTCTTAAGCACTGTAGGGTCATGTTTTAGGATCAGGCTATGCTGGATTTTCAAAGAAACATAACTGTAATTTCCTGTAATTTCCTGCACTGAGATTTTTCCTCTTAGAACCCCCTTTTTTTTTTTTTTTTTTTTTTTTTTTTTTTTTTTTTTTTGAGGTTTTGTCATAAGAAAGAGTTAAAACCCTTCATTTTGTCTCTCCTGTCTGAAGCCAAAACAGCAGGTCACTGTCTCCATTGGCTGGATCTCTCTGCCAGGGATGACTGACACCAGGAGTTGTTGGGGCTTCCACATCTCTGGTTGCGCAGTCTGTCCTGAGGGCTTAGAAATGCAAACTATCAGGTTGACCAGGGATTCAGTTTTCTACCCTTTGGGCTGCCATCTGTTTTGAGGAAATAACCACATCTTTTTCAGGACTTCTAGGAGATAAATGCTACAAATTCAAGAGTTATTTACTTGACTTGCTTACCAACGCTGTGTAGAAGCAGGTCTGCAGAAACAAACCCAATGTGTGACCTTCTCTGCTACAGAAGAGGAGATCCATGCAAGCATGGACAAAGCCACTTCTGGGCTGTTAGTTACCTGCTGTGGCTCATGTGACAGCTTTCTAATTGACAGCTTTTATGAGGAGATTCTTCTGATGCATAAAATAGCAGAATTAGACTAATATAGGCACTTGCAGAGATTTCCTCCCTGTCACCATCTCTTGTGCAATGTAACTTTGTCCCCATGTTATTGATGGAGGGGACAAAAAGATTTCTGATTTTTGCCCTTTCCAGAAAGCTTCAGCAAGTGCAGTTCCTACAGCAGTGACAATGGCAGCTACTTTGTATTTCTGTGTGATTCAGAGATGCATATACACAAAGGGAGCAGCCTTTTGATAATCTCTATTTCAATAACCCGGCTGCAACACCCTGATTTGAATCTAGGGAAGAACGGGCTGAGATGCTCAGTGATAACAGTTCAATTAATTCCTGTGGTCTCATAAGAGACTGTAAATTTTCTGCCACGGCCTCAGTGGTGTGTGCAGCAGCAAGCAAGCTGATCTAAGGTATGAAGGAAAAAGAAACTTCTACAGGAAGAGAAGGTAGAAAGGATGTTGGATGGAAATTGCTTGGTGTGTAGCTGCAAGGGCAAGCACCTGCCTGCCGTCCCCTTATTCCTAACCTTCATCTGAAGAATTCCTCCATCATCCTTGGGCTCTCAAGAACCCCTTCTATCCTAGCTTTCCTGTGGTCCTCTCTAGTGGAGACTCCTTAATGGATTAGTTTGATTTTCTACACTGAATACCTGGGTTTGTGGTGAGTGATGTGAGGAAATCCTGCTGTGGGGTCTCCCAGCCGCAATTGGTTTGGAACTGGGAGATCACAGTGGCAAAAGAAACAGACCTGTAAATAATCGTGCAAAATATACACCTAGGCTTAAATGCTGCAACAATGAGAGTGAGTTACCGACACCTGGCTTTCTCTCCTCAGCATAAGTGAATTGGTTTGCTGCACATTTAGAATAAAGGATTTAATTATAAAAAGTTAGCTATAAGCCTGACTCAGCCCAGGAGCAATACATCTGAGCAGTTTATTCAGTATTTCTAAAATATTGATGTCATGATATGTATAAAGTAGAACTTCATGCTTTTTATTTTTAATTTTTTTTCCTGAGTCATCGTCTTCCACTGCAGTTGGTGCAGAGACAGCAGCAGGTATCAATCAATGCATTATGATTCTGGCCCTATTCTAATGCTTCTAAAATTAAAGATCTGTGTTTCACTCACAGCTACATGGCAGCTCTGAGTCATAGGTATGTGGAAGTCCCCCAGGACACCCCACAGATGTTCCTCACAGTTCACCCACAGCCAGCTCCAGCAGTGTTTCAGTCGTATAGAGAGTCAGGAACTTTGGCTTTGAGCCTGTTCTTGATACACAGTGGTGTTGTTCTGCTCACCGAAATTAAAGAGTTATGAGGCGAGGGAAAAACAAAGTGCCAAAACCAATACTCTAGGCTTTAATTTTAGTAATTGGAATTGACTGTAAAACACAGAGTGGGAGTTTCCTTTTCCTTTTTGCATAATGTTCACTGTCCTAATGTTGTCCAGACACCTTTTTCATAATGTCTCTCTCCTCGACAGCTGAAAAATGTTGAAAAAATTCAGTGGAAAGTATTTTTTCTATTTTTGCTAATGTGAAAGTAAACTGAAATTCTTTGTTGTGGTGTTATGCTGCTCCACATACAAATGTCTAGGGGCTACACAGATATTAGGATGAAGGCTGGAGACCCATGGACATCTCAGCTGATCAATGATCATTTTGCCTTCACTGACTCTTGGTTGAATGCCCCTTCAATTAAAAGTCCCTTGAGATGAGAAAGATAAATAAATTTGCATCCCATAAAGCTGATATCTACTTTTAATATTTATTTCCAGATAAGTGTAAAGTTTGTTTTTCATTTTGTGCTTAGTGAAAAGAGATAAATATGTGCATTTTTATGGAGAGGAAATAGGCAACATAAAATGCATCTGGAGACAGGAACTTTTATGACATGCAATTAGCATATTTCTGTTTCATTACTTGTGTTATTTTAATTGGTTGTGAAACTGCAGCTCTGAGTTTTTATCATCAGAAAAATCAAGAGGTTATTTTACAATTTTAATGAAGTTCAAAGTTTTGCATACATAGTTTTGTCCAGGAGCACAAATTCAAGCCCGAACCTTTCCATTCCTTGAGGGTGCCCTACCATGAAGGAAAGGGTTATATCTACTTTTTAGTCATCACTCCAAGGTCCTGGCTCCTGTATTTTTTATATTACTGAGCAAAAGCCCATCACAGTTCACAGGCTAAAGACAACAGCACACAAGGGTGTAAATTTCTCAGCTCAGAAATTTTGGGTCTTTAAGCACAAGAAAAGCCACTGTGGTACAAAAAGGTCATGTTTTATAGGAGGCTCACTGGGGATTTACAGGCATGTTGAAGGCTTATTTTAAAGCCAAATGCTCTGCATCAGAAATCATTTCACTTATGAATGTGGATGATGTGAGGATTGGGTTTGTTCTCCCAGGGCAGGATTAGGCAATGACCTTTTACGTTAGAGACCAAATTATGGCTAAGGAGCCCTTGCTGTAATTAATTAATTAATTTTGCACTACCAGATTTAGTACTCTGGGGCTGAACTAGGTGCATTCCTCAGCTCTTCAGGCAAGCACCTTGAGTCTTCCATGCCTGAGATTTTATTTACTTCATTATATTCTTTTTACTCTTATTACTACTGGTTTTGTATAGATACATACCTGTATGACTAATAAACCCATTAATGAAGATCCGTGCTGCTATTACAACACCAAAAATGTTCTACCAGGTGTCTGGATCCACTGGAGGTTGTACAGAGACAGATGAGACAAAACACACACATGCTTTCAGAAATTTTGGGAAATGCTATTCTAGTACCTTCCTTCATTGTTACCTTCTTGTCTTTCATCTCCCAATTTCATTCTGACTTCTTATCTTCACAGCATTTCTGTTCTACTAACTATTGTTTTCTATCCTCTTTTTATTCCTTTTCTTTCTTTACTTACTCCCCTTTCTCTTATCAGCTCTAATTTTATAATAGTCACAGCTGAGAATTGTCACATAAGCAGTTTCTTCACCCTATTCATCTGTGTAACTCCTTTTCTATAGGGACCATTCTTGGATTACCCATGTACCATGCTTGTTTAGTTATGAAATAAAGGATAGGAAAAATTATGTGAACTTATCTTTTTTTTCCTCACAGCTATTGGATTCAGCTCCAGGTTGTGCAGGATGGGATTCACCAGTGGCTGCAAATTCTTCAACCCCTGCATCTTCAGCCTGCCTCCATTCCCACTGTGCTCTCATCTACCTCTGCTGCTTCCTTGCCCCTCTCTTTCATCTCCTGTTTATGCTTTTCTCCACTGTTCAATTCTTCCTCCTCTTCTGCTGCCTTCTACCTCCTGTTTATAGCTCCAATCTCTTCCCAGTTTCTCTGTGTCCTTGCCCTGTTCTGCCCCTGCAAGCTTCCTCACTATGCTCCTACCACTGTGGGAGGATTTCTGCTTTCCAGTCTGTGTTCAGCCCAGCATCAGGTCACACACAGGACCAGGCAGGAACTTATCCTGCACTCAGGAGGGCTGGAGCCTGGGCACAGAGGCTCAATTTTCCAGGTCTTTCTGCACCTTTGGCAGGGAAAAAAAGTAAAGTAAAGAGAATGAGAGCTGAACCACAGTTCAAAACAGCCATGGGTCCTGTAGAGTCTCTCTGAGGCTTTGCCACTAAACTCCCTCCCTTGTGGAAGAAAGAGAAGGTGCTGAAGAGAAAGCCCTGCTCTGACCCTGCAGACCCAGGTAGGAACATTTCACTGCAGACAGGCTCACTGAGCTTTTAACAAGTTTGGATTCTATCTGTGCACAGAGAGATTTTTCAAAGCCTCTAACCAAATGTGGAAGAAATTTCCTGGGAGCTGGATGATGTGTATCACTGCCATAAGAGAGCAAGGGAAAAAAGGGAAGCAGCTCTGCCGAATTTCAAGTGTCATCTTCAAAGGAACTCCCTATGAAATTGTTGTTAGAGCATGTTTCAAATGGGCAAACCAAGTACATTTTCCACTTCTTGTTCTCTGAAGTAGCCAGGCTATGTTTTGCACTGTTTTCCAAAACTGTTCACCTTTTCTTCCTGCTTCCCTGAGGTTAGGTGAGATTTAGAAAAGTGTGCACATAGGAGTGCTGGTATGTCCGACACCTCCATGCACTGTATAAAATAAAGTTTGGTCAGATAGCATTGTTCTTCAAAGACTGTAGATGAAACACCACGTGATTAAAGATACAGCGACAATGCCTGAAGGCAAAGTAATCCATTTTGTCCAAAGTGACATCAGGGAATTTCCTGACTGCTCCTCACTCCTTGAAAAGACCTTGGGAATCATCGGGACTCTCAGATAGCTGCAAAACAAGATTGTTTGACCAATAATCCAGGAATCTGGGGAAAATCATCCTACTCTCATCTGTGACTAATTATTATGTGATGTGACACATTTCCTTACTGCTGAATTATGAGATTGCTTTCATGCAATCAGCTGAAGGCAAAAAAAAAAAGAGATTATTCAACTGCACAATGCACTGAACAGGAGCAGGGAGAGTGAAAATTTCATGTCTTCATGCAAAGTAACAGGAAAAGTTCAAAGGAAGAGCAATCACTCTGGAATGGGAATAAGGAACAGCACTCCACTACTCCCATACCCTGGAACACGCACTTCGTTCCCTCCAAAGGGTAATTTTTCAACATTGTCGGAATATAGAAAGTTAAATGTTCTTAAAACAGAACACAAGATCAACAGCTTCCACCCCAAAACTGACTTTGTCCTGATGCTTGATAACGCAGAAGCCTCAGTACTGATCACATTCCTCTGATGCTGCTGGGACAGGAGAAGACTGAGCATGGGAATGATGCTCATGTTTGCATTCACTTTCCTCCAAGGAATCTGCCTTTATAGTGGAGCTATTCGTGCTCATAGAGACCTTTGAGAGGGAACAAACATGAGAAAAATTGATTTTAGCTCAGTAAATGTTTTTAGTCCATGGTTAGATCTGTCTGTGATAGTAAATAAAGTGATATGGCTTCATGGGAGCACTCCTGTGATCTGAATTTAACTTTCACCTGAGCAAATGCAGTTCGAATCAGTTACAAAAATATTGGCTACACAAAACCACTATAAGTATTCCACAGAAAATATGACAATTTCAGCATCATGAAAAGCCAATGTTGCAAAGCTGTTACAGAAAAATGCTCACAAATGTATTGGGGTCGTGAGAAATGCATTTCTTATTCAGGGGGACTTACTTTGATTTTAAAATTTTACTTTTTTTATCAAAGTAATTTTTAAATGCAGTTTTTAAATGTTTCATTCCAGATATTTAAATATTTCATAAGCATCTCTCTGAGTGTTGTGTTGGTTTTTTTTTTTTTTTTAAATAACATTTCTAATTAGCTTTGTCAGAAGTGCATTTTGGTAAATATTTAATCAGTTCCTAATAAAATTAATAAGATATTTTTATTCTCTCCCATTAAGACTACATTACCTTCAAAAATAATTTAATTATGAGGTATTTTAAATAAAATGTGAACTAAGTATAGATTATTGTTATAATTTATGTATGCTGTATGCATTGTGGAGAACTGTGGAGAAGAATCTTTGTGCCCTCAGCAGAAAACTATCTAGGAAAACTGGTGTGGCCTCAGAAATTGTTGTATTGACATCAAATAGAAGAAAAATATAATCACTACCCAAATGCTTCTCTGTAAGTTTGATGAAATTACCTCATTTTCAGCCACAAGCAGTTAAACCCATTCTGATTATTATCGCTGTTTACAGAGCTCTGCTGTATTTTGAGACTTTTGAAGATTTAGGCATTATAAGACTACAGTTGCTTTGCTTAACAGCATGGAGCATCAAAGCTCCACAATCCCTGAGCGTTGTCCTCTCTGATCAGAGCTGATAAACACCGAGATTTTAAAAGGGATTACCTTAGGGTGGTGAAGGAGACACAAAGAAGAGTTTAAATATTTGTTTTTATGGCTGCAGTAGTCAATATAAATAGGTAGGATCTGAGTCAGATGGGGGATGATCCTTGCAAAATTACGGAAAAACAGAAAGTTGCATGATTCTTTTTTTTTTTTTTTTTTTTTTTTTCTTTTTTTCTTTTTTTTTTTCTTTTTCTTTTTCAATTTTAACAGCATTTTCCTCTTCATTTGTTTTATACTTTCATGACTACCAGACCTGCTTGCATCTGAGTCATTTTAATGAGGTTTACGATGACGGTTTTCTACTCTTCTAATATTTCCACCTAAGTCACTAAATTAGAGCATCACAGAGATGTGAATTGAAGAAGAAGAAAATGATACTGGGCGGTATCTCATTCCTCAAAAGCAGGCACAGCCCCTCACTTTCCCTGGTGTGCACTTGCAAAGCCTGTTATTTTAGGAAAACAAAAATTGCTTTATAACCTATCTTGCATCCATCTTGTGCCCCATGTCTGAAACTGGACTGAGTGTACTACTCTTAGAAGTAGATATATTTTTATGATCTAAAAAATATGCTTCCACTCTGACTTTTTGGCCTATGCAGTGAAATCTCCTAAAATCCAGTTGTGATATGTTGTCTGGTCATAACAGTGTAAAAAATACTTAAATGACTTTTTAGAAAATGTAAATGATGGCTTGATGGCTCTTTACTATGAAGAGTAATTTTACTTCCACTCAGATGATTCTCTTAATGTTATGCAAAGCCAGATTTGTCTAATATAAATTAGCCATTTAAATGATCTGGCTCTTGAAACCTTGTAATTATTCTGAAAACAAAATTTCCATGGACACCAGGGCTTGTTTCCTTGTTTTGAACTAAATATTTTCTGATTCAGTCCCATATAAATAAATCATAGATATGTCTGTGTCTGAAAACTAATGCTTGCTGAAAATACCTCCGGAAACCCAGGCTGATGACAGTATAAAGAACCGATTAAATGGTTCCGATTCCATTTAAATTGGAGTCTGGAAATGTGCTTCTCAACCACAAACCAGTGGATCTGTCCGCCTTGGTGTCCTTTAGATAAATATACTTTGTTTTGATCTAGAACAAAAATACCCTTTACTTGGCATTTAGATTTATGATCAAGGAGTATTATAGCCCAGTACATTAATTCTATGCCACGTCTGCTTTTTTATAAAGCGTCTCTGATTTTGTTTTATTTGTTTGGTTTTGTTTGTTGCTTTGCCTGCTTAGATGTAGTGTCCAGAAAACAGAGCAAGAGTGAGTAATTGCTGGACTCTCCCATCCAGGGCCAAGACCTACTGCTGTGCACATTTCTCAGTCTGAAGCACTAATCCTCTTGGGTATTTGTGATTCACAGGCAGGAGCTCTGCCACATAAATCCCTCCATGTGCATTTCCCATCAGCTGGCAAGAGCTGTGCTCAGCTCTTCACAAAAGGACCTCTATTTTTCCTTGAGTACAGTGAAGGGTAAATTGAAATACAAATGTGAAACACCATCCTTTCAGGCCCTCTGCCTTGGGTGCTTTTAGTGGTTATGGAGTAGTGTGCTGTGGTTTGGGTTTAGCAGTCTTCCAGATAAATTTACTCACCCCTAATATAACTGTATTTTCATTGCTTTTTTGAAGAATATTGGCTTGGTTACATGTTGAGTTCTAATGCCTCTCACTGGATTTCAGTATAAGATTATTCCCAGACTTCAGAGTCTGACTTTTCCAGGGCGAGGAAGAGACACTTGCCAAGTATCATCACATTATCTGTGATACACACTCTGGTGGGAGTCCCGTAGTTCCTATCTTCAGCTGTAGAGAGGTGTTTTTAAGTAATAAATATTTCATAAAAATTTCATATGAAAAATATTGGATGAGGAATTTTGGTACAGTAGAAGTGACAGCCATCACATAGAGTGATGAGAAGCTGCAAAAATATTTGCCTTATGTGACACTTCCCTCTGTGGGAGTTATCTATATCAAAATGTTATGCTGCAATGCCCACATATACAAAGCTTGAAGATGCCTCCTGCTGAGGCTACAAGTTTTACTTTATCCTTGTTAGAGTGTGACAGGTTGCAGCGTGGTTGGTCAGCTCAAACCAGGTTAAACATGCCTGAGGTCCTGTGGTGGCCTCAGATCCCAGCAGGTTTGTAGAGAAACTCAGTATTTTCTTCTGCTCAAACAAAACCTAAAACCAAAGAAATCACTTCTAAAATGACTATTTTTCTAGTTTTCAAGAGAACAAAGGAACAAGGGTTTCCTAATTGGTATTGCAGCAGGAGGAATCCTCCCTTCATGTCTTGCTCAAAATCCTTTCTGTCATTGCTTTGTGTAAGTGTTTGCCTTCCTTCCCTGTAGATATGTATAATGAAGATGTAGGGTACTGAAAGATTACTTACACTGTAAGTGGCAGAAGGTATATTTTTATTATTATTCTTTCTTTACACACACATACATTAGTACCAAAATCAAGAGTAATGATATTACAGTTTCTATTTCCAGAGCAGCCAAACCCCAGCTCCACCTGCTAAAGATAAATACATACATATCTATATCTATATCTATATCTATCTATATCTCTATCTATCTATCTATCTATCTATCTATCTATCTATCTATCTATCTATCTATCTATCTATCTATATCAGTGTATATATACACACATACTGTGAATGATGGTCTATGCCCTGATGATGGAAAGCAGGCAATGAGGCTCTGGGGGGCATGTGTCAGGAAGAGGATAATCATCATCATCTCTGCTTTACAGTCTCTCTGACCCCAGCCCTGGAGAAAGTGTATGTGATTTCTCAATCTGTCTCAATACATAAAGATGCACAAATATATCTCTAACTTTTAAGGAGCTGATTAAGCCTCACTGCAAATTTTATTCATGCATACTTAGATGATTAAATGCTTTTATAAATTATGTTTATAATTATGTTTATGGCCAAAGCCAGCTGTGAATTTGGGCTCAAACAAGGTGCAGGTTAGATACAAACATTTGCGTGTAGCCCTCCAGCCACCCTTCCTCTCCATCCTGGTATTTGCCATGACATGAAATATGTGAATGGTCAGTAGGTGCCCAATGCTCGTTTAGCTGGCCGTGTGCATGGCTGCCTCCTTTGATGTGAGTATTGAATTTACATCCTTCACCACAGGTAGAGGCTGACTGCCGAGCCTCTTCAGAGATCTGCTACAATGCCTTCATGTTATGTTTTCATTATCAGCTGACAATTAGCATCTTTTACATGATTAGATGGCAACAATATAGCGGGATGCTGTTACAGAATTTCTTCAAGGTGGAAAGAAAAAATTGATAACAAGCGTTTCCTTCATCAGTCACGTTTTTCCTCCGGGCTGTTGGAGCTCTGAGGGCACAATAAGCCTTAATGGCCCTAATCAGTCTCGCATGGGATCACTTCCATAGCTGCTCATGTGCCTGGGGACTGGTCCTTTAGCCTCTGTCCAAGCCATGCCGGGGACAGTCCTGCTCTCCAGCTCAGCCATACCTGTTGCTGCCCACTGATTCCCTTGACATAAGCCCCAGCTTGCAAACTGACTTCTTGGGTTGCCTCATCCCCAAACACTTCCCTGGTGGTCTGTGAACTTGGCTGGACCCAACAACCATCAGGGTGTGCCCAGAGCACATAGCATGGAAGATTGATTAGCATAGGTCACCTGCCACAAGCAAAAATGGGCCATATTTCCCAGTGTGGATGAGATCTGGGAGAGAGAGGTTTGAGGGAGCAGGACCAAGGGACTAGGCAAAAGAAATCACCAGTGCCAGCTTTTCCAGCATGTCCCCATGCTCCCGCCTTCTGTGGGAAGGGACAATCTGCTATAATTTCTGTGAACAAAGGTAATACCAGTTTGTTTCTCACTTTCTCTGTCTATCCCCAGCATCAAGGTTAGCTTTAGCATGAAAGTGCTGTGCCTTTACTGGGGACTGTTTTAAGGTGGTTTTTTTTGGTTGGGTTTTTGGTTTTTTTTTTTGGACTACCTAAATTTCAGAGTTGCCCTGTATCTTCAGATCTGAGTGCAAACACGTGCTGCAATCACCGTAGTGTGGTGCTATACCTTTCATTTTACTCCCTGTGTTGTTAATGAGGAAAGACATTAGCAGTCAGCATTGGCTTTTATAATCCTCCAGCTCAGAGCTCATGCTGTGAAATGCTGAGAGTCCCTGAGGACAGATAGCACCCCTGGCTGACCGTGGCTCCAGAGAGAATCAACCTCCTGCGATAACTACTCGCACTGCTCGAGGAGTACTAGTCCCTGCTAGGGTCATGCTCCTGGAGAATACCCAGTTCTTCAGCAGATAGAAAAGACCAAGGAGGATATTACAGCTGATGTAGGGAGAATCTGGAAAAGACATGACAAATGTTCTTTGAAAACAAGCTTTTCTACTTAGTTATATGCATACAGTGTTCCAGCTGTATATTTCTATTTTTCCCTTGGCTATCCATAAAATCTAAAAATAACAGTAGAGTATTGTGCAGCTATTTGGGGGAAATTAGGCATGTAAGTCCTGAACAGATGCACATTATTTTGATAGGTGGGACCCTCATCTGCCAAGTAGCTATGTTTTCCTAATTAATTTTATCCTCTGTGGATTTTAAAAAAAGTTATGAAAGGAAGGTTTCATGGTAGTAACTAAGTCTGACCTAAGCATAGGCAAGGAACTAAACAAGATTTCTACCTATCACCCTGACGTCATTACAAAGTTTTTTTTGCTTTCACCTGAGTTTTTGCTGTGCTGGTTTCTAAAACTCCTCACATAATGAAAGTTCCCCAAGAGATGCATATTAAACCAGGCACATGTAAATCAATAAGCAGGCTGAATAGTCCCTACATGGATTTAAATATGCTTCTATCTTGAATTTTCTTTGTACAAAGGCTGGAAATGGTGTCCTTTCCTTATTCTGCAGGCAGTACCGAGATCATCCCCTCCATGGAAGAGTTTATGCTGGAAAGATCTCACCTTTCACAAAAGATCCTGGACTTCTTGTATACAGAGCTGGACTCTGCAGATTCCATACAGCTTACTTCACCTTGCTTCTTACTGGCAATGAGTAGAATAAATGTCTTCTGTCAGATTTAAATTAAAGAAATTCTGGATGTACTTACTCTGGAAGTAAATTTAGACTAGTTGGTTCAAGCATGACTTTAGTGACCTCCAAAAGTGCAAGAGAATGAAAAAGTTCTTGGTTATTACAAAAAGTACACAGAAAAACAAAAAAATTAAATGCTTTGATAGCCCAGAAACATTCTAAATGGCACTGCAGCCTTACCCTTTCACCTTGCTAAGTGCTTTATATACTCTATATTCTCCAGGCAATATCATAAGGTATAAAAATGTTTTCTTAAGTTATGTAAACAAGCAATATTGATTTTACCAGGTAATACAGCCCAAGAATGGGACAGAAATTACAGTACCTTACTTTGAAATTAAAAGTAATCAGATCAATAGATATGAAACCTGTCTGCTGGCAGGTTTCATTATATTGTTAGCACTTGAGGAACGAGGAAGAAAGAGATAAGATAAATGCAGAGTATATTAGTTAGGGAAAATCATGTGTGTGCTGGAGGAATAAAATTTCTTAGTAGAAAAATGTAAAACACTACGTGATATTCACATGAAAATGTGATGTGTTTCAAAGCAGTGCAGAAGCAGGGCCATTTGTTAGGAAAACTAAGGTCTCTGGAAACAAAGACATTTCATTTAAAATCCAGTACAGAGAAAAAGTCAGTACATGGAGTACAGTAGGGGTGTCAGTCACAGCCCATTGCAGTATGAAATAAAGTTAGTGGCAGATGTTCTGGCTTTGGTGGACCTATTGAACATTTTGTTGGGCCTACTATTAAAATGTATCATTTACAATTCCCACCCCGCCCCCTTCCAAGCTAATGTTTGAACTCATCTAATAAACAGTGGGCATTAGTCACTATTTCCATCAGGTTTAGGGTATGGTAATTTTCTAATAATGAAGGTTGTCTTAATCCCTTTATTATACTGTGAGTTACCACTGAAGCAGTTCACATGAGTGATGCCATAGGATTAATGCTAAAAGCAGACTCTGGCAGTGTCATGTTTGGCATTACAAGGACAATCTGTACCCAGACAGGATAAACCTGTGCTGCTGGGAATGCAGTAGCTCCATAGGATGGAGCTACAGCTGTTGATAAATTGCCTGTCTGGAAGTTTTTGTCCTTTGGCCTCAGTATCATGGAATGAATACATACCAAATTGCATGAATGGAGAGGATGTGTAGGACAAACAAAGAAACCACCTACCCAACAAAGTCACCACATGCTGAAATCATCACACTTGGTATTTGGAGGTGAAAAAAAACCAAAAAAAACCAAAACAAAACAAAAAACAAACCAACCAACCAAACAAACAAACCCCACTAAAACCACAGGACAGAGAGAAATGGAGCTTTTCAGGTACTGTCCAGTATCTAGCATTCTATGAGTCGTTTTCCTGAAAACTCTGCCAAAGAGTGTAAGCACAGAAGTGAGCAGTGTGTTGTTCCTCCAAGAACAAATCCACTGTCTGGTTTTGCGGCTCAAGTAGAAAGGGAGAAGGAACCCACTCAGGAATTGTTTTAGACTGGCATTTTTCAACAGTCCAGGGGTGACAGCATCAAGGAAAACTGAATGCATAAGTACCAAAATGAGGATGGGTGGAGTATAGAAATACAATAACAAGTGTTCCCCAGAAAGGCAGTGAAAGTATGATGCAGGGAATGAGCTCTTCTGGCCATCAAGGGAGATAAATACTCACCAAAGACCTTTGCATTAACCCTTGTGAGCACTCCTCAAACACATCAGTGAAGCTACAGGGTGATTTTCCCACCAGCAAAAGAAGAATCAGAGTTACACTAATATTTAGAAGTTTGGTGGAAGCTGAGTGCCCAACTCACTTTGCCACTGGTGAAGTTTCACACCTGTTTGGAGAAAAAATGGAAAAGGTGACTCTATGACGCAATAGCTAATGGAGTTAAGGCATGTGGCATGGCACTGGCAGTGGGGACAACTTGTAGATGAGCTTTACAGGATAGATTTCTCCCATGGTGAATAAGATATGGAAGCTACAAGCTCAAGTACTGCTCTGAAAAACGTTGTGGACTTTTCTTCAAGTCAGGAAATTAGAGTCATTGAATCATGGAATGGTTTGGGTTGGAAGGGACCTTAAAGAATATTTTTTTCCAACTCCCCTGCCTTGGGCAGGGACACATTTCACTAGATCAGGTTGCTCAGAGCTGCATTCAACCAAGTCTTGAACTTCCAGGGATGGGACATCCAGAGATCCTCTAGGCAACCTATTCCAGTGCCTCACCACTCTTAAGGACTTTTTTCCTCCTATACAATCTAAACCTCCCTTGTTTCAATTTGAAGCCATTTCCTCTCGTCCTGTCACTACATGCTCTTGTAAAAAGTCTCTCTCCATCTTTCTTGTCAGTTCCCTTCAAGTACTACTTGAAGTACAGATGATCTGAAAAAATAAACCATAAATGGGCAGTGCCGATTTCACAAGGTATCAGGAACTCCAACAGCTGGGAATGGAGAGGGAGGAGAGTCCCATACTAAAGGGTGTCTGAAACTCCCATCCCTGAAGAGTAGCTGAGGCCACAAGGAGGGTTTGTAAATAGACTCCCCAATAATATAGTAATATGGCAAAAAGCTACCAGGAGACAAGGCCTGTGTTCTCCCAGAATAACATATAATCTTATCTGTTTTAGTAAATTATAGGGGCATGGTCAGAAAAAGGAAAAAAAAAAAAAAAAAAAAAGAAAAGATACTCTATTAAACTGCCAAGTATGACTTGTAAATGGATAGTGATGACTTGATATTTGCTCTGGTAAAAAAGGTAAAACGCCTTGTATGTAACTCCAGCAGGAAATGTTAAATAATTCCAGTTGTCTCCCAGGTCAGATCCACCCTTCCTCATCACTTTTGCTCCCTGTCAGTTCTTTTGGGGTTGCTGGTTTTGTCATCATGCTGCATTAAGCTCTTTTTACACCTTCAAGTGCTAACTTTTGAACTCGTTTTGAAGAGCGAGCTCTTCCCAAGAGAACAGGCTCCTGTTGCCAGGAGCTCTGCTCCATACCAAGATCTCATTCTTTTTTCATATAGCCACTCCACGTCCTTACTCCTTCAGAGGCACTGGAGGAAGGTTGTTTGATAGAGCTGGAAAAAGATTGCATAGCTGCGTTTTCCTTCCCAACTGCTCTTTATTTCAAGTTGCTTCTTTTCCACTAGGTGCCACTGAAGGCTAGGGGAGCAAATCAACCTTCTGCAGAGAATCTGCCTTGCCTGAAAATCCAGAGCTCCCGGGTTTCCTGGTAACTTGGGAGTGAAGTTTTAAAGTGACCTAAAGCTTGTGGAAGTTGAATTCCTAATTATAGCCTGTAATGTTGAAGGTTGTACTTTTCTGTGCTAATCCCTGGAAGACGCAATCTTTGAAGGAACATAATAAATACAGCAAAAATCCATATGGGAATTACACATTGACAACTTTGTGACCATCCCTTTGTATGACTGTGGGACTGCTGCTCAGGCCCTGGCCAGCTGTGCATGGCTCACAATTACCTGGAGATGGATTACAGTACCTCAGGATCATGGAACACTAGAAGGGATAAGGGTACTTCTGGATCTTCCTTATCCTGATCCAGCTCCAGCTGTAAGAACCACACCTGCCACTTTTAAAATTATCAGCAGGTTTATCTTGCACTGGAACAGAGTGACCATGAGCATTTGCTAGAAATTTTAATATCTGTGCATCTTCTTTTAAGACATCACTGACGATGAACAGAAAAGTTTATGGCATTTTACATGATGAGTAAAATTCAAGTGTTAAAATAAATCTATTTTTAAATGATAGCAGTATAAAAACACTGACACTGATTCAGATTTCATTACTCAAGTCTGACAGCTACAGAAAGGCCCAGGAAACTTTTGTTTCAAATTCCCTCACTCCTCCTATAGAAAATTCTACTACATTCAGAGTACTCAAACCTAAGATTTATAGCAATCTGAAGTTATGCAGTAAGGGGGGTATAGAGGTATGTAAAACCGGTACATAATCTAAAGTTTGGTATTCAGAAATACTTTCCAAAAGGAAGACTACTTCACTTGTGAATGTGAGGAGAGTAAATGAAGTTACCTTGGGATTAAATGAAGTATTTTCTCACTTGCCTGGTGTATGCCATTTGTGGTCCTCTGTGGGTCAGTAGATGCACTTGCAAGGTAACAAGCAGAATGAGCCAAAGGAATAACAGAATTTAGCAGCAGAATTCCCCATCTTCCCACCATCCTCTAGTTACAAATTGACCAGCTAACCTCAATCCTCTGTTTTAAATCCTCTTTGGAAATAGAGCCTGGGTATGGAGGCATTCACAGCAGTCTGTCCAAAATGGCTCAGTTCACTCTGTTTGAGATCAAATTGCCTGAGGACAGCCTGGAAATGGAAATGCAGTTACGCTTCTGAGAACCTGACCTCTCCTGTGTGTTTGATTCCTGTAGCTGTGCTATTGTCCTCTAAGGAGAAGTCATGCAACATTCTTGGAGGTAGTGCCACTAATACGACTTCACTGGCAAGTCTGAATTTTTGGGGAAGGGTTAAAAGGGAAAAAAGAGCCCCATAGTCCTGGGATGGGTCAGTGGATGTAATGCTGGAGAAGGTATTACACCTTGATTTTCATTTACCTTGGAGAAGTCACTGTGCCTTTCCATTCCTCAGATTCTCTCTGTATGAGTTATTGCTCATAATATTTTTTTCCTACCTTTATTCATTGTTTTATGGCCCACAAGTGAAAAGTGCTCTCTGACAACTACGTCAATGTTGTCACAGTCATTCTAATCTAAGGAGAAAATCTAAGGTTTGCTAACAAGTTTGTGAAACTACTTGCTTTTTTTTTTCACATTTGCTCCCACAGATACCTGAAAATGTTGATGTTTTCATGATAATTTGAAAAAAAACCCAAAACCACCAAGAAAAAAATAAATGGTGAGCAACATTTTCAGTGCCAGATTTTTTGTGTATTCACTGTGCAGCACCAGAGGTTATTTTCTTTTTCCTCTCACCAGATTTATCAGTAGATCCTGTGCATAGACTGTTCCTTACAAGTGTTTCCATTTCCCACATCCCTTAACATATTAACATCATCCCCAAAGAAGAGGATTTCAGTGTGCTATATCCTATTGGCTTGCTGAATATAATTTCTGTTGATACATGGGTTCTCAGTAGTGTAAAAATCACAGTGGGACAAACAGGAATCAAAGTTTCTCAGACATGGTACCTCACCTCCTGCAGTGATTCCTGCAGGAAACAATGCACACACCTTTTTAAATATATGCTGTTAGCTCACATTCAAAGGCAAAAAAAATAGCACAAGGCACAGTGAGGGACTGTGTCATTTGTGATAGAGCTGTGTTTGGGTGAAACGAGGATGTATAGATTTATTGAGTCTGACACTGTACCCAACAGCTTGCCCTCAGAGTCTCTGTGAGCTGTCAGCTCTTCCCATCCATCAACCTTAACAGCATTCTGTTCCAGCAGTGTTATTATCTGTTTTATCTTCCTTTCTGTTGCACCTGGCAGAGGAATGATGCTTTTTGATGGATTTTCACTTACCTCTATTGTTTTCCTTCCTGTTCCTTTTAAATAAATATCCTATTGAGTGCAAACCTGGAAGGATTTCAGAGCAAATTTCACTAGCAGGGATAAACAGAACTTTTTAACATTTATTCTCTTCAAGCATTAATGGGTTTGTGCTTTGTATCAGTGTCTTTGTGTTGATGCAGTATATCTATGACAAATACACAGTGTGGAGCAAATTCAGGATATCTTGCTTAGTCCATACTGAACTTTGCAGACAGTATCCTGCTGTAATTAAAAGAAGCTGTGCAGAACGAAGTTTAGGAACTGTATAGCCATAAAGAACTCATGGAGACCTACAAGAGTGTAGAGGAGAAGTCCTCAGCTGTGTCGTTAGTATCAAAATGGTCTTGTTTTCTGCTCTAGTAGCAGTGGGATCATCTCCCCGTGTCTGTCCTCAGAACAGGTCAGCACGACCAGAGCAGTGGTCCCTGAATGGATGGTGAGAGACTTTCCCTGCAGAGGAACTGAAGATAACAAAGTCAGGCTCTTTCAAACACCTCCTGGTGACCAGGGAACAGGCTGGGGCCGGGCTGCTCAGAGGCACACGTCTGCAGAGGCGATGTAGTGCAGAGTGTGCGCAGCTCAGGAGCCTGGGAGCAGCTGCCCTGGTGCACACACTGCAGAGGCTCTGCTCTGGGCAGCGCAGGGAGGTCACTGAGCGCCTGCTGCTCGGCACACCGATATCCCTCTGCTGGGCTTGTTCCAACCCCACCCCTGGCCCCGCAGCACAAAGAGGAGATTTGTAGCCCTTGGGTGCTGCAGCACCTTGCAGAGCTGGGGATGTCTGCATGCCCTGGCTGCAGCCCAGGGCAGCCTCTCTCTCTCAGTCCCTTTTAACCATTATTGGCTGAGTTTGGTGTCAGGACCCAAAAGGGGTTTTACTTGCTGTGGGATGGGTTGTAAGAAGCAAGATTCCCCCAGGAGATCTCCCCTTTTCTAACTTCAGCTTTCCCTTCAGCAAGAAAGAAGTCAGTATTTATTTTCTCAGCAAACAGAAAATGAAGCACTTCTACAGCAGAGCAGGTTTCTGTGGATTTCTGAATCATTTTTTTCTCCTTTCTTGGTTGTCCAAACAGACTGAAAGGACAGAGAAAAAAAATGCAGCGGATATCCAGTATTTTGTAAAGCTACTTGACATTGCTTAGGCTTTTGCTTCCAGAGGGCTACAAAGGCCCCCCTGAAGCAATTTGGTGATTTCCACTTAAAAAAAGAGTGGACATAAGCCCCTTTATCTATTCAGATCACTAGGAGCTACCACATAGCCCTTTAATGTTTAATCAATGATCTCTATTGCTTTGTTATGTATAAAGCAAAAAGCAAATATTGAAATTGATTAGGTGAAGCACTTAGCTAAGGAGACTTGCCAAAAGCTGATTTTTCAGAAGACTGAACAAACACCTTTTTTTTCCCTGATAATTTCAAATTAATCTTTTTATCAGTATGAACAATTTCTAATCTTATGAGTGTGTGAGAAGATGAATAGAATAAATAAATGCAGAGATAAAATTAAATATTGATTGCTGACATGACGGTAGAAGTTGCCTAAACCATGTTCTTCATAGACCACTGCAGATTACCCACTGGTCCTCCTTATATTTCCAACAGAATTTGCTATAATAAAAACACAAGGTGCTAGTGGATGAGCGGCATATTTATGCTCACAAAGATCAGACTCGATGTCTGCATGAGAAACTGAGAGGGGAAAAGTTTCTTTCTCTCCCTTTATGTGAGATTCATGCTAATCACAGGCAACAGGGCAGATATCTCTTGCTTGCAGAGCCCCATCACTCTTCGTCTCCAGCCCTGTGAATGCTGCATCGCAGAAGCCGCTCAAACATTCAGCGCCTGAATGAATGCAGGGGGCACTAGGATATAGACACGTGTGCCTCATCATGTTCAGAGCCTGTGGGAAGCCAGAAACTGGATTGTGGCATCAAATTTTCTTGTAGTCCTCCATTTGACAAATAGCAGCACAGTCATGTTCTATTTATTATTTAAATCCTGTGTGAATGTCACATTGAGGCTCTAAAGTCGCAATTTTGGGACCAACTTTTATTTTTTTCCAGGTGGACAGATAGTAAAATCTGGAAAATTGGATAGGTGAAGACATGTAAGCAAGAGTTAATAGCATTAATCAGAAAGACAACAGACTCAATAATAATTCCTGCAAAAGCCTGTTGTTAAATCCCTGCAGCTAATTGTATGTTGTTAGTATAAACTGCTTGGCAACTTCTAGTTATGACTAATTTCAAGAGGCTAATTTTTATTGCAACTGTGTTTAAATTTATTTATTTATTCAATAGTTGAAATGTTTCAGTTAAAGAATCTTAATTTCAGCTGAAAGTATTTCAATATACTGACTTCCCTTCTCTGTCAAAATTAGAAGAACCAGCATCTAACAACTGCAAGGAAGTAAGCTGTGTTGAGAATTTCCTGTGGTACAGCAATGACTTCAAAGTCGGTGAAAATAAAAATGCACAATGCATTTGGAAAGGTTTGTGGTGACAATTATGTACTTGAAATATTTAATCCACTGTGGATTGCTGTAGTCAGCCTTGCCTATGTATGCACTCGAGAAAGGACAGCAAATGAAAACCACTGGCATGCAAAAAGTTAATAATGGAATATATCTGCGAAACTGGAGCTGTGTTAATCTGCTGGCTGCACATCGAACACTGTCAACAAAAAGATGTTTGTTAAATAAAAAAGGAAATGGACAGTCAAGTAAGAGGTTTAAGTTGGTTTGTGGAACCTTTTAGTCATCTGAGGCAAGAGAAAGTAGGTCATCTGCAGGCAAGTGAATGGACTATAAAGAAATAAATTTGGTATTGATAGCCCAAAATCAAAAGGAAGGTGAGCAGTCCTTCAGTGGATAAATACCTTCTGGTTTTGAGTGGTGTAACACTTAAACCTGCTGACATTAAAACCTTGCTCATCATGCTTCTGAGCACAAACTTTTAAAAAATCGCCTGTGATTTGGGGCCCTTATTTTTCCAGTTGTTGGACAAAAAGAGTTTTGAAGGAGAGAATTAAAGCGAGGTACCCCTGAGGCATTTCCATTTGGACTGCTCAAAATTCAGTATCCCCACGCTATGAGCCACTTTTGTCAAATTAATGTGACGAGCACCAACACAACTCAAAGACTGTTGTTTGAAGTTGCCTTCTGTATCTGGAGATCACTGTCCTGCCAGCTCTGTGCAGTATTTACCAGTAAGTTTATGTTCTACACTGCAAACAATGAAAATTGTCTATCTTCATGCTTAATTTTTTTCCAAAGGAATGTGAAATCTGCATCTTAGAACAAGCAATCAAACAAACAAAACCATAAAGAAATAAAGAAATGAATACAAGAGATATTTTCAGCTTGTTTTGGTGCCAAGAGACAGTTCTTTTCAGCACAGTGGCCATAAATATGTAAATTATGATTATTAGCCAAATGCATGCTTTCTGACCAACTTAATATAAGATTTGCAAACCCAAAATCATCTGTATTTTTTTAGAATTTTGCAAACGTTCCCTAACAAATGTCATAAATACTAGTTTATGCCATTAATGATTTCTCAGCTGCTGTATGACGGATGTAAAAACATCCTTCCACAGGAAGAGGTGGACACATAGCTGCTGTAGTTTCTTTATTAGTCTCCCTTATGAAGAAATGTTATAGCAAAAAATGTGTTGCTTCTTTCAGTGACATGTCAGTTAAGATAATTCTTAAGAAATGTTGTCATTTGACAATACTGGAATGTGAGGTTTTGTTCTTACAAATGTGCTTTCTTTTTCTTTTTCTTTTTCTTTTTCTTTTTCTTTTTCTTTTTCTTTTTCTTTTTCTTTTTCTTTTTCTTTTTCTTTTTCTTTTTCTTTTTCTTTTTCTTTTTCTTTCAGTAGTGATTTTCTTGATTAATTTTTCCTCATGTTGATTTTTTATGGTGTATGAAAAAGCAGTATAAAGACTGATTTTCCCTCTTTGTTAAATTTTGTTTGCTAACTGCCCACAGGTAAGTGGTGGAACTGGCACCAGCAGGTACAGGTCAATAGTTTATTTTTATTTGCTTGGTCTGCTTTTATGATTCTTATCTGAGTCTTCTTATTTTGTATTTTATAAACTTGGTGACATGGATTTACAAGTGAAGATTATTTTTCAGCCTGTATCTAACATCAAAAGATGTTCTGAGAAATCATATTACATTTTTCGACTTATGATTTGTTTATCACATACTTATAGATAAACACAGTTCTGAACCCAAATCAGGGGGCAGCCTAATGTCTATTTGTGATTAGTCTAATAGTCGCTCACCCTCCAATGAAAATTGCTTTTGGATTTTTCAGCATGATTTGACTTGTCACTACTGTTGCTGTCTCTTCCTTGATCTCCAGAATGTGGAACATTGCAGCTTCAGTTCTAAAAAAGTCCTTTCTTCTTTAATCTCTTGTCGACCTGTCTGCCAGAGGGGCACCTTCTGGATTCTCCTTAGAGACACAGGACAGAAATGCTGTAGAGAAGAAACAGAAGAACCCTTTGTGGCTTCCCAGACCAGGAACCTAATTCTGTTCCATGCTGTGTACTGCCTGGCTATGTTCCTAAATAGCAAGGGAACGTTTCTGGTGGGATAGTGTCTTGATCTTTCCTCACAGTGATGGCTTCAGTAGCCTAAAAAGGCAGTAAAAAGCAAGGAAGATGATTGCATGGAGTATAAAATAGTATATTACTATAATATTATTTGCAGGATTTATCTTCACTACCCCTGAAGAGCCTGCATAAATGATAAAGAAAAAGATTTTCAAATGGCTCTTCATCCCGAGACCATCAGTAGTAGCCGAGTTTGTAACATCATCATTGAAAATATTGTTTATGTGGCTGAACTGATTAAAGCCATGAAACTGCAAGGTACAGAAGTCACAAAAATGGTGTAAGGGAAATGAAATACGTGACCTGCCTGTGAACCTCATTTGCTTCAATAACTTGGAAATCCCATGGAGGCTGATATGATTTGATTAATTGTGTTTGAAGAACTCTTGGGACCAGAAGGTTGAAGTTAGGTTTCTTATGTCTTAACAATCTAGCACAAACTTGGAATGTACTTTTTTTGCTTAGCTGTCGTTTTCCTTTAAATTGGAAAAGAAATTATGACTCTTAGGTCAGGAAGCCTGACCTCAGTCCCTGAAGGAAACACAGAGTGCATTCTATTGGAGTTTATTTACGAATATGTGAATGGCAAGAAAGTAATCAGGAGCACCCAACACAGTTTTGCCAAGTGCAAATGCTCCTTGGCTGAGCTGGTGAAATGACCCAGCTCTGAAGGTGAAGAGTGTGGTGGGTGTAGTGATTGTGCTGCTCATTGTCATGGATCTAGATGACACATCATCACTCCCCAGCATGACATTACCAGGAAAACAGAACTCTAATTCTGAGAGATGAGTGGGTAATCATTTAACTGTTCCTCTTCAAAACCTCCACAGCCTTCCCCTGTGTCAGTCTGAGATCACCAAAACCCAAGAGTACCTGTGCCACTCATGCCAGAAATGCACTCATTGAGAAGCAAAAGTTTGTTTCTTCCTGCCAAGTTTAAATATAACCATGGAAAGTTCTAGTGAGAACATGTGAGGATGCACAGCATTGTTGGAAAATCCAGACTCTTCCACTTTCCAAAGCAAATCATCTGAGACTGTAGATTGTGTTGCTGGTTAAGCCTTGCTGGAAGTTTTTTTTCTGGCTACTTTCCACAGTAGTTCTCCTGGTTTTTGAACATAAATTTGCTACTTCCTTCCTGGCTACTTTAAATGGACATTACCTAAAGCTGGCTAAACTGGATTTGGCTGGTAAATCTCTTCTAAGCAGCTTGTGTTGAAAGCTAATGCACAATTCACAGCATTCTTTACTTCTGGAATTAGGTTACTGTATTTGTCATTACTCTGAAATTCAATCAGGAATCCTGGAGCCTGCCTCAGTTTTGACGAGATTAGGGAAACAGGGGCCCCAATTTTTGACCATACATTTGCATGCAGGCTCTCAAGCCCAACTTTCTGCTTTTTTTCAGTACAGTTTGAGCACCTTGCATCTCTTTAGAGATTAGACAGCGAAATGGCTCTTTCAGGAGATAAGGATTTGAAGGTGGGATCGGTTCAGTTCTCCTGTTGGTTGGCTGGCAACGCCTTGTGTGGAAATGGTTTTTCCCTTTGTACAGTGGGTTCAGGACCTTCCCTACCTAGCCACAGGCTGGAGTGATCTGAAAATGAGCCCTGCAGGTCTGTGGGCCATCTCCTGTGAGAGGGAGGCTGTGTCACAGAGGGATGTGGTTCAGTATTTGGGTTCATGCAATGCAGGAGCTCGAGCCATTGCTAAGTCATGTCCTGCTGGACTGAAGAAGGTGAAGTGCATATTTCACGGGGTTATTCCTCAAAACACTGAGCAAGAGAACTGGCAACATCCCTCAGATCTTTCATCCTTCGTGTCTTATACTCACCTGAAAAACCCCTCTGTAATTCTGGCGTGTTGAGGGAATGGCCAGATGCTTGGTTCCCTGAGCAGGTGGAGTTCATCATACGTGAAAAAGGATCATGTGTTCTTGGATAAATGGTAGCACAGGTGACCAGAGAACTTTTATATTCAAGTAAAAGGAAAACATCAATATAGAGACTATGGCTACTACTACAAATACTAACACTACTGCTACTTGTTTTTCTTAACAGCTGGAAAAAATACTGGGCATGTTCTTCCCCATGGCAATGAACGCAATCTTCTTGTTAACAACTGTCTGCACAGTTAACAGCTATTCTGCTCTCCAGTGGCCCATGTTTTGAAGTCTTTTTTTCTCTTCATGCTTCTCATTTCTTTGGTGAAAACCCTTAACCCACAGACTCCTCTGAAGATCAGTATTTCAGATTGAAAGTGGAAGCACGGGTTAGAATAGGACCTTTCCACTTTGTAATAAATTAAAGCTATGGCAAAGGCCTGGTTATTCTTTGTCTTAAGGTTACTGTCTCATGTGTGGTCCAGGTTTCATATGGTGACTATTCCCACTACTGTCAGTTTAGCTGCACTACTGGTGTGCAAACACTTTTAACAAACCAGGTGGGAAGGGAACAATTGCACAGTTCTCCATCTGGACTAGGTTTGTTGCTACAGGTTCCTGGCTCAGTCATTGAAGCCTGGGTCAGATGTCATTTACTAAATAGCTCGTCCACAGGCTACAAGGTGGGGGGGAAGCATTCCTGCCTGCTAGAGTGTTTTTCCAAGGTGCCTTATACAGCAGAGTTTCCAGAAAGAAGGGAGGAGGATAGGCAACTCTAGTTCTTATTTAAAAGGCAACACTAGTCTCTGTAGCTGAAGACTAAAAAGGTTAGGGCTAAGCACTGAGCACTTGGTAGGCAGATTTATTCAGCAGTCAGGTTCTCTCATTTGGAGAGGGAGATGTCTACCTTATTTCTGTCTGGTTAGTCAAAAGCCTTAAAATTCGGTATCATCACTGAGTTCTGGGAGCAGTCCAGTCACCCCAGAGGAAAGCTAGTTTTGCTTCAGAGGTAATTTTAGAAATCTCAGAAGTTCTTGGTTTGAAAGGCATCAGTAGTAACTTAAGCTCTAGGGTTAGAAAAAGAGGAAAGTTTTATGGTTCTTTTTTCCCTGGGAGCAAAGGACAGGAAAATATCTTAAACAAAAGGCACACAGATATTTCATTAGAAGAACAGAAATTCTCCCTGCCTGAAGAATAACTGTCATGGGAAGATGCTCTGTTCTTGGAACTCTTCTGTATAAAAGTGGGGTCAGAGCTTATATCTCTATATCTACTACTCCTGGCAGGCATTTTTATCTTAACATTCATTTGCCTTGCTAAATTACTTCAGTTCAAATGTATTTTAGGGAAAAGCCATAGCAGGGGAATTCTGTCTTTGGTAAGAAATTTGGTGCTAAAGCTGATGAATATTCCCTACCTTCCTGGAGAAATTCCTTGAAAAAAAAAAAGAAAAAAAAAAGGAAAATGTTTCTGTCTGACACAGCATTACAATATTTGCTTCCAAATAGCTCTTTCTCTCAAGCCCCTGGCTTCTGTGAAATGGTTACTGCCTTTATCTAAGGAACTAAGATTCCTGATTGATAATTGATTTCCACATTTTCTTTTGAACCTGCAGTCCTTCAATTTTAGTGCTTTCATTTGTTACAAGAGGAGAATTCCAAACATGGAAATTTCCTCACTTTGCCCAAGGTACAGCAGTGAGGCATCAGATGTTTCTATTTAGTTTCAAGTCTGATTGCTCCATCATGCATGTTAAGAACTCCAGTAAAAGCAAGCCTGCAAACAAATCTAAAGTTATTTGAGTAGAGCTTTCTTCCTTGAGGCTGTTGGGCTGGGTATAAAAACCCAGGATGAAAAACATTCCCATAGTCTTTTCCATCTTTACGATATTTCAGGGAAGAATTTTCCATAAACATTTTATCATTTGGGGGGGTGTGTGGCAATATCTTCTCTTAAGATGAAGAAAGTACAGCCTAATGTCAGGGTCACTTGACAGCTGATCCTACTGTTAGAGCAGACTGTCAGTATCTCACCAAGAATCAACACCATCTAAAAAAATAAAAAGGCCAGCAGATTTGAAAGAGGCAAAACCAATTAAATACTCCTAGAATATGAATAAATTTTAACATCTTTACAGGTAACAATTGCTTGGTTTCATGTCATATGTTTAGGGGTCAGAAGGGGAAGCTTAAGTGACTGAGGCTGAAAAGGTGCTGCCAATTTTATGAAGTGATCAATGGCTTAGATGAAAACATTCCCTTGCTCATCACAACCTGTTCTATTTGATTAAAATGATAAAGTGAACTGTCTTGCATTGCTAAAAATAAAAAGATGTAACTGGAGGGATGTTTCAGGCAGCACTACCCCAAGCCACATCTGCCTTGAGGATGAGCAGCTGTCAAAGAGTGTAATGTGCCATTTCCTTTGCTCATCTATACCTCAAGTGAAGCTCTGGGTCGCAACAGGTTGTTCTGTACATGGCAGCAACAAACCTTGTCCTGTGGGTTCATGTACTAGGAAAAGACTTTATTATTCCTCACTGGGATAATGACTTTGCTTCTTCTTGCATTTTTAAATTGTTTTCCTCTTACATATTTAATTTTCTTCCCCCACCCCCTCCCATGATGTGAACCAGTAGAAATTAAAGCCTATGCCCTTTGTGCATCTTCCTCCTCAACAGTCTGAGTTCTGAGTATGTAGTGTGTCCCTAAATGGGAGTTTTTTGATGACCATCTTTGTCTGATTGCTATCCATAGTGATAAATTTCCCTTGCTGCGCCCCTTAGGGGTGAGCTATTGGTAAGTATGAGTCTGAAGTTCTGTATATTTTCGTGTTATCTCTCTGCCAGTGCTTCCTCTTTAAATGGCAGTGTCTGCCCATGGGTCTTGTCTCTGTGCATTAGTGTTTGATCTCTCCCAAGAACATGTATTTTCTGTACAGCTGTGTCTACAAGAGTCTCTTATCAAATCAGATATTTTTCTTCTGAAGTTCTCTGTATCAGTTTTCCAATATGAGCAGGCTCCTCCTCTGCCACTGTTGTGTGCCATTTGCCTGAGTCTTTCCACTCATGGAGAGCTGACTCTTTAAATGTTAGTACGTCATGTTTTTTGTACCCTTTGCAGTCCTTAGAGGCAGGTTTCAATCACAAAATGAAATACAGTGAGAATCAGCACAGAAAGATGTGCTGCCCATGAAATCAAAGGGAAGTACTAATGAACAAGATTTCCTGAGTTGAGTGAGCTCATATTCTACTTAGCAAAAAAGTATAAATTCAGTACATGCAAGTGTTACCCTGGTTTTTCTGGGTTTTTTATAGCTTTTTTTATTTTCATAAATGGATCAGATCTTTTTAATTACTGTACAATATCAAGAGCAGTTCTACCTTTTTCCCAAAGATGTAACGTAAACAAATCCTTTGTTTTTCATTCTCTGTCCTTTGTTTGCATATTTCTAACCTGAAAACAATTGTAACTGACCGTTGGTTTAGCCACTTGGCTGAGGGGTGAAAAACCCCAGAAGCCAATCTTCTGCTAGACCCACAAATGTATAAAAAGTAAGAAATAAATCAAAGAGGCTCTCTCTCCGCCTGGATTCAGCTTTTGAGCTAGACGGAGAAACCTCTGCTCTGCAAAACCTCTTGTCTGCGTGTGGCTGCTTTGTGTGTCTCGGTGACAATGCAAGGGATTAGGAAGATACTATTTCATTGTTCATTCAGAATCAGCAGTCTTTGACCACTGGGAGAAAAGTTTTCTGTATGAAGATGTGAATACATGCACTCATAGAAGAATGTGCTTCATCCTAACTTTGACTGTTGACAGAATGTGTCTGCAGAATAAATAGAGCAATCTGAAATGTGTCTGTAAACTTGTGTCCGTGTTGCCATTAAAGAAGAAAACAGGGAAGAGCCTCCATTCGTCTTCTCTTCCACTGTATGAGTGTTTAGTCTACTTTTAGCATAGTGAGCATAGCCTCTACATTCCGTAGTGGAGCTCCATCTTATTTTAAGCATGGATAGTAACATAAAAAGCTCCAGACTTTTGTGCCTAATCTGCTCCTACTGGTTGTACCTGGAGCTACTGGCGCTGTAATGAGTAATTGAAATGCGTGGATAGAGATAAGGCTGCAATGTCAGGGATGAGATCCATGAAAAATCACTGCTTTCAAAATGCTTATCAATACATGAATTTCATGCTAAACAGAAAATGTTGATGCATGCATCAGAATAAACTTTCAACAAATAATTATCAAACTAAAAAAAGAAAGGTCTAAGAGTGCTGCTGTAGCTCAGGCGGGTAAAGTGATATTAGAATGGGTTTGGTAAAAATGGTTCAATACTAATAATAAAAAAAAGATTAGAGAAGAGGGATTTCTCATATTTATAACAGAGAGAGATGTGATAATACCTTTAAATGTAGCTTGCTGTGACACCATAGCACGCCAATCAATACTTCCAGCAGAATATAGTTGCATAAACGATAAAAAGAGCAACAAAATTTGTCAATTTCATAGATAACTATTCCATCTGACACATTTGATAAGAATTTACAGGAAACAGGAGAGACAAAAGTAAATCAGGATGAAAAAACTGCCCAGCACATTACCTTCAAATTTTGACCAAAGAATAAAGCAACAAAATCAGAGAACCAGTTGTACTTTTAATCACCATTAAAACCTGTCAGTCCTAGATTTCAAAATGCAAAGCTTAATAAATCACATTACCTAGAAAAAGGAACACTGCATTTATTGCAGTCAGAAAATTATCTATCCTGGTTCATCCCTTCTTCCAAGATAATTTAACCTAACCTTTCCATTTGTACATCACTTAGGCTAAGTGATCATTTATTCAAATGGGAGATTCTGCAGTTACACATGTACAATGCTGTAGCATTCATGACCAAGGACATTTTCCTCAACACCTGGAAAAAAAAAATTAAGACAGCAGCATCATGAGTATCATACCCAAGTGGGAAAACTGCCTGATTTTCTCTCTGAGAAGTGAACTATGTTGACCACCCTAAAAACTGCTACAAGAAGAATACTGGAAACTCTATGACCTTGTTAAATCCTTGTTATAAAAGGATGAATTTAAAAAACCCAAACAAACCAACAAACAATATGATGCAAACAAATGACTTGGAAAATAAAAAGGGAATGAAAACAGTTTTTGTCTCTGTCCATTAGCCTTTATGTGAGTGGTCTTCTAGTCAGACAAAACCAAAAGAATTAAGAATGTCTTGTAAGACACAAATGTGTGCTGTGTATTGAAGAGCTTATCCTTCTACAATCCGAACTAGACTGTTCTCAAAGAAATTTATACTCGCTGAACACAACCTGCTCTAATAAGCAATTTTATTTTGCAGTCCTAAAGCAGATAATCAAGATCAAAATCTTAATGCTATCTAGAATTCAGCACAGCTTCTATTCCATAAGCTTCAGCCTGACAGTATATGTGTCTAACTTAGAAGTAACTATCACAACATAGCAAGAAGAAAAATACACCAACCTATAGATGGGCTCCAGCCCCAGGGAAATAACTCTCTAATATCCAATTCAGCAGAACTGCTTTTGTGACCTTTCTCAAGGTTTTTAAAGCTCCTCTGACAACAAAATGGAATTTGGGCAAATTATTTATGGAATTGTAGAACCATTTAGGCTGGAAAGGACCTCATAAGGTATTTTGCTTATGGGGTCATGCAGACAGGTCTTGTAAACCTCTAGGGAGAGAGATCCCACCATCACATAGCCTTGTTCCCGTGTTTAATTGTGCCCATAGTAATTTTTTTTCTTTTTTCATTTTATCTAAACATAATTAACACTGCACCAGTTCTTTACTGTTTTCTCTCAGACTTCTGTGCATCTCAGTAAAGAGCTTGGTTCTCCTTTTATTTATGGTTTTGAGTTTACTGGCAGACTGCTATCACTTCCTCCCCAAAATTTCCTTTCTCCGCTCTAATGATCTCAGTTCCCTCAGCCTTCCCCACAGGATGTGTGCTTCAGTGACACTGGATACTCACTGGAACCACTTGAGTACATGCACACTGCAGTAGCAGCTTCCAGTCAGAGACCGGCTCATGCTGCTCTCTGTGGGATGCTCACCTCAGCCAAAGTGCAAAAACTTCCATTTCCCCGCTTCCCAAAACTGTGTAATTCCAAAATGAAGCCTCAACACTTCACACAACCTCGCACACTTTACCTTTAGGACTGGTATGTCATCTGATATCACTACCAGTAGTAAATAATCCTAAGAAATGTAGACCAGGGTTCAAGAACTGTGGTTGTTTGCAGAACACAAATCATATTTTTCCTTAGGTTGGTCATTCCAACAAACTGGAGACAGTTGCCATTGCTAGTTTTGAAGCATGTCTGGCCAGCTCCAGTGGTCCCAGAACGGGGGATAACAGTTGAGTGATGCCTAATGGACTGCAGATGTAATCACCAATGCTCTATTGGCTTCCTCTGGAATATCAAGTATCAGGTTGATTTTGTTTTGATTTCTAGAAGTTTTTATTTCATAAAATGAATTTTCTTCAATATTCTCTGTTGCAGGGAAGAGATAGTTCCATCTGTTGAAAGACATCCTATTCCTTTCAATCTACAGGCGTTGTAGAATTTTCTTAATGATGAGTGCTCAAACCATGTCTGAGGAACTTGATTTCAAACTGCATCATTCCCTAGAGTAGTAGCCTAACTCCCTTTTAGTAGTTGCAGTGTTCACACAGTTAACCTTGGACTCCAGGTTTATCTGTTTATGACAGATAAAGGAAGATAAAAGATAATTTAACAATGATTTACGGCTGTCTTTTAAACCCTTAATAAAAAAATCAGACACCGCCTTTTGTCAAGACGCTCAATCCTATTGTTAAGACACTTTCTGTCACTCTTTTGTTTTTTCCTAACAGAGATGAATTGGGAAGGGGTCCTCTAGACCTTTTCTTACGGGACTTGTGTTATCACATTTGTCTGCTTGGTTACATACAAGATGTTCTCTCAAGGTTGATTTACCTTTACTGATCTGTTCGTATGAATTTGGCCTCAGACTGGCCCAGCTCAATCAGATCTGATGACAGCCCCAAGTAACATTCCCATTTCTCAAGTGAGCACACTTCCTCAGCAGTGCTAGAGAACCGTGATGGAAATGGCAATGCAGGTACTGTAAATTGCATGAAAAATTTAGTCTGGGATCGAGTGCTTGGGAAGTGATATCTGAAGCAGAAGAAGAGACCAAGTACAAGAAAGGCAACATAACCCAAGGGAAAATATGGGAGATCCTGGAGCAGCGATATTTGGATGGTTTCATGCCTCCATACTCATTCCGGAATGAAGCTGTTAACAGTATTCTCCACCATTAACCTCTTCTTTTGGACCACCTGGACCAAGTAAGAAGAAAATAACCCCATTGTTATTGTATCCCCATTGTATCATTGTTCTTAGTAAGAGGCTCCTTTTTGTTGCATGTATTAGGGGTAGCATTTGAATAGCAATGGAAAGAATTCTGTGTTTCCTAATTCTGGTGTGCAATTGCTTGTCTGCAGGGTTGTATTGCATAGAAAAGCAACAAATGGATAAAACTAAATATTTTTTCTTCATTTTAACATTTATATTACCTTTATATTATCTTTTAGATCTTCTTGAAATGATACTTTCATATTGTATGCCTATTTTGCCATTTTATTTTTTCAGTATGAGCAGGAAAATGTAACAGTTAAATTGTACTAGTAAAGCCAAGGTACCTGGAAGGTTTCCATGGTCAAAAGGGTAGAAATGAAATTCTACTTGTATTGATTTTGGTCTTATTTTTATTCAGTTCTAATCCATCACAGACTTACTTTTTTATTCTCTGATCACTGGGTACCATGAAGGAGAATTCACGAATCCTTTAGGGTTATGGTGAGGGCCAAGGTAAACAGAACTGGACTCTACAGCAAATCAATTGGCTCTCGGGAAGCTCAGCCATCATCCTCCTAATACCTGGGATGAGGTTTGCTGCCCTCTTGTCGCTCCGAGACAAGCTGTCTGATTAGGAGCTCTGAGCCCAGCCCTGTAACTTTAGTAAATCAAAGTTTCTTTCAACAAATGAAAGCACTGGTCTGTTTATTCCCCAGAGAGGGTGAGTGATGTTATTTTAATAAGAAGAAGCAGGAGCTAATGCTCTGAAGTGGTTGTGCACCAAAATGCAGTAAGTCTCTTAAAACACTGAGCTGAGCTGGAGCACATTATATTCACAGATCTGGGTGATTACAAGAGCCTTACTGTTGAAAGGCACTCTAACATTGAATATAGCAAAGAATATTAAGCTGAAAAAAAGGATTTTTTCTTTTTTCCCTTTTTCTCTTGATTTTTTAGTGAAATTTCAGTACCTTTCTTATAACACTCTCTGGTTTTTTTGTGGCCCCAGGTGAAAACAACATGCATCAGAAAGCACAAAATGTCTTATGCAGGATTATTTTGTCCTTCTCTGGTGGATATGTTGCAAATATAGCAGTACATTTATTTGAAGGTATTCTTCTCTCTTTCCATCTTCACTATAAGAATTTACTTTGTGAGCTACCTTTTTTCATTGAATTATAGGACTGATGAGAGTTATCTATGACAGAAATCAATGTATTCAAACAATCTCTTGATGTGGGTCTCTGCTACTTAAATCTGGATATATTCAAGATGTGATAAGAATAGTCTATCAATTTGACATCGATGCCTATTTCCTGGTAAACATTTGTGGTCTTCACTTCTTCATTCAGGACAGCAGGTTTCGTTGGTGGGAGGGAGAGTGCAAGACACTCTCTTTATTTCAGTTTTACAGCAGTATGTACAGATCAATCTGGATGGCTCTGGCTATATCACCATATTCTTTGAGAATAAAATCTGATTTATGCACTTCATTAGGTTATCTGATTTTGTGCTTACTACCTAGTCATTAATAACCCAAAATTAGATGTGAAAAGTGAATGGAGTTTGGGTAATGAAGTTTTGATACAGTAAATAAAATAGTAGTGGGAAGACCATTACATTTTTTCTTGTGAGGGAAAGCAGATTTCCTTACAGCATTATTTAAAGAAAACAGGATTTTGTGAAACAGAATAATTTTCTGGAATGGGTTTTTTGTCTGGTTCGGTTGTAAACCAAATATCTCAGGTTTACTTGCAGCTTGTTTGACTCAATCTCAGCCTCAGCCTGAGCCTAGATGGCCTTTCAGAAAATGTGCTTCAAGCAAATGCATTTTGTTGGGTGAGTCCTTACTCAAGTAGATTTTGTTAATCATCAGGAATTTGAATCACAGCTGAGCTAGAATTTTTGTGTGTTCAATGTAGCATTAAATCTGACACTAAATCTGAGCTTGGTTTTTCCTTTTATCTTTTATTTGGCTGGTCTATCCTCCTCCATAGAATTACTTCCATTCACTGAAATTTATGTAGCATGTCCTTTTAGACTGAAATATTTTGTTTGCGTACCTTTGCACTTCTTTTGGCTGGGATAGAGTTAGTTTTCTCCATAGTAACTGGTATGGGTCTGTGTATTGAATTTTTGCTGGGAATGGTGTCAATAATTCAGGGGTATTTTCATTACTGCTGAGCAGAGCTTGCACTGAGTCAAAGCCTTTTCTGCCTCTCACCCCACACCACCAGTGAGGGGCTGGGAGTGCACAAGGAGTTGGGAGGGGACACAAAGGGACATTCCAGATCATGTTTTGTCATGCTCAGCATATAAAGCTGGAGAAGGAGAGAGTGAGGGGATGTTTGGAGTGATGGAGTTTGTCTTCCCCAGTCTCTGTTATGAATGAAGGAGCCCTGCTTTCCTGGGCATGGCTGAACTCCTGCCTGCCCATGGGAAATGGTGAATGAATTCCTTGTTTTAATTTGCTTGTGTGTGTGTGGCTTTTGTTAACCTGTTAAACTCTTTACCTCAGCCCATAATTATCTTCCCTTTACTCTTATAATTCTCTCCAATCAGCAATGAGCCAGTGGCTGTGTGGGGCTTTGCTGCTGGCTGGGGTAAACCCCCAATAATCCTATTCACAACCGTGCACAATGTATAAGAAAAAAAAAATAATTGTTACATAAGATGTCTTCAAAGTCATATACATATTACTAATATTGTAAATGTTAGTCATTACCTTACAGTTTATTGACAGTGTAATGGAATTAAAACAGTATAAAACTGTCATCAGGAGTGAGAAAGAGACAACAAAATCAGCATATTTTTTGCTTTGTGGGAATGTGCATCAAATTTCCAGTGTTAGGGACATTTCTGCTAGCAAAGATTGTGATCTCAGATCCCTTCCTCCTTTAACAGGTCAGTGATAAATGCCTCTTGTACTCCTGAATTAAGCCTCTGTCACAAGTCTCTCTTGTATATTCTATTCCTTTATGATTACACTCCATAACTGTGTGGCAGTATCTCAAACAGTCACCTCAGAAACAGATTTGTGTTTCCTTAACACTGCAACAGGTTCAGTATTGAGAAGAGAAGAGAAGAGAAGAGAAGAGAAGAGAAGAGAAGAGAAGAGAAGAGAAGAGGATTACTGCAGCTCAGACTCTCCAGAAAACTTGTCACTGGAATTCACTTCTGACACAAAAGTGTTTGTTTCACAGCAGAGGAATAATGGACGAGCCAAGAACACTGAGCTTCTCCCCTTTCAAAATCTAATTTAAAAGGGAGAGAAATAGTGGTTGTGGAATACTAGTGCATCTAATGCTGCTTTTTAAAGCATACTGAGGTACCAAATCACAACTTGGAAGGTTCCCCTCATCAAGGAGATATGTTGAACAGGATCCAATTGAAGTCACTACTATTTTTGTGGAACTTTGTCATTTTTCCAGGAGCCCGTGCAACACATTGACTTGCTTTAGTGTAATTAACATCCTTAGAAAGAGCACCTACTACCTAAAGGTCTAAGAAGGATATCAGAGTTCAGGAAACACCAGAAGGATTCTAATGCCTTTGAATCCCCTTGGAAAAACAAGAAAACAAGCTAATATTGTCAAGGCCATACCCATAGTAGGATTGTATCCTGTGAAGTCACTCCAGACCAAATTTACAATACAATTAATTTGAATAATGGAGAAACAGTCAGATTGGATTTAGCTGAGTAAAGTCTTCAGCAACAAACCCAACTGTACTAACAAGCTGATGCTGAAAATTGATCATCAGTTTTCCCACTTAAATAAGCACTGTAATGCAAAGCAAATTGCAACATTTTACTGGTCTAAAGCCCAATTTTCCTTCTGTCCGCTTTTGATCTCAAAAAATATAAGAATTGAGAGGAAAAAAACTATAATCTTCTGATAGATTTTGATGCTGGAATGCTGCTGATAAATCCCTTTGGACTTTGCAGGGACCGTCTGTCACCCACACGTGCGAGTGGCTGTCTCTCAATTAGTGAGGGACACAATGCACCCAGTCAAGGACTGAGCCACAGCCAGCCCCAGCTCCTGGCAGGTGGTGACAAACAGCAGAGGGAGAATTTGAAACAGAGGAGCTCACCTATTGCCCATGCAGGTCCAGCTATAGGCATCTGCTGAAAGAGCAGACACTGGTCTGGCGCTTGGTGTGACCTCCCATGTTCTCATTTGTGCCCTGCAAACAGCTCAGTCTTCGGGGCTGGCTCAAATTTGTCTTTATTTTCAGTCCTGTGACTGTCTAAGGTTTGGTGCTTGAGCAGTTACTTCTGTTTAGTAAGAATCTTGCACGACAGTAGCTGCAGCAGGTAGACATAAAAACACCAGCTAACGGGTTTGGAGCCCACCCCCTTTCAAAGAGAATTTCAAACCTCATCATATCTGTATCTATAAGCTCATGTATTGTTCACAGAGTATTTCTGGCACTTTTGCTAAAACATTTCATTGAGGTTTGTGAAGTGCATTTAAGAAAAATTAATATCTGACCCAAAGACTTGGTGACTGTCCTGAAAAGGCATGGCACAACAAATGAAAATCAGGAGATGTGAGTGAATAGTGCTGTTAATGTAAACTCAGATCTGATAATTGAAACTCCATGGCATATACAATTCCCTGTTCTAGGGGAGGGAGTGAGGAGGTCTCTCTGTGAGGCTGGTGGCTGCAGAGCCCTGCAGTCAGCGGTCTCGATGAGGAGGTATTTTGGAACAGAGGTGGTGCATCCTTTCAGGTCATGTTTTCTCTTCAGACATGTGGTTATTAGTTAAAAGGTTGAAAGGAAACCACAGAGGTGCCAGGCACAGGGCAGGTGCTTCACAGCAGGGCTACAACGTGTTTCAGAAGAGACACCCAGCATTATAGATTCCCTCCTTTTGCCAGCTGGTTGAAATTGTGCTGAATTGTTTTGGTTTTTTTTTTTTTTTTTTTTTGAGTCTTCAGGAAAATATCAGACAAACTTGCTCTTCTACCTCTCTTAAATTATTCATCATGGAAAACAATGAGTCATATTGGGGCCATCAGCATCAACAAACAAAATAAAAATGCAAAATTAATATAGTACTCCTCAGTCTGTCAGGATTCATCTGGGGAACTTATTGACACGCAGTAATACTAATTCCAAGAGATTTGTGGTACACCAGAAAGCTGAATAAGTCCATGAAGCTAAGAGCACCTGAAACTGCTATAATAAATATTGTTAAAACTCAATGTTTTTAGAGATGTGTAAAGCATAAAGCTTCAGGATGTAAACCATCCACTTGGAATTAAAACCTGGGAAGATACCCAGGGGGTAATAAGTCTTATTGTACATTTTACAGCACTAATCAAAACAGAGAGACATTGAAACGTGGAGACTCCATGGGCTCATGGAGGCAGAATGATCATTTAAATTGAGAATCACCCTGTTTCTAAGTGTTCTTATCTCTAAAATGAGCTAAATATGTGCCTGTGGAATTTAATCATTTACTGTTGCTCACCAACCTGAAGGAAATGAGAAAACAAAGAAATGCAAGAAGTTTTTCTCCAAAAAGACATTTGATATTCTAACAGTGCTCTCTGTTTTCATTCCTTCTCTTTTTGTTTTATTTTCAAGTTTTAACCAAGCAGTATTCTTTTTCTTGGGTTTATTAGTTAAATAAAGAGCCTGAGAGCTGAGATCAAGTAAAAAAAAGGTCACCACTGAGATTTATAAAGTTATACAGGCATCTTGTTATTAATTATACAAAGGCCCAAGACAACAACAGATAACTGCAAAAGTGTAAAAGTGTTTCTACTTTACATATTATTGATTATAAGTAATTGATAACAGGGCTCAAGATAAAATAAGATGGAAGTTCAGTTTTCTATTGAGATCTAAGTTTGCCCAAATGTGTACTATGAACTGGTTCTATAACCCAAGTCCTGATTTCAGAACATTCTTTTTTTTCCCTCTCTATCCTTTCAACTTACCTAATTATACATTTACTGAGACCGAAAAAACAAAACAAAACAAAACAAAACAAACAAACAAACAAACAAACAAACCAAAAAAAAACCAAGGCAGAGGCAGAGTCAGAGTGTTTTCTCCAGAACTGAGTGATCTGGAAATTTTGTCCTTTATTTCAGAAGAAGTACTAAAATCATTGAAAGAAAATGAGCAATTAGAAACAAATAATCTAACATAATTTCAAGCCGCATGTTTCTGAGACAATTAAAAAAATATTAGTGACATATCATGTTAGATATTGCAAAAGTTCATATTAGAAGCTGCTCCTTCCCAGTTCACCAGTAAAGACACTAGACAGAACTCCCATTTATGGATAAAGAAAAACAGCATGAAGTGCAATACTTCCATTTATTTCTAAAGTTTGCCTAATATTCTTCTGGGGAAAAGAAAACAAAATAACCCTGTTTGCATAAGCATCACATACTTTGAATTATTGAGAAGCATTTTCTAAATTCCTATGATTTACATTTTGACCAGTATACTTAGTTTGAGAAGTAAATACACCATCATCATGCAAATCAACCACTCTAAGGAATTCATAAACAAGGACCAAAAAAAAGGAAAAAAACAACCAGCAACAGCAACATCTTCGCATTACAAGTCACGGAGATACTTTTCTTACACAGAATGGCAACAATATATCAAATAGAAATGGGCACCACGAGCATCAATATTTGGAATTGCCTAGAAGCCAAAGAAAACAAAGACATGACTCTTGCACACAAGATCTAACAGGATCCCAGATTTTCTGGCACCCAAAACTGTTCTTGGTTTGGTTTCAGGTCATAGCGGAAAGATGACAAGGAAGGTTATTTTTGTTCTTTGCTCTGGAGAAAATTCTTCTATATTTGTTTAAAGATGGCCTGGATTTCCACACGTGCTTACAACAAACTTTTTCTAGGACTTAGAAGTAGCTCAAAATACTCTGTGCAGGTTCTTGCACAGATACTGTAGCATTGGTTTTGACTTAGCTTGACATTTTAGTTTAATATTTTAGACTGTAAAATTATTCTTCCTTTATAGTCAGTTTGACTCCAAGCAGGGTTTAAGTGGGAGAAAAAAGCTTCAGGGAGGAAACAGGGAAATCAAGTGGATAAGATTTTGCAGTAAAATGCTATTAAATAATGGATACCAGGGACAATGTTAAGATTTATTTTCTGCATAGGTAAGGAAGGCAATGGATGAAAAAGCACTTGCAGGAAAGATAGATAAGCATGCAATTTCTGTTCTGGCAAACCTACACTGTGACAAAACCAAATTGTTTCAAGTTTGCAGTACCTCAGTCTCTAGTTCAGAGCAGCTAGCCGGAGCCTTCTCCCTCCTAAGAAATACTCAGTACTCTTGAAGGGATTTCCATGGTTATGTGAAAACACACATCTAATTTCTTCTTTCAGGTAAAATACCTCTGAAGGCACCTGATGATTATGTGCGTGAAGAGACCGTTGATTAAATGCTTATCTCTAAGAAAATATCTGTATGGGCATGCACAATTTCTGCTCACTCCAGTCTTTCAGCTGGGGTAAAACCAGCACAAAATCATGGGGCTGCCTGACTTGACTAGTTGGTAATTTTTAAATTTTTTTTTTTCTTTTCTAGGCTTAGTTTTACGCAAATTCTTGTCATTCACAGGTGTCAGGGAAGAGAATAAAAGTGGAATACGAAATTGAGAATCAGATAAATGAAATTAAATTACTTGTCTAAAGATTGTCACAATGATGCAGTCAGAAACAGAATCCAAATCTTTGCAGTTATTTGCTGTCCAAAAGGGATTATAGGAACACCTGATATTTCTCATTGTGTCATTATTTTGCCTGAATTTAAATGAACTGTTCTCTTCTCTGTAATCATTGTGATTTTCCTGAAAAATACACTCAAAATCTGTAGTTGAAATCCCAACCTGACTTTTTTTTCACCTGTCCAGTGAGTGATTCAGCCCAGTAGGATCTGGTTGCATGGCAATCTTCAAACGAAGCTACTAATTGCATTGGCTGAGTAAATAGATGCACTGTCAAATGCTTAAACTAAGATTACACACACAGCCCTATGTTCAGAGCCTCACTGTGCCCTGCAACGTAATTTAAAACTACCCTAAACTTCTCCCTGCAGACCAGTCTGTGGATCCTGGACTGCCTGCCAGGTAGACATTAATTGAAAACAAGGCAAATATTTGAAAGACTGGACGTCCCATGGAATATTCTCTCTCTGGTAGAAGTGAGGGTCTAAGATAGAAATTACTGTGTCTGCCTTGATGTCAGGCCCTTTGGATCATAGGCTTAAAAGAAAATTCCAAAGTTAGGTCCTTTCAAAGGGTGATTTCCAAAGCAAATGTGCCACCAGCTGTCTCAAATGCACTGAAGACTGTGACAAAGTACCTCCTGCTGGATTGAGGTTTTGTGGTGTTCTGGGGAAGCAAACAAGTAGTATCTAAACCTGGCATGTGTTTGTCACCATTCCCTAAATGGGGGCTTTTCTGGCAGGAGGAAGCAGACCTTTTCCTGAAGATTCCTTCACCCCTGTCTATCTAGCATCCTCTAGGAGGGATGTTTCCCTGCTCGCTTTGGGGTTGAATAGAGGGAGGCAAAAGGCTGTGGTAACGAAATGTCCTTGTCCGCATGGTTAGAAGTGGATTCATACAATATTTTGTTTCCAGAATAAATTCTCCTACAAATATCCTGCTGGCAAATTTTCTCGTGATGAGAATTTATTCTGTCCCCTAGGAATGCAATGTTTGTGATGCATCCCCACGGAGAATGCAGAAATGCTGCATCAGAAGGGGCTCCTCAAGCAAAGATGTACCGGCTCGGAATAAACTCTATAATACAGGCACCAGCCAACTGCTTAGAAGTGCATTCTATTTTCTCTTTTTTGCCTATCTCTTCCCAGAAAACAGCAGCCTACAGCTCCTAGCATTTGTCATTTCTCTTGTTAGTACAATTCTTCCAACTAAGATAAAAAACCCCCTTATGATTAAGGACCTTCAATAGCTATGCAGAAGACTCTTGCCCTCTAAATCAACAACTGCTCTTCAGAATATTCTCTTCCAGTGAAAAAAAACCAGAACCCCCTTCCCATCACCCAACTAAATCCCTCACAGGTGACATAATTTTAGAGTTCATTTGCAGAATCCCTGCTCTTTTTTCACCTGGTTCCAGTCATTTAGTCAAGCTAGCAGTCGAGTAGCAGGTATATCTGTTAATATATAGAGCAAATGTTTTTTTTTTTTCTTTGGGGAGACGATGAAATGCGGCACCACATTTATTCATGCTGTGCTTCTCAGGTTGGCTTGTTCAGTTCTCTGCTCAGGTAGCTCTGGGTGATTTCTTCCACTGATGATTTTTTTCATCCAACTGTATCAAAAAAACCCCAAAGATGTTTTACAAATACCTGAAGTTAAAAAACCACAAAGATTAATTACTTGTGAGCTATATTGACTGCAGCTGGCACAAGATCTTGAGAGTTGTAGGAAAGTCAGGAGAGTATTTCCAAATATTGATTTCATAAACCCTGGAAAACGTTATTTTTTCACTAAAAATTCATGCTAAAAGGTGTTTATTTTGTTATTTTCTGTTTATCATTAGCACTCAGCATTAAAGAATCAAGTCAAAGACACAAACATCAGCAGGCAACTCAAGTGGCCAAACTTGTAACATAGGTACAGAAAAAATTCAAATAAACAATGAACTTCTCACGAAACAGCTAGAGATTGAATGCCTATTTTTCATGCTAAAGTAAATTTAGAAAGAAAAGTGAGATTAAAAGCTTGTGAAATAATATTATGCTAACTCCAGGAAGAGTATTATTTATGAAGTTTCTGAATAGGTTTGCTTGATGATCCAGTCTACCCATTAGTGTGGTTAGGGTACTGCTAATTGACTCATGGTAATTAATTTGTTCTTAAAGCATAATAGTGCTCTAGGTCCTTAGCAAATAATCCAGGTGGCTATAAAGCTAGGAGACTTGCTGTGAGGAGACTTATGGTCTAATTATCTAACAGTAATATGTTCCAGGATCACAGTGCCAAAAAAGAGCAAATCAGGCTCCATTTTAATTTTTCTGTTTAATGGCTCAGAGATGTTGAAAAGCTAACCACTCTTCATCAGAGAGGCATAGAAAAAATTATAAAATTCTTCCTGAATTCTTCAGGGCACCAATGTGGGAGTGCCTGAGAGCATTGCTAGTCACCCTTCATAGCAATATTTGGTATTTGGAACAGAGGAGGGAGAGAAAAGTTCCCTGCTGCTCACGGGACATGGTCGTTTGGATGGGATATGCATGGGGTGTGGGAAATGGCTCTTTGTTGAGTGGGGTGGTGTGAGTGAGATGAAAAGGATATCATCCTCTCAAATGGGATGGGGATGTGGAGGGTTTTCTGTAAATTAACATCTACAAAGCCTACATTTCAGAAACCAAAACAAACCAAAAAACCCATGCATAGGTGTGACCCTGTTTGGACCACTGCGGTTTTAAATTCCAGCTGGATGTAGTTGCACTGACTTTAGGGTACATTTCCTTCTGGTCACTGCAGATTTCCCAAGCACGTGGCCCATGTATGGCCATATATTAAAAATGCTAAGGGACAAATGTGCCATCTGCATAGATTCATCAAGAAGGATATTGTTTATTCATTTGGAATGGACTGGTGAAGCACAGGGGAGAGTTTATCCCTGACAATTTGGGTTACAGTGAGTACATATGTGACATGTATACTTAGAAATCCATCCATTTGAATTTCAGGCCAAGCCAAAAGAACCTTCCTTTAACAACACTCTGTACTTTGAACACCTAGGTAATCTTAAATGGCCATTTTTTCCAGATGTTGAACTACAGCCTGGTAGGCCACATGTGTGTTTGGCCACAGCTTCTCAAAAGGCTTGCTCTGAGAGACACCCTCAGTGCTTGTGTCAGTATTGTAGAACTCTGATTTGCCACTGACAGTCTTTGTGAAGAAAAACGGAGGGCAAAGTTCTCTCCATGGATGTCAGTGGAGTACAATGGGTCTCCTGAGGAAAGCAAGATGCTTTCCAAGATCTGGGTTTCCATGTTTTTGCACTTTTGGGGATTATACCCTTCCTTAAATCCATCACCTCTTCCCCTGCTAAATAGAACTTGTCCTCCCTGTCTCCCATTCTTGGTAATTTTTTCAGCAAATTTTTGTTTCTGAGCAGATTAAATATATTTTACACTATATTAAAAACATAAATCTGAGCATGATCACCCTGCTTAGGTGATCCCTGAACTTTGCTGCTCCCTCCTGAATCAGCACAGTAGAAGTGCTCAGTGCAATGTAAATGTCCCTCAGCTAGGTGACCTAAAGCTGGCTTTTTTTCAAGTGTTCTCTGATGTACCAGAGTAAGTGCTGCATGATCTTCAGAACTTTCCAGAACTTTCCAGAATGTCCTGCTCTGAGATATACAACATTCAGATGCTGGATAGACCATCTTCATCTTTACTTTCCTTACAAACAGAGCATGAAGTAACAATTTTTAGTTATGTATCTGCATATATATCTGTTAATATGTAACTTTTCAGCTAAAAAATGGCTTGCCTGGACTCTATGAAGCCCCTTTTCAATTCATTGCTGAGGGTGTAGTGAGGTCTGACAGGCACGTCGTTTCTTTAGTTCTCAAACACTTTTACCTTGATAAGGATTTTCCAATCAATGCCTTCCATTATCTTCCAGAAATGTTAATTGAAGACGTATTCACATCAAATACTTCTATCTTATCTGAAGGAGGTGTGTGGAACAGAGTTGCAGTACAATAGAAATAGTAATATTCTGAGACTGTAATTATATTCACACTTCATGCACTGCTAGAATGACTTGCAAGTTAAAGTTATCAAAGGCTGCAGTTGTGTCTCTGGATTAGCAAAGAAAAAACATTTAATATCAGCTAGTCGAAGGGAATGTCCCAAACTCTGAGATGGGGTTTATATTATTTAGTAAAGCCTTACCATTTTCTCAGGAAATTAATATTCATCTAATATGGAGAAAAAAAAATAGTTTCCTCAGGAACAGGATTCCTTTTCTTAAAGATCAGGAGAAAACCACTTTTTGCACACTCTCCTTCAGAGGGAAAAGAAAGACATGGATAAATTTTTACTCTAATATCGAAGGCCATCTGATTAAATTCCCTCAGAGTTTTCTTGGTTGCTGCTGTTGGGTTAGTGCTTAGATGGCCACGTGTTCTGAGCCTGTCCAGTCCCCATCCAGCCTTTCTCATCCTCCTGACCCTCCAGCAGGGCAGAAGGGACACAGCACAACCCAGCTGCCACTGCTGGGAGATCTCCTGGCTTCTCAGCTGTGGGGTTTAGCCAGCACGTGGCAGAGCTGCAGAGCACCTCTGGGTGTCAGCCTGAGTGACACCACCTTCTGCACCATGCCTGAGTGACACCATCTTCTGCTCTAATAAATGATGGCCTGAGTTTCTTTATTTTTTCATTGGGATCAGACTACGTTGAAGCTATTTAGTTTTCCCTATGATGATCATTATTTGCTGCCTCACTGGGACAATGAAAATTGCCTGAGCTTCCCTAGTGAGGAAGGGAGGTAGAAAAGATGTTGGGTATGCCCATCCCCATTATTTCTTCAGAAACAGCCAAAGTCTGATCATGTCCAGGAGCCAGAAAGACATGCAGTGCAAAATTATTTGGAAGATAGGACTGAAAATGCTATTGCTGCTGCAGCTATGATGAATAACTTAGAAATTGTTATTCCAGTTTCTCCTCTCTACAGAGATCTGAGATACTTCCAAGGTGCATTCCTTTGGGATGCAGGATATTGAAAAAGGGACTACAGGAGGCCACACAAGACAGAGCCTCTTGTTTCCAGGGGAGAAAAGGAACAACATTGAAATCTGAAAAATAAACTATCAGTGGACCACTTTAAAAGTTGTTGCCACAAAAGCCATGAAACGCACCTGGGCAGAATGTCATTGAGGGGTGTATGAACATGTAGGGAAGAGTCACATAACTTGTTTCCTTCCCCCTGACAGACTCTGTTGTCTGTGGACTGTAGGTCTGCATTGCATGAATTTCTTATGAAGCATGAGTGGCTATCCTACCTAGGAGTGTAGGATTTCCTTTATGACTTTAGCTTTATGAGTGTGCCTGTGGAATTTCAGAAAAAGAAAAATTAAAGTAGTTACAGATCACTGATTTTTATCCTCGTGATTAAAAAAGTAAAAGCTGGGAGAAAGTCAGGACTTTCAGAACTCAAAATATATCACTGTTTTGGATGCCAGTCAGGAAAAGTAAGGCTGACAGAAACTACTGGAATGAAGCAATTGAGGGAACTGTACTCATTAGCACTAATAATGAGTAGGATTATACTTAAAGGTAGTACTGGACCCACAGAGGTCAGGAGCAGACCTCAGATTAACTTAAATGGAACAGAAATCAAACACATTAGTGATTCCTGCAGTTCTGTGAAATATTTCAAGCTGCAGCAGCAGCATCTCTTGATTACTAATTACAAATTATGGACATAAAAAACTCTAATTTAAATTGAAGTTGCTCATAGTGAAGTAGGGCTGCATTGATAGATTAATTCTGAACTCCTCCTGCTGGGCAGGTATAACACAAATAGAAGCAAGGCAAACTCCAAGGGAACAGTACATATAATAAGATTTTCCTTGTTTACTTATTTTTCTATAAAAAGCTTTCTCTACAGCTAAAGTATATTATGTTTTAAGATTATACCCTTACACTTGTGGAGAAGGATGCCCCAGGTTTGTTTGCAGTTGAAGTCAGTACTTATTGATACACCTGTGTTTGTTATGCACTGCTCTTTCTGTCTGAAGAGATCAATAATGTGTGGGTAACTGCCTCAAGACCATTCAGTTCCCATCCTCTTTCCTGGGCATGCCAAAAAGCTGAAGGATTATGTGATGTGTCTGTATTTTTGTAGAGGATAAATCAGCAACAAGTTTGTCCTAACAGTCAAAGGGAACTCAGACGCTTCTGGCAATTGTTGACTTGAATTAGATTCAACTCAGTGGAATGTCCTAAAAACTCTTTGTCTCTTGGACAGTTATTTCATAATTATTTTTAATCTCTTCAAACAAACTTTATTGGGCAGGAAAATACATGTGCTTTTGGGTTGCATAACTCTGAATTGAATTTGTTTAGGATTTTGTAATCAACAAAGCACGGATATTGATAAACACTTAGAGAAGAGAGAGACTTTTTAAATAGAAATTGGCTCCCAAGTCTCTGACTGGGAGAAGTTTAGAATTAGCCTGAATTAATTTCTAAGGTCTAAGGTCCAAAGTAGGAAGCATAACTGCTGCTTTGATAACTGGGATTAACATCAAATCCATACTCCCTGCTACGAGAATAGCAGGAGGATGCAGGACAGAGCCAAGAGGTCACTCCTTGGAGAGTGTGCCCTAAAGCCAGCTGAGGAACAGAGGATGGGATGAAGGAGCAGCCCTGCTCAGCTGATCTGCAGCTCACTTTGACACAGCTTTGCTCTGAGGGTGCCTGCAGCCATGTCACACAGCTGTGAAGATAATGAAGTACTGAAACAAGCTTTTGCCTTGATCGATAGCACTTTCTCTTCAACACAGAGGAGAAATTAGGAGGAAAAACATATTCTTTTCTTATCAAACTTTGCCAAATTTTTATCTTCCTCTCAGGCAAAGATGATGTGGAGTAAAACAGTAGTGTTGCTTTTGCTGCTCTCTACTAATAGAAGTTGCTGTGCGTCACCATCACGCTGCTGCTTGATGTGTTGAGTTACACAAGAAGATGTGTTGAATTACAGAAGCAAAATTGTAAAAGAGGCCTCATGGAGGGTCTAAAGCAGGATGAAGTATTCAGTGAAGCTCTCTTCCAGATGTTTGTCTAATCTTATATATTATAGACAGCTGGCAAACATTTCCATACTTTTTTGCAGACAGCCAGCTCTGATGTTCCAGAAGTCATAAAGCTCTTAATAATGCACATTCTATTACAAATGGGAATAAATTCCTCTGAGTTCATCCTCCAAGAGCTGTCTTGGCTCCTGTGACTGCCATTTATTGTAATACCTTATGTAATTAATTATCCTATTGACTGCAACAGTCACCTTCTTTTTTTCTTCTATAATCTCATTTCTCCTTTTTTTTTTTTTTTTTTTTTAAACTGAAGTAAACTTTGCTTTTCTTGAAGTTATATTTTAGAGACTGTTTATTCTTACAACTCTTCTCCAAGATCTTAATTTTCCCCCAGATATTGACATTTCAGTTTTTTCTTTGAAATCTCAGGACCTTAAATTTAGACTTTCTTTTCTAAAAAGAAACAAAATAGAGACTGTCAGGAAACCAAACAATTCTGAGGGATTCAACTTCAAGAAAAATGCCAGATATCATGAAGCTGGTGATTAAGATTGCAAGAGCTGGCAGCATGACAATTGCAGGTGATGAATATGTATGCCAAGGCTTTCCAGACATAGTAATTAACAGATCGAGGTGCCTGAATGCTGCATGCAACCAATTTAGAAATGAGGGTAACTCTTCAGCTTTGGCCTTTGTTCTGTACTGAGCATCCTGCTGTAGCTCAGCAAACACAGGAGTCACAGCTGAAACCCACAGAAAATTAATGACAGAGCAGACTCCTCTGAGCAGCTCCCCACCTTCAGCAGGTGTGTGCAATAGCTGCCCATTGGTAACAGGTGCTTCCAGTTAAAGAAAGGCAATTTAAGATGTGGTTTTGCACTGTTGTGGCTCCTCTCAGCAGGGTTTCCTCACACTGGAGCAGGCTTATGGTGCCCACAGGTAGCTGGCACCTGTGCTTGCATTTCTGGTCTCTGCACCTCAGAGCACGTTGCACGGACACTCCACCGCGTGTGCAACAGCCACAGCCTGGACTTGTGAGCAGAAGCAGTTCACCTCCCATCACTGGATATCTGCCTGATGTTTTCAGTCCCAGATGACCGCTGCTTTTAGGGAGGTATGGTTACACCATAGGCATTTTTTGTAATAAGAACACAAAGAATGGTGCAAAAGGCAATTACAATTTTGCTCACCTCTTTTCCTTTTGCTCTTCTGTTGCACCAGAAATGTTAAAGATGCTTTCCTTTAATTTACAAATTTCAAATACTTATTTTCCCCTCCTTTTCTTCCTGGAAATGTACCCCAATAAGCATTTGCCTCTTCACTTTGCCTCTCTGCGTGTAGAGCCGCGGTTTGTGAATTTTTCTAGGCCTTCTTCGCAGACCTTGTTTGTATCTGCCTTCACAACTTCCACCAGCAAAAAAATTCTATAGATGGTCTGCAAGAAGTGTTTTGTTAGGCTGCTTTAACAAAGCTGGTAGGTTCAGTTTTTCCCTCTTGTTATAGTGAATGGTGAATAAGAGTTCTGCAGACATTACTCTTCTCTGAAGAAAAAGGAATCTTATACTCTGGTATAAATCAAACATTTAGCTTGACACTGTGTCAGGGAACAGAAGTGGAAGAAATAATAAAAACAGATTTTGAGGGAGATTCTAGATTAATTAGTGTAAAGCAGGAACAGTTTAAATTCAGTCAGATAGGGATTTATGAGTGATAGCAGGAAATTATTCATGGAATTGTCAAGAGCATATCATATCAAACCAATCTAACTCTCTTCCACAATGTGGTTGCGGCAGGTGGGAGAGAAGTAGCAGATGATGTGTGTCCTAAAGCTTTAAGCAAATCTCACACGAATTAAGAGACAGAAATATGGTTTTGATGAAACTTTTGCTGGGTGAGAATAAAAGGTGTGGAAAACTAAAGCTATAACAGAACAACGATCAGTGCTGAGCAATGGCATGAGAGGCAAGGGGAAGACACTGATTGCCAAGAAGCTCTGCTTGAGCACGAGGAAAACTTTACTGTGTGGGTGGCCCTGCACTGGAACAGGTTGCCCTGGAGGTTGTGGAGTCTCCCTCATTGGAGATACTTAAAAACCATCTGGACTCAATCCTTTGCAATGTGCTCTGGGATGACCCTGCATTGAACAGATGATCCACGGTGGTCCCTCCCAGCCTGACCCAGTCTGTGGTTCTGTGAAATATGTGGAGAATTCTTGAGGCTGCAGAAGGTAGTGGTTGTGTTGATGACTAGGCAGGAGACCTGTGGACATTAGTTTCAACTCAAAACAGTTTTCCACAAATACCCTGACACCTGCTTCCCACTGACTGCTTCCATGATCCAGTGTCCACACTAAAATATGCATCAGAGAGAGCTTTTGCTCTCTGAGACACTCTGCATAAACTGCAGCACAAACTGAGAAAGGAACAAACGAGTTAGTGGGTTTGTATTACAGCACTTCAACTGGAGTATGCTGCAGGTGACACTGTGTATCCTCAACCCAATTCTGATTCAGGGTTTGTCGTGGCTGTTTTTTTTTTTTTTTTTTTTTTTTTTTAATTGACGGTGGAGGAAGAGTGTTCTTAATTTCAAAATCTTAAAAGTTTAGAGTCTGATTGTTTTTGGCAAGGAAGATTGATGGTTCAGTTGTTTGTCAACTGTCAAATTAGCAGTCTCACAGATATTATTTGAGGGCACATTAATATAAAGGAAGAGGAAAACAGAAGACCCCCAAACCCTACAGACTAATATATTAGTCAGGCAAAGTCACAGAGATGATTCAAACAACTTGGTGTGTTTGATTGAAGAAATGAGACATGTAGATGAAAGAAGATTGAGAAGTTTTTGATTCCTTTTATATGCTTTTTCTTGGGGGTTCAAAATTCAGGTAGAAGATCATTTCAGTGTACCTTTGCTTCTGTTTTAAGCAGAAATTAATTTGTACAGTAGGAACAATCAGGGGAAAATATCACCTGATTTTTAGCATCAATATGGAGGCACATGGGACGTATAAATATGCCAGATAAATGCATGTTAGATTTTTCATCTGCTCTTCCACTTGAAACTGAGCACCAGGAGTTGCCTGCAAGGGTAGTCTGCTGCTGTAGACAAATCAAGGTACTCATATTTTTGTCTGTGACCATCTGATAGTAAAATGAGGTTTGAATGAAAGGTGTCTCTTTTTTAAGCCAAGAATGAAAAAATGTCCCTGTGCCCAAGGTGGAAAAAGGGAAATCAAATTAACCAGAAAGGTCACATGAAATTCCTCAGGGCCTTAGATTCATCTTCTGTGACAAAGGTGCTTTCCTGTATTGGCTGGTAATTTGATAATATTTGCACAATGCATGCATCATACTTCATACATCTTGTCCGCAAATGCAATAAATTGCGTCCATGTTATGTTTTAAAATGTTCATATCTTTAATAACTGACATTTTTTGACTAACAGCTTGCAGATGTTGTAAAGAGAATGGGGTTGCACAAGAGGAGGATAACTGGTCTTATCAATTCTAACACTCTTGAAAGAGGGAAAAATACTTTTGCTCATTCTCATGTACTCTCAAAAGGAATTATCCCAAAATTTCTGGGAATGGAAAAGGTACTATTGAGTGCTGTCTGTGTCTGAACTGTGTGAGGAAAGGTCTCTAGGGAGATGTCTTGAACATATGTTATTTTAAATATATAAGAATGACTGGCCTCAGTTTAGAGAAGGGTTGAGTTCCCTGGTCGTGATCCTCTTTTACGCAGATTTCTAATGTGCAAACCTGGCCCTGTCCCCAGAACTTTTTCTTTTGGTATATTGGAGCGTAACCTAAACAAACATTAATTTAATATTGCTGTGTTTTTAGCAGAACACAGCTGACTCTTTTTCTTGCTTCTCTTTTGCACAGCAGTGGCATAAATCTGAACATACCTAGCTTCTCAGATTAACTAACAACATCTTGGTAAAAACTGTTAAGGCATTACTTTGTTTTGGTATTAGTGCTATTATCTATTAATCTGCCCAAGCCCAAAGAAAGTGAACAGCACAATCCTGAAGATTTATATATCAGGTTCCCTAGGTTGTTCCAATGAAAATTATCATAAATCACAGCCCTTGAGCATTTTCTTAACAATTGTTTAGCCAGCGCATGCTAATGAACTCTCCTCGTTTATTTACCCAAAATACCTTACCAAGGGGAAAAAAAAGAAGTGGCAGAGACAAAGCATCATGTTTTCAGGCTGTCCTTAGAGATTTTCCAAAGCACCAGCAGCTGCAGGTGTTCTTTGCATTAAATTGCATGCTGTTTATCCGAGGGGAACATCATTTTGTATCGAATGAAAAGAGCAAACAAGTCCCAGCCTAGGAATCTCACCTCTGAACTAACAATAATTCTTTCTCAGAAGCCCGCTAAAAATTCCAGCTATTTTCCATGATTTGTGCACCTTTTTTGGAAGTCCACACTTTCAGTCCAGAAAAAAACCTTAAAAAACCACATCCCTTGTGCTCATGGCATCTTGTCCCAGAAAACACCCCCCCGGGCCTCAGCTGACCTGGCATTCCAAGGATCCCAAGCATTCTGAAGGATCCACCTGAGCAGCCTTTGTGCTCCTTTGCCACCTGTCTGCTGGCACAGCTCCTGTATCCTGGTGCACCCCAGCAGCTGCTCCACAGGGATGGGGCAGTTCCTGCTGCCAGCGCCACTCCTGCTGTGCCTCTGGCCACTGGCTCTGCTATTTCTGCCCAAGATGTGCCAAAATGTGCAACACGCTGGAACTGGCTTGGGGAAAACTTTGGGCTAATGCCCCAAAAGTGTAAGCGACACCGTGGGTAGCAAAAAAATGGGAGTGAACTGTAATGGATATCAAGAGAAGGAGTGAGGTACATGATTTTGCTGTCACCTAACACTGTCCATCATTTAAGAGCTTGCATTTTCCTAAAGTGACTGGTTTGTGTTTTTCCTCCAGTTGTCTGTTTAATGTGGTGTTTTGGCTTGCTGACCATCCATCAAAGTAACCCCACATCCACTCCCATTTGAGGGCCCACATGTGAAATTACGTTTTCTAAAGTGGGTGAAAATATTCCCCTGTTGCTAAATGGCAGACTACACTTGCCTCCTGACACTGGCATTGAAGAAATAAGTAGGAACAGGCCAGTAAGAATTATAGGTAAGATAACAGGTTTTTCACAGTGTATTACTAAAAAAGAAGATTAGATTGGTTGCTACACAGGACATGAATTCTGTAGCTATAACCTGAGTAGTGTAGAAAGTTTAAATTGATTTATCCTGGGAGTATCTGAGAACAGTCACTTCATAGAATTTTTTTCTTCCTTACTTATTAAATGATGCACCTCATAGCACTAATTTGTTGGCCTATTATTCTAATTCTTTCCGCTGCATGGGGCATAGTGTTATCTAGACTTCAGTATGTTAGCACCTGTCTGCCCTCCTTGGTTTCTTTCATACCCTGGTAGTGGGAATTCTTGGGAAATGTTCTAAATCATGACTGCAGTTTGGGGTGAATATGGGAAATGGATTAAGTCAGTGCCATTTGCAAAATACTCTAATATGTTTGGAGTGTCTTTGAAGACGTATACACTTGAGTTCAGTATCTCCAGAATATATCTGTCGTGCTAACAAGGCCTGTTCTTGCTTTATAGTTTTCCTACTTCAGCTCCCAAGTCCTGACCACAGCTGTCCAGCAGGAGAGCAGCTTGCCATGACAGTGTCATGTGCTGTTCTGTCTGCCATACAAATTCCAGATCAGCTGGCTTTGTGCTGGAGTTCTTACATCATGCTTCAGCTCTTGGAATCTTTTCCCACTTTTCCTCTGCTGCCTCTCCCTAATCCCTGTAAGCCTTCTCCCTCGTGCCTCCTCAAATACCAGGCATGGCACATTCTCATAATACTGGTCTCCTGCTCTTGAAGAGTTTCTGAGCTCTGCTTCTTGCAGCTTGGTGCAACACAATTGAGCCAGCATCTCCAATCCTCTTCCATGCAGAATCTTTCTTAATATCCTTATTAGGATGCCCCAGTGCTGGCCTGGATTGAATCCAGAGATGGCAGTACAATTTTACTGCTGAGGAATACTCGCTTTAGAAACTTCAAAAGCCTCTGCTTTTTGTATAGATCTGAAGTTTGTATTTCTTGTGTGGCTGGTCAAAAATGGACCAGGAAATGAAGGTCTTGCTTAGAATATGGTGTAACTTTCCATTCCTTCATGTGCTTCCAAAGGAAAGTGTCAGCTGTGAGAGTGGAGGCAATGTTCAGGTTGTGATCCAGTGCCGTGAGTTGCTGACATGAGTTTCTTGTAACTTTCCTTGATTGTCTAAAGCAAGATGTTCAGCTCTGTGGTCTGGGCTGCCCTTTGTTTATGGCTGCTCTGTGTGATACCATAAAACCTTTCCTTGATCTTTGTGCTTGGCATCACAGAAGAAGGAGGCAGCTGAGATATTTTGGTTTCAAACTTGTATTTTAATTTTTAAAGAACATTGATCATCAGGATTTCAGAGGTGCCAGTGGGTGAAATAATGATCTCAGTGCTGGATGAGTCTGCTCAGGCAGGGAGAGCTGAGGTGAGGGAGACTCAGCAGGAGAACTCTTCTGTGCTGGGAGAGAAACACCCATGGCACCACGGTGTGTGATTTCCTGCAAGGGTAGGGACTTAACTGCATGCCGCCTGAGGTTTAATTGAAAAATGGAATGTGCTGCTGTGTTTGTGTATTTATATACATTTTTTAATATAGAAACATGTATAATTATATATATTTGCACACTCCTAATAGTTACCTATCTGTATATACCTTTCCACGGGGAGAGTGGAGTACCTTTGACAAAGATGTTCCCTAAGCAGAGACAGGCTCCATTTGACTTTGGGTGGGACCAGAGGGTTAGGCAGGTCCTTAGGATCACAAATATTTTCTTCTGACCATTAGGCAAATGGTTGTCCCATGTCAGTCTAGTGGGAATATCTAGAGTGATGCCAAAGAGAAGGTCTTAGCTTTTTGTGTATCCTCTCTCCTGCAGGCTGGAAATGAAGTTCCTTTCAAAAACATTGTGTAGGAACAAAATAATAAAAAGTTTGGAAAGACTTTCAATAATTTACTGAAGTTAGGAGCTTTGAAATAAACAAAAGCATCATTTATAAATATATCTAGGTTTCTTGACAGTGTTTATTTAATGATTTTCAGTATTTAATAAAAATGTTTATTAAATAATTAATAGAATGTATTAAGCACACATATATAGATTAGATTGTATTATTTGAGTAAAGAATTAGATATTAAAAATTGAAATCTTCTGCCAGTAGCTGACCTCACAGATCACAGAGAAAGGGCCAGTTCCCCTAGCTAAGCAACTCTATTGTTTTGAACACATCTGCAGTCCTAACATGTTCAGCGTGAGGGATGGCAGAGAACATAAGTGTTCCATCGCCTCTGAAGATCATGTACAAATTACAATAGATGCTGTCATGGAGTGGAATTAGGTGATAAATAAGACCGTACAAATGGAATAATGATAAAAACTTGATTTTTCCTGTCCAGGCAGAAATGCTGGTGAATTCCTAGAAAAGGCAAAAGGGTAATAATTGGACATTTCTGCTGCTAATGAATAAATCTTGCAAAGGAACACTATAATGATACATAACCATATAAATAAATTGGACTATGTAATAGTAATTTAGGGCATTTTCCAGCAGTTTACTGGTACTATTCCCTAAAATGGCCCTTTCCCTTTCCTGTAGACCCCTAGCTCAGCTCTTGGCTGTGTACACGATCAGATGTATTGTAGCATGATGGAAGAAGGGTCAGGTGCTTCTTCTGCAGTGTCTGGTGTGACTCTGTCCCCACAGGAAGAGAAACCAGTTCTGTTTTATGCAGTGGAACAAAACACCCATCAGGATTTCCCCTATACCCATCAAGGGCTTTCCTTGATGGATTATGTGTGGACACAGGCATTATACGACATCAGTGCAACGCTTAAAAGACATCACTTCCCAAGTGAAGGTCCCATTACCCTGGTAACGGCCAGAATTCCCACTCTGAGCCTCCCCTGCTGTTCACACAGCCTCCCCCTGCTTCATATCTATCCTATAATTTTAGAGGAAGAAAAGTATTTTCTACAGGATGCTTGTTCCCTGGCGTGTCAGGAGTAAAGGTAGGACTGCACCCTCATGCAGAGTGTGGTGTCCCTTTGGAATCCCTGTCTGGGACACAGCTGAAACCACAAGAACTTGTGAGCTACAGCCATGCAGAAAAAGGCTTACAGGAAACAGGCTGGGGTTTGTCAAGGAAGGGTAGAACATACTTCAGCCACAAGAAGCTTTCCCTAGAGCCCTTTCCAAGTTTTCTGTACTTAGATAGATGATTAAAAAATAAATAATACCTCTTCCCTCCTGCAAGTGGTGCTTGACAGCTTTGGGGACTGGGGATTTGGTTTGAACTGATGCAGATGTGTGCGTCTGGCATGTCACTTCTTCTGTTTTCTTTGTTCTTAATGTCTCTCACACCTTCAAAGACACACCCTTGAGGAAGATAAAATTTTCGATGCTTTTTTGACATTTAAATGCTGCCTACTATTATTTTTCAATACTGGCATCAGAAAGTATATGAAAGTCTTTTTCCAAAATTTGTTTTAATGCACATATGTAGGGAAAATATGTGCAGTAGAACATGCAAGTCCTGACACTCATACAGATGGTCTAACGCAGCTCCCAAGGTCATATATATGAATGTTTTAAAATTAAATTAGATATATGACATACAACCCAGAATGTCAACACTTGAACCTACACATGCTTACTTCAAGTGACTATTTTTATACACCCCAGCATTTTAAGTGTCCCTCCCTTAGCCTGGACAACCTGTGGATATTTTTTCAGAGAAAAAAGACACATTTGGCTGTGTTGCAGGCTGTTCACACTGTTCAGTCTGTAGTCCTGCTGAAAACACTGCTTCAGCACCTTGAATGAAGCAATTACTCCTATCAAAATGATTATGTCATCCTCTCTCAACAAAAGCGTCTCCCCTCTCATTCTCATGAAAATCTGGAATCTTGTGACCTGGGAGATCTTTACATCATATAAGCTGCAAAGATCCAAATTAACTGCTCCACACTGGTGTTGGAGTGGATCTGGCATTACGTAGACATGCCAACAGTGCTTTCTTTCGGGACACCATCTTAGTCGAAACAGACTTCAATAGAGAACAGGAATGGTGATTTTAGGTCTGCAGGAGTCATGGCCATGGCAGAGGTACAGACCTTGGGACCATTCTAAATGAAACAAATCCACATTAACAACACACCAGGGTCAGGCAGACCTTTGCCCAGCACAAATCCTTCCCAGTCTGAGCCAGGGATGTTGGTGGGATTTTTGCCTTCCCATTTTGCTCTTTTTGAAGTTTCCACCTCTCCATCTCTGCTACATTTTCTTTCTGCCATTATTAACCGCCAACTCTCTTAGGACTAGGTTGTTTTTCTGACCAGAGTTAATATTTATTCTTACACTTCTTTGGTTGGTTTTTCTTATTCCACACATACTTGAGGAAAGCAGACCTTGATTAGTTCAAATTGTTTTGCAAATTTAATTTGTTTCAAGTATTTTGGACTGAGTCCCTCTAAACAAAACGAGGATGTTTCTATCTTTACCTCTTAAACTAGGCTCCCAAACCCCTTAAATGTATGAGAATTTACTCAATGTTAATTTTCTTTCTTTCATGTGTTCAAACCTGTATTCTTCCAGGTTGTGTGGGGTATTTTTTTCTCTTTTTTTCTGTTCTTGTGGCGTTTGTTTTTGTTGGTTTTGGGTTTTAATTATTTGTCATAAACCTGTTCTACTTTTTTAAATAGACTGCTGAAAGTCATTTACACATTTCACTGTGATGGTTCCACAATCATAATCTCACACTTGATTTATGTCACCTAGGTTTGATTAAAAAAATAAATGTAATATGGTTTGTTTTTCGAATCCTGACTGAATCAGTGAGTCCTGGAAATAAGCCTCCCCTGTGACTGTGAAATACATTTCTATCAGACATACTTATTATCAGTGTTGTTGCTTCTGCAGTTATCAAATTAGAATCATCCTGAAACTGAATCTAAAAGAGATGGAATGCAGCTAAACAAAACTGTGTAAAAATCTTGAATATTTGTAATCTGCTGGTTATCTGTTTCAGTAGAACTCATAAATCAGCTCTAAACCAGTTTATTGTCAAAGACATGCTTGCCTCAATGCAGTTTAAAGATAAGTTTTCTCTTGGTTTCTACTATGTCCTTGCCTTGCATATGCAGAATACTCTTGGACTTAGAGACATTCCCCTATGGAGCAAATCAGCTGCTTGTTCATTCCAACTCTGGCTGCTTCATCCTGTCTGATAAATATATATATGAACTATAGATACTTACACATGTGTCTGTAATAACAGAAGAATTCCACCTTGAATTAATTGCAAAGATGCTTAATGGTTTTTTAGTTTAGTTCTACATGCTTTGTATGCTGATGAGAGCATTGACATTTGTATGTAATCTATTTCATATAGAATAGAATTCTGATATCGGATGCAATTCAGGAAAGAAAATTCTGAACCTGATCTCTCTTAGGTGGAGTTAATCCCGGGGTCTAGAGAAACTCTATTAATCCCTCACTCCTTACCTCTTCTGTCATCTGTGGGTTTGGGGTTGTTTGTGGTTTTGTTGGGGGCTTTTTCTAGGGGGGAGGCAAAGGATGGGATGGTTGAAAAGGATTCTGACTTCTAATATGTGAAATTGTAGTAGGTGATTCTGTTCCTTAAGCCTCATGAAAGTTCTGTGTGCATGTTAATCCTATTTGCAGGATGCTTCTGCTGTGCATTTTTTTAACAATGGTGTGAATAATTTAAGTCATTCTTTATGATTAACTTCATCATAAATCACAGCCTAGAGTTTGCAAAGAAAAACATTAATACAAATAATAGAAGCTAGATTTTCAGTAATGCTGCTGATAATACATCTTATGCTTGGGGATTATCAAATATCTGTTAGCTATTAAGACTTAGGCAACATTAATTAGCAGATCCTATGAATCTCAGCTGGAAGCATGATGCAGTCAGTAAAAGGTGGCTGGTGGAGTTCAGTGGGAGAGAGGGAGGCACGGAGGGAAAGCAGCAGGACACCAGGTTCCTAACCTCTTTGTCTGCTGTCTTCACTCTTCTAGAAATGACTGCTTTGGTTAAAAAATAATCACTTATCAGAGGAAGTAAAAATAAAAGCAAAAACCTAGGGTGACCCTAGGGTGACCAGTGGTAGTACTGCCCACTGTTGCGATGTGGTGTGGGGAAAGGGAAGGTGCTGCTGGCTCCCATGTTCTTCTCTACAAAAATCCTCCACCTGGAGCAGGGAGGAGCTCTCAGAGATTGTGCTCATTCAGGTTTGAGGCATTTCCTTTTGATTCTGCCTCTGTGCACACGGATTGAAGCCAGCACTTCCAGCCACTGCACCGCTATCTATTATTCACACTCAAATATCAGGCAGCTCAGCTGAATCAGAAGTCATATGGATTTAGCAAAGTTCAAACACAACATGTGCTGTAGTCTGTAAAACAAAGCAGCTGCATTGAGCTGAACAAAATGGGCAGAAAGCAGAGAGGTAGGGAAAGGACCTGGAGCCTTTGGTGTGATGTCTAGCAAAGACTGCACTGAGGAAGGAAAGAAGAGAAGGAGGGAATTGAAAAGCAGGGAAAAAGTACAGCAGAAGAATAGGGAAAGCAATGTATATTGAGAAGAGATTGGATATAGGGAACTGAGAACATAGGAAAAAAACTTAGAACTCCTTATTTATTATTATTTTTTTGTAGTCTGGAAAGGAAAAAATAAATATATTGATTCCGGTTACTCAGAATTTGAAAGTGACGCTTGACCCAAACATGGATGTTTCCCATCTGTAAACACAGCAACTTATTTTGAAGATATTTCCTTCACTCGGTACATTAAAGTTAAATTCCAGTCTTATGGCCACTTTCAGAAACATTCCCATTCCCAAATGGCTTGTTTGTGCCATTGTTACTTGAATGCCCTTTTTCTAGGATTTTTGTGTAACTGTGTCATGCACTATCCAATAGTTCCAGCATTTCTTCCTGCTCCTTTCTGGAGGCTATTTTCCCCCCTTTTGAAAACCTTCCACAACTTCCACCACTGCGTCTTCTTTCCCCACAATTGATTAAAGGAGTGACAGTTTTGTGCTTGTTGGTGAATGCAACTTGGCTGAGTCCACATGGAATTTTAGCAGACATCTCAGACATGTCTTCTGTTTGTCATCACGTGAAGGTTCTCTGTGTGTCATTCATATGCATGTTTATACATAAACTTCCACAAATTTGCACTACTGTTGTCTCAGTGTATGGCAATGATGAGTATTTTTTTTCTGAGTTGAGACTCAAATGACGGAAGAAATTTTATTTTTTTCTAACTTCTTTTTTGAAAAAAACACTATGAAATGTTTGCAGATTCTCTAGATCCTTGCTAAAATACTTTTTGATTTATAATTTCAAATAGAATTCAGAAATGAAAGATTACCCCTCCACTAAGAGACCTTAGTGAGGCACATTGCCTTTTACATCCTCAAGTTACTTGTCTCTCCCTTGGTCTATCTCTGCTGTTTTATTCCCTTTTAAGTTGGTTTCCACTATGGAAAATACTGAGATTCATTACTAGTTTTTAAGGAGGAAGGATATAAAAAGAAGGAAGTTTACTAGTTGGTTGGCAGTTGAGACCTGACTACTACTACAAAGTTCTGAGATGTCTATAAAAAAAGAATTAAGTTGGTTACTTCATTTGTTTCAATTTTTTTTGCATTTTTGTTAGATGTTTTCAAGTCTTTTAGACAACTGAAAATTATGATTGCAAACCAAAAAAAACTGTACAAATAAATCAACATTTCCACATCATAAAATTTACATTCTTTATTTACCTTAGCTGATCTGCAGCAGATTATTTATCCTTATACTCTGGCCTCTGTAGACTTAAGACAGAATTCAAAACATCATATTAAACCTGCCTCATCCTTTTCTTGTAACTGTTTTAATTTTCCATGGCTATTCTAAGGAGAAAAAATGTTTTGTTCCTCAGAAATTTTGAATAGAGTAGCTTAAATTTATTAGGAAGAAGAAAAAAAAGAATCTTCCTTTTAGGTATTTTATGTTCCAAAGATGATGTATTCCCTTGGTAGCATTAAAAAAACCTTTTTGACTGCTTAAGCCACTGTATCTTTCTTTTGCCATCAGAAGTACAACCTGGTTATTTTAGGATGTAAAATATTTTTTGAGGGAACAGTTTCTAACTTCTGAAAAGAACATTTATTTTTCAGTGAAAAATCTAAATTAAAAAAGCCCTCAAACCCTTTTTTGTGCTGCTCCCACAACATAGTTTAGATCCATGATTGAAGCAATCTCTATGCCAAATTTTTCTTTCTCTTTGATGTTTTTCCTAGAGATTTTAAATATTTTATTCCACATTTCTTTTTTCTTCTCCCTATTCCACAAAAACAATTCTATAGAATAAAATTTCAAAGCTGTGCTTCTGGAAATTGATACTGTTATCAGCTGGTGGTGGGCTTCAGATCCCATCTGAACACTTATAAAACACCCTTGAATATTTGTTAACATTGTTATTGAAGAGAGGGAACCTCGTGACATCCCTTTTCCTGTCTTTCCACTTTAGAAATTGTTGTATAATAAAGTTGCATATGGAGATGATAAAACCTGTTGAGGGGCAATCTCTTCCTCTCTTTAAAGCAGTTCCACAGAGCAATTGTCTTTCAAATCTTTTTGCCTTGCTGCCAAAATGGGATGAATGCAGATAGCAACAGTTCCCATGAGAAGATTACATTTTCACTCACTGCCTTCCTTGGAAAAGCCAGATTTCCACAGTCCCCAGTGCCACGAGAAACTGGATAAAATATTTGCATGAAAGGACCCAGATTTCAAGGATTAAGCAATCAGTAAGCTGAAGGCAGCAGCAAATTCTTTCCAATTGTATTGTCTTTAAATTTGTTTTGAAAAGATTAACTGAAGTCATAAAAACAAATCTTCTTGAAATGTTTTCATTGTTCTGTCTATGAGAGAGCTAAGATCAATTGAGAGCAATATTATTTTGTAGTAATGCTCATCCTGGGATGGATTGACTTCAGGAAACAAGTAGGAAAGTTTCCTGGCTGCCTTTAACCTAAGCCATACCTAAGCCAGTGATGCAGAGCTGAAAGATTTTGAGCATTGCCCTCTGCCCTCTTGTAACCTAAGCTTTCTACAACCAGGTATTTTTTCCAGTAATTTCTTGTCCCTGGGGAAAAGGGGAAAAAAAAAAAAGAAAAATCAAAAAGAAACCAGGCTTCCTGCAAGTTGAATATTTTGGGCAGTTGTCCACAGCTCTGTTAGTGTTTGCATAATTCATTCATGCGTGTGGAAAAAATCTCTTACTTGTAAGTGGTCTAGTGTAACTGGACCACTGTTGTTTTTAAAGAAAAGTGGGATCATAGCTTTTTTCATAAACTCAAGATGATGATAAACAACCATTGTCAGTATTGGATTTTGTTTTTAAGAAAGAAAGGTATTCAGCATGAGAAGAAAATGCAATTACACTGACCAAGAAAAACGTGCAGGGGCTTCTAGTCCAAGCATAAACTGATCAGAAGCTGTATCAGCTGTGCTCTTGGTTCAGCAAGGATTAATTAGTAGCTTCCTGAAATTTTGAGCTTCCTTTGAAACACTGATCATTCGGAGTCATTGGAGACAGCAAACTACCCCAGGTGGCCTCAGCCAGCTCCACTTGGGAAGCACACAGGGGTTTTGTGCTTTGCTCAATACACATTATTCAAGGCTAATTGGCTATTCTGCCAATTAAAGCTATTTTTAAGGTTGCTGCACACTACACAGATTTTGGATTTTATGATAAAAAATGTCAGTGACAGATCAAAAATCCTGGGTTTTTAATATTAGTTTCAGACTGTGCTTTAGCTCTTGCATGCAGTAGTCCCAATTATTGGTCCCCCTCTGAGACATTCTCCCTTTTTCATAAGATATTAGCACTCTGATAGATTAATTTGTTCAGCCATCCAGTCAGAGAAATATATTTGGTGCTGCCAGAGGGGGCCGGGTGGGAGGGCTGCACATGCTCTTCTGTAACAGAGAGCTGCCCATGGAGGTCTGTCCGAGGCTTCTGTTACAAGAGAGTGCTGAGCAAAAATGCAAAGTTGAAGCTATGAGTCAGTTCTCATCAAACAGGACATCTAAGCGACTTCTACTCTTCTCTGCCCAGAATGGCTGCAAAGCCAGGCACAATGAACCTTGGAGCAAAATACAAACCAAGCTTTTTCATTTTACGAATATTTCTTCTGGAGACTGATTTCTACAAGGACCTCCAGAGACAAGAAAGGCAGCTCACTCTCATTTATTCCATCTCACTTGCTTTCTGGTTCTCCCTATGCTGCTGTTATGAGACAAGAGGCAACAAAACATCTGTTTTCCTTGCCAGAAGCAGATTTGTTTAACTGGAAGAGTAGCTGGTAGTTTGTTCCTAGAAAATGCCGTGCCTACTTTTTGTTTGTGTGCAGGGAACAGAATCTCCAGGTACAAAGTGGAATAGGGTTTGGTGTCTCTCATGCAGGATGACCACCTTGCTGAGTCTTTTCTTACTTAGAGTACAAATGCTCCCTTGTTCTTGATAATTCTGTGTAAATCCAGGTGTGAGGTCTCTGCAGATAATGGGGATATGTTTTGGTGAAAGTAAGAGCAAGTACTATCTTAGTCTTACTTATCTAGAGTTCAGTAAATCTGCTACCCAGAATCTTAGGTTATGAATGACAAAATAAGAAAGGGTCTTTGCTCACAAAAACTAATGTAATGTTGGCTGGGTTGTATGGCTAACAAAGAAATCCTGTTGAGTGATGGGATAGCCTCAGCCAAGGCAGTTCCTGCAGGGAGGATTGTCCCTTTGCAGTGAGTTTAACAGAATCAACACACTGTAACCCTCGAGCACATATCCAGGGGACTGTCCTTCCTCAATAAAGCAAAAATACCACTGAGGAATAGCATCACTAATGAAAATATTGATTTCCATTTGTTGCCATTTTTATAGTATGTAAGGATGGGTTTTTTAAAAAAAATCTTACGCAAATTTCTATCAATATGATCGGACTAAGTGGTGGCTATCAGGTTTACCCCAACTGTTGTGGCCAGGAATATGTAATTATGTGTCTTTAGATCCAATATTCTTGAGCTGTGAACATAATTACAGGATCAATCATATAGACTCAATTGACCTCTTAATCTCAAGCTATATGTCAGAGTGCATTTTATCCAAGAGGTGTTATGAGCAGGTAGAATGTAACCAAAGTCCTGGAAATGACATCTGCAGACAGCTGGGGAGGCCCGAAGAGCTGCTGTACATTGATGTCAGTGCTGACAAAGTGTGCTTAGGCAGGGAGCTTGTCAACCGGAAGTGAAATGTAAATGATTAGAGATGGAAATAGTGAATGAGCTGCTTGAATGAGTGTGAGAACATCCTGAGATCTGAACATTGTTCCCTAAAAGGAAAAAATATGATCATTTAAGGGAATCCAGCAAGGAAGGTAACTACCCATCTCAAAATCAAATTAAATCAGAGGACATAAAAAGATTGACAACATAACTGAGACTAGAGGAGGAGTTTTTCCCCCCTTTTTAATGCCATAATCTTTATGAAGAATACTGGAGGAAGGAGGAAACAAGATTTGATCCTTGGTGACATTGATCTGAGGAACCTGGCAGCTTAGAAGGAGTTATAGCATCAGAAATTAAGATTTAAAATAAGTAAAATATGAGAAGAGAGATAGTGTCTTTATTGTACTGGAAGGTTGTGCTCTCTCTCTGCATTTAAAAGTCCAGAATCTGGTGATTTTCAGGAGCCAAACCCTGGATAAATAATGGGTTTCTAGAAAAGACTGGGGATATATTATATTTGTATTTGCATCAGGACAAAACAAAAGGCAAGACATTGTTTCAGAACTACAGCAGAAATTACATTATTAAGAGCTGTTTTCTCAGTTCAATACCAGATCTGAGCATTATATTAATTTATGTGCTGATGTAATTCCTGTACAACAGTATCTGATCCTCAACTTAGAGTTTATGAAACATCCCCTAGAACAGCTCTCTTTTTTTCAAACCAGCAGACTTGGAATGAATAAAATTAGGACTCTAATTAAAATTTTGTAAAAGTTGCACAATTTGCTGTTAACAAGATCATTTGTTGAGTATTTTTCCCACATCTAATGCAGTGTTCTCCAACTTTTTTCCCCCACTTTTCCTCAGGGAAAATATAGCAATCTATCAGGAACAAACAGCTTGTGTTTAAAGAATACTGAAATGTTTATCGGTCATTTTACAAAGGGCATAACCAATATTTATTCCAGTCACAATTAATATTCTGCAAACACAGGACACATCATGTCTTTCTGAATCCAAGTAGACTTTCTTTGTGCTGATACAATTTTATAAACTGTTAGTTTAGCCAGCTAATTATAAATGTAACAAATCAAACTATGGATATGAATTGGTTTCCTGGTAAAACAAACTTAGATGTTAGCTAGGAGAAAGAAACAACAGTGAATATATTCAGCAATAATTAACCAGCTAAGTAAAGAGACTGTCTTTCTAGAGTCAAAAACCCCAAACAAACCAAATCCAACACCTTCAGTGAAAGAATCTCTAAGAGTCAATGTTTAGGTTTCAGGAAGAATAGGAATGTTTTTATAAAAGGAAACATTTCACAAAAAACATGGAACCTTTGATAATAGAATGTTTTTTTCATTTGTATTTCACTGACCTCAGAGAATGAAATTCTATTCATAAAGCAGTTTACAGAACACATTGGACCCCATCACTAATATTAAATTAATCACAAAATGAAATTATTTAGCCACGAAACAGTTTTGTCTTGGGTGAGGCAGATTGTGATTCTGATCTCATTTACAATGGTTTTACATCAGTGTAATTTGATTTCACTGAAGCTTATGCTGTATAAAAGAGGAGAGAACATGGCTCATATTTTCTGAGTGGTCATAAATTGCACACAATTGAAAAAAGAAGAATTTCTACTCTGGGAAGAAATCCATGCAAATGTATTTTGCTAAAAATTTGGCAGCCCTTTTGGAGTGTGCTATTTATATTTTTTTATAAGCTTAGCTCCAACCAGAGAAGATGCTATATTTCCAGTGCAAATGACCACAACTCAGTCAGGAGATTGTTTTGCTAAGGATGCTTAGGAGAAAATGGAAAAAAATAATCTAGAGAATTTCTGAAAGAAGAACATTTTAATTAGATAATGTTACTTTGAAATATTTGTATTTGTTCAGTCCAGAACTGCTGAGATATTTACCAACAGTCAGGATAGAAAAGCAAGATGGAAGAGGATTCCCAGTCTGTTGGAGACCATCTTACTGTTTGGGACTAGTAAAAATTATGTTATTTCCACCAGATAGAAAATGGTTATACTATCTGTGTTGAATTTTGCTGCAGAGGCATTGCCACATTTTATCTCGCTCTAGCCATGTTTTAGGCGATTTTTGGTTCTAGGAGTTCTTTTCTATTGTACTTTCCAAGCAGAAGATAAAAAGTACTTCTGAGAAATCTCTAATGTGGCTCTCCTAGAAAAGCCTCCTAGCTACAGAACACAAGTCACTGCTGGGCTCCCTTGCAGTGAAGGCTGGAAGTTGCAGTGTGCTGCAAAGACATCCAAAAGAGCACAGCCTTGTCTCCTCCCTTCTCCTTCCCTGGAGAACAGGAATTTCCTCGGGAGGCCTTGTCAGCTAAGAAATGTGTTTCTGCTCACACCTCTCTGAATGATGCAGCAGGGTGCCAGAGGTACCCTCTAATCTGTCATGTGTGTCACATTCAGCAGGGGCTGGGTTAAAGTTTAGGCAGGGGTGGGGGGGATGGTAAGGCAAGAGAAAGGAATGAAAAGAAAAAAAAAAGGAGAAAATATTTTGAGCAGAAGGAAAGAAATTCAATATATTCTGGAAATTGTTTTCCTGTGTAATGGAACAAGAGCTTCTAAACATTAATGTAGCTTGGCTGTGTTTCTTCCTTTGGGAATGCTGCATAGGAAATTTCTACCTCCCATCTACCCCCACACCCCCTGTCAACTCCACTGCTCTGTGCCCATCCATCCAGCCACCACGGGTGGTTCAGAGAAGAAAAGGCTGCAGATCACTGCTGTGACATGCACCTAACCATGATTAGACTCTTCAGTGTCTCCACCTGATTGCATTAGGAAATTTTGCTTTTCGGTCCCTTACCTGCCCAAGCACACCTTCACCCCAGCATGTGAAGCATCACCTGGATAGGATTGGCACGTGGATGTCCCCTTTCCCTGCCAGCACCTCATTCACCACTGTGAGCTTCTCTCCAGGAGACAGCCTCAAATTCTCTCCTGGTTCTGACCTGTGACCTCCCATGAGCAGATTCATGTCCCTAACAGGGAACAGAGGTTAAATCCACCAGCGCGTCCAACATGCTCAGCCACAGCCATGGGGTGTGTGAGGCATTTTGGGTTGGTTCTTAGTCTGAGTATGCTTCTAAAGAATTGTGAAAGGTGTAGCTCCTGCTGATTTCTGGCACACACAAATAGTGCCGTGATCAATGGATTGCTTATCCACATAGCAAATGTTTCCTGAATTGGCAGTTTCATTACAAATGTAATGTCCAACAACAATAGAAAGCATGGGGTTTGATGTGAGGGTTTTCTGTTTGAATTTAAATTTATCTAGGCTTAGAACTCTGCCTATTCAGTGAAAGCCTTCAGGTGTGACTCAGATCAACAATGGACATGGCAGAGGAGAGCTTCCTTTTGCACGAAGGAAGCAGAAAGTTAAAAAAAGCACAAAGATGACTCTTCGGATGAAAAGTGAAAGGAGTTCTTTAGTTTATAAGTCACCTTCTTTTTTGATACACTTTTTTGATAGAATTGGAAGAAAAGAGACTCTACTAAGGGAATTAGGGCTACAGCCTGGCAACATTTTAATGTCTTTATTAACTTAATTTGTAAATAATCAATTATAGTTTCTGGGGGGTTGTGGTTACTTTTAATTTTTTCTGTATTTGCATTTTTTAGGAAGTGAATGTAATGCTTAAAAACTCTAATAATATTTGAGAGAAACCAAGAGGGTATTATTTTTAAAATACAGATGAAGCCAAAAATTATCCTTAGCGAAGCACAACAACTTATGGTATAGATTCTGCTTTACATAAAGAAAGGTAAAGTGAGAGATTTTTTTAAAAAGGAAATTTAAAGGACATTTGTCTGAAGAAGAAAATAATTTCTAATAGCTCTTCAGCTGGAGGAATAACCTGCAAACCCTTAGTGTGGATGGGAATTTGGGGGATATCAGACACCAAATCTTACCGGAGCCTGTTGTGTGCTACAAATTAGCCCTGGCTTGCAGGTTGAGTGGCCAAAAACCAAAAGGGTAAGGATTAGGTGGGAACTAATGGCAGCCCTCCCATACCTGAAGGGAGCCTACAAGACAAATGGAGCAGGACTTTTTACAAGGGTCTGGAGTGACAGGACAAGGGGGAACGGCTTCACATTGAGGGCAGTTGGTTTAGGCTAGAGGTTGGAAAGAAATTTTTGCTGTGGGGGTGGCGAGGCTCTGGCACAGGTTGCCCAGAGAAGCTGCAGCTGCCCCACCCCTGGAAATGTTCAAAGCCAGGTTGGATAAAGCTCTGAGCAACCTGGGGTGGTGGAAGGTGTCCCTGAACATGGGGTTGGAGGGTTGGAGCTGGGTGATTTTTAAGGTCCCTTCCAACCCGAGCCATTCTACCATTCTATGTACCTCCGTTGTTGCCCTGCCTCGGGTGTGTGGAGACCTGACCCTGTTCCTCGGGCCTATGTTCCCAGAAATGAGGTGATTAATGAGAAGGAGAGAGAGTTCAGAAACAATTTACCGTGAAAAGGAACTGAGAAAGAAAATCATTTGGCAGTGAGATGCCTTGAGAGCAGGTGGTGGACATAAAAGATGGTGGCCTACAAATATTTGCTGATTAAATTGAAAGGTAAATACTCTCATTGTGCTGCATAAATATTTCTGGGAAAGGGCAAACAACTCCATGGAGTGACAAATATTCCAACTTATAAAGTAACACTTACCTTACAGATATCATAGGGTAAATATTTTTTGAGTGTAGATATTCCTTGGAAATGTGGAAATATCTATGCTCTGCATAGAAGAGTAGCTAGGACAAAATTCATTAAATAAAAGCCAACCATTTGTCGGGTAGAACAGCAGCATGACATTGCAGAAATCTCATTATAAACTCCAACATATTATGGGGAATCTCCTACACAGTCCTCTCAAGGATATGTCAGCTGACCTTAATATTGTTTTGATAGAAAGCCTAAACAAAAGTCCCAGCAACACATAATAATTAGACATAATAACAATTACGTAATAACGTTATTTAGTTTTTATTAAATCTATTACATATAAATGTAATTTATAAATACTAATTATGTATAACTCCGTGTATATAAAAGTATATAATATGCATTATGTACAAATGTAATTATTATTAAATGTAACAGCAACAAAATAATAATTACATAAGTAATAACATATAATAATAGAAAGAAATAAATTTGTGCTGTTAATTAACAAATAACCTCTCTATTTTCTGAAACAAATTTGTTGGCTGACAAAACTCAACCAGCAACTTAATTTATGAGATCTTAATTTTCTTTTGAGAGATTATCCTCCCCACCCAGCTCCTGCCAGAGCTAAATGCACAACTTCTACCTCTCGCCAAAGCATTCTTAATTCTGTATCTAATACCCACTAATACTGTAAATCCCCATCGTTAATCTGTCTCAATATCTCCCCAAAAAATCCACGTCTCCAGCTGAAAGAAAATGCTGTTCTTCATCACTTAATGGCTGAGGTGGGATAGCACTTGGGAGATTTCTTGTCCAAGACCCTTGCCCAGACTGTCATTAACCAGAGCAGTGGCTTTGGCCTGTGTCCACCTAATTTTTGAATATATCCAAGAAAGGAGACAACCTTACAGATTTTCTTTAGGTCAGGTAAAGCAATACTAAAGTCTCTAACTTATGTTAATAATAGAAATTAATCATTTTGCCCTAATCAGCATATTGATCTGGTAATTCCACAATTGTCTCTCTTGGCCACCAAGGCTGGCCCTAGTTTAATATCAAGCAGTAGGATTTCAGATTTAAGCCATGAAGTGGGACATTACCATTTACAATTTAGCAGTTTTATTGTCTGAAAACAAATTTTCTTGGACCCTTGGATCAGATAGTGAAGTAGAGTTTCTGGTGTCATTTGTATTGTCAAGATGTATTTGATTTGCACACAGTACTGAAAATTAAAGTACAGAAATAAAAATCCACCTGAGCACGAAACATTCACTGCAGTGACTGAAGAATGTGACACATCATCTTTTCTACAAGCTTCTTCCAGCTCTCTTCCATCTTTCTGTTGGTCTTTCTTTCAACATTACTCCAGTACGTGGCCCTGTGTTATTTAAAAATGCACATGACACTTTTCCATATTAAAAAAGTCTTATTGGAGCCTTTAGAAAGGAAAATAATGTATAACTTATAATAATAATCAGTTATTACCTCCTTTTCTCCTTAGCTAGATGCAAGACAAGGCTTACCATATTCCAACAAGCCCCTTTCTTGGTTTTCTCCTGTAGGTAAATTACAGGCAAGGAATTGCATGCTGTTTAATCTGCTGCTTTTTTTGCCTTCTAGTCTGCCTCTCCATTTCCAGCTAGTTCTTTCAGTTTACCCAGAGGGAAAACTTTCAGATTCTTTCCTGAGATTCTACTGTTTCAGCATCTCTGATATTCTCAAAAGCATTCCTACCTCATTAAGTATGGCTAAAGCTAATTGAGTCCTGAGCACGCAGGCACACTTACTCTGCTGGTGTGTCACTGTTAATGGGTTCTGCAGCTTGTTTGAGACCTCCAGCAGCTCGTCCAGCTCTTTGTGCTGACTCCGGAGTCTGCTGTTTGCAGGCTGTAATGCAGCAGTCTCTTTGCTAGGGCTCTCTAATCAGTGCCATTCTGTGTGGTTTCCTTTCACACTCTCCATCTCACAGTGCAGCACTCCTCTTTCAGGAGCCCATCACTTTGATTATGGTGTGAGTTTTCCTGTCCAAGAAAGTGCAGCTGTCTGACTCCGTGCTTAGTTCATCAAAGGCAACAAGCAGAGGAGGTAAAGAGCAATCCTTGAAAACTGGGAGGTGAATGCCTACCAGCACCCCTCAAATTAACTCAACAAAGAATTTGAGACTGTGTTTTGGTGGAAAGCAACCTAAGTTTGGCAAGGTAGAGGGGCTTGGGGAATGATGTAGGTGTTTTCCATCTCCGTGATTCTATTATAGCATGACTAATCTCACCTTGCTCTAATATTCTCTCCTGTAACCTGTTCCAAGTACTTACTTGTCCTTTCAGTAATGCAATTATATAAGAATTGATGTCCATCTCATTCGTACTAAATGTTGCAGTAGGATAAACTGTATTATTTCTGAATCATCTGAAATAATGGATTGTAAAGTCTAGACCTGAATATCCTCAATCTACATAAGTTCTGCCTCTTAATTTCATTTGCCTTATTTTCAACCAAATCACCAGTGTGTGAAAAGGGGTGCTAGAGGATAGAAAGGAATTAAAATGGAGCGAAAGATAGATTAAAGAAATAAAACAATGTTTTTGAATCAGGTGAACACAGAATTAAAAGTGAAACAGGTAAATGATAGAAAATTAAATAAGGATGAAGAAAAAAAGTCCTCAACAGAGAATATATACTTGATGGATATAAACAGTGGGAATTAAAGCTTTCATTTAAATATCTTTAAACCAAGTCTCTGGTATGGATGTATTGACTAAAACCCATTTGGATTCCATTGTTATAGACAAATTTGCTGGTGACTTTCTAGTTTTTGCTGGACAGTAGTTACACACACATCACAAACCCCACTGTCACCCTAATTGGTGACTCTTGACAGGCTGCAAAGAGATGTCAATCATAAACAGTGGTAGAGACTCAGCTGCCCCAAATGAAAATCCTTAATGCATTTCATGATGTGTAATTATGCTAAAGAGGTGCCGGGGAATTGTTGTCCATATGAAGTTAGATGCCAGCCAAAACTATAGACTCCAAAAAAAGGTCAGATCAGACAGCCTTATGAATCCTGCAGAGTAGGTTGATGGAGCCAAAAATACAGTGGGATGAAGCAAGAGAGAGCTCTGTGAAGGAAAATTCTCAGCCAAAAACCTATTTCTGCACTATTTTACCTTTCTCTGCTGGATAAAAGGTCTCACTGTATTCCCTGATGTTTCACAGGCTGAAAAAACCACCCACAGAGTGTGATTCAGATGAGTTTGGGTAGGCCAATGAGACAAAAATGCAGGATTAAAGTCTTAGAAGGAGAAAGAAACAATATCTTCCCAACACAAATGGTGGCAAATGGCTGTACAACAGACAGGAGCAATGTAAAAAAAAAAAAAAAGCTGATCAGTGCAGTACCATTAAACACACAAAAAAGAGTAAAAGAAGAAGTTAAGGGCAGGAAAAATTGTGGCAGAAAGAGGAGGCCAGAGATGGGGAAAAAATACAGATTGGTGTCATGGAAAAGGTAAGTGGCAAGGAGGGAAAATCTAATGGAGGGAAACTCAGATTTTATTTAGATACAGGTTGGATTTCTTCAAACTGTTGCCACGTAGCTCTCCTGGCCGAACTACACAAATGAAGTGCTTGCTGCTGCACCTCTTTTTGCTATGCTGCTTCTACTTAAATGTGAAAATATTATGGAAATCTCTCTCCCACTACTTCACAGGGATTGCACATGCTATCACCTGTTTTGCTTAATTGCTAATTGCTCTCAGAATGTTAATGGATAAGTAATGTATGTGGGAGAGCCTCTTTTGTAGATTAGATTTCTTAATGGACTTTCTGGAAGCATGAGAAGTAATTAATCACCCCAGTAACACACTGTCACCTGCTGCTGTGGGGTTCCAAATGTCCTCTACCAACACAGCACTTTTTGTTTGTGTGGTGTTGTGTCCGTTTGCTCTCTGAAAAGCGTGGGGGTGGTGAGTTTGGGAGATGAGGAGCTTCTCTTGTTTCTTTTGCAGGGAGAGTGATCCTGCAGTTCCACACAAAGTATGCATCATTTCCTCTATAGTTTTCACTAATATTCAGTAGCTCTTACCTCATTCTTCACAATTTTTTCTGGTGACTCCAGAGCTGAAATTAAAAATTCTTTGAATTGTGTGACAGTTCTGTCTGTTCCACCACATAATGCCTGAAATGCTCCCCAAAGAGAATCCAGAGACCCTCCTTTTGCCCCAAATAAAAAAAAAATCTTGTGTGATCACCTGCTGAATTCAGTAATTGTGTACAAAAACCAGCCTGATTGTTCAGGCTCAGTGAAAGATGTAAGTTGGAAAACTTCTGTGCGACATAGATACTTGAAATTCCTTCAATAAGTTAAAAAACCCCCCCAAAACCTATAGTTCTTTCTGATCTTTGGCTTGTGGCACTGAAAAATACCTTCAGCGCTACCATAGGTGTATTTGTGGAGTTGGAGGCATCTGGCAATTCTCAGAATCAACTGCATACCACTTAAGTGTATTAAGCTTCTATTTTTCCTTCTAAGCAGTTGGGAAATCTGTGATTTTTGGTGGGAGAGAAGACGTGGAGTAATATAACTTAGGAATGCTGAGCCAATGCTATGGGCTGGTTTGAAGAACAAGATGAACTTCTAAATTGTATTTTTACATTAGTATCCAGCTGAAGAATTATTTTGATTTTTACTACTCAAAATATAAAAAAACCCCAAAACTGTTTGGATAAACAGAGTTAAGAAAACAGGGAATAGAACTTATTAAATAGAATATAATCCTAGATATTGCAGACTTTCTAGTGTGTACTGCAATGATAGTCAATATTGAGAAATAAGCTGAGTCAAGAGCCTAAAATGAATGTGTTGATTCAGGATAATATTTAAATAGGGGAAAAAAAAAAAAAAAAAGCTTAGTTATCCTGTTTTTCTGCAGAGACCGAGGCTCTTGTAATGCTGCTGTTGGAACATAGGGGAAAATCATCCTTTTGTCTCTGCTGTTGTCTAGACTTGAGAGCGAGGTCTTGACTACTGCTATTTCAACATTACTTGATACGTAATGAGTTAATTAATAAATGAGGGCCATTTGTAAAATTAGATTTCTTTTCTTAACAGCTCTGCAGAGAAAGACTTTTAAAAATTGATTTATTTTTAGTTTTCAACTTAATTTTGTCTATTTAGAAAAAGATGTACTAACAGCTATCGACAAGGGTAGAGCTGTTGGGCTGCTAACATTTTTTGACATGAAACCACCTAATGGCATGCCTGTTTTCTTAAAGGAGGGGAAAAGAAAGTTCCTTTCCTGCAAAAAGATTGTCTTGAGCAGTCTAAGATAAGTAAACTTTCAGCAGAGACACATTTAGAGACCTCCTATTGGTCAAGAAAAAGAGGGAGCCTGAATGTGTGTGGTTTTGGTGGGGAAAAAAAAAAGTTCACATCTGATTTATGCTAAATTATAGGGAGGGAACTTACTGCATCGGGTCTGAGTACAATTCAGACTTGTTTTTTTCTTAAGAAAAAATTACATAGAGATCTTGGCAACTCATGGTTCAGTCACTGACTTTGTGAGAGATACTGCACAACTGATTTGTGCTTAGCAGTGCTCCATCCCCTGGAAGTGCAGAGCTTGGGTGATGAATAGAACAACATCTCTGATGGTACTCCTGGCACTTGAATATGGGCTGTGGGGAAAGCTCTTTTGCTCTTTACCCTTGAAGTGATCTCATGAAAACACTGAAACTCCTCTTCAAAGATCAAAATTTTCACTTAATTACCGTTGTGTGCTCTTTGTTTTCAACAGGCAACACATACACAAATCTCATACCTGTGTCATCCCAAAATGCTATCGATGTGCTGCAATAGAAATTTTTCATGTTCTTGCAGAAATGCTGCTCGTGTGCACAACTCCTCCCTTTTTGGGAGCATGCCACTATATATTGGTGAATGTTGCTGAACTTATTTGGGGTCTATTGTCACAATCAGTTTTGTCCAGTATTTAGTAAACCTCAGTAGTGGTTTTCTTCTTGTGTGTTGGTTGTGTTCTTTGTGATTGAGCCTAATGCCCTGGTTGGGGTCAATAATCTTAAATGTATTTTCCAACACTAATGATTCTACATCAAATATTTCTTCCAGAGGAATTAGCACCTTATACATTCTCCCAGTGCTGGATCTGTTTACCCAGTTCAAATCTTTCTCAGAGTGCAAAATACCTTTCTTTGGCGGAGTAGTGAAACAAAGAAGCTAGGAAAGAAATGGTTTATAACCCGTTCCCCAGCCTATTTCATATAGGTCCCAAACTGGCATAACCGAGCAGTACAAAGCTTGGGATGAGCATCCAGGGATTATTTAGCCTAGAGAACACAAATGCATATATCACTGTGGATGTGGGATAATTTCACTGCTCTGAGAGTAAAAACTAACTTGAGAATCTTGTGATAGTTAATTCTGTGGACAAAGCAGTTTCTCCTTTCTGTCAGCTTGTACAAAGCTGAGTGTGATCCCAGATAGGTTAAAAAACCCACAGAGATGGGGTGTGTCCTATCTAGGTGTATCCCTATCTATGACAGGGATAATGCATACACGTCTCCAGCCGCTTTTTGTAAATGATTTTGCGGACCAAATGCATTTTATAATGGTTAAATAAGTACATTTCCCCTGAAATGACCAAAAAGATGTGTAGTAAAATATTAACTCGTCCTCTATATGGAGGATTGCACTGCTCAAGGGACCTGGCATGAGGCTTTTCAAACCAGCTGGTTCACAACAGAAGCTGGTGCTGATGAATTAGCCCTCAGACAATGGATGTGGGATGACTTGGCTCTGGGTCGAAACTCCCACCAGAACTGAAATGCTCTTGTAGTGTGGAAGAGAAATGGGAAAGGTTAAGCCAGTGTTTCAGTCTCAGATCATAAGTAGTAACAGCCAAGGGGAAAAAAAAAAAAAAGGCAAGCTTTATTTTTGATGAGAATTTGATCTTAGGCAGCCTTCTCTTAACTTGAGCAGCAGTTGTTAAATGTGTAACTGTAGTATTGGCACCAGTGTACTCTGTCCTTCATAGAGATGGAGTAAGAGAGTTCTGTGACCACATGAAAACAAGTTGAAAGCAGCAGATCTCCCACAAGGTTTGCATAATTGACAGTTTTAAATGACCTGCTAAAAGTCTAGATTTTGAGAGGAGAGAACATATCTAGGATATTTATTTAGCCTTCTAAGAGTTAATTCTTCATAAGAAATCAGCATTTGCTTAACCAGAAGTAGTCACTAGGCCAAAACAATTTTTATTGGGTGTAGGATAACGAATTCACTTTATGGCATTCTGTAAGTCTCACTGTGTAGCTCAGCAGAGATAAAGATGCCAGATTTGGAGATATGATAGACATTTAATCACTAGGGAAGGGAGCACAGAAGCTTACACTTTGGATGAATAAAAACCACGTAACTTCCAAGAGTTTTTGTGTTAGAAAAATACATAATGAAGTAGACATGAAAAATAACACTTTTCAGAGTTAAAATAGGTTTTCATGGAAATCAAGTATTTTCTTAAAACTAAAACACTGGAACTATTGAAGGAAAGGGACTCAAAGATCCTAATGCAGTCACAGCTCAAGGTTTAGGATAGTTTATTTTCTTGTGAAGTTGAGAGAATAGCAAAAGCCATTCAGAAAATAATTGTTTTGGGTATGGAAAAGAAGATCCAGGAAAGCCAGAAAGCTCTGAGTTTACTGGAGAGAAAAACATAATATTCCTTTGTCTTTGTAAGGAAACAAACTGATGAAATATATGCATAAAAGGGAATCAATTTCCATTTCCTGTGAGGCAGAGTCATTCTCAAAAAGGTACCTAACATATTCAAAGCAGTACAGCAGGTCATGGCAGAAAGGCTACTTTCTTACTTTGCAACATGAATGTTGTTTCACATTTCAAATATATTATGGGAAAATATCAAACCTTTATGATGGCACACAAGGATACTGAACTCTTTGCAGGTAGCTCTTCATCTGCAGAAAAGCATGCCCAAGAGAGGAGTGGATAAAGAGAAATTTACAAGTATTTGATTAAAAAAAAGCCTGTCCAGATTTCTTTGTAATGTAGGCTGTGATCAGCAAAGCTGCAAAATAAAATTTTGTAATAAAGCAATTAGGAGATAGGACAGAGTGACAGGCATAGCCTATTCTTCACCCCTAAAACCCAAGTGCTGCTAGATGGACTGTTATTTAAAGGCTACAGGATTATGAGTGCTGAGATGTTGCAGAAAGCTTTATTAAAAGGACATCTGGAGGTCAGGGAAATCCTGAAAGGTTTCAGAGCAGTGGAGGCTATTTGATACCTTAGGAATCATCATTAAGAAAAGTCTAAGGATCCATTGCATATGCAGGAGTCAAAAATCAAATAGAAGAATCATGATTAGTGGCTGTGGGTGAGAGAAAGCTGGCTGAAGTGAAATAGGCCTAGGGCTGTGGGTAGATATAGAAATCCCACGGGGCTGAGCTAGAGTGCTTCTGTATATTGAGTTATTGATAAATTGTTGTGATTTCATCATTATGAGTACTTGAAACTGAGGTCCCATTTTAAGCTCCAAAATGTCAACTCAGTTGTCTCCTAAGCAGGAGTTACTTTCTTTCCCTCTTGTAAGAAAGTAGTTGGGAACATCTGGGAATGTGTTTTCAGATGGCAGGTAATCAAAGTTAAATTGTACAAAGATATGTATTTTAAATTTTTATAAGAACTAATGAAAATAATTATTTTAAAGTACCTGCTCACGAGAATAAATTTTCCTTAGCCTAATTGCTAGCAGACACTGTCTTTCTATCACAATAAATTCAAAATGCTTCATTAACTTCTATAGGAGGATGAAATGGATCATTTTGCTAAGCCTGATGATGGTTTAATAGTTGATTTCTCTGTGTGTGTGTTGGAACTTGGAGCATACCTGGGCAATATAAGTAGCTAATCAATTAAGGAATTGTTTGGAAGACAATGAAAGAGAGGGAAAACTAATAATTCCTGCAAATCTACATCTAGACAGAAATCTGAGATGGGATTTAAACCAATGTGGCTGTGATGATAAACACGTTGAAATGTCAGCAGTCACTTGAAGAGTAGTACCTTTCTAAGTTTCAGTAAATCTGATGTTTTCAGGCACAGAAATGGGTGATTTGATTTTTTCCCAGTACACAAAGAAAATGGGGGGGTTGAGGGCAGAGCAAAAATAAAGAAACTGTTCTTTTAGTATTTTTGTTATGAACACAAAAACAGCCTTGAAGATATAGCTCTATCATGGCATTTATATTCTAGAAGGAAGTGTTTCCTCCCTAATGGTAACGGTTGTTATCTAACAGGAAGGATGTGATCATTATTTTGTTCTATCATCTCTCCTTTTTCTCCCTTTTGTAAGGATTTTGGTACACTGTGGGCCTCCTGAATCCTTCAATCTATTTCCTTGGCTGAGGCTGGCTGTAGTCAGTGGATGTGATGGAGGAATTTTATCATGGACTTGGTTCTGAATGTAAAATAGGGATTCTAACTAGGGAAGGACAAAGAGAGGAAAAGCTAGTGTAATATCTGAAAAAGGAATAGGAAGCACCTCTGCTCTGGTTCTCTTCTTTCTTACTTTATCTTTCCTAAGAGAACTTTATTGACTTAACTGACTTTTTAATTTCTTTATTTTTTTTTTTGCCCTGAACTTCTGAGAAGAATAGTCAAGGTCATTGTTTCCAATTTATGCCTTCAGAATCTAACTTTTGCCATAGATATGGGATGCTATTTTATTATTTATTTTGGAGGATAATCCCTGATCATTGTAAACTCAAAATACAATATAGCTCACTCATGAGAAAGTATGGTTAGTTTGGGGATTAAGTTTTCGCTATTACACTGGTAAAGCTCACATACTTGATTCTGCTCCTTAGTTCTATCACCTAGACTGGCTGATATTTCCAAGTCAAGGAGGCAAAACTGCCACTCAGGTTTACAATAAAGAAATAAAGATATTTCTCTTTCTGGTCTTATCTCCCTGCAGCTTCTTCCTGGCTTCTGGTCTGTTTTAGATGCTATCTACTCCAAGGCAGCTCAGCTGAAATTCACTTAGAAATACTCCGATTTACCTTCAGAGTGTGATCCTGGTGCCTATAGGGAAGGCTGTGTACTCCACCATTGAAACCCAGCTTACCTCAATGTCAGGGTGTCCTGAGCTACTGTGGCCCATGTGGCAACTGGAGAAGCCTCCTGGGCTCTCTGGTGGGACTCTGTCAGCTTTTCACACCTTAAAACCCTCTGTGGGGCATCAGCAACTCACACACTCAAGCAGTGATGCACCGGCTTCTATCCCACCCTGACAGGTCAAATGCAAGATTGAGCTGACTGTGAATACTCTTGGAGCATTTGTAACCAAGTTCTGCCAGTTGTGCCTCTGGGCAGCAGCTCTTTACTCAAGGGATGAAATTAAAGGTGTTCTCTGTCGCTCTGTGTGGCACAAGTTGTTGGGGAGGAAGAAGCCAAAAAACCCTATAAATATGATTACCTATATTCTGAGAATGAGAAACCTGTAAGTGAGATAGAATTGAAAGTAAGTTTTGATGTTTGAGATGTATTAGATACTGGATGTCTGGGAAAACAGTTATGTGACCATCTGAAGGTTACCTGCAGCCAGACCCAGGTCAAATGGAATGTTCTGTCTCACCCCCCAATGTATGGCTCATCCCACACCTGTACCCCTCCCCTGAAGTATCAGGTATCTGTAACCCCATTGGCCCAAGTCCTGTTCCAGCCCACCTTGAAGACCCCTGATAAGGGGTCCCAGGGGGGCTGGACGGTCTCTTTGCTCTTTGCTCTCTTTGCTTGCACCCTTTCCCGAGGACTTTCCTCTCTTGGAATTTCCTCTCCCTACTTCTCCCTTCCCCCACCTTCCTAGGCCTTGCCACGAGCTGCAGCCTGGCAGCTCAGAGCAAGGCCCCCACATCCCTTACAATAAACCTCATCTTCTAAAACCTAACTTCAGAGGTCTCTCGTCTACATTTATCTACACCGTCCTGGAGTCCTCAGCAGCAGGAGGAAGCAATTTCTACAACAAGTGAAGGCAAGGGCTTCATTTTTACATGGACAGTCCTCTGCAATATTTTCTATAAAAAAACAGCCTGCTTGAAAGAATTCTAACAGCCTTCCATACCTGCACCCCTCACCAGGGCCAGCTCCAGACATCATACAGATGGGGTAGTCCTCCCCCAAAACTCTGAAGTTGCCTGTGCTGTTAACACATAAATGCAGGTGAATAATCCATTTCTCCTATCTCACCTGTCATGCCAGAATGCAGGAAGCCTCTGCAGTGTGCATTCTGTGAAAGTTAAGAGGGAGAGAAAAAGCCCATACACCGTACATCTTGGACAGCTGGTCATTACCACTCTGACAACTATTCCTAGGTCTTTCTGCAATGTAGGGTTGCAGGATCACCCAAGCCAGAAAGGCTCGCAGAGGTTTTCCTGACCAGAAGAGTCAGTGCTTTCCCACAAGACTGCTGCATTCATACCCTCTTGTATTCCAGCTTGTGCACCTTCTCATGAAACAGCCAGCCCTGAGGGCATTTGCTTTTAGGAAAGATCTCACCCCTGTCTAGCCTTCAGAGGGCACACAGGACTTCAGCCTGTTTCTGACTTTGTCTCCTAGGGTACAGCACAGCTGCAATACAAACCCCCTGCCTGACATGCTTTATGGTATGGTCATTTTCTATCTATCTACATGATGTATTGCTCCCAGGGGGGGAAAAAAAAAAAAAAAAAAAGGTACAGGGGTATCAAAGTGGCTGAGAAAAAGCTTTTGTGGCCCTTAAAAACCTCACCCTTTTTATTTCAAACCACAGGTTCCTTAATGACACCGCTGTTTAATTCTGTGGAATTAAATAGTATTGGTGCTCCCAACTTCTGTTACCTTAAGACTTTTCTCCCTTTAATAAAACTAATTGCAGTTCCTGTCCCTGCTACCACTATCACAAGCTATTAACTGCAGCCATTAGCTGCAGCTTACAGAAACCACGCTGATTTGTTCACTTCACCTGCGATCCATAGGAAGGATGGACCCAGGCGAATTGCAACACTGTGAATCTGAATGCTTTTATTAAAAAGTTGCAAGCAATTTGTCAAAATGTCTGTTGATTTCTCAGTGTAATTGCATCTTCTTCAGCCACAAAGCTGCTATGCAGCTCTTCAGCTGCCAGGACACCTTTGTTTATCTGTGGTTTTCCTTTCCTGGGTAAGAGGCTCATTTTTTGTTGTGTTTTTATTTGCCCAAGGAAGAGTATAGCTGGATCTTTTATCACGTGAACTTCAATGGCAAATGGCAGGAAATACAAGAGCTTATAATGAAAAAACTCAAGCTTGGGACAGTCTGTAGAGTATTAATTTCCATGCCAGCAGAGTTTGGAGCTGTGGAGGGCGATTCTTGGTTATTACTCTGATGTAAGGTTCACTCACCTTGGTCTCAGCTGCCCCTAGACATAGAAGCAAAAGTGAGGCCCCAAGGCACCAGCAGTGACTGTCAGTGGAGAAAGGGAGCATTAGGAAAGGAAAAAAGCTGCTCACCATGGACCTCCAGAGGGAATGGTCAGCCAAGGTGTCCTTCACAGCTAGGTTATTGCACCATGGACCCTGCACAGGAGAAAGGCAAAGTGCCGTGATCATGTGTTCCCCGGGGTCTGAGAGCCAGCCTCAAGGGGAAAATATTTATGGTGGATGACACTGAAGAGAAATCAGAATTATTAGTTTCACCCAGGGCATATGTTCTTAATCCCTAGATCAGCTGTTGCAACATTCTTTGGAATGCTCAATATGAAATCTAACTCTGGCGATGTACAAAACTGTCTCGGAGCAATGTCAAATACCAAATCTTTAATGAGGTTGTTCATGTGTTTTATGGGATGCAGAGCAGTAACCTACTTTCTCCTCTGACTAAGGACAGAAAGTGACTAATTTTCAGTGTTGCATCATTTATTAAAAATAATAAAAACTATGAAAAATCCCTAAGAAGCCTAATATGGGAAATTAAAGAAGTCTGGATGAATAAACTTGTCTCCAGTTAACTTAAGCTGTGCAAATCCTTTAGATGAAACATTGAAATATTTTTGAGACACTATTTGTTGAAGCCTAGTAACAGCATCAGACTTTTCAGAACAACCTGATTTTTGTGTTACAGATGTGTCAGCATAAGTATGGATGCACTAATCATTCTGGTATAATTAACTGCCTTGTGAACTCTCTCATTAGCGTGGGGAGATACTGATGAATAATTTGTCATATTCTAATTATTCCTTTCTCACTCTCCATTTTTTTTTTTAAATACATAATTATAAGCATTTAGGAAATAACTTGCATAGTGCTAAAAAATCCACCTCATCATTCTGATCTTTCCAACTTTTCTGAAGTGCTCACTTTATGCAAAATGCTAAGAATTAAGGTGGCTGTGGAAATATCTGCTCTGTGATGTCGCAGCAGTGCACGAGATGCATCTACCACATACACCCACAGCTCTGCTCCATGGGGATAGTATGAAGTTGTGCCAAGAAATTGCACTCATGCCTTGAATTCCTCTTCTACTTTTATTCTTGTTTGGTCTGAAAAATATGTTGAAGTGGGGTCAGGAAGTAAGCAAAGATGTGCAAGTGTCTTCTTGTGCTTGCTTATACACACCACTTCCCCCAGTGAGGCATTTTCAGCCTTGTGCAAATACAGGCTTGTAACAGCTTCACTAGAATAGCACTGCTAACAACTTCCCATCTTTCAGGGCTCTTACACACTCTGTGCAGTGCTAAACACAAGGAATTTACAACACCATGCAGAAAAAATTGATTCAGAAGAAGAGAGAGGATTGCAGCACTCACACTGATGACTTGGACAGGTGTAGGGATGAAAGGAGGGACAGCTCACTGTTCATGGAAGGTCTAGTGTCTGCAGGTTGTCTGACTCTCAAGACATCTGGTACTGGTCAGCTCTGTGGGTGAGAATGTGAATCTCAGCATCTTGGAGCAGGAAATTTTCCCAAAGGGTAAATTCTCTTTAGCTCCATCTCCCAGGAAAGTGGATGAGCTGAGGATTTTCTCTTTGTAGTTACACTGCAAAGATTCTGCTACTTTCTTTCTCTTTACTTTCCTTTTTAAAGCAGAAAAAGAATGGCTAACCTTAATGACTCGAAACAAAATTAATAACTCTCATATTCACTGTCCAAGAGCCAGAGACCTTTTACCTAAAGAACAAAATAGGATTAAGGATCTTTCTCACAATCTTGCTTTAGGAACAGTGAGAGTGAATTGAGAATATTCATCAGATCCGTTTCTTTTTTTCCCTAAACTGACATTCATTTCTGTCATAATTTTCAGTCTCAAAGGTGGTTAATGTTCTCTGCCAGTGTAAAATGTTTTTCCTGAGGTCTCAGAAGTCCAGTTCTCATTTTTACCACTGTGGCCCTACCCTTTAGTTAGCCCAAAGAGCATTTTATTTCTCAACATCCCTTTTGTAAATCTCCTGAGCACAAAATTCAAATAAATAGATGAAGAATTGCTTTCTAGCTAATTTTTATTTTTTTATCAGCCAAATTTTGTACTCTGGCATTGACTAAGGGTTCTGAGGTGGTAATAATTCAAACCAAACTTGTGAAGCAGAGAGAGTGCTTTCTGTGTACTCTGCCAGTCTCCCAATGGCTTCCTATTTTTCCATCCTTCCATACATCTGTGTGTTTCTGTGAGTTTTTTTTTTTATGTCCCACATTTTCATAGATAATCTGAAAATGCAGAAAGTTAAAATTCAGTGGAATGGAAGGACAGCTAATGAAGAACAGAGAAGTTAAAAGCCTCACTCACCTGTGTTTATGCACATATTTAATCTTTGTGAGGGAATTCAGCATTGTGAGGCAAAAGCAGAGACCACGTGGGGGGAAATGCCTTCCAGCACATATTCATCCATCTCTGCTATCCCTGAGCCCTGAAGGGTATGGTTATGAAATCAGTTTGCTGTAATCATCTCTGTTTGCGTTCAGCTTGTTCTGGCAGCCCATGCAGTGACAGAAAAAAGACAATTTCTGTAATATATTCATGGCTCTTTGGAAAGCCAGCTATTAAAAGAAAGGAGCAGGATCTAGGTGGGCTTCATTCTGAAGCTGAGCCACACAGGTTTAGTGTGACTTTAGTCTCTGCATTTAAGTTTAACCCACTGTGACGAATTTTCCCTTAATGAAATTGGAATAACAGTGCTGCTCTTCTTCACAGGGAACTTTTGAGGCTTATTTTTTTAGTGAGGTTTATTGAGTTGGGAAATGTCACAATGATACACCATTATCCTACACATCCCTCTTCAAACCTGCTGTATCTCATAAATCACCCATGTTAATGGCTGGAGTGCTAAATGGTGTTCTTGGTTGTTTGGTGGGGGGTTTTTTTTGTTTTGTTTTGTTTTGGGTTTTTTTACATTTCTCAGTGGTTTTTAATGAAGGTATATAGAATTAAGTAAAATACCCCAAATAAATAAACAGGGGTTAATGCAAGGACTTTTATCCACCTCTCTCTCCTGTACTGTTGTTTATTTTATATCAAAGAACTCTTGCTTCTGGCAGGGACTGTGACTGCAAAGCATCTAACTACATGGGGAGTTTATAATGCAATCACTGAGCTTCTGGAAAAGTTTGCATTGAATATTTCCATCGTGTGGAACTTAAGCTTCCCAGCCAAGGAAACATCCACTTTAATTTAAATGAATGCTGTTCCCAGAAAGGATGAATTTGAAGATAGACTTGAATATTTTCTTTAAAGGGAAGCTTGGTTTCTCTTTGGACTTTTCCTTTTTCCTTCTCCAAGAGGTAGAAACGTTGACATCCAGGAGCACACAGACCTCTTTGTGCCAGGTGTATGGCTGGCAGAGCTGGGGGCTGTTCCTGCCTGTGGCACCTCCAGCTCTGTTTGGGGCAGTGCAGCTCTGTCAAACAGCAGCTGTGTCCCTAGCAGTGAAATTCGTCTTCAAATGCAAGCTGTCGTACTTCCATGAGTGACTGGCTGATGTAACAGAATTGTATTATGTGGAAAGCAGTTAAGATGATCTTTTCATGCAACTTCTGTCCTTAAATAATCAAATAATTGATTTTTTTTTTTTTTTCCCTAATCCTTGGGGCGCTTAGGTTGATACTGTCATAAATAAATAGTCAATAAGAATTTTCTTGAAGTATTCTTATCATTGAAGTGGGAGACTTTGCCAATATATTTGATAATAAATGGCATCCTGGTTGTCATTATTGCAATAATCTGTTTGCTCTGAGAATTTCATGATGGCTTTATTTATAGCTTCAACATAAAAGTACATCCTCATGTGATAAGAAAACCTTTAATAGAATGATAGCTGGGAAATATGCAGCTGAAGCCTACTGGAAACTTTGAATTCTGCCCTGTATCTGACTATTCAGACCATGTCTATACAGATGGAATGAAATTTATTTTTCATTCCCTTTTGTGTTTTGATTTGCAGGCTGGTATTGTTTGTCATAGCAATCCTGCCTATGTAGTTTATATCACCTATAGTTATTTCCCAGTTGGTTGCTGTGGGAACAAATGTCATATCAAAACCAAAGAGCTGCATTCCAGGTACAGCAGATGCAACACGTGATCCCTTGAGAAAGCAACGCGCTGCAAGAGGGATTTCTCTGGCAGATGATTGATGTCTGGCCTCTGTAGTTTGGCCCATTTGTGCCCAACACAGCGCTAATGACAGAGAACAAAGATGAAGTTAAACCACTTTTACGTGCTTTTTTTTTTTTTTTTCCTTCTTCCTGTGGACGGGTATTGTTAGGACAGCTTTACATGTCCTTCAACTCTTTCCCATCATATTATGACCCTTGGGAGCTGATCTGACAAAGAGAGAGCTGTCTTTAGCATTACCTCAGCCCAGCTCCCCAGAGAGGTTTATCTGCATAGAAGGAATGATCAAGGAGTCAGTTTAACTCGTTCATCCTGCTGCAGGAGGGCTTCAAAGAAAACACAGGCACAACTCTGCCTTTTGCTTTTCTGAGCTGAAAATCTGTAGTTTGGGTCTGCTGGGTACTATTCAGCTGCTGAGACTGTGATGTAGCAATTGCTTACCCCATACAAATGGGTCAACAGAAATTATTATTAATTCAAATAGCATAACAAATTTGTGAAGTAGCTCTGGGTAGAAAGAAAGAAATATTTGAAGGAAGGCTACTACTCTTTCTTTCTGTTAAAAGCTGAGAATGAAACTTACTGAATTATCATTTCAGACTAATGATTCTTTCAAAGTACAGGTAAAAAGGATAAAAGGGCATTTAACCAGAAAAAAACCCCAAACAACAAACTACTGAAAAACCCACCCCCCCCCAAAAATAGACAAGAAATGTTTTGCTTGGGATTGGCAGATACATTTGAGATGACTTCAAATGATATAATTTGACAGGTTTGTTTCTTCCAATAAAGTGGGGGAAAAAAAAAAAAATCCTAAAGGAAAGCTTTAGCTCTGCTTCTTCCTTGGTTTTACTTAGTCCTGTGGCAGAGTGATATTTTAAACATCTTTGACAATGTTTTGTCATAAAATCCTCCAAGCAACAATACTTTTTATTGCCTCTGTAGATTGCACTGAAGCCAATTCCCAGCTTTTTCAGTCCTCCATTCCATAACTATCAGACCCTATTCTTTTAATAACATATCCTATCCCTTGCTGACTTCATCTTGTTTTGTTTTTTTGGTTTGGTTTTTGTCGCAGGGTTTCCCTGGAGTATAAAATACTCCCTGACAGATGCCAGCCAGTCCTGATCCACCTAAGTACTGTGCAGCATCTTGACCTTTTTGTTTCTTGCACAGCCTTAGCAATTAAGCTTGACTAATTTTTTCAAAGACAGCTTGAATTAAATTGTTAGAGATAATTATGCAAATGTTATTGCCACATTTTGCTTATAGTATAAGTTCGTTGGAATAAAGACATCCTTGTTTGTACAATGGAGTTCATACTATGAGGTGTTAATCAGTCCTTAGGGCTTTAAATGTAACATTTAAAAGTATGATGACATAGAAGAAATGTTCCTGTCTTCCACAGAATGAGTGAACATTAATTGCAAACTGCACCCATATAATGGTCTTTTGGAATTCGCCATTCTAATTATTTTTATTTTAACTAAAAAACAGAAGGAAAAAAAGGGCTTTTATTACCAGTGAAATTTGCATAAACACTGCTGGCCTCACCAAAGGCTGTAGATGGATGTCGGGAGTGAAAATGGATCTAATACAAACTTCTTGCCCACAACCCTCATAGAATGTGTTTTCAGCAGGATTTAACATGTAATGCAGAGTGGCTGCAAATTTCAAACTCTGGAATGGGACACTTAGAGGTGCCTGTCTATCTTTGCTGTGTGCAGTTCCTTTACTGCACATGAAATGCATTTGGCTCTCAAATTCTGTCCTTATGGATGAGTTCAGAAAAAGTATGAACAGTGTCCTTTTATTTACTGCACACCAAAATTCTTAAATGTGAACATGAGCTTTAAATTTGCCTTTGTGTGTGGTTTTTTTCACAACATGTTTCTGAACCCCGCAGGAAGATGAATAACTGAAGGAATCATGCTAATTGTCCCAGAGAATGACATAGCTCTGGTATTTGCTTGACTGCCCCTTCTCCCCAGTCACCTGTGTTTGCTAATCCCAACAGTTGTGCTGTTCCTAATGGCTTTGTTTGGCATTCCAGAGTGATGTTGCATCAAATTATGAGCTTGTTTGTTTGTTTTCTGCAGGAGTTCTCTTGTAAATTAACAACAGTTAATGGGGAGTTAAACCACACTCAAACTTGACTGTCAAATTCAACCAACAGGGAAAAGAACAAAAGACCTTTAGAGCCAATTGACTGTTACATAAATATACCCCAGGGATAACCCAGATTGACACATGAGGAGTGGTAGCCATTGGGGAAACAAGTTATTAAAAGTATTTCATAACTGGCAAAGTACAAATCAGAGCCTTTTTTCACCCTTTCAAAAGTAATTGTCTCCCTTCTTTGCACTGGATCATGCTGCCTGTTTTGTTACTGGCATTTAGAAATAAATATATCGACTTCTTTGGTCCATAACCTCACTGTGGTGCTCCCAGTAGAACACTGAAATTGGAAGGAGGAAAGGAAAAGTTATACACAACTCTCCAGCAATTTGTGTCTTAAATTTTCTCACTTGAGTTACTGTGAGCTGGATCAGGTACAGAATCAGCTGGAAATGAGTGAGCTACAGACTTGTTCTGAACCGTTGTCCAAAGCTGTAACTGATGATCTTCATTCTCAAATGTACACAGAAATTTCCTGGTTTAATACCTCATTTCAGCTTGCATTTTTTGTCAGAGAGCCCAAAACATGATGAACAGTGTTCAGGCTGTGCTTCTAGGCCTATCCAGAATAGAGAAGCTGTAAAAACATAGCCCCAAATATTCTCTAATAAAGAAACCCAGATATGCCATCAGTTCTATATATAAAATATACATTGGCTGTCATGGTTGATTGTGTCATTTAACATCGAAGTCACATTTTGCAAACGGCAGAATTTTAGTGTTTGCATAATCATGTAAAATCCTTAGCCTTGAAGCAAACTGAAAATCCAGATCTGTTTGAAGGTTTATCTTACTGCTGAATTAAAATCCTACCTCACATTCCGTAAAAAGAAAAGCCCAAGGGTTTTTATTATGAACTAATGTTTCTTAGCATGCATGCCAGCTTCACTCGAGCATCTTTCTCAGCTACTGTCGGCAGCCTCAGTCTGGGAAGAGAAAACTGCCCTTTTACTTTCCAATTATGAGTAAGCTGTGGACATATGGACTTTCTGCAGCTCCGCTTCTGCAGCGCTGTTCCAGCTTCCTCACCCAAGTTTACAGAGATGTTTGAGATACTTGCTGTATTAAGTGAACATCTAACATGTCTGTAAGGCTTAATGTTTGAAAACAGTGTCGAGTCCCAGTTTTAAATTTCCCGAGGAAAGTTTGGTAGGAACCTCTTCCCTATCTTGAGTTAAAAATAAAAAATACTGAATAGAATCACAAAATGTAGGGTAGGTTACATCTTCAGATTTGTCAGCTTATTCATCACTAAGAAGATTCTTTTTAAGTTAATGAATCATGGACTTTATAAACTTAATATATTTTCTACTCTAGTCTCCTGCTGCTCAGTTGGAATAGGTTAAATATCAGAGATGTTTCGGTCATACCCAGATAATCATCATGGGCTTTACAGCTGTACTTTTATTAAAGTAGCAGTTTACAAGGAATGGTATAACAATATGAAGAACCACAAGATCATTAACTAAGTGGTCAAGCAATTTAATTTGGGGGGAAAAAATCCCCATGTAATTGATCAAAATGGGGAAAACCCCATATTGATTAAAATTAAGAGGTTTATAATTTTGATAAGGCTTGAAAATATTAGAAAGATGCACTGTGAACCAAATAAAAAAGGAAAACAATTTAAATAACTCAAACTAATACATTTTGTGTTTTTATTTTAGTGGGAAGCAAACATCTATGTTTCAGACTGTTTGAATCAGGTAAGTGGTTGTAATTCTTTCCCTCTTTCTCTCCCTTTTCCTTTTATTTTCTTTCACAGAGGCACAAAATCGTAGAGTTTAGAGGGGATATCTGATGGTCATCTTCTCCAGGCCCCCTTCTAATGCAGCCTGGGACAGGGTTAGCCTTCTTTGCTGCAAGGGAGTGTTGTTGGCTCGTGTAAGTAATAGCTTTTCCCTTTTTGGTTTTTTTTTTTGGGGGGGGGGCGGGGCAGGGGTTGGTTGGTTTGTTGGTTGGTTTTTTTGTTTTGTTTTTGCTTCTTCCTCACTCCAGACAGTGAAACAAACAAGCAAGAAAACCAAATGCCAGCTTTTACAAAGTTGTCAATTACTTCCCTAAAAAGTCATTGACCTGGTAATTATGATCTGAGTAGATTGTTTTAGCTATAAGTATACTGAAAAATTTCAGATACTTTATTAACACTCTTCTGACAGGCAGGTGCTTCATTCAGCTCTGTCAATTACTAGCTCATAAAATTCTTTGAATGAAATATGTGCTCTAGATTGTGACGCGTGACAAGGATAAATCAAGGTGTCTTTAAATCAGGTAGCTGATGGATCTCAGTGATTCTCTAGGTCATCAGATTCAGCCTCAGATAGCAGAGATAACTTCATGAACACAAGTTGCAAGTATTATTTGACTATTTAATGACCTCTGGAAAATAATTGAGTTTATTTCAGGATAGTTTTAAGTGTTTATATCTCGTAAGTATTTACACTGGAGAAAGCTGCAATTGTATTCTCTTCACCCTAGATGACTGGAGAACAATTAAACCCTGTTTCAACTAATTGAAAGAAAGAAAGAAAATCAGCCAGAAATCTTACAGCATTACAATTTTTACTAAAGCTTTTGTCCAAATTCTTGTCAAGGGACCTTTTTGCTCTTGTTTCTGTGATTAGTTGGAAGATAAATGATTTAACTTTTGTGGGCATCTAAGGTGACATGTTATAATTTATAGAAATGCCAGCGCGGTGAAATAACCCAAACACAAATGGATGTACTGACAATTCCTATGTAATTACTTCAGAGCTGTCACTTTTCTATGTGTGCTCAGTGCATTAGTGCATAACAAATGTGAAACAGCCCAGTAATCAATATTTCTTGTCAAGTACAACTGTATTACTAGGGACTTATTAACATGTTATTCCTCCTGATTTTTCTTTCCTACATATTTAATTAATTTAAGTGCATTCAGTTTCCATTCTTAACATATAACACTGCATTTTCAGTTGGAGCCTTAGCAACTTCTGGGCAGTGACTCCTTTCTTTTGCAACCTGTGTGGGCTTGATATTTCTGAGTCTGAAGAGATTTCAGCCTGCTAGCAGTGCTCACTGTTTCCCAAGGGAAAAGTTCTTGAGAAAACCTCTTCTCAAAACAATCTTAACAAAACTATCCTTCCTCAAAACAATCTTTCTCCAGGTAATGTTTTGCTGTTTCTCTAGTTTCACCAATGGGATTAGAGAGGTGTCATTCCTAGTCACCAATCATGTTAAGGCTGTATTGGAATACCTTATAAAAGGTGGTAAGAATTAGACAATAAAGCCTTCTATACTCTTTGTTTTCTGAAATACTTGGAGTCTTTCATCTTTCCTTCATGCCCTACAGCGACAACCTGTTTTTAAAAAACTTTGTAACAAACCGTGTAATTTACAGCACACAATAAGACACAGAATTCTTGCTGAGATTCTTCTTGTTAACCCAACATGGACACAGGCTGTGCTGGATTGCTAAATTTCTTGTATGGTCAGTGTATATCAGAGGAAAAGAACAATAGCTGCATTTACTGAAGTGCTGCACTGAGTCACCGAAAGGACAATTTTGTGATGAACGCTTTCATCAAAGTTAGACAGTGTCTTAACAGCCTGTCTAAATTTCTCTGTGTGACATCTGGCTGTTTCTTAGTGCGTTTTTTCTGTCTGTGAATCTGAAAAATGTGATCTTGTTTCATCAAACTTTCAGATCCATTCCATTCTGAAGTAGATGTAGATCAGAGATCTACCACAGGACTGTAATCCATTCAATCCCATCAAAATTATCTCTCTTGTAGCTGCTGTTCAGTCTTTATTTATATCAAGACAGTGTCTACAGTGTTTGGGAACTTAGAATTTAATGTTACTGAGAGATACAGAATCATATCACGGCCATTCTTTGACTTCACATCCTAATTTTTGAAATGAGTTGTTTTTTTCTGGTGCATGCAGATGGTTTAGCACTATTACCCATCAAGTATTATGTTACTGTCATAGAGAAGTTAAGACAAATATTTAGACAACAAATAAAGTGTGTGGATTGTTGAGTGGAATGGCTGAAATTCAGTAAATATGTGGTCTGCTTTACTGTACAAAGCAAACAAAACACTGCAGCGGAGGCTTTCAATAGTCCATGCTCTCAAACGTGTTTTGCCTGGAAAAAACCCACAAGAACCACAAAAAAAAAAAAGGCAGCAATTCAGCCAGAAAATTCTAGCTATCAGCTCTCTTTGGAACTTATCCTTTTGGCCTGTGCTCCCAGGTCACATTTCTCTGGGTTTTTTAGTTTTCTTTCTTGTTACCCATGCAGCACCATACAGTGAGCAGAGACATACCTGGCAGAAAGGTCTAGGGAACCCATCCCTCATCAAAATAAAAGGGGATAGAAGGAGGATGACAAACAGTTACAAGTTCTTGAGGACCTGAGGCAGGCAGAGAGGAAAGGACCCAGCTAGATCCAGGAGGAACACCACAGGCTCTTGAATTGCCACCAGGGCAACAACAAGTGAAGAGTGATCTCTGGAGAAACCATCTCGCACAGATGGCAGTGAGCTCTGGCACTAGCACAGGCAATTTTCACACAGAAGAGAACTCAGCAGCCAGGGAAAATACTGAGATAAGTTGTAAATTTCTCAAACTTTGCGTTATACTTGGAGTTTCTTTTTTTTTGTATTCTGTCTATCTTGAAAAGTGAGCATCACATTTTAGCCTTGTAACTGATTTTTTTAATTCCTAAAATTTTCTAAGCAGAAAGCCAGGAACTATTTTTTTTTAATATACAACTAATTGACAATTTAAATTTTTGTTACATTCTTATAGAAGGCTTCTCTTTGTATATGTGAAATCTTATTTCATTTTAACTTATTCAGTTAAAAAGTTTCAAGCTCAGTTAAACAGGAAAAAATGTATTTTACCTGAAAAAAGCTGTCTGCCTCTATAAGCAAGTTGTTTTGTTTCTCAGACCCAAGGGATGATGAAAAAAATAGCAACAAAGTGGGAAAGAAGCATATTATGACAGCTGAAGCAAGGTATTTAATCTGCAGAGGGAAAAATCTACCCACTTCCAAGTGTTTCTGTTGTGAATTGTACAAAACCTTCCCAGAAGATAGGGAAGAGATGAAATATGTTTTCATTATATTGGAAACTGATGATCACTGCACACATGTCAAGATACATTTTGAAACTCCATTTTAACTACATTTCTGGATTTTGCTTTACCACTAATTTTTGTGCTTTATTTCAAATGAAAGTTTATAAAAGGGCCAGCACTAAAGGTACAGGTAATTTATTTATGTGCCATATATACCTAAATGGAAACACTCCAGCTGTGAGTGATTTCTGTCAAAGAACAAGCTGAATATATGATTTGATCCAGAATGGAAAGCTGTGTGTGTGAAGTGTGCATACTAATGTCCTGTGACCCATGGGATCCTAGGGGAATACCCAGGTGTGTGAAAATATGGTTGTGGGAGCTGAGGTGAATTCACAAACATGATTGGCCCTAGGAGATGGAGGATCCTGCTAGGAGGATGGGGAAGTGGTAAAAAAGGATTACAGAAGCTGTTTGCCCTGTTGAGTAACTTCATCAGCATCAGCTGATCGGGTAGGCAGACAATCTTTTCCAGAGTCCAAACGCATCAGTGGTGTAGTGCCCAAAGAACTATGGAGAATTAAAGCCTAGGGAAAAAAGGAAACCTAGGAAAGAGGTGGGCTTACACTAACCTTGAGTCCTTCAGTAAAGGGAATAACCTTCTCAGAATATCACTGCAAAACCTAGTCATATTTCTGTTAAATGCTTGCACTGATCAGTCCTGTCCTTCAGCCTAGGTGGGCTGAAGCTGCAGCTCAGGGGCTCACGCTGTCACCAGGAGCTGCTCCAGGCTGCAGGAGCTGCAAACACAAGCAGTCCTATCACAGGGGTGCTGGGAGAGGCTGTAAGACACAAAATTATACTGGGTGTCTTAAGACAAAGCCAGCACCAAGGCTCTTCAAATTCTAGAGCTTTCAAAGGGTTGAGATCTTCCCAAGTGGTTTGTGGTCAGCAGAAAGCTCTGGGTCAGACTCTGCCACAGGAGGAGCTGGGGCCAGCTCTCTTCATTGCCTGGTGTGGGGAGACATCTCTCATCCCGTGAAAACTTCACTAACACAACCCCCTGTCTGGCCTTTGAAAATGCCTCTACTATATCTCTACTTTTCCATAACTTATGTTGGCATTCAAGCCTTAAGCCATGCAAATTATAGAGTACTTAATTATAGTGAGACCATTTTGCAGTGATGCTATGCCCTCATACAGAAAAAATGAGCTAACTTCCTACCCTGGTAAAGCTTGAAGACAGTTTCTTATTCTCCTTTGTGACGATTATGTAAATGTTTGTTGTCATTATGTTAAAAAGGGATTTTTCCAATCCTCTTCTTAATAGTTTTGTTAATCCCCACCAACATTACTGGCAAACAAAACATGCATTTGATATATTCAGGGACTTAATGACAGAGTCTGGAGGGATTTCAGGTGTCTCTATTTTTGGAGTAGATAGTTTGAATTCACTTTCAAAATAGTTTGCAATTTTTCAGAAGGGGCTGAAAAAATCTTTCTTCTTTTAAGTTTCTCATGCTAAGCATTCAGAATTATGTTCCAAAACATTACCCTTTCATGTGTGGAGCATGAAATCACCCTTCCTTTCCTATGAGTTCCAGGTCAATTACCCAGTGGTTCTGCATAACCAGGGTAGTATGCAGTTGAGAGACCGGATTTTTGCAACAGGTCAAAGTGAGCATAAATCCCGCAGCCCCTGAAAGGGGAAGGCAAATACCATGGCAGAGGTGATTCTCAACCTGAATTACTCTGGCCTCCTGCAGCCATTTCAGCCTCAGTGCTGTGGGAAGCAGCACAAGCACCACTTTAAGCCAAGCTGCCAGCCATGGCTGTAGTGAAACCCCTTGCTGTGATGGGGAGGAAGGGTCTGTGTTGGGTTGGTTATCTGTGTCGGCAGCCTCCATCCCCAGCTCACCGTAGGCTGCTTGAGGCAGTGAATCCCTGTGACTTCTGAGTGGTTAAAGCCGTTTGGATTTCAGCCCTGTGACCTGTGACTGGCTCAGGGTGTCCATAACTAGCTGGCAGTGCCTGGCCTGTCAGACCTTATTATTTAAAAGGGATCACAGGCACAATGGCTCCCATGGCTGCAGAGGCACTGATGAGGGGTAAGTGTCCATGACCATGTCATGGGCTGCACTAACAGAGCTCGGGGTGTCACCACCTGGGGCACAGCACTGCTGAGCAGCCGGAACCACAGACTTTTAATGACGTTGTCTGGTGGAAGTGACTGATGCCTCTAGACAGAAGGATGCAGTAAAGCTGTAATCAATGCTGCTCTGAATGCCATGTGCCTGTCTCGTCATGTCAAGTCTTTCAGAAGGAACTGAGTAAATCTATGCTAAGCTGTAAGATTTTGCAGTTATGTGGTATCTTGCGCTCACAAGAGGTCCGAGGTGATCATAACCCCATATCTTCCAACGTGCCCCTGAATGCCCCCTATGGAATGAACTGCTCGAGCCACAGAATGTCAGAGGAAGGGGAATTCAGCAGCTTGACTTTGGTCTGTGCTTCTCAGGACCATGGCATGGGCTGTGCAGATGGGTTGATTTTCCAATGCAGCAACATCAGCCCCTCTGTTGGTAGCACCCACGTTATGCCCATGCAGTGGCCCATGATTTCTTTACTTTCCCATCCATCCCCTGGCTCAGCAAGTAAGGATGTCTCTACAGGTAAAGGAAGTTTGTCTGCCAGGTGAGGATTAAGCTGCAGGGGACCTCAGTGGGATGGGACCTAGAAATAGCAGACCTTACACAGATGTGGAGAACAGTCTGCCTTCCTAAATCTAATCAGCAGCTGCAATGGAAGACAGGCATGGATGAAAATAGTAAAACAAAGACATAGTTGAGCACAAGGAACAAGTAATGAAGTTGGAATTGGGGCAGCACTAGTAAGTGTTTATAAATGGTTCTTGAATATTGCTGAGGGACTGGATCTTTCCCCCGTTCTTTTGGAGATGCTTTTTGCTGTGGTAGAAGAAGAGTCCTTGGGCTGGCAGGTGTCATGTGTGGTACCTGTGAACCAAAGCCAGTACTGAGCTCTCTCTTTCCTCCACAAAAAAATCCCAGTATTCGGGAACTTGAAATATAAAGCAAGTAAATAAACAGTTTAAACTAAAATGTGAGAGCATCTTCTATTCCCAAGTTATATAATTGCACCAGAAGCTGGTTTTATTAATAGTATCAGAAGGAAATAGCTGGAAATTGTGATCCCTCCTTGCTGTTCTTCCTTTCCTTCCTCTGTGTCCCACAGTACATGGAAAACATTCAGACAGGAGAGGAAAGATGAGCAATTGAAAGGGCCTTCATCCATATGAGCAATCTCAGTGAACGGAGCACTGAACCTAGAAATACACAGAGCTTTTTTTGTTGATGATCAATCAGAGTAACAGCAAATTGTGCACAAGTTTTAGTCTTTTTCTCTGATGGAAAGTGTTTTGACATGAGGAGTCCCAAGGCAACCAAAAACATTCCGCTGTTAAAGGGGAAAGCAATAACTGAATTTAATTCCGCTACAAATATTCTGCATGGATTTGAAAAGTCTGGGAATTGGCCTGAGACTCAGCAACAGAATTACTGGGTTTTTCAGGTCTTTCCCTGACTGATATCTCATCTTCTGTGAGAGGTGGTTCCTGTGCTGGCTTGTCTTGACACCTTTGTTACACAGACAAATTTCTCACCGTTTGTGAGATCAATAAATCTTTCTGTGGTACCTGGATGGGTGACAAAGGCACTTTGAGAAGCCCTGCTGGAGTATTTCTCATACCTGGCCTAACTTAAGAGGAGAATCATCACAGACTTGACTTGTTCACAGCACCAGAAGTATGTCTGGAGGACACTTCACCATGTAGTTAATAATGTAAGTTCATGAAAGAGATATCAGGGCTATGAGGAAATTAGCCTGTTGTCTTACAGCACAGCTGGTCAAATCACTGAATGAGCTTTGGAGAGAGCTAAAAGAATGGGTGTGTATATATATATATATATATATATATATATATATAAGTGTTTTGTACATGGCGTAAGGAAACTTTCCTTAGTAAAACAAAAAAGGACCACATTGGACACGTGCAATGTAAAGAATTAACATCCCAAAGAGCAGAAGGAAGTCTGTTTTAATCAGATAAAATTCTTCAGACTTAGTTCACCCATTCAGACTTTTTTTTCTTTTTCATTTTGGTCACAGTGTTTGGTTTCATTATGATGATGTTTACCCGTTCACAAAACTTTAAGGTCTCCCTGGAATCAGCTGCAAGGTGAAAATCTTTCAATACATGAAGTACCATCCAAAGAAGCATCTTAAACTTTGGCTGCATTTACAGGTCATTAAGCAGCCTCATAACATCGCAAATAAACTATGATCTAAAATTTCAATCCATAGTGTATTACAAGGATGATATATTCCCATGGCATACACCACAGAGACACATTTAATACCTCCTTGTTTTTCTTGGCGCTTTTTTGGTACCAGACCATGGGAATATGCAGAAACTACCGTGGTTACAGTTGTGATAATGCCAAAATGAAATGCGTCACTTGAAATTTGCCAGTTTCCAGGCTCCTTGGGTAACCTGGTGGTGAGATTGATTTCCTTTACCAGAGCAGACAGACACAGATTTCATTTACCTGATGCAACTCTAGGAAATGGATTGGAGGGGAGAAAGAGATCTTGTATTTTGAAATGCAGTGTGGCTGTTTTGTTTTGAAACATGTCAGTCCCACACTTTCAGAGGGGGTCTGGGCCTCTGACAAGTACTTTGCTGGCAGGAGTGCATCAGACACTGACAGTGCCCTTAAGCTCTTTGCAGTTCCCTCAGCAGCTTTTGATCAGGAGGCGCCACTACAACACTCTGTTACCCAGTGCTAATAACCAGCCTGTGGCTGATGGAATATGGGGAAAAGTGGAGCTGATGCTCTTCATGACCTGCTCAATTTGTCTTATGATTGTGAGGGAAATGATTTTATGGTACAGTTTCTCCCCACCCCAAATGCCATGTCCCTATGAATACCATTTAGGCACTTTGGTCTTTCTTCTTTAAAGTCCTTTAAAATTAAGGGACTGAATATGTCCAAGTTGCTGTCTCCCTAAAATTCTGTCCTCTCAGGGAATTCATTTGTGAAATGGGCACACTTGGAACTCTGTTGTGCAGGAGCAGGAATTCTGGTGAGGAAAGGCACAAAGCAGAACATAATTTTGGTTATTACCCTCTCCCCAGCTTCCTCCTCGACACCTACAGGCTTCAAATTCTGCTTCTTTCTCTTTCAACTCACAGCTGGATTTCAGGGGAGATTTCAAGGCAAAGTGCACAGAATTTCTAGTCCCTTACACTGGAATATCTCAGACTGATAATGACAACTACCTCAACATATTAGTTATTAAGAATCAGTCAATGTCAGTGGGAAATTAATTCCCAGAACAGTATTTAGAATAAAAATAAACATTTCTGACTACAGAGAACAACAAATTGAACCAATAAGCTCTATTGGAAATTGTAGTTGTAGTGATTTTCTGTTATTTTTATAAGATATGAAATAATGACTATGTTCAAAATCTGTAGATTTTACTACAGCCAGAAATTCTGATCAAAATATTGATAATTGAAGAAATTATTTTAAATGAGAAGGAAGAAATCCTAAGACTTTTGATCTCTCTGAATAATTTATTTTCTGCCTTCATATTTATTTAGCTCTTGAAAGATTTGCTCCAGGTACGCAGCAGGGCTAGTTAATACAATTGTTGGCTGTGTTATAAATGAGAAAATAATTTCTTTCCTTAAGGAAGATGAAGCAAAGAACAAAATATGCACATCCAAAAGATAATGAGCATTTAGACAACAGCTAATGAAACCTGAGCGAGGAGTGATGAATCACATAACTCTAGGTCATGGAGGAGAGCTGTGTAAATCATTGGTTTTTCAGTTTGCTGTCAGATCTGAAAAATGAGGAGAAAAGAAGAATTGTTTCAAGTTAACCTCAAATGTGTTGTTTATCTGTAGTCAAAAAGAAAGAAAGAAAGAAAGAAAGAAAGAAAAAAAAAAAAAAAAAAAAAAGACTGGTTTTACACTAGGAAATATTAACACAAAAGCCTTTCTTCATCCTGAACATAGAAGCTTTATTTTGAATTTGAATACTAGTGCTGTGTATCTTTTCAGTTTTTTTAAAAAAGGAAAAAAAAAAAAATTAGGAATAGACCTTTATTTAAAAGCTGAATTTACATTTTTTGTGCCAATATACAAGCATCTGTTTTTCCCGGTCTGTCAGATGTCGTTTAAAATAAATGTTTAAGGCTCAGTTCTTCCTTTTTTTTGGTTTATTTGAAAAAATGCGAACTAGTGAACATAGAGACCTTTCAGATTTGTAGGCCAGCAGTTGAGTAGGCAGCATTAGCCTCCACAATTCTCAGGTATTTTGAGAGGACCAAAAGACAAAATGGGTTCAGTTCCCTCTGGAGCAGTCACAGAGTTAAGAGGGTCTATAAATTCCCTGCGAGAGAGTGAGCTAAAATTTGGGCTCTGGCACCTCTCAGTCTTTGAAGCATTATTTCTTCAGCCAGCAGGACCACGACCCAGTCAGGGCTTGCTGCATTCAATTTAAATATTTGCGTAGACATCAGTAGCCTTGAGTAAAATACAGAAGAGGTACCCTGCGTGTCCATGCAAAGAAATGCTAACACCTTCTTCAGAGAGTATATTTCTTCTAAAAATTAAATATATATTAAATGAAATCAAAATATATGCGTATTAGTTTCATTTTATGTGTGTCTATGACGTAAAGCTAAACCATCACCTGGAGGTTATACAACTGGCGATAGATGTTTTCATGTTAGAAACAATTCTGGAATAAAGACAAGTAACCATAAGGGGGGGAAAAGAAAAGGAAGAAATGAAAGTGATTGTCTTTCAAAGTCAAATCAAAAATTTATTCCTGTCAAAGAAATGGATATAGTCGAAAGATTGTCATCATGTTAATATAAAAAGAACTAGATAATTCAAAAAATATATGCAAAAGACGTAAGATGGAAAAACTGTCAGCATTAGGCATCCCACCCGTGCCTTTTCAAGGAGAATGTAGCGAGTCTGAGGTTACTTAATAAAGACAACAAATACTTTATCCCTTAGATAAAAATCTGTGCTGCTAAAGACAAACTGATTTTGTCCTGCTCTTTTGTTCTGTTATTGAGCATAATAGAGATGACTGAAAACGTAGGAAACCATTTGCTAGATTCAAATTATATAACATGGACTTTTGTCATAGGCATAATTTTGTTTTCTTTTTGGTAAAAGAAATTTGGTTTTCCTGGGGCCTGTATGTCAATGTGTATAGTTTGCCATCAGATTGGAGGAGATTCATTAAAATTAACCTCTTCCTGAGCCCTTGCCTCCCTTCTTGCATGCACTAATCCACGTGTTTTGGTTCTGGATTGTCTCCCTAGAGCTAGGTAGACAGAGTGAGAGTCGAAGTCTAATTCTTTTCCATTCTAGGGGAGCACAGAAGAGATAGAGTCATGTAGAATGAATCACTTCTCCATTTGATAATGTCTTACTCTTTCTTCTCAACTGGTACTTAGTATTTATGCTGAGGGATGAGGATTTAATGCCCCCTGTATTTTTCTAGCCCATACATCAACGTAAGGCCAATTGCCTTTTATAAACACTGCTAAGTTTATTCTTGCAATTATTTTGTGTCAGTGGGTTCTGTACCTCAGCCATAGCTATGTAAAAAGTATTTTTATTGATCAGCTTCAGCTTGTATATTGTTTTATTGAACTCCCTCTCTTTCCTCTTGATATATGAGGACAGTAGGTGCTGGATATCCATTTTACATTTTCTGCATGTTCACTAGATATTTCTACTAGTTTCCTGAAATGTTGCTTTCAGTCGTGTCTTCGCTAAACAGAATGGACCCAATCTTTCAAATCTCTCCTTGTGTGGAGATCACTGTGTTTTCTTTATGTATTATGCATAATATTTTGTCAATCCCCTTTCTACCCTTCACCTTCAGCAATATCTTTTCTGAGATATGATGAAACTGAATGAAAACTGTCAAGTGATGCCTCACAAGCAATTTACACATTGATGTTATGAACTTACCAGTATTCATTTTTTATTCACTCTTCACACATCCTAACACTTTCATTTACATTTGATTCATCTTAACAATTTTATTTACTACTTATGCTGTACACTGAATAGCAAGTTTACCAGAATATCAGATGTGACATTACATTAATTTTCTGATTTTTATTTTTTTTCCAAAGAATCAAAAATGTTTGAGTAGTTCAGATTATTTCCATAAGCATTATAAAGCATTAGTCAACAATAAATTTCACTGCTGAATAATTTTATAGAAATAAGTTATTTGATGCAGTTTGTTCTTTCTAAGAATTTCTGTTTTCTATTTTGATAAAGAATTTGTCATTGGTAATAATTCAGTCAATTCAGTTTATGTAAACACATTTCAACCTTCAGTATTTCATCTGTTGTTTACTTTGACTAGTGATTATTCACTGCTTATTATTTGCACTTCCTGATTGGTGATTCAAGTCAAAATTGTTGCTGTTTCCAATCATATTAATAACATTTTAGACAGAAACTGTAAAGAAAGTCCAGAATTGTATTTCCATGAATAGAAGAGTCAATATGGTTTGGTTTTTTTTGTGACTGGAAACATTTTTATAACAAGAGAAGACACAGAAGTTGTTGAAGAGTGTTGTCAGGTGTGTCAGAAACTCTTTGTCAGATGCAATGCTGGAGAAATCTGATACTGGAGAAGGACAAGGTGGCACCAGTAAATTAGCTGTGAATCTCAGAATGTGTATGGGAATATTTTAGATTGACAAAGCTGGAGAGCTGACAGCAGATAAAGAATTGTATAACAAATAACAGCCTTTAGTGAAAAAATGTGAATATTTCTCTGAAGAATTGAGTTTGGCTGAAGATTTTTTACACCAGGATTTAAACAGAGGGCACAAAACTATGGAAGGATTGCTAATCAGTCAGAATAAGGCATTGAGAAAAGAATGAAATTATCTGGAAACTTTAGAAGTGATTGAACCAGTAGAGACAGGAATGCTTTGATAAGTTTAAGTTTTAGTGTCAGTTTTAAATACAGTTTTAAAATTAGTCACCATGCCGTCAAGCAACTTGTGAATGAAATAGCTTATAGAAAGAGGGGTAATTTTTGTTTAATGAAAAAGTAGGTAAAGAAACTGATGGCAGCAAACATGGCCAAACTAATTTCTTAGAATCTTATGTCAATTGTCTGGCTACAAACTTAAAAATTTCAACTGTAGATGGAAGAAAATGTGGTGGGAAAAAACTGGCATGAATAAATTCTTGACAATCTCTTGCAGGAAGGAGGTTTCTTTTTCTACAGGCCCACATGATACAGCCCTTCCTTATTACAAATTTTAATCACCTTTTTAAGTTACTTCTTTCTATAGCTATTATTGACAAATTTTTCCAACAGGATTAGGTCACATGGTGCTACTTGTCTGACTTCCACTTGACAGATAGTTAAACTAAACTTCCTGACAAAGGACATTAAAGTTATGACAAATTTCAGAGGGTTGTATCCTACTCAATTTTAGGTCCTCATAGCCACAGATATTTTCTATTTAGAGAATCTCAAAGAAATCTTAAATTTCAGACGAGTAATCATAACCACAAATTCCTCTGACAAGAAACCCCAGCTCTAGAGTAAGTAAAAAAACCTCTGAATTATATTTGAGTTCTTTCCATTATCAGCAACAGCAATATTGAAAGATGGTGTGGGAACATTTGAATTACCTGAATAAAATTTTTTAATCTTATGCTCCAACACTGACAAACCTTCCAATTCTCATTTATGGAGTATCCATTAGCAAATGATAAGTGGGGCTTCAAGGGCTTCAAAAGTGATTTTTTTCATTATCAGGAAAGCACAGCAACAGCAGGAAGAGCAATATGAATTGCTACTTGTTTGTCACAGTACTCAGATTTACACAACAGCAATAATTCCACCAGAACTGTAAACCAAAGACTCATAATACAGATCCTTAGCTAACAGATCAAAAACAGAGCAAAGAAGGAGGGAAAGCAAGCATGATAAATCAGAAAGAGAAAATCAAAGTTATAACTTAAAGGGGTAGTGGGTTGGGGAAGTAAAAAAGGAGAAACCAGAAGTGGCTTAATGTGGTGGTGCAGAACTGTTTTATTAGATTTTTGTAAGAAGTTTATGTTATGGTTCGTTTCACTGTATCCCCAATTCTGTATCCCTTTTGTGTTGTCTGTATAATAAGGTGTTTTGTGTCAATCATCCCATACCTCACATGACATGTAACATCCCTTCTGCCCCAACCCCCCCTCTCTGGGGCAGCTTGCCTATCACTCCCGGGGTCCCTCCCGGATTGTGAAATCTCCGGCAGAGGGCTTCATGTGATAGGTAGCCTGGGGGAAATTCCTTTAGCTCTGGATTTTAGTGGTCTGAAGCTTGGGGGTGGGCACACCTTGTTACCCCCTGAAACCCCTGATTTGTGGTCTTTTTTGTATCCTCCCTGGGACCCTCCCCTGCTTATAGGGGGTGGGAGGGAGGAGCAAACTCTCTCAGCCGCCAGGTTCTCAGCCTGGAAGCTCTCAGCCGCGGGGTTCTCAGCCTGGAAGCTCCGAGCCGCTCGCCTCGGAGCTTGGAGATCTCTGCTAATAAACATCCTTTAACCTGCTAAGCTGAGAGCCAGCCTTTTCTCTTCTGCTGCTATTGACTGTCACCTTTGGGTCCAGCTGCCAAGCCGAGAAGCCAAAACGAACTGGAAACTTTGTGTCCGTGTTGACCCGAGCTAGCTGGGAGTCCGCTCCCACCCGGAGCGGGGACGCAACCGGACATAATTGGCGCGCCAACGTGGAGCACACCACGCCGGCAGAAGCAGCTTGGACCACGTGGAGCACGGCTCCACGGTGACAGAGCGTCCAGCGCCCACGCAGGGCCCTTCCGGAGACGAGGCGGACCCTGCGAACGGACTGGGGCTGATTTAGCCCGAAGAACAGTCTCTGGGCGTCACGCACCCCTGTGAAATTGACTTTTAAACAAGGCAGTTCCAGGGGAAAGAAGGGGAGCTTCGAGCCCCGACCGGAGTCCTTCTTGCAGCAGAATATCCAGACCCACGCATCCCCCAGGCACAGGAACAGGTAAGTATACCCACAAAGGGACATACTTACTGGTTTTAGGGTTCCCCCGAGGGAGGGGGATCTATTGGGGAGGAAAAAATCCTCCAAAAATAGCTGCGCAGCTAAAGGGTTAAACCTCCTGTGATTTAGAGCGAACGGGGTCCGCGGGGGGAGTGCTTTTCATCTGGGTTTGGGTTCAAAAGCAACTTAGTATCGAAAACATGGGCGGAAAGCTCACGATTGCTCAGAAAAGGTTGTATTATAATTATGCGTCAGTAGTTAACGATGCCAAATTGAAAATCTCAAAAGGCGAGTTAAGAAGTTTTGTTCGCTGGGTTCATGTGCATTTTCCCCAAGTCTCTCCGGACAGTCTCTGCAGCCCACATTTCTGTGGCACTGTAGAAAAGGAATTAATTAGGTTGATTCAAACTGGGGACAAAAAGGCTACAAAGTATTTTACTGTAGCAATGAAGTTAAATTCGGCAATTCAATTTCAAAAGGGAATGCCGAAAGAGCCCAACGGAGAAACGTGTTCTCCCCCTCCTCCCCCCACCTCTTTTCCCCGGTCCCCATGTCCCCGGGAAAGCGTTCTCGATGGAGCGGCAGGGGTCCCGCCCGCCCGCTCTGCCTCCGGGGCACCCCAGCCTCCACGCCGGTGCTGGCCCGGTGGAGCCAGGAGGGAGATCTCCGGCAGCACTGGCCATGCTGCATGGGAAAACCCTCCCTCCCCGCTTTTAATCGGGTCCGGGTCCGCGTTGTCCTCTCGGGGTTCCCAAGATGGCGGAGACCGCATGGCGGGGGACTCCCCCGCCCCCTCAGCTTAAAATCAGTCAATAAAAGGTTTTTGTGATAAATTGAAGCATGAGATGATTATATGAAATATTCCTGTAATTTGATAAAAACACCTAGATTTTGAGTAGGGAAAGAAATGACTGTTTCACCTTTAGTCAGTGCCCCATTCTCCCTCAATATCTCCAGAAACCTGTGTGTTGGAATTGCCATTCCATACAGTTCTAGAAGTAACAATAATTTTGGTAAATCTTCATTTCACATAGGTGTGAGGAGGCAGCGAATAAATGTAAGAAATTATTTAGCCATTTATTCTAAAATGATTGAATGATTTATTTTTTTTTTTTTTTTTAGTGAGAAACCAAGGTGACGTTTTAGCACAAATGCATACCCTTGGAATTTTTATTTCTGACAGTACATAGATATACATTCACTTGCAGTGCGGATATCAAACTGTATGGCAGGTTGGGCTGGATCCAAAGAGAAAATGTGTAGAAAATCGTGAGGAGGTCTGGGAAAATAGTATTGGCAATAATCGGACATAAAAGAAGGCTTTACATTTTAATTGCAGAAACGCTGAAAGTATTGTCTTCACATGCTTTTAAAACCATTTTCTCCTTGTTTGCACGTTTGCTCTTGGAGGCTGATGAAATTTTGAAAGACAGCATTGCAGATGTCCTTTCAGGGAGATGTGGTTTGCCAAGCAATATGAACATTATAAAACTTCCTATAATCTGCTTCAATGACCCAGCCTGAAAATACAAGTGAAATTAAAATTACATGGTAACAAAATAACTCCAGCTTGTAAGGATGCTATTTTTTAAAAGCCAGACAATTCAATGGCTCTTGGAATGTTTTAATCTTTTTCCAGATACTAACTTTGTTTTCTAAATAGTAATTTACATGTTATTACCCACGATTCTCTGCAGTAAGTTTTTGCTTGCACTAACTTTGAAGAACTTTTAATTCTGATTATAACTGAGGTGATGCTCAAGCCATCATTCCCATATATCTTGAAAAATATTCAGCAAGAAAAATAAATGATGAAATGTCCATTTTATTTTTGAGTGACAGTTCCTACAATTGCTAACTATAATTTAGAATTTGCCAAAATTAGAATGAGTAATGTTGGATCAATTTTCTTCTCATCTTTCAAAATGACAAAACCCACACAGAAAATGTCCACAGAAAGATTATAGACATATGCCCCTTTCCTCCCCACACCTTTGTTGAAATTTGAGACAAGTCTATTGACAAAGAAGATTACTTATTCCTCTGGAAAGATGTCTTTAAAAATAAGTTTGAAGAAGTAATTGTGCCATTGTGAAATCAAACATCTGAGTGAATGCAAAGTGGGAATAACATTGTGACAAACTTTTCGTTTAAATTTATTTGCTCTTTTGAATTTAAAATCTGTTTAAATAAATATGTTAATTCGAAAGTATTCAGTGGTTCCATGCAGGTAGATTTCTTCCTGTCAGCAACTCATAAGTTGTGTTCACTAGAGTGTCACAGACCACATATATCTGAGGAGACAGCGAGTCTCTACTGAGTGCTGCAAAACTTTTCATTTGGACACAGCCTCGTACCAGGGAGTGAGACAAAGAAGGTCTCCTGCAATTATATTGAATGCTGAAATCAGATTTCTCCTCCCTGGAGTTAGGTTAAACAGGAGACACCTGAATTTGGAGCTGCAGCATAGGAATAGTGTGAGATCGTGTGAAGGGCTGCTCCTTTACTCTTCTAAAATTGAGGAAAGCGTGCAAAGGAGAATAATGAGGTAACTGGTACCTCACAGTCCAACACTCCCCCTGCAGAATGCTGCCCTGAAACACAATTGGTACAAGAGTCAATAATGTTTATTGATTGCTCAGAAAAGAGAAGAATCAAAAAGCCAATATTTATTGACTGCTCAGAAAGAAAAGGATCAAAAAGCCAATAACCTATTCAAATAATTGAATAGCACTGCTGTTAACAATTTACAATTGTGTTGTTTTGCACGTTATTATAGACAATTATGAAACTCTTATTTATCACTTAAATATTTTTAATAGCGCACAGCTGTAATTGTTACAACACAACTCTACCACCTGTTCTTCCTCACCTTCCTTAGTGTTAGAATGCAATTCTGTCCATCTTCACTCCAGCACCAGCCCTTCCAGTCACAGAACCTGATGGAGAGTCCAGGGGACTGTCCCTTGGGGTTGGCTCTGTCATCCCCCTGGGCTTGGGTCTGCAAGAACAGCTGCCTGTAGATGTTTGCACCCCTGCCATCAGAAAGTCCAACCTCCTTTGTGGTCTGTTTGATTACTGCCATATCTACCTACAATTTTTCACAGCTTCTCTTCCCCATTTCTGCCCGATCTCCTCAGAAATTCACTATATGCTTCTAGTAATTATTTCTTTCCCACTGATTCTAATTCTGTTGCATGTGTAACTGAATTTGGAATATTTGCTACCCTTAACTGTACAATCTATGTCTTATATGGTTAATTGACTCCCCAGCTGCCCTTCAACTACACATTTTGTACTGTTACATGTGGTTTATCGTAAGTATTTGACTCTAGCCTTAATTTCTCAACCTAATTCCTATTAAGGTTGAACATTTTCTCATCTTGTATGCACACAGTGCATACATCAGAGCAACATATTTCTCTAGCTGTTTGTACACAATCTCGTGTTCTTGTCTAGTGTCTTAATTAGAAATAATTAGTCTTGATATATTCACTGAACAGTCTCCTGTTTTTTTACAGAAAACATTTTTATATGGAGTTCGATACTCCAGTGAGATTTCTTACTCACAGTAATAAAGTAAAACAAAAAATACCAAGCTCTCAGCTTAGTGATTCACATCTCTTATAAATGTTTTGTTTAATTTCAAATTACTCCATGCACATACTCTATTTCTATAGAGTTCCTCTGCCTTGCTTAAGTTAAACTTTTTTTTGTTTGACTTTACAAATATAAGCTTCAGGATCTTCTCACTCAGCCAGTGACATGAATCAAATCTTAAAAGTTGGAACATCTTCCTGATACCTCTGACATCCCCACTGAGACTTCTCCACTGTTGACAGCTGCCTAAGAATCAAGCACATGAGGATGTGAGAGCTTCTCTCACTGATGCAAATGCAGCTTTAACACCTGTCGTTAAGTTTAAATGAAAAACAGCTCTTAGAAGTGGCCACAGTCCAGAGGAGGAATCTTTGCAGAGTACAGCCATTTTGAGACAGAAAGGTGAAAATTCCCTAAAGGATGAGGATCAGTCCTACTCAGCAGACCTGAAATGGTTTGGTACAAGGAAGATGAAATTATGGGGCAATTTGGGCAATATGAATGGACGGATCTGAATGTTTGGCTCTTGCAGATCTCAGAGATGCAGTCCCTGAGATGCTAATCTGGATGTTGCAGCTTTATCTGCCCTTTAACAAGTTCCAGTGCAGGCATGTCACTATCCATGGTGACGGGAGCCATGAAGTAGTGTGCAACTCCTACCGGCTGCCGCCAATCCTGGATAGTGTTGGGAGAAAACAGTGCAGCAGAAACGGAGCCATTATTTCCCCCTCTAACTTCTGAAGTCACATTTCAGTGTTTTATGCTTCTGTTATTAGGCAAGGCATTGAACTAGAGAATAGTTTTATCTTCTACTGATGTCTCTCACTACTGCCTTTACATCTTTAAGAGACTGTAAACATTTAATAGGTAGAAAAGGGAAACACCTCATTAAAAGAAATCTCACTGCAGATAATTGAGCACGCAGTTCCTCTGGTGTGGTTAATAGGGTTATGTATTGCCATATCTGATTGCTTTACTGCAGTGGACAAGAATGAAGAGCAGAAGCCATGAAATTTCTGTGTAATTTGGCATTTAGCATTGATTTTCCTTAACGTTTCCTGGATTATTGGCAATCCCATACAGCTAACCCAGTGTGAAAACTCTGTCTTTCTTGGATTTCATTTGCTTTTTTGTTATTCATCAGTGTGGCTCAGGCTGGTGCATTGCCGTGTTCTTTTATAGTCGAGTACTGTGTTGCTGTGAGGAGCTGATTCCTTCCTCTTTGTACTGATAAACACAGACATGCTTTCGTGTAAAATCTGAATCAAAGCAGTTGAATTCTTTGTCTCTTGAGAGCTTCTGAATGTTACTGAATATAAATAGTCTCCACAGAAAACATGAAGAAAGTTCAAAATAAGAAAAGACTGTACAATGCTTCTTCACTTTTTCCTTCTTCCTCTTCCTTTTTGTGAGGATTACAAAGAAGATAAGCTAAGGCATTGTTTGAGAGTTTTGCTACCACTATGGGACATCAGAAACCTCAATTTCATTCTCTTGCACCTTGCTAAAATCTGATTTTCAAAGATATCTGAGCAGCAATTGTGATTCTTGAAGGTTAAGAGAATGGATGCTTGGCTTGAAAGAACTAAATATAAAGACTTTTGAAAACTTGTCAACATATTGGAGGACTGCTCCTGAACCACTACATTGCCTTTTTATTCACATCAGTGTTTCACATACAGTATCTAATGTATTGGGTAGGGTTAAGAGCAGTTTCTTATGTTGGGGAAAAAAGCATGAGGGAGTGGTTGGGTATAAATTCTTGTCCTGTTTGTGTCACCTCCTCAGCATCCTGGCCATATCAAATTATTTCAAGTTGTTGCATGCGTCTTTCTGGAGCCCCCATCAGGCTCTTAAATACACAACTTCTGTGCCTGCCTCAGTGACAGGTATAACCTATGAAAAAATGTCAGTCTTTTCTGAAGGCTTTGTGTTTGCTTTGAGAAATGTGCCTTTCCCCTTTCCTGGTAAAACTCCAAAGAAAAATTAAATGTTCACAGAATTTAATTTCTAATAGAAAGCTTCTTTCTGTCTTAGTCATACACTATTTTCGAAGGAAGTCATGATTCCTGAGAAACCAGACAGCCACTTGATAATAATCAGACTTGTGCAGATGATTAAATCAAATGCAGATATTATAATTTTGGGATCTCAGACTAGTTTACAGTGCTGAGCAGTGACATGGCACGTATGGCAATGCAGCGGGTATGCATATTTTTATTCACATCAGTTTGGGCACCCAGTGCCCATTATTGATGTCAGTAAGCCAGCTGAAGTCTTTTCCTTATTCAGACGGTATTTCATGCCCACCTCACAGAACTCCAGCTCACAAACACATGCCTAAGACTCAAAATTGATAAAGTGTGCATGACACAGTCATTATGTAAGGCACAGAAAACATGACTGATTAAAAATATTCCAGTAAAAACTTTGCCAGTATTCTACAGATATGGACACTTTTTGCGAGTCCTCAGATCTGGCACATATTTTCTAACAAAAGATCTACAGCATGAAAACAGATTATAATACCAAGTAATACCATGACTCTAAGTAACTTTTCATATATTAATAAAGGCTTAAGAATGTATTTGTGTATATATGTAAAACTTGTATATATATAAAAGCAAATTACATATAAAAAGTACATTACACATTTAATATATTTGTAATAAAAGTAAAATGTGCATGGGATACTGGGAAGAATAATTTTTTTATCTGCTTACACTTGCAGTGTTTTTTCTAAAGCCTTTCTTTCTTGGAGACACTGTTTACCATTCAGCTAGCTTGGTGATAATCAGAACTAGACAGGCTGCTTTATGGCTCTGATTTGCCACACAAAAAGTCTTCTTTTCATTCATCATTGGTGAAGAATTTTGTTCCTGCTGCAATGTATGGTAGATGTTTAAGTCACCGTGACAGAGAAAGCACAAACATCTCTAGCAAAAAGCTGGTAATGTGGATAAACTATAACATAGATCAAACTAACAAACTAATCCATCTGTGACAAAGCTACATATAAAATAGTCCAGGCTTCCCCCCCTCCCCAGAAGAATTGCATTTTAAATTATACAGTACAGAATAATAATGAAAATCCAATACATAACTTGAAGAAACTCTTTACTTTCTACATCCAGAATCAACTTCTGCTCATATTAAGCTTTGCAAAACAATTTTTTTTGTGTGTGTGTACATGTGATATAATGTATTTTCCACAAGATTTGAGTTTGACTTCCCTTTGGTACAAATAAACAAAAGAATTATATGGTAGAATAAATCACTCTTCTTTACATGACACTTGGTTTTGAGCTGTTTTTGAAACAAACAAAATCTGACCAAAGGGCATTTTGTGACATGAGTATATATTGTGACAGGTTAAATTAAGTAACAAATTATGGCAGTGACTTTAAAAAAGCAAAGTCATGTGAGAGGCTGGGTTGGTTGGTTGTTGGTGGTGTTTGTTTTTTGTTTTTTTTTTTTTAATTCATATTCTAATACAGTCCAGTTGAAAATTAATAGAGAAACTCACTATGTCTTTAGTAGAGTTTGACTCAGGTAGCCCATCATTACTAAACTCTCTCAGGACATAAAATGGAATGGGATAGAATGGAATATTTCAAATATTATACAACTATCATCCATCTGCCTGACCACTTCAGGCCTAACCAAAAATTATAGTATATTTTTAAGGGCATTTTCCAAGTGCCTCTGAAACACTGAAAAGCATGATGTGGTCTGACACCTCAGATGAGCTTTGCCCTCTTGGCTGCTGGGGCTCACTGCTAACTCAGATTAAATTTGCTATCTACCAGCATCCCCAGAATGTTTTCTGCAAGGCTGTTCTCCAGGCACTCCTCTCCCAGTTTATACTTTTGCCTGTTGTTATTATATCTATCCTAGGTGCAGAATCTGGATTTTGCTCTTGTTAAATATCATGTAGGCTGATTGGGTTTCATCTATGGAAATTGGTAGGAGACAGAGCTGAGAAATATATGAATCTAAAACTGATAGGAAAAAAATCCTCATTTGATTTTTCACCTATATCAAAAAAATAAGCACAGCAACAAAACATGTTTTCAGCTACAAAACAGATTTGCATCTTCTGGTCAGTGAGAAATTCCATCAGGGGTTGCTTCTCCTTTCCCTCTTCTGTTAAGCAGATCAAAGTGAAAATGAGAGCTGGTAGACCTGTTCAACTCACCCAGTTTCTTCAATCTTGGCTCGATGGCTTCAGTACATCATGAGGCCAGGTCATTTCTAAAACAAGCACAGAACAACTCTAAATCTGCTGCCTTGGGCAGACAAGCCCAAATAATTCAGTCTGATTTGAATAGACTACATTTTCACCCCATGCTAAGTTCTGAAATGGACACTTCAGAAAAGACCGAAGTCTAGATAGCCCGGTCACAGGGTGTTTTTCTTACAAAATGGCTTACAATTCAAAAAAAAGAAGTGAGAATTCTCTTTTCTTAACTCATTTCTCTTATTTGATGTTCAAGGTGTGGAATATAGCAGCACAATTTAAATTAATATAATACAAATCAGAATAAAACACCCAAATAATCAGTACTAACAATAATTACAATACAGCTGCCCAGGGAGAATTCTAATACTCTTCACTGGAGTGTGTCCTCCAAGTTCACTGACTTCTAGATAAGTTTTGAAAAAGAAATATACGAAAGCATAAAAAGATAAAGTGTTTGGGTTAACGTCTCCCATAGAAAATCACAGTTTGTGGGAGAAAACAATAACAATTGCCATCTATATGAGAAGAAGAAGCTAAACTGTAAGTCAAGTGCAAATGGGTGTCCTTTTTCATCCATTGCATTAACAGAGAAATTGAGTCTAAATAAGAGAAGCTTTTGGAACATAATGTGTTCCAACTGCTACGATCAGGAAATATCAGATAGGAAGCTGGGTCTTTTTTGCTATTTAATCTTTCTCCTGCCTCTGGACATCAGGTGGAAGGAGCCAAAAGCTGCTCTGTCATTTTGCAATGATGCTCATCCTAATTGTGAACCCAAGGCAGTTTCTGCAGCCAGTCCAGAAACTGGCATTCTGAGAGGTTCCTACTGCAAGGGCGATGGGAACTCCTGCTGCTGATATCCTGGAGGTTTTATCCATGGGGTGAGAGAGTGCTGGTGGGCACTCAGAAGCAGAGCTGAGGAGAGACGAAAAAGCTTTCTGCCCAGGGGAGTGAATTTCATTCTCCACCTGCATCTGAGCAGGCAAAGAACAGATTTAATAGATAAAAATCCCAAATATTTCTGATATGAGCTTAGTGAACACATCTCAGTAAACTGAGACTCTGTAGCCAAAAACCACAAAATCAATCATCCAAACAAACCAGACTACAATACAGTATGTATATGATACAAGCAAAACCACATGAAAATAAGGATAACATACCTGTAAATATAAGATCATTTTCCTGTTTTTAGTCAGTCCCTTGTGTCTACACATGATTCAGAATTCCCTTCCTCGTACTCATCACACCCCTAAACTGAGAGCTGAATTATGTCAATGCCAACCTTGTAACATAGAATGTAAGTTATTCAATTTGAAAGAAATCTTACAGCTGTTTTGAACAGAAAAGGCCAGATCACCCATGAGAATGGTTCCGTGCCACTCCAAATCCCACAGCATAGGCAATGCTTCCTGGTGGTAGTGAATGCAAAGCAAAACCTATACTCTAGCTGCTTTCTAATAATTATGTTGCCTATTTCTTTTCAGTTATTTAACAAAAACCTATACAGTCAGGAATATTTCTTTTGCCACAGTTTTCATTCCTAATTGTACTCTCTGGAGCCGGTTATTAATTTGAAGAAAATTACAATTATCTGGCAATGCAGGGGTCCTGCAATTTCTTTAAAACTCTCTTTTATTAGAGAACAATAAAATCGAGCAGGTGTTCCTAAGGGGGAAGAAAAGAAGGAACAAAAAAACTCCAAACCAAAATCAAACAAAGCTGAGATGATTATTGCTAGCAGTGATACATCTTTACCATTTCAATATTTTGGATTAGCTGAGAGAAAAGAGATGTGCAATAATAATGACAGAACAAGACCTGGAGTCAGGTTTATCTTGACAAATAAACAAGACCTGTTTATCTGAACAGCAACAGCAACCGGCAAAGTGTCTGGGCTGTCCCCCCTTGCTAGCACAACGTGGCCTTTCTGCCCGACAGATGGAGGGTTTGTACCCAGCACGAGCAGCTTGAATTACCCATCATCTCAAATACATGGATTGCACCCTTGCTGTGCTCACTGAGATGCGTGACTGCTTGGAGCAATTTTGGTGCTGAACAGCAGTCCTTTCCACCTTCCAGTCCTTTCCAGGTCATCTGCAGGATTCTCCTGGCTTTCTACAAAAGGTGATAAAAGCTGTGTCATCTCTATGTTTGCTTTTAATCCAGCCGAAGTCAGTGTTTAATTCTGATAATTCTGACTCTGGTGTTGTGTTATTGTGAAAGCGGAGAGCCTGCAGCACAGAACAAAACCAAAACTTAGCCAAGGGCAGCTGAGGAGGCTCAGCCACACTTGGGAGGCCACACAGCCTCTTTGCAAAGCAAACGTTGGTATTGCTAAATTAACAGCATTTTCCGTGCTGCTGGCACACCTGCTGGTGTAGTGTTTTTCATTCAGTCAGAGGGAAAGTCAACGAGTCTGAAATGCAATTTCTTCTTTGACTTGTAATTTTCCTTCAGTGATTCATTCATACCAGCTTCTTATCTGCGTATCCCAGTGGCTTTGAGGGGTTGGATAATAACAACAACAAGAATACTCAGTCTAGTGCTTAAACAGTTATCACTTGGTACAGGTCCAGATCCAATCCTTGGGAAATTTGGACACGCAGTTACCTTCAAAGTAAATGAAACCATGCATGGAAGAATTTATCCCTTATTCCAGTATATTCCTTTGAAAATATTCTCCTGATCTAAATATACATGAATGTTAAATAAAATTCCACATGTCTACTGAAACCTCCCTTTTGGCATCCATCTCTCAGGGTTCTCCTCTGATATTTATCAGACTAGATTGTACATGGACACAAGCCTGATCCTCTCTCTGGGATTTCTTCACAGGCATCAAAGATAGGAGTTATAATTTCCTTTTATTCCTCAGAATTATAATTAACACTGTTCTGAGGAGAGGAAAACAATACTCTTCTATGTTGCCCTGATACTCTTGCTGAGAAAAGGTAAATTTGTTTACTCCCTCAGTCTGCCTGGCATGGGGGTCAAAGAAGGGACAAAGACACGAGCAGAAACTATCCCTGTTTTCTGTTTTCCAGAGAACATGGCCAGATAACTCACCCAAGGCTTGATGGTTTTTGTTTTTTCTGTGGACAAATAGTCCAAGCCATTGGCTGTTCTTTATCTGGCTTGACTTAAAGTCAACAAGTGAACAAGTAATAAAAGTGTACCAGTAGTATGATATTAAAATATATTTATGGACACACCATAAAAACAAATTAGGAGCTACATCTCCTCTCCTGCCCACAGGCATGGTTAAAGATAAATATGAGTAACAATAACTGTCTACCTCAAACACCCACCTTCCCAAGAAGGGAAGAGATTTTCTTTCTCTAAAAGCCGACAATTCTGGTTGTTTTCAAGTTTGGCAAGAATCAAATAAAAAACCCCAAAAAACTAGGCCCTTCAGAGAACAGGTTTTGCAAAATAAAGTTCAGCAAGGTGCAAGGTGAAATTTAACTTCAGGTATTTGGTTGTCATAATCAAATAATAGTTATGCTCTTGGGATTTCTCCTTGTAACTGTACGTGCATATAGTACCAGCTAATTCCTTGCAGCTCCTGACTCGTCAAATATCTACTAGTTGTTTGATTTTTACAGAGGATCTGTGTACAGTGTTCAGGAAGAATTGTGGGCATTCGTCCCCTTTGCAAATCCAGCCAGATGTTCCAAAGGCTCAGACTGTCCATGTCCAGTGGAGAGTACTGCCAAACAAATACCTCCCATCAAGTTGTAATACCTCACCTCAACGATTCAACTGAAGCCCTGTGAAATCAAGGGAATATCTGTGACTAAAAGTGAACATTACGTATAGGAGGAGAGAGAATAAATGTGGCTTAGGTGCTGAAATACTTCAGCTGAGGGTATGTATTAATTTTTTGTACCTCTGGCTATGGGGACATGTCTAGGAAAATGACATCATCCACTCTGACGTGAATCAGATTCTATATTTCTTTATAGTTAACATAAAATTAAGCTTAAATAACATTCAAATATTGATTTAAGCCATATTAATGCCAAATGACCTGAAGTTAAGTTACGTTGTTTTAATTTACACCCAGCTCCAGTTTCATCACCCTGGCAGTGTCAGGTGGGTGTGAATTATGTACTCTAAAGCTGACATGGCATGCTAGTGCTCTGCACAGTGGATGTAGAGGAGGCCTCAGAGGGTCAAGGAAGCTAATCTTTCATAGATAAAGTCCACTTGACAATTCAATAGAGAGTGGTCTCAGATTTGGGTGATTTCTGTGAGCCTGATTCTAACAGTTTAGTTCATCTACTGTGATATGAGCCCTTTTGACCTTCTCAAAGGATATTAGGAGACTATTTACACATTTTCCCAATGACATGGAAAAAGACCTCCAATAAGGCCTCAGGTCTGGGGCAGAGAAGGGTAACATGCTGTGAAGAAAAAAGCTTACCTTGTCATGCAGCTCTTTGAAGTCATTAGGAGGTTTCAAATGCTAGAGGGTAAAGATGAGGCATAGGTTGAGAGAAAGGGATCAAAGGGGGAAATTAAAGCACTTCATCGTGTAATTCTGTAATTTATTATATTAATAATATCAGTACAGTGCAGCTCCCAGCTGCAATGCAACCAAAGCTGGCAAAGAGCAACAGAAGACATCATGTGTCATCCTAGAATAGAGTGCAGAGGAAGGAATTTTGTCAAGGAAAACAGGCAAACCTTATCGCAGAAAAGTTCAGAGGTATTCATCAGAGAGAGCAAATGGGCCTCAGCTACTGCAGCTTGTCTGAAAGTGGTTTATCTGACCTGGGAGAAAAGGTACTTAAAACAACCCTGACAATTTTTTGAACTGTGGTGAAGAAACCTGGTTTAGCAAACTTGCATCTATACTTCTAGTCTGTGTACTTCCATTTATCAGCTTGATTTTGCCCTAGCATGAATTGTTATTTCATAACCTTTGCCAAGCTTCTGCTGAGCAACTCTGATTCTTTGGTCTTCAGCTGATGAATTTTTGGAAGTCTTGAGAATGGGCTTGCAAAGAAAGTTAGACTGGACCATAGAAACTGTGAGCGTGGAGTGGGTCTTGGAGACTCAGATGCCTGGGAAGTGTTTTCTGTTCCATCAACATTGTTAATCTAGTGAGCCACTGGATAATTTTTCACTGTGCTGTTGTGCTGTTTCACTTTAGCATGCATTTTTCTTATTCTTCCACGTGAGAATGAACTTGCATGTGCTATTATGCAACATGAAAATCAAGGATTTTTCTTTTGTTTTTCATGTTGTGTAATTGTGACAGTGTCTAAGACTGTAAGGCAATCCACAAGATTTTCTTTCTTTTCCTCCTGGCAAGGAATCACATGAATCACATGATCAGGACCTTTTTTTTTTTTTTTTTTTTTTTTTTTTTTTTTAACTCGTATTAAACATAGCTAGAGTTAAGTAGCACTGAAAGTGCTACTGAAGCACTTTAGGTTAATTTATATGGAAATTGTATCTTCCACACTTAAGCGAGCCTCTGGTCAATAATGTGATGGTTAAGGAGTGGATGAGATCAGTGATGAAGATTTCCAGAAGGCTGGATTAATTGAGGCAGCAGAGAAGTAAGTGAAGGACCAGGCCATTTCCAATTCCAGTGCAGAATGTACAGAAAGAGAAGAATTCAGTGTCATTACCAGAAAGCTAAGAATACATGCCAGTCAGAAAGGGAGTTTCTCCTTGTGAAAGAGTCATCAGGAGAATGGCCAGGTAGGGGAATTTATTCATAGTATGGTGAGAAGATTCAAAGATGCAATCTAATTCTGGTTTTAAGATCCATGAGATCATGGGGACGGTAGTTTTGCTACAATAGAAATTTGTACTCTTTAGTTATCTATTAGTTCAAGGGAAATGAGCAGTGATTGTTCTAATTCATTCAAAATGCAAACAAGCAATATATTTTAATTATTAAAAATGTTACATAAGTTTCAGTGCTGAATGTCAGCAAAATTTAACTGAGGTTATAAATTCTTTTTTTTTTTTTTCTCTGTGGTTTGGGGGGGGTCTCTAGCAAAAGAAGGATATAATTTAAAACCAAATCATATATTATTTGAAGATTCAAATAGACTTCAAATAGAAAATTCAATTCTATGTTTTAGAAGTTATTGAGAATGTTTTGGAGTCTTAACCTGGTATACACTGACAGTGAGAAATATGCAAAATTAATGACACGAAAATAAGAACCAAACATTTCAGGCAATAAGTCTAAAAAGCCTTAAAAATTGAAAACAGCAATAACATTTATCTGTGTTCTGCATGACACTCACCTTAGGGAAGTTATTAATATTTTTAGTGTAGGTGGTGTGTTGAAAATTACTTTCAGAGTTACAGGGTAATATATTATATCCTTTGCCAGAGCTTCCCTTAAAATAAAAGGAAAATGTTGTTAATACATTCACTTCCATAGCACTTTGGAACATATACAAGCTTTCTCCGTTTTAAAATATTATTTGCAAGAATTCACATTAATCAATGACTGTGTTACCATTTTCTAACAAAGAAATAAAAGATATCAAAAGTTGAGCATGCCCTGCATAAAGCAATCACAAGATTTTTTTTTTTTCTTCTTCTTTTTTTCTTTTTTTTACCATGTGGCTCTTAGATGTAAAATGAAATGAAGGACATAAACAAACCCTTTCAGTAGTGATTAGTGTCAGTGAAGTCTTCTCATGTCACCTCCTGAGAAGTTGTTTCTTTGTTGCTGCTCTGCATAGGTTTGCATTATAAGCTTACCCTTTCCTCCTCCTTCTTTTCCATGACTACTGTAACTGTGTACTAAAATTGCAGGAGTCAGAGCCAATATTAAGTTTTTTGTCTGGAGAAATGCTTGTTTCTAGCAGCAGTAAAATTTTCTCTATCTATACTCCTGCACGCCATCCTTCTGGATGTAAGGTGTCTTGAGAAAATGAATTGCTTTTTGTTGGTTGCAGCAGGCCTTATTAAGCCTGAAGAAAAGAAATGCTGCAGGCTCCAAGTGCACTCCTCCCTCAATTCTCTGGACAAGACACTGGGTAATGTGTGATGTGTCCATGTCCCAGTGCAAATGACATGGACACATCCATCTGCTTTTGGTCTCCTTGGTCCCTGTTAAACAGTAGGAATTTTAATTGGAGTCATCCAGATCTGAAACTGCAGTAGCACTTCAAAGATTTGAAGGCTGTGGTTATAAGGAGTGATGAGAGCTGATTTATATTGAACATTATATGAATTTGCCTCATTCTTTTTTTTTTTTTTTTTTTTTTTTTTTTTTTTTTTTTTTCTTTTTTTTTTTTTCTTTTTCTTTTTTTTTTTCCTTTCTCAGCCTCAGGCTTCTTTTCTCAAAAAAAAAAAAAAAAAAAAAAAAAAAAAAAAAAAAAAAAAAATTCTATTTTTTTCCCAGAGGATAAATATATATCATCTATGAAAACTGGAGTATTTTAATGGCACATTTCAAGTGACCAACCATTCCATAACAAGGTTTTAGCATCAGCTGAAAGCGGAGCTTACTCAGGGAGACAATTGGAAGTCCTTAGATATATTTTATTAATTAACAGAACATAATTGTCAGCATCTCAGAATAATTTATCCACCCTTTTAACTATTTTGATTCTAAAATTTTTCTGGATATTCATCCTTTGTGAGTGATTGCTGGAAGAATATTGATGCTTTAATAGTGGTATCGATCACTTTTATAGCATTTGGCAGTGATTTTTAGCACCAGCTCGTAAAACTCGTGGAACAGAGTGATGAATAAGGATTTGCAAATTTGAAGAGCTGCGTAGATATTAACTAATCACTGCAACATCAGTGAGCCAATATGTTACTGTGCTGATGGGAATATTAACATAGAGTGACTTTCCATACCTAGAAAATTAGCTCACAACTGCCCACTTTTTTTCTCCTTATTTTCACTACTTAATGATAACCCAGAACTTCTAAGTACATGCAGTTATTTTAGGGATGCCCACCTCCTCTGAATCTCCCACAGACCTTGCAGAGTGTTCAAGCTCTCAGGTGATAATAGCCATGCCCAACCAAGGAACCAAACCAACAGAGACAGCAGGTTGTGCTGATGCCCCCAGCACAAACCCAAAGTGATGTACATCCCTCTGCAGCTCTCGGCTGTGCCCAAGTCACCTCCCTTCTGATAAGAGGGAGGAGATGAGCATTGCACAGCAGCAGCCAAAGCTGGAAGGATGGTGGGTACTGAGAGAGATGGCAGCAGCATGTTTCCTCATGGAGAAAAATCCCTCCTTTTTGTGCCACAGGCCTTAGCATGTGTGAAGGAGTGGTGGGGTGTTGAGGGCTTCAAAAAAGATCTGCTGAGACCTCTGAGCACTGCAGGTCACAGACCTCCAGATCTGTCATAGACTGCTTTTCTTTAAGTGATTGTTCTGCCATTCTGTTCTGACTAAAAATACCATTAGGATAAAATTCTCAATCATGAGTGTCTTGTTCTTTAGTGCTTGTATTCTTATCTTTTATCTGCAATTTATGTTTTTCTCTCTTTCATGTGCCACTAATTATCAGTGATAAAAGAGATTCTCCTTTGCTGATCCTTCCCGGTCAGGACAGGATGTAGCAAAACTGAACCTCAGCAAAACTGAACGAACTTCAGGAATATCATAAGTACCACTGCAATCTGGGGCAATCTGCCCTGGAAGGAACTGGCCTGTCTAGAAGGGCTGGTAGAAATACTAAAGAGGTTCTGCAGGTTTCCTTGGACAGGGACAAATCAAGGCACTAACTGTGTGTGATGGTTCGTCTTTGAAATTCACTCAGCATGGAAAATACTGATACACAAATTAAAGGCTGAACTGTTGCCTCCCTAGACTTTATAGATAAATTTGCATTGATCTGGGCCCTGACAGCTCTTGATTGCACAATCTTTCTTTGAAAGAGATGGTGTTGCAACTCTAATGTTAAAAGATGGTGTGAGTGGATGGTTTAATTAGATGCTGAACAACATCATTGCTTATGTGAGACCAAAGGTGTGAAACCAAGGAAGTGATGTTTGTAAAGAACCTAGTTATACCTATCTTCTCACAGCAAATGCATCTATCCCATGAAAATTTTCAACTTGAGCAAGGAACCAGTTTATATGTAACCATGGATCGTTAATTATGATGTTTGTGTTTTGGTTTCCCAAAACATATTTGGGGCTAGTTTAAGCCAGAGGATCATTTTAACATAGGGGAACACTGCCCAAAACTGGAAGTGAAATTAAATACAGTGAGATGTTTTCTCAATGTTCTAATCTCTTATACCTCACTTTTTCCCTGGAGCTCTTCTCAGATGAAGCTCTTTCTTAAGGTGAGGTAAAGATGGGAGAGGAAGAACTTCAGCTCAACAATGAGCCATAGAAACCCTACAGACAAAATATATATGAATATGTCTGTGTATAAAACATACAGTCCTGTGGTGCACAATATAGATTTTGATAGTGTGAGGTTTTGAAAATAAAAAAAAATTAGTTAGGGAGTTCACGTAATCCATCCCTTTCCTCACATTTAAGTTGTTTTATTATTGATAAGTGGAAGCACTACGCATGAGGATCTCAAGTCACAGAATGTTTATGCCACTCACGCATTTTCTTTGTAATTCTCCTATTTTTGCAGCCATGGTTGCACTTGGGAATCTGTAAAGCCAAAGTTAAGAGCTATAGACTCTTAAAAGATAGGAAGCATTTATCTCCAGCGATTTAACATATCATTTATTGTAGCTATAAAATAAGATGGAAATTTAAATGTGCCCATTCAGGGTGTATCATCCTACACAGAAAAATGCAGAACGTAAAAGGACATCAAAAGAATTTCCTCGCAGTGAGAAATTCACTATTCAAATTGCGATGCAGGTTGTCTTTACCTGAATCCATTTGCTCCTCTGTTTTATGGTATAACCACTGCCTTGTAGCATCCAATTTCTTTCTACACAATGTTTGACCCTTTGCCATGCAAACGAACATTTTGCTTCCCTTTAGCAGATAAGCTGTGGTTAAAGAAGGAAATGGGAATGATAATAGGAAGTGTGATGTAATTTTTACAGTAATGATCACTGTCAGCCAACCCTATAGGAAGGTGCATCACTTGGAACAAACTTGGAAGTTGGCACTGTGAGAGTAAGTGCTGTGAGAGTAAGTGCTGGGAAGGAAAATCTGTAAGCAGACTGCAAGGGGTGGATGTTAAACCATGTGGAAGGTGCACAGATACATCTGCTTCAGTGCCCTGTATCAGTATCATCGTTCCACAGAGCTGTCCTTCCCCTAATTGCCAAGGGCGTTGTGCTATATGTTGTATAAATGAAAAAAGACTGGTTAGTACATAAAGGATACACTCATACTGCTCTACTTGACATTTTCTCACATCTTTAAAAATGTATTATTTGTTCTAAAGGCTCAATGCATCTCTTTCCTTATTGGCGAATGGAAATGAAGGCTTAATACCTGTCAGATCTCCCAGTGTTCTCACACATAACAAAATAAGTCTCTGCTGTTACTGTTATTAATCTCCTTTTGCATTTCAGCTAATTATGTTCTTTGCAGAAAATATAAAATGAACCTGATAGGTGAAGCACAGAAAATGGGATGATATTCAGCGCTCCTCTACACCTCATAGTGATATTTGTGATCAAGATATTACCTTGTCAGCTGTCAGGTTGCTAAGAGGGAGTACCAGGGAGCCAAACAAACAAAACAAAACAAAACAAAACAAAAAAATACAAAACAAAACAAAACACAACCAAACTAAACCACACAAAAAAAAAAAAAAAAAAAAAAAAAAAAAAAAAAAAAAAACCACACAACCAAAACCCACTAAACAAACAGGAAAAAAACCCCTACTAAAACCAGAAGGAAAGAAGGCAAAAAAATGTCTGGAAAAGAGAAAAAATTACTAATAAAATCAAACATCAATAATCACAAAGACAGTGATGTTTTGTACTGAAAGAACCAATATGGAACGCTGAAATTGTATGTCAGTTCTTATTCTCATGGTCCATCAAATACTACTATTCTAATAATCTGTCAGGTCTAATCACAGGGAGCCAGCCAGCCTACCAAAATGTTTTGTGCAGCTGGGAGCTTCATGTCATGACCAATCAGGCACTACTGTCTCTGTCAATTTATGATATTTATTTTAAATAAGGCAGAATTAACTCTGTGCCGAAGGTGTACTTTAAAAGTTTAGGTTTTGGGTTTTTTGGTAATAATTTGGATTTGCTAATCAAAAGTTCTGCTTTGCTTCAGTAACCTGAGCAGCTTTAGTGAGATAAAAAAGCAAATGTGAATTAAAGGAATGATGAAGCTGCTTCTTAAAGAGTTTTGGGGTTTTGTTTTGGTTTGGTTTTTTATTTTTCCCCAGGGTCTAAACTCATTTGCATGGTTACGGTGATGCAACTCATTTCCACAGGTGTCTTCCCTTATGGTTTTTAGAAAACCCCTACACATTAAGTACAAATCAAATGTAATTTTGTTTAAAATGTATGGTTTAAATTTTCATTTAATGTAAGGCTATGAAAAATACCCTGATTTATGCTGAAGAAAACTTGATATAGTGGCTATTTAATTTAAAAAAAGAAAAAGAAAAAAAAAAAGAGTAAAATCTGACATTCTGGCCACGATAATAGTGTTTGTCCCTCAATGAATAAGCATCTTAAGGCCAGGATGCACACAAACTTTCTAAGAGGGCAGATTGAAGGACACTGGCTGATGCAATCACTGTATTACCACTACCCCACACAGCTTTGGAACTTCTTGTCTCTGAAAAGTGTTAACTGAAGTTCAAGCTCAGTTCAGCCTCCCCTGAATATCCCAGCAATCCAAAGGACTGGAAATTATAATACCCACACTTACAAACTGACAAAAACAGAACTCAAAATAATGACTAGACAAAACAGGGTGCAAAACAGGAACAGGGAAAAGCATAAGCAATGGAGAATATATTTTCCCTCTGCTTTTGTTTGTAGATGTATCTGCACCTCCTGAAGAACATTTTCCAAAGTATTACAAGTTATATAATCTCTTTTCTTTCTTATTCTTGTTGCCACCTAGATGATTATCCCCTGAAGTTTCTCCATCTCTTCCTTCTAATCTTGACTCACAATATAAACATTCGGCCAAAAAACTACTAAAGGAAAATCAGCCCATTGGAAGGGAAAGAAAGATTAATTTAGAACGGTTAATGAAATTAATTACTTCCAACTTTTTCTTCCACTTATAGATTGCAAAGTACTCAAATGCATAATTGGTTTTATTTTCTCACAGAGTTTGGGGAAAAAAAATGTAGTGAAAACTTCATTTAAGAATAGCTGACTTTAAGTATCTGAGCAGAAAAATAAAAGCATACCCCCTCCAGATCAGTTATTTAGCCACATAAATGTCATGCCATTATTCATCTTCCTGAGCTTCAACATTTCTTTCTTAAAAACACTCTAGCACAGTAGCTGTCTTCCTCCAAGTACTCCATGAAGATTTTAAGCATATTAAACTGATAACAGACTGATGAATGTTTATAGTCAGATTTTTTTTTTTTTTTTTTTTTTCTCCAACAAATCTGTAAAAGGCTCAGGAGAAATGTCCAGGATAAAAGTCAGTCTGGAAAAAAATATTGAACTGCACTGTCTCCTGTTGATGAAATATCACTATCTGAAGGTTTTTCTATAAAAGATTTCACAAGCAGATTTATATGAATATTTGGGCTCCAGGCCTTTTTTCTAAGTCAGAACCCTGTGCCACCATCCTTTTACAGGCTACACTCTAGGTTAGAATATTTTTTATCTTATTTGGGCACATCAGTAAGCTCTTGCACCCTGGAGGCCCAAAGGACTCCTTGACTTGATAATGAATCTTATTTCTATAGAAGGTGTCTAGGTGGACTGCTACTGTTCATCAGTGGAGACCAAGGCAGATAATTAGATGTTCCCCTACATATAGTTGTAGGATTTTAGGTGGGCTCCTCAGCTATTCTTTTGCCACCTTACTGAACCAACCATACAGAAAATCAGTGTCTTTTTCCTTGGAATAGTGCTAAAACATTTGTTGTTTCCCCCTCATTCTCAACAGCCACAAAGGCATTCCTCCATGCTCTCTCCTTGCCCCTCAGTCCCCCGTAAATCTTGCTTTGGGGGTCAAGGAGCAGTACTAGGATCACAGCCAAGAACTGTGCTGAAAGAACTCTTGTCTGCAAAGAGTTCTGCACCTGCCACAGGAGTGACCTGAGCTATATCTAAATTCAGGAAAAGCACTGCTTGTGTCACCAAGTGTTCCTCAGGTCCATCCCACTTCAGAGAACCTTCAGCTACATCATGAAAGTGGAAGTATTTTATCCTCAAAAATATGGAAAAATTTTGGTAGGAATTAATCTTGTAATCTTCTAATTTTAACTGAGATAAGCCCACCTTCTCCTTGAAAACTGTACCTTGCACTTGACTTAGAATGTACAAGAGATATGTTGTGGTGTTTTATCTGAGAGATCTTTAACCTCTTTTTAAATGCATATTACAGATGTTTCTGTTTATCAGCTTTCTGTCTTTGTGCAGGGCAAAGACCCCTTGACTGCTTTTTCTCATCACTTGTGGAAGATCAGATTTTATCTTTCTAATCTTATGCAGATTTTTTCCCCTATACCTCCTGCATCATTCTTTAGATAAACACAAAAAATATTGCCAACCTGAAGGCTACGGAGGCTACAATTCCATCTCTCCCCAAGGCTCCTCTGAATTCTGGGTTTTAGGATTTCTTCTCACCTTTCATAGGACAGGATACAACAACAGCTGGCTGTCTTCACTCTGTTTCTATGACAGTCTAGTAAACAGAAGACATCATTCACAAAATGAAAAAAAAAAGTAAATTACCATTTAGCACTTCATAGCTTTTCCATTCAGTAAATACTGATAGGCTTGAAAACCACAAGCTTAATTCTGCCTGATAAATTTTTAGAATTCCTTTGTAGCCTAAGAGCTTAACCCTCAATGGCCTCATTTTCTTTGCAGTTTAGATGCCCTTGGAAATATTTCTGTTTTTTTGAAGAATATAAAAATTGCATCTCCTTTTTTGCCTATGAATAAACACAGATGAAGAAAGATGAAAATGTTTTTTTTTCCCTTAAATTCAAGCAGAACATGTAAGACTTTAAAGTTAAAATTATTTTCAAAGATGAATCTTAGTCTCACAACATTTCAAGTATATTTGCCCGCTGGAGTTTTGTGATCTGTCTTAAAACTTGATATTAATGTTATGAGGTCTGAGCAAGCTGACAGTAGAGGAAATATAGATTTCCTCTCCTTCCTGAGTCCTTTCCTCTTAAACCTGGACTGAGTACATTGGAGAGGCTCAGAAAATGTTATTATGAAGACTTATTCATGGGACTGAACACTGAGCTTGAACTCAGCGACTTGAACGCTGGCTTGAACACTGCTCCAAAAGTCAGAGTGCTGGCACAGGCTAAATATTTTAAAACTTTCCTTTCCATATTGTCCATGCAAGTGCTTAAAAAAAAAATTTATTCCAGGGCAGGATAATGGAGAGAGCCAGTGAGACTCTTTCCATCCCCGAGTGGTGCTGAGTCCTCTGTAGCTGAGCTTTCTTAAGACAGAGTTACATGTGCTGTTGGAGGACTGCAGCTCCTGGTGGTCCTGCCTGTCAGGCTCAGGTAGTTAACTTGTCATTTTTAAGCCCCAGTGGGGGGATTCCTGAAATAATTACACCAAACTAATTATCTGAAGTCTGAATCACTGCAGATGACACTTGACTGGTTGGGGTGCAGCACAGACTCTTCTCTCCAGCAGCCCATTTATGTGAGATGAGTCAGGAAAACAGTGATCACATCACTCTCACAAAAACTGTTCTGGGATATGGTTTAGTCACAGAGATTATATATATATTTTATCCCCAGAATGGTTAATATAAACAACAAACACATCATAGCAATGAATGTGGCTTAAATCAGGTCCATAATGTCTGAAGAAAAGCCTTGAAACGACCTCCAAGTTTTACAGAAAGTATCCAAGTCCTTAGAGTATCACTGCTGTGCAAGGGAGCCTTACAGCTGACACTGTCAGATTTGCTAAAGCTCAAAGAAGCACTGGAGGGATTACTTCCTCCTTCCAGATACTTATCCATACCCTGAAGTTCTCCAATATTTGCACATCCCTTTACAGTGATCCAGATTTACCTTTTTCTCTCCCACACTTTCTTTGGCTCCCACTTTGCATTACCAAACATGAGAAAACAAGAAATAAAACAAAAATGTGAGAGAAGGAGTCAGATAAGAACTTGGTGATCGTGATTTTCCCTGCTTCTGATGAACACTCCATGGCATCAGCAGGTGCCATGAAACTGGAAGTGATGCAGTATTTTAAAAACATTCTGTATTTTCCACGGTCAGGAACAGCACTCTGAGTAGACTTGGAGTATAATATAATGCACATCTTGGAGTATAATATAATGCACAAACTGGATGATCTGGGTCATGATACAGGTTCTGTAATATAGATGTACATCATTGTCATTTCCTATCTGCTTTCTCTCCCTTTTTAAATGTTTGGTTCAGTAGCGTTCACTTTTGGGAGGTCTCAGTCTAATTTAGGAGAAATTCCTGCAATTACTTTTTTTCAGCAATAGCAAGAATTACCCCTATGTAATTCCTCTGGGGGAAGTTGAGATGGATATCAGCCATTCCTGGTTCAAAAGTAAAAGAGGCTGTTTCCATAAAGCCATTGGCTCCAGATTCAAATTTAGAGAGAAGAAAACCACCACTTTCAAGATTTGGGGATATTTTCCTTTCAGCTACGTCTGATATACATGGCAGGCCCAAAACAAGAGACAAAGGCATAAGATTTGAAAGCTGTAGTGGGTAACACCTGGAAAAGACTAAGTTCTGATGGCCAGTTTAGTTAGATCTCCTTATAACACACCCAGGGCAGCTGGACACATAATTATTACAACATATCATCTCCTTTGAATGGATACCTAATCCTGGCACTTAATTTAGAGGCAGCAGAATAAAGCAAGGTGTCAAGTTCTCAAATTTAAGTTTCAAACCAGCTGTTGTTTCTGGCTTTAATTTTCTGGTGTTTATTCTTGCTGATACTAAAATTATTTTCTGTGCCTGTATCTCTATCTTTTTCTTTCCTTTTCTTGTAAGGTTTTCTGCATTTCAGAGCTCCATTAATTTGATTGCTTATCAGTCTTGTAAGTGCAGTCTTTCACGGCATCAGGACTGAAAACAGTCTCTAGTTTTACTTGTTCCTGAAGTCCTAAACCCTACATCTTTTCAAAAAGCAGACATTTTTCTTTGAAACCTGCTGGTTCCAACAAAATTTTCACCCAGAAATTTCCACTGGCTCAAAGGCTGGATAGCGGACTGAGAAAAGAGTTCATAAAAGGCAGATATATCAGACATCCAGCCTGGATATAGCAGCAGTCCTAGTCTCTGTCCTTTGTTGTATTTCTACCCTGTGGAAGGGAGCTTTCAAGCCATGGTCTGACCTCAGTATCTCTCCAGGAAGGTGTTTTGGTGTGTTTCCTGTTGTTTTATTCATGTGTGCCATTTGATTGGCAACAAGGAGACCATCTTTTTTTACCATTCATCTGTGATGCAGGAGCTTGAAGGCAGCATCTTTCCACCAGGGAATGTTATTGGGCAAGAGCAGTAGCTGGAAGTGAGATATGAGGAATAAGTCCAGGGACTTGTGAGTGGGGATGGTGTTTAGTCACTCAATAGCATTATTCCATTGGAGTCAAAGGGAATCATTGCATGTAAAGGTTCTGTCAGAACACAGAAGGAAAGGAAATGCCTTTGACAAATCTCCTCAAATGAAGAGTGAAACTACATCTAAAACATTACCATGGGACTAGGCCAAAACAAACCTTTCACCATTGGGTTTTATCCATTCGGCAACACCTAACCAGGCTACTGAAGTATGTGATTACAAATGTCTGTGGTAATCCTTTTCAGGTCATTTCCCATGGCAGGAGTTTAAGCACAAGCAATCATTCAATGAACTGAAAGCTCTTTATCGCCCACCAGCCTTATCTCACATTTCCGTAGCTGCATGGTGCACATAGACTGATTTGTTTCACCCACCTTGCTTTTAGGCAGCTCAGAGCTTGTGCCCACATGCTTTACTCTTTTTGCACATCTTAGTCTATGTTGGCGTTGAAACTGGAGGCCGCAGTTCCTATGATAGTTTCTCTGCTTGTCCTTAAATGAGTTCTTTGATGGAGTAGTGCTTTGCTGTGTGATCTGTCAGGGTTTTCTGAATTTCTGGTAGGTTCCCCCATCCACAGGAAAAGGATTTAAAGATAACTATTAATTTACAGCATCACATTAAGTGTTTCAAGAGCTTGTTAAATGTTAGAGACTTGTACCTGTTCCAAGAATGTCCCAACCTACAAATGTAAGAAGGATGATACATATTTTTTATCCTGCTAGAAAGATGACAATATAAATCATGTTTGACTTATTCAGAATGGAAGGTTCTTAATGGTGTATGAGAGAGTGAGCAAATCCACTCTATATTGAGGAGCTCATGTTCTTTATTTGCTGCATGAAAACCACCATTGAGACTTATCTGAAATTCATTAAACTAAATTAAAAATACACTCAAGAACTTCATGGACTTTGAATCAAAACTTTTTTTTTCTTTTTGCAGTGTCAATGGAGCATATTTCCTAAAAACAAAACAGTGTTTTTTTCTGCTGCAGTTCTGTCCTTTCACTTGACTATTTCTATGTCACAATTATCTGTGGAGGAACAGGGTAGCACCCATGAAAATATTTGTCTGCTTGCACCTCTGTTCAAAGAGACTGTGAGAGATTCAAAGCTGGGTAAATGTCTCCCCCACTTAATCTCTGCTGCATCAAAAGTAAATGTTGTTCAGCAATCAAGTCTAAGTCTTGATTATAATGAATAGATAGACATAGCTTCAGACTGATTTACCTTATTTCTCTAAAAATCTACAAACTCAGGCTGGTAATCTCCATCCCGTTAGAGATTCCTGTCCTTCCAGATACTCCAAACTTTTCTTTACATGACATATCCCATTCTTAAGAATCTTGAAGCAAATTGGCATTTTATTTTATTTCCACCTAAAGATCTAATTTAACCTATCACATAGAGATATGACAATAGTGTGCAACACAGAGCTGGTAGTCCTCAGGGCTACAATAACTCACTGCCTTATTCTAGAAATAAAACCAGAGACAAGGCAAGGTAATTTATCTTTGCATTTGGTAAGGACTGGTGTTTTGTAACTGGAAGAAGTTAAGGAAAACACCATTGGATTTGCGTGATGAGCGGCAGTGTTATTGGGGATAGCAAATTCACTTCAATAGAAGCACTCTGAGTTGAACAATACATTCATTAAAAGAGCAGTTTCCTGATTAGACAGTGGAGCAAATAGCTTTTTCCCATTTTGCCATCAGATCCACTTTACATAAGCAATAGCAGAGAACAGGGCATATGTTTATCTGGCTGCCACTTTTCCTGTGGGTGTACAATGACAGTACAGTTTTTCAATGCCATGGTGGAGCAGAAGGAGGTGATGACACTAGTTCTGTGAACCCCCAAGCATGCAGAAAACAGATCTGATGGATTTTACAGGCAGGACTAAGGATTCAGATCAGCTGGATTTTTCACCATTTCAAATTACTTGACAGGGTAATTTTAAAAGGAAGAACATTACTACAATTGAAGTGACTAGTGTAGGGCTTGAAAAAAGGAGCATTTCACTGGGCTGTTGTTCTTGCAGCCATGACCTCAGTATTAGGTAATTTTCTTACAGTATCTCCTGTGGGGATTAATCTGCAAAGAGACCTGTGTGACTCGCAGATCCCTTACCCAAGACTATAAGAACCCTCACTAGAGCCGGAGATAACTTACTTAAGATTATGGGTAATCACAGAGCACATGAATCTCACTTCAGTTTGATGGGATGAAGACAGTCTGTCCATCTTTTAATGTATTTTATTATGAGTGAGCAGATATAGACATAATTCACCATTTTACTCAGATAATACCTGCATTTATTTAAGGTACATAGCGGTGACTCATATAATAACCACATTTATAACACAAATAAAATAAAGTAATAAACCAATAGGTTGAAATGACTAAGTCTTCAAATTATTGCAGCAGATACAGCAAAACATTGCCCACCAGGAAAGGGAGGGGATTGTCCCACTCTGCTCTGAGCTGGGCCGGCCCCACTTCCAGCGCTGGGGGCAGTTCTGGGTGCCACAATATAAAACAGATATAAAGCTGTTAGAGAGTGTCCAAAGGAGGCCATGGGCATGGTGAAGGGTCTGCAGAGGAAGCCGTATGAGGAGTTGGGGAGGTCTCTTGGTGTACTCAGCCTGGAGGAGAGGAGACTGAGGGGAAACCTTATCACAGCCTGCAACATCCCCGTGAGGGGAAGAGGAGAGCAGGTACCGATCTCTTCACTCTCTCTTGGTATGTGACGTGACTCAGAAACAGCATGAAGCTGAGGTGGCTGTTGTTGAGGTTGGATATCAAGGAAAAGTTCTTCCCCCAGAGGGTTGTTGTGCACTGGAACAGGCTCCCCAGGGAAGTGGTCACAGCACCAAGCCTGACAGAGTTCAATAAATGTTTGGATAATGCTCTCAGGCACACGCGGAGGGATTTTCTTGGAGTGTCCTGTACAGGGCCAGGAGTTGGACTCAGTGATCCTGCTGGGTCCCCTCAAATACAGCATAGCTCAAACCAGTGCTTCAGAGAAAGATTATGTGTAAAAAATTATTGAAAATGAGTGAAAAAACCATGAAAATGTACTGCTCAGAATTGTAATGATCAGGAAGGGAAAGCATCAGATAATGAGTGAATTAGCTTTCCCTGCACAGAAACATCACAATGAGCTGTTTATTTGGAAGGATAATGAAAGACCAAATGAGGCAACAAAGCATGGAATGTGAAGAAGAAAATAAAGGGATTAGAGGCAGACAGACTTTTGTATAACTCTGCCAAAGAAGGGAAGAAAATAGAAAACACAGAATTTGAAGCAGCAGATAGAAAGGAAAAGAATCCAAGGGAATATAGGCTCCAGAATGAAGGCCCTAAAAAAGATCTTTTTCTAAATCAAAACAAAAAAAGAAAATAAAAAAGGATAAAATGCTGTTGGGACAGAAAAATTGTGCCACTGCCTCACCAAAAGTAAGAAAGAAGATACAACTAAGAAAAAGAAGAGAAAACATTGGGGAGTGATAGAAAAAACTGTAAAAAAGTGGTAAAGAGTTTCCCACACTCTACTGTATCTCCCACTTCCTCATGCATGGGCATTATTTCTGTTGTTCCCAATATTGATCCAGTGTCACCACCATTGCCAGGGGTTTTCAGCAGCCCTTACAGCACAGAGGTATTTTCACTGGTGTAGCAGTGGGATGACATTGTGCAATTATTTAAAAGGAGAGGTGTGATGTGAGTAATTATAAATCTCCACAGTCTGATAGGAATCAATGGAATAAATAATGGAATGTCTAGCAAGGGATCCTGATTGATAAAAAAAATTAAGGAGTCTATAGAAGAAAATATTCAAACTGACTGGATGTTTTTGGAAAATGCTGTGAAGTTAGACAGCAAAATCAAAATTGTTGATATACACACCCAGGTAGAAGGAAAACTTTTTCCTTGGTATCTGATGACTTCTTGATTAATAACTGAAATAGCATGAAATCAACAAACTAGATTGCAAATGAACCAAAAACTGCTTAAATAATAGTTTTAAAATATTCTTAGTAACAGGAAATCTTGCTGAACTGCTGTCTCTACTGTGATCCCATAGGGCTCGGCTCATAGCCGAGCACATTTAATTTTTTTTCTTATATTTAAATAAATTAATGTTCTGTCATAACTTTGAAAGAATTTCTTAGAATGTCTAATTATAAAATACATGTCATAAAAATGGGATACAAAACATAATTGAAGAAGAATAGATTTTATTATAGGAAACACTGAAAAAGATTTGAGGTTTAGGGTGGAGATTTGTAGTTCCCAATGTAACAAGAGTGGTCAAAATGGTTACCATCATTTTTGAATATGCAATGAAGAAAGTGCAATAAGTGAAATAGGAGAATTTACATTCCTTTTTGCAATTGGTGTTGAAGTGCCTGGTATTGGAGTAGCACATGTTATAACCTGTCCTTTAAAATGGGAATTTAAGCAGCTGGAGAAGGTTCAGAAAAGACAGAAAAATAATGCCTTAAATGCATGTCTTGGAGAGTTGAATCTATTCTGATCACAAAAAGCACCAGTTATGGGTGAATTCTTCACCATCTGGGTACTTGGGGAAGAGATCAAAATCATTAGCAAGTTGAGATTTCTATTACTTTTGGTTTTTGTTATACTTCATCCAAAAGCAAGGAATACCTTCTTCCTCTACAGTGTAACAAAGAATATTTAGTCGAGAGCAAAAGTGGGATTTTTAACAACAGAAATATTCAGTCACTGTACCAAAGTATCCGGGCAGTTAATGCATTCTGCATCACTGAAAATGTATATAGGAATGTTTGATTTTTCTCTCAAAGAGATATTTTAGCTCAAGGACATCTAGTGGATGTGAAGTGGGAATTAATAAAGAGCAATCCAGCAGCCTGTGTTAGGAGGAGGTCAGATTTGCAGATTGTGGTTTGCCTTCCTGGACCTTACTTCTATTAAACCCACATAAGCAAATACTCTGGAAAAACTTGACATTGTCACTAATGCCTTTCTGCTGAAAGAACTCAGATAACCTGGCTTTGTGGGTGTGTAATACATGTATCATGCTATAGACAAAGAAAAGGCAGCAAAAATCTTATAGAGAAGTAAATAATAATAATAATTTAAAAAAAGAGCAGTGTTCTTGTCCTTGTATCTCTCAAGTAATTTAAGTAATTAAAAAAAAAAAAGGGGGCAAAAGAAAAAAAAAAAAAAGGCAAAGCTATTTCTCAGACCTGTGTGAGTGAAGAAATGCTGACATTCAGGACCAGTCTGAGAGATGCAGCATGGACCTCATGCCCAGACAGGCTCCAATGGTCCATGTATCTCTCAGAGTTTCTTAAAGATTACACCTCACTTTGTTAGAGCCACATATACTCAAAATCCAGGGTAGGACCAACACACACATAGAATTTGAAACTGCAAATTCCTCTTAATAAAAGGTTCAGCATCAACAGTTATATTGCAGGAAGAAGAGTAGGAAAAGCATTTATGTGGTGTAAGTAATGATAGCCTGCATCACTGGCTCTGAAGCTTTGCTTTGAGACTTGGGGGAGGCCTCCAGAACTTGTGGTGGTTCTGCAACCAGGACAAGAGGGAAGTTTGCATGTGCCTGCCACAGGCAGTGCTGCTCTGCAGAGCTTCCTGCCCTCTGTCACCAAGGATCAAGGAGAAAATATTCCCTGTGTTTGGATCCCTGTGTGCCAGTGGTCCCGAGCTCTCCCTGTAGGCTCAAACAATAGGCCCTTCTACCCTGCCTGCCTCCTCTCTCCAGGGAAGGAGGCAACAACCACTTCTTTGCCAGGTACAGCTTCAGCACAGACTGACCAAATTTAAGAGGTGTGAACCTTTCCAGGGAAGAAGGGTTTTGGCTTCAGCTGTTAAATGATTTCCTATGCTTATAGCTTCAATTATCTTCCTTCACTCTAAAGATGTGACGCCAGCCTGCTTCACATCCAGCAGATTGGCAAGGCAGTCAGCGAGCAAGCAGATATTGTGCTAATGCATCCTGCAGAGACATTGTTTTCTTCTTGTGCCTAGCACCTTTTACTGAAGGTACCAAAAAATCCCAACACACATTTCTGTCTTTCACAGTAAGGCTTTATTCTGCTTTCTGTTAGGATGCTGTAGCTAGATGGCTTTTAAAAGCCTGTAGGATAAAGAGATAATGCTATGCAAACTTTTCCCAGAGAATTGAAAGCATTTTGTATCGTTATTTAGGCACTGCCAGTAGGGGTTGTTCACTTACAAAACTATTGAATTCAAAGAATTCAATAACACTGCATACAAGTTCCTGTAGTCAACAGAAGTTATATCCATATGTATTCCATCTTTTAATCTCATAAGTGACAGGTGCTGCTAAGATTTTGTGACATGTGATACTAGGAGCAGGGAAAATTGTCTAACTGAGGAAGATATATGCACTGATGTGCTTTATCACCCAGAAGTCCAGAGGCAATCCAGCAAAGTCAACTCTGTTCAGAAGCTAAATTCAACTACGGAGCTGTATAAAAGCAGCTCTCTCTCTGGATCATTAGTGTTATGCAAGGGACATTCAACTAATGTCACGAAATGAATTGTGTAAGTGCTAGTGCTTCATTAAGAGTTCCCCCTCTCAGTAGTCATCCCTTATTTATGTCCATTCGCTGGTGTCCTCACAGGCAGATGGCTAGAAAGATATTTAGGCAAAAAAGAGATGGAATTCCAAAAAAAGCCAGCTTTTGTCCTGGTTAGTGCATCAGGTAAGATGCACTTCAGTTCATCATGCAGCTCTCTTGATAGTGCTGGCAGCAGGCACTTTTTTTTTTTTTTTTCCCTGAATAAAATAAATTTTGAAAAAAACGTAAAAGAAAATTTTAGGTTCCCTCCCATGAATAAGACCAGGGTACCAGATCCACAGTAGTCCTGCTGAGTTCTCCATTCTCTCAGATATGAAACCAGTCTCTCTCCAAACCAAGGAATGTTAAATTATTTATTAAAACAAAAGTGCTTCCCCAAAAGTGACCAAAAGAGGGACTATGCAGTCTTGTTTTGTCAGCCACCCGGAGGAGGGAGAATTGCAGGTCTTGAAAATGAATCACCAAAATTTGAGAACAGTCTAAACATTGGACTGTTGGCAGTTGTATCTCAAGTCTCTCACTCTTTGATTTGTTGCTAGAAACTTTATCTTCAAACAGAGCAACCCTTTCCTGAGGACGCTTTCAGTGAAATTGTCACATCCTTACACAGGATTTTAATTGAATCATATCAGAATTTTCTGACAAAAAGCAGTCTGTCAGGAAATGCTGACCCATTTTTACTGAGACTCTTTATTTTTTAGGTTTAATATTAAAGTGTTCACTGCCAAGAGGAACCTGCTAGAAAATAAACTTCTAGTGGAAATCGGGTAAATTGAGAATATTGCTAAGGTCAAAGGAAACTATAAAGTCAATTTTCTAAAAGGACCCTGTGTTTCCATTATACTGCACTAAAACTATTTTTCTACACAAGAAAACTATTAAGCAAGCAAAGAATTACAAAGTAATTTTAAAACTTTACCAGATTTGTCTGGAAGATTTCTAATGACAGCTATTTCTTGTATATGTACTCATTTTTATAACTCTTTTAAGGCTCTGCTAGCTCAGCCCCTTATACCTGAGGAGCCTGTAGCCATGGAGCCCTCATGTTTATGCCCTTCAGAAATCTTTCCAGGGAGCTGCTATGAAGTCACTGGCTTTTCAGATCTGAGTTTGGTCCTGACAGGATACATATCTAGGCTGCTCATTCCGGCATGATATTTCTGTCCTATGTAGAAGTCACATTTCAGAATTTACTGCAGGACAGAAATGACAGTTTTAATAAAGCCTTTGAAAATACATGATGGTCTTCGCAATATTGATTATTCTGTGCAATACATCAATAAATATGCTGTTTAAAGTATCTTTGCTCTCAGCCATACAGCAGTATTATTTCAAATGAACATTAGGAAAGGGAAAATTTCTGCTCATCATTCACCCCCTTCCATGCAGATGCTTGTGCAGCCCTGAGGCTTGTGGTAGATATTGTACAATGGGCATGTCTTGCGTGGATCAGCCCACTACTGCCTGCAGTTTGAAGTCTGAACCGTCACAGCAGAACTGGAATTCAGCACTGATGCTGGAGAAAGCTCTGAGTTTATCATATAGTCTATAAACAATTTATCCAAACACTACCACATCCCCCATGCACAACAGGATGTGGCAGAACTTCTCTTTGCCACCAGTGTAGCAGTGACTCCTCTCACTATGCACCCTTTTTTCAATATCTGGGGAGAGCTCGCAGGAAATGTCACTTTCTGTGAATAAAAGATGACAGTCTGGACGTGCCCATGCTTTTCCTACAGCAACCTGTCCACTCTTATGTCCCACTTTTCCAGGCAGAGGGGCCTTATACCTCTCAGCATCCCCTAAAGTAAAAACTTTGTTGCAGAATAGTTCAGGGTCTGCTGAGTCTAAATGCTGCCACGAGGGTTAAACACACTGTTTCATTTTGAAGCTCTGCTGACTAGTGAATTACTCAAGGAAAAAAAAAAAAAAAAAAAAAAAAGAAGCCTTCACATGTAAAACCACACCCCCCCCCCCCATTTCTTCCACTGTTTCACTGTGTAAGCTTCAGCAAGCAACATACACCACTGTGTTTTCACTGTCCTATTAAACAGAGCTGAGAGTACTTGCCTGCTTTAAAGACGTGAGGTTAATTAGCTGATGTTTGCACAGTGATTTGACAAAATAAAAAAGCTTTTTAAAGTCTAAATGTTGTTATAATTGTGGGTTGAGACTTCTGCATAAAAACCACTTTCACTGGAAAATACAATTTTGTTGAGAGAAACATTATCCCTGAAAAGATGTTCTCTTTCTTCTAGAGGATGTAACGATACAGAAGAATGTTCCTTCTCCATACAAGTAAAAAAAAAGGGAAGAAATGCAGTGGTGTGGACATCAAAACAGGTTTTCTCCCGGTAGATCCTGCTTGTTTGTTCCCTGACTGACTCTGGGTTCCAGTCCTGTATGGTGCCTTCAACCACCCTCATCTGAAGCACTTACACAGAGGAACATCAGAGCAGTCCAGGGTAGGAATGTGCCAGAGCAAAGCCTCAATTACTTGCATAAATGGAATGCAAGATTAAACCTGCCTTCCCCAACTCTGTGTATGTCTTATGATACTTAAATAATGGGCTGGAGAAATGGTTTTCTATTTATTCTTTAACAGTATTTGAAAGTCTGAGAAGCTCAAGTGAGCAAAACAGCATGTCTTCAAATATGTGGCAATTTGTTACAGGAATTCCTGCAAATTTTTGATTTTATGATGTAGCTATAGCTTATCATTTCCTCATCCTAGTGAGGAAGTGGAACAGAAATCAAAGCAAGCTATAAATGGATTTTCCACTGATACATAGTCTGCTAAAATTTTGCCTTTGGCAGCCTTGGGTGGCTAATAATAGAAAAAAGCTACTTCTCTCATTTATTTTTCAAAACCTAGAGGAAAAACTTGGATTTCCTTATGCTCCTCCTACCCTCACACTTTCTATTTTTATCTGCTTCAGTGAGACTGGAGGGAAATTATAATTTTAGTACAGGGCAACACTGAAAAATCTTTTGACCAATAAATACTTTGACTTCTGGTTAATCTTTTTAGTTTTATATTGACATCATAGAGCTCTAATTGAGACAAAAGGCAGTTGAGGGGTTAAATTTTTATTTCACATTTTGATTTTTAGTGAAAATTCTCACTGAACTTTAAGGCGGAATAAGAGGAATGCAAATTAAAAACATTAATATTTTTTCTCTGCTTCCCAAACAACTTTATCTCAGCTTTCTTTGGCATATAAACTTCCAAATGAAGGAAGAATCTGTTTTCAGTAAGGGTTTGCTTCCAGGTTTTCTTCTCTACAACAAATACATTTTCAAGTGGGTAAAGGCAACAAATCAATCATACATATCTTTATAGCAACTTTTATGGATTTAAAGGAACTTTTCTTTTCCACTAGCCTCAGAATTCTGCTGCTTCCTGAGTCAAACACAGAATCCTTCCCGGTTTTTCTCCCAGGCTATGGCTGCTTAACTCATAAGATGTCAGTCTCTCCCCAGTTTGTCTACAGCTTTTGTAGTAACAGTACCTCAAAGAGAGAGTCATATTCTTGCTGAGGTCTCTGCAGCACTGCCAGGAGTTCATTAATTACTTTTTATTTGTGCATCTCAGAATGGTGATCCCTTTCTCTAGCACGGCGTCATTTTGTTGAGTCCAGTTCAGGCTTCCTTATAAGCCCTGTGTTATTCTCCATTCCCACTCATGCATTAGTACTTCTTGAATATTTATGCTAATTTATATCTAATATCTCCAGCTAATTCTGAATTTGAATTCCATCCTCCTGGGTGTTAGCAACATCTTCCAACTTGTCATTCACCTCCAGTTTTGGAATCCTGATGTCTGTTTGGTCATTCAACTTCATAAAGATATGGAATTCAGTTTTAAACATGACCTTTCAACTCACAGGCAACAAGCCTTCCCAGCTGGTTGTAAAGTACTTATGATAGCTCTGATACTGAAAATTCTCTTCAGATTTTCTGCGTCTATCTGATAAGCCATGGCATATTCTCTAGTATAATGCCATAGAGATAGCATTTTGGGTAGGTTTGTTTGTTTGGTTGGTTGGTTGGTTGGTTGGTTTTTTTAACATGACTTCTACATTTTTTTAATGTAGATATTCTTCTACTATTTTTCATTATCTAATGCATCTTTTTGAGATTTTCTTAATTTCTAGAAACATTTTATAATTCAACTTTAGGATAAAGTTTAGGATAATATTTTTTACAGATCCTGTTATCACAAATACTCATACTCTGAGATAAAGCAGTTTAAAAGTCACTGTTTTAAAAAGATTTTAAGATAAATCTTGTTATGGGTCAGAGTCTCAGAGGCTTTGCTTCGACATGGTTTTAGAAATTGTCTTACAGTTGTATTTAAGACCTCTAAAAATTGTTGGAGGTGAATCATTTTGCAGTGGAAAGAGATAAGCCATATTAGAGCACTGTCTTCAAACATCCCTTAGACTAAGGGTTTCTTCTACACTGCTCCTCACCTTTGCAGTCATCTGCATCTTAGCAAATTCCATGTCTCTGTTCTAATCCAGCAAATTTTCAGCTTGCACCCACTGAAACAAATCATTCACTGGGGAATATTGATAATGCTTTATCATCTTCAGCAGAAAAAAATCCTGTTTTAAATTGGATGAGTCCCATTTTCTTTACATTTTGAAAAATAACATCAAAATTCCTTGATGGGGCCAGAATCCCCCTGCACCAGTAGGTAATTTTATTGTACAATCTGTTTAGCTGGGAAAGCAAAATACTGAGTAATTTCTGATAATTGCTTTGAATAAAAAGAGCAAAGAACACTACCTTTTTCAGTTCTAATTGCAGTGCATATCACCTGGTTTACTGCCTCTAGCTGAATCTCCTAATTGCCAAAATGTTTTAATTATTATGTACTTTTGAAGTGAACATAATATTATGACAGCTGTTTCCAATACAATGAGCAGCAGCTGAACTGCATAACCATCTCCACTGCATGGAGAAAATCCCTTCAATGATTTTGGGCCTCTCATCATTCAGCTCCATCCTTCATATCATGACTAGCTCAGGGTTTATTAATTTTTTTTTCCCCCCTCTCTGCCAATTGCTGTTCTTCAGTTCCAGGAGGCAGTTGCTGGTAGGATTTGCAGACAGGTGTGGTCACCTTTGTACGGTTGACTGGCTCATTAATGCTGCCTGCTTGGGCTGCTGCTGGGGGAGTGCAGGGATGTGAAGAAAGATGAGATTTGACACACTGAAGGAAAAAGAGCTGCTGCTGTCGCCCAGGGTGGATCTCGGTTATCTTGGAGAGCTGTGTTAAAACTCACAGGCAAATCAGGGAAAGGTGTCTCTGTAATGGGCGAGATGTTGGCTGCAGTTTTGAGCACTGCTTTAAGTATTGATAGAGCTGCTCAGAGCAGCAGCTGTGGATACACCAGGGGGTTTATAGCTTGAAAAAAAATTACCAAAGAGCGACCTGTGTCCCCTTGTACCAAAATCTCTACATGATACAACTGTTTTTAAAACCCCACTACTACAACTGCTGACTGCATCAATCCCTATGCATTTTTTAATAAGAGCTACTAAGTGTAGCTGACACATCTACCATGATCAGAAAGGTAGGAAAATGTGGGAGCTGCTGTTGTAGAGCTGTTCATGGTGTACAAGCTATGGGGATAAGGTAACCTTTTAATTTTTTTTTCTTTAAATATAAACTAAAGGACTTGGTTCGTTGGCAAAACTGTGTTTCTGGAAGAAATCTAGTCACTGAGTTAGGTGGTGTGAAAGGTCCAGCCTGATACACCAAAAGGACTCTGAACAGGCTGTGTGCTGGGCATGCTTAACCTTACACATGTAAGTAGAACTACTCAAACCAATCCTGACACTGGCCTATCCACCATGTAGATATTTAGGGATTTGTTTCATTTTTCAGAAATTGTTATAGAAAGGATTAGTGGAAACTGCCTGGTCACTTGTTTTATATCTATGAGTGAAGTCAGTGTTTGCAGTACTTTTTCAAGCCTCTGTCCAGATTGCCCGATGTGGAATTGATCCTTTTGTTTCTCTATAACCTGAGAACAGTGAGAGCAGTGCACAGAATAACTCTCTAACTACCACCACCATTCTCTGAAACATATTTTATGCTTGTACTTGAACTACAAGCCCAGAGTCAAAGCAGCTAATTTGGAAGATTATTCCCCAAGAGTTTTTTACCAGTGTTTTACAAAGATGTTGCTGAAAGGTCAGATTCCACATAGATCTTTAAATATGTCATTGTATCTTTTTTACTTTTACTAACTACTTGCTCTGATCTAAGGGCTGCAAAATCATAATGATTTGGCTGTCAGTAAAGTAAAAAACATCATCTTTGTATTTCTTTTTTTGGTGGGAGCGCACTGTCCCCAAGCAGATGAAAGGGAAAGGGGCATACTGACTCTCTATTTCCACCCTTTCCCTAGCATCTGGAGCAGGAAAATACCCTGGTCATTTCCACAGCAAAGGGAAGATGACTTTCCCATGCTCCTGTGCAGCAAAGAGCTTTACTTGTTACCTGTGCCTTATGCATTGTAAAAACAAAATCATGTTTAGAGCTCAGTCTTTCCAGGAAATTGGAGTAAGCAATGAAGAAAAGTAGCAAATTTTGAAAAAAGAAAAAAGCTTTACTTTCAGAGAGTAAATTGGATTACTTCTATTTGCCCCAAGCTAAGACAGTGTGGAAAATCAGGACCTTTGCTTTGGCTGACACATGGCAATTTATTAACCCACTGTAATTCAGCAGCATATGGGGATGAAAGGGAAAGGAAGAGCACCCTGGGAGCACCTGGAGGTCACAGAAACCGGGGCTGAACTGAAATTAGGAGTTACTGAGAATAAAAATTCCGGTGACCTATTTTCAACCTCCTGGATATTGAAAATCAAAACCCTGTGAGCCAAGCTGGACTTAATGCTCGTGTTCACACTTTCACAATGTTTATCCTACGAGAAGGTGACACCTGGTTGTGCTGGCACTCTGCCTTCCTGCAGACACCAGCCACTGCCCAGGCCCCACATTTGAGTGAATACAAACTGCAAGAGCTGTCTTTCACTATCAGCATAGCTAAATTTTACTGACATTCTCTAAACCCCACAAAGTACCTCTGAGAGCATTAGGGCTATGGATTTTTCCTGCAGGAGCTGGGTAAGGTGAGAAATATAAATGTCCTGAGCCAGAGAGAAAATAACTGTTTGGCAGAGCCTGGGGTAGAAATCAAATCTGGGAAGTCTTCTGCCCCCCTTTTCTTCATCTCACTACATTCTCACATGCTGAAAAAATTCCCCTCAAAGGCATTTGTGGAATTTCTTCAATTGCACTATATTCATCAGCTAGCAATTTAAACAAGAAAGCTCTTGCAGAAAAAATTATTAGGCTATTAGGGAATAGGTCAGAGTGTAAATTGTGTCAGGGAACATGTTTAGAGACTTTTTTATTATTATTATTTCTGCAGCAGATTCTTGAAATTGCCAGACACACTATTTTCCTCCCTCTACCAAATACCCAGCAGCTTGTGACCCAGATGCAGCATTGCAGACTCCCAAAGGTAGACACAGAAAACTGTCTCTGAACAAGTCCATTTTGTAGCTACTTGACAAATGTTTAATAATCATATAAGTAAATAAATCAGTGATTGCTGTCTACTGCTTATGAAATGAAGCCCAGCTACAGATTTAAGCCCCTTGAAATGTCAATGCAGAATCTCACTGACAAGACGTAATGATTTTCCACTTGATCCATCTATGTATTTGCTCAGAACTGCCTAGATGGAACCTTTCTAGGGGGGAAATTACTTTCTCAAAACCAGTTCTAAGAAATGGCAGTTTTGACTGCCATTTTTGAAATAACATTTTAGTGCTGAAGCTCTGGGGAAAAAAAAATGCATGTTTGCTAAATTCCTACTGCTCTTTACAGGAGCACAATAGTTGTCTTCTGTTAAGGGAACTCTTACTACAGTAAAATCTGCTCTCAACCAAGTAGATTCATTCATTCTAGAACACATTGCATAGAATAGTGTCCAGATGGTTCTTCTGTCTCAGTGAAGAGGACTTCACAACCCCTCTGGCCAATTTGTTCCATTTTCTGTTTTCTGTTGTTGTCTTAGAAAGAAACCATTACCTTTGAATGAATGACATGGAAAATGCCTAATCAGAAAACCTGTGAACCCCAGGGGGCAAAAAACATTGGAGATAAGACTTACAGAGAGCAATAAATTATAGGTAACTGCAGACTTGATTTTCCCACAGGTGCTCATACTCAAACAATTTTTGGCTTCATTTAGGGTTGTGGGTATTCAGTTTCTGAAATCCATCCTCCCAAATTCACAGGCCGGGATTGCAGCACTAGCTCAGCTCAGAATAGCTCTCGGGAGGTCTGACTCATGGTCTCTTGCTCTAATTGCCAGACGTTGCAGAGTTTGCAGGGAAATTACTATTGTTATTCAGGAAGGGTGTATTTAACTGTATATATAGATCCATATGCTTGACTAGTATAAATTGCAGTACTTCCATTGACTTCCAACAGCTGGGAATCTTATCTTTACATTTTAGTAACAATTCACATAAAATTCTGACTATCGGAAAGAAACTAGGCTTGCTGGTTATCACTTTATGATTCCCTCTCCCATCATTGCTAACTGTCCAGTCCCAGCAAGTATGTATAAATAGACTTACCATCTTGCTTTCTAATTAATACCTGCCTTTTGGAATCAATTCACAGGTATGATCACAATCCTTTCTTGATGCTGCAGCTAGTAATTGTCACTGGGAAGTAATGAGTGTATGAGCAAGGGTGATTAGAAAGGACATTTAATTTCTTCTTTTTTTTTGTACAATTTGTATGTGGATTCACTGTTTAAAATACAAAGATGAACCTCCAATGAGGAGAGCATTCAGGTTTATTGGGAGCATACACCTGTTCCTAGGAGTAGTTCTTTAAGCATGTGAATAGCTGCTTGCTGTAAATGGTATCCCAGTTACAGAAGTGAGGATTGATGCACTGAGGGGCATAAAGTAGGTGGAGGCCCACAAATTCTAACCCCTTGTTTGTATTTCCCATCACACTAAAAGAATACATACAGTTATTAACTGCTTATACTAAAATGCATTGGGTTCTCCATTTTCTTGGGTGCTTTTTTGGTGTGGTTCCTATTTCAAAGTAATAATCCAATTGCATACTTTCTTCCCAGAGAAAAAATTGGTTATTTTGTGCAACATGAAAGCAAATGCTTGCTAATGACATAATGCAGTTCACTGTTCCATGCCTTACTTGGTTTTTGCTAAGTAAGTCCTGGAAACTTGGAGTAAATGAGAAATTTTTAACAGCTATCTGTAGCAAATGCAGGCATAAGAAACTGCTCTGCAAGCAAATTCTGATTAACAAGTTGCTGACACTTCTTCCCTCTTCCTCACATTGGCATCTTCAGCACAGATTGCGTGGAGGGCAGATAGAGCAGCTGCAGAAGAAAAAATCCCACTCATTCCAAAGACGCCAAAGGTTGAAGTGAGGCCGCTTCCACCCTAAGTGAAAATACGGCTCTGCTAGAAAGGGACCAGCATTGTTTCCACAGGGTATGGTTTTATTGCTGTTGACTTTCCCTTTCTCATGTCGGCTTCAGTGTACAAGTATATCCACCCTTCTATTTTTTTTATCTTCCTCTATTATACAACAAAAGCCAAGATGTACTTTGCACCGACAGTTCCTCTGAGAACTGCACTTATGGACTGTTGTAGTTACAGCAAATTCAAAGCTGGAGTGCAATGTCTGCTGCTTTATTGCAGATGGATGGAGTGGCTTGGAAAAAAAATTAGGAACAGGCTGACTTTCATGTCATAAAAAACAAACCTGAATCTGATTTTGAGGAAAGCTAAAATACATGAGATTTGAATCTTGTTAAAACTCACCAAAAACAAAGTCCTCATAATTAATTTTTACTAACATAAAACATTTGTGTGTCGTCTGTGTTAAGACAAATTCTTCTTTGAACTTTTGTTACTGGTTGTTTTTTCCTTGTGTTAGTGATTCCTGATGAAGGAATGCAAGGACTTTTAAATCCCTCTGGAAAGACAATAAATCAAAAAGTTAGTTCAAGCAAAATTTCATAACCATCTTGTATTCTGCAAACCTTTCACCAAGTTTTGCTTATTCACAAGGTTTGGGCAAACAGCCTCACGTTTACGAGCATTAATCAGAACAGTTCAGGCTACAATCACTTCTGAAGCAGAGAAGGAGATCTTGGCGCCTGAGTAGGATCTCTGGGCTCCAGCTACCCCTCTGGAAAGCAAGTCTCACACATGTTTCACCATGTCTGTGAACCATGTGGACATGTCTCCAGCAGCATGCCAAGCCCAAGGTGGCATGAGAGGCCTGTGTCTGGCCGCCAGAATAGTTCTCAAGGTGTTTAGACAGGAACTGTCACTAAAATCCCCTCCAGGGAAGGGATTGTCATGGTTCAGTTTTTCCTCCCCACCTTGTTTGATCAATATGTTCTGATGTTTTATAACATTTTTTCTTGATCTTCAGAATTTTCACATCATTCCTGACCTCAAGGGGTTTTCTGTGAAGGTCTCTCTGGATTTTTTTCTGACTTGTACAAGACTTTGCCAATTGCTCCTATGCCTTGATCCTGCAAGACAAAACCCTGATTCCAGGTGTAGTTAGTTTTAGCTTTGATTCATTTGGGATATATTAAAAAAAAAAAAAATAAAAATCTAAATTTGGAGTTCAACCCTCCAGCACTGGGCTGAATTCCCAAGCTCAGTAAATTTGTTCTTCTCTCTTTGCTCATTATACGCTCTTGGTTTCAGCCTAGCACCACCTAACAAACACCTTCAATTCCTTATATAACTCATGGAAACTCTCACTTTAATCAAGGCATTGAGAAGGTTGTGGTCTGAGAGCAGAATAATATCTGGACTTTCCTAAATTTCTGTCCAGTAGTGACATTGACTCTCTCTGTGACCTTGGAGAAGTCATTTGGATCTAAGTGCCCTTGGATTCAAAAAGCATTTAGGTCATGAGAAACAAGGCTGCTGGCCCACATGTCTGTCAGGAGTGAGTGCTGAGGAGAAAATGAGCCATAACTTAATATGACAAGGTACAGGGTTTTATTAAAAGGAGCAGGAGGAGGTACCTTTCAGTCTGGTAGGGATTTCAGGCAGAGTTCAGAGTGCAGGCTAGCTTGAAATTTCACATGGAACTACTTGCAGAGTAATTACCAAGTTACGTGTCTGTAGAAATCTCTCCTGAACCTGATTCTGATCCCTGTCTTTCTTCACAGCAGAGTGATGGCGTAGAGCCGATGAATTGGAGGAGGACAGCAAATTAGGGAGACCTGTGAGCATAGGGCAAAGTTCAGAATGTTTTTGCCTAATTGGAGAAAAATTGTGATTCATGAGAGACAAATACAACCACCTGCTCTTAGGAGTAATTATCTGCCAAAACACAGTGGGGAATGAGTGATCGGAAAATGATATTTAATTAACCTGGGATATAGAGAAGAACTCAACCCTAATGCCAGTCAACAGTGTGGCAAAAAGGGCATGTACTGAAAGAAAACAAGTAAAAAAAAATAGATGTTACAAGCTACCAGAGATATTCCTTCTTTGGGTGCCTGTAAGGCATCAATTGATTCACTGTATTCATTTGCAGATACAGAACATGAGAAAAATAAGGTATGGGAATGCTCAGAGTATGAATAGCATTGCTATTATAATTTATTGAAGTGACAAAGTGTAATGGACAAATTGTTAAAGAATTCCAGTTTCATCTCCTGGTAACTAACTTGGATGCTCTCAACAATTAGCGGGTCTTGGAAGGAGGACTGAGAATCCTCTGAATCTGCTGCTCTGCATAATAGGCTGCTTGGGCTTTTCCAAAATATATAATTGATAAAGTTGGGGAAAAGGGAAAATTCCGCTGAAGGAACATTCAGTCTTGTTTCAGCAGAGGCTCAATAGTCATTCAAGAGGAAAAAGGGGAGTAATAATTTAATTTTTCATCATTTTCTTTTGATATGTATATTACTTTTCATATCTAGAGTTAATTGGTTTAAAGTGTGATTCTGGTCTCTGCCATCACAGGAGCTCTGTGTTTATTGTCACTGTTTGGTTCTTAGAGCAAGTTTGAAAGGGAATGAACAAATAAAGGTAAATAAATCTACATGTCAATCATACAAATTCATCTTGAGTCAAGATTGGCTCTTTTCTTTCTTTCTGACATTACTGTTATCACTACCACTGTCATTCTTCATCATGCTTCTTATTTTGCTTATTTATTGCCCTCAAAGGTACTGAGTGTTTTTCAAGAAATCCTTTTCTTTTGCCATCTTATCTTGTACAGCTATCTTGACCTCTGGGTGATGCATGGCAAGTAAAATTAGGTTGTAATCAGGAAAACTTTATCATAAAGTTATAGGAGCCATGCATATCTTCTGCTACAAAATATGTAGCAGAAATGGAAGAGACACCTTCTGTGACAAAAAAAAAAAAAAAAAGAAAAAAAAATTTAAAAAGATGGTTTTAGAAAGAAGGTGGAGAGAAATCTGTGATCTGTGAGAAGGGACAATATCAGCACTTGTTTTACTTTTGCTGTTAGCATAAAGCTCATACCTCCATTGATGTCCAACCCCCTAATCATTACAGGGTCCTTGTGTGACTTTTGTGTGCAAAACCCAACTTGAAAGAGGCAGAGAAACAGTGACCACTGGTAAGACCCCTTATGTGAAGTAATAGGAAAATACTGGTAAATCTGAGTTTTGCCAAATGCTAGAGACTCTCTGTGTGTGAGCAGATGACTCTGTTTGGTGGCAAAGCTAAACAACAGTGAAAACAGGCAGAAATTTTTCAGCAATAGATGAGTTAAACATTAGGGATATTTAAATGCTTAATTACTTCAGAAAAATTGCTCCAAATCCCTCTTGTGCTTCTTCTGAGACAAAGCTCCAGAAACTGAGAAACTTTGCAAGTTCTCACAGATCCCCTGAACCATGTATTTAAGAAGCTTACTCTAGACCTTGTTCACAACATCTTGATTCTCTGAGACAGAGTGCAGGGATAGAGTACAAATGCATTTTCAGCTCTCCTGGTCAAATCAGAACCTCTTCTTCTCCCAATAATGGGATTATAAATTTTATGCAATAAATTTGGATAAAACTAAGTACATATGATTAAAAATATTAGTAGGGCTGTGATAAAGTTGATACAGGAATTGTTAGATGAAAGATGAATCAGAAGTTTTTGTTGAAATTTGAGGAAGAGCTTAAGACCATTAGCTCCCAACCAGTGGCTGTGAAGCCCTTCTGAGCTGTCACTACCAACAATTTGAGAACAAAAGGGTTTAATCTACGATTCTTTTTGAACTGAAAATTTACAAAGAGCCAGTACTGCTGTTAGTGCTAACAGAGACAAAACCAGAATAGCACTAGGTCAGTGCAGTGTGATCTGTGGTGCTCCCATTTTTGCTCTCGGCTGAAACCATCCCGGATGAGGTGAAAGGGCCTGTGCTGACAGTGCAGTGCAGTGCTGGGGGTGGTAGGGGTAGCTGCTGCACTGTAAGGAGGCAAGGTATTCAGAGGACATATTAAATTAAGGATCTGTTTGGCTGCCTATGTGGAAATTAAAGATCCCAAGACAAGTTTTTAAAAAAGTGGAAGATAAACCAAACAAAGATTTGCCTTCAGAGCCACTGGCCTATTCAAGCATCAAACTCATTACTTTACAAAGCTTGTGGGAATACTTGAACAGCGTATGAAGTGCACTAATCCATCTCTTTTTTCTTTTTTTTACTACCTGGAACTGTGTAGGTTACACAGTCGCTCCACTCCATCACAATGCTTAGCTTATTTCTGAGTAGACTGAAACCAATTCAAAGCCAAATCAAAATATCTCTGGAGCACAGAGGAGTTTTCAGGCTGAGCCAAGAGTTTTGCAGACATACTGGTGTCATTTGTCTTTCTGTGTTTTTGATTTGAGAGCAGTGACATCCTCCACAATCACAGCTGCAGTCTCCAGCCCGTCCTGTCCCCCACACTCTCTCACAGCTGAAGTGCTGGTAGGTATTTGAGAGCCACTTACAACATCTTTCAACCTCAGGTGCTGAGTACAAGCCAGGTGGCTTCATTTCCTATCGCCTTTATTTCAGAGCACCTGTCCAAAAGATGGTGAAATCTCAAAACTGAAACAAGATGATCTTGATTCTCCTTTGTGAGAAAATGAGTTCTTTATTTTGGTATTTGTGACAGCACACTTGCATTCTGTGGTGCAGGCATCAAGGCATAAAGGCAAGTGGGAGATATCTCAGGGTTCAGTTCAAAAGACAGGCTCGTTTGGAGGTGCAAATGGCAGAGGAGATTGTGAAGGATCCTGAATTCTGATCCTCCTAAAATCCGTTGGTTTTATGGGTTACTTTTAAGTAAGAATCTACTTCATATTTGGAATGTCAAAGGTTTTATTGTCTATTTTATAAATAATGGAGATAACTTTTGAACAACTTTAGGACAATTTTTAATTTTACTATGCACTCCTTGAATTTTGAACTGCAGAGCCAATATGAAGCCATCCTAATTTACAGAACATTAAAGCACTTGGTACTTTTCATAATAGAAATTCATAGAAGTTGAAAGAAAATATCCATAAAAGTTTATTAAATCAAGAAAGGTATTAATATGAGAATGCTTAATTAATAAAGTCATCAGTATCAGGGAGGCAGGATACTCACCATGTGGAAATAAAACTCTTAAGAAGACATAAAATACAAGATATGGGAAGAGTTCTCTTCTCAGATTGGAGAGTTAACCACTTCTGTGTTCTTCTGTAGGTCAGACCTTTTGGAACACAAATCAGAAAATCTTCTTTGGCTGAAACTGATCTATAATTATTTACTGCAACTGACAATCTGTTCATAATATTTTTGCTGTGAGCTAAGTATATCTTATGAAACAAAATTAAATAATAGGTTGCATCTATGTATAGTTTTATGAGCTTGAAAGTTTCTTGTCTGAAAGATGCAACCAAAGGATCCCTAGAAACAACTGTTCCCCTCAGGATTGTCTAAATTGTTCCCATCACGTAAGAAATTACTTGGAACTGTTTAAAATATTGGACTGGCCCAGAAAGAAAAAAATTGGCTATCTTAGTAGTAATACTAATCACTGACTTCATTAGAATTAGAGTGGATTTACACTGCTGGATGGGAAACTAGACTTATTGGCAGGATTCAAGGAAATAAAGAGCAAAAGAAAGCAAAGCAGTGTGCCCAATATCCAAAATGCATGGCAGAGATACAAAAGCATTGTTAATATGATAGCTCCTTGCATATCCTTACTGGAGTGGATAAAAGGGTGTGGCAGAAGGGACCTGTAGATTTGTAAGCTAAGGAAGAAATTTCAGGGGAGTCTCTCCTTCAAATCTTCTGTGCCCAAAGAAGTTTGGCAAAGCTTGGGTCCCACTACACTTTGTTTGAGAAGAACACCTGCAGAGTAACTGTAGGGAGGCAGCTGCTGTTGTACTCATTAGAATGGCTCACGTTGAAGCACACTCATAGAAATAATAAGATTTCATGATGTGTGTTTATTTCCCACTGGTACACTGTGTTGCATGATGATAGCTTTGCAGTCACAGTGTGCTTGTTCTGGTTGAAGAAGCTCATTCATTATAAGCTCTTCTTTTCAGATGTTTATAAATTTCTGGAAAGGACTAATTCTTTGGCCTGACATTTCCTTTGTTCTGGTCAAACAAAAGGTGCTGATTGTTTTCACTCCTTTTCTTTCTGCATTTATTAAAATGTATGTGTTGCTTTGGGGTTAACAAGAAAATAAAACACACCCAGTTGGTTATCACATATTCAAATAATATAACTCAAACGATACTGAATTTTAATGTATTCTGTCTTAAGTGGACATAATCAGGATAAACTGTCTTGTGGAAAATTGAAACAAAGCTTGCAGTGATCAGAAAACTCTGATGCTAAATGTCATGAAAACTTGATCCAGGATTCAGCCAGTTTCAGTCTTTCTTTCAAGTCATAAGCATGAAATTTCCATTTTTACAGAGAGCAAATTTTGTTGACTTAAACGAATTGAGCATTTATCTTATAATCCCTACTAAATGGTTTTCCTGAAAAACCAAAGCAGATTTTTGAAGCAGAGTATGGCTTTCAAAGTTTGGCTCTGTTGGCTATTCATCTGCCTTCACTTGCTACGGTGCTTAAATCCTGATTTCCAATATATGCTTTGCGCGTCTGCCACCGCTGACGTGTCTGGAGCATCACTCTCTGAAGCACAACAGCAGTTGTTTAAGAGGTGTCATTTAGCCTGTCCTAATATTAACCGCTCTTGACCTTCTGCACACAGCCCTCCTTCCTCCCAAGCCCCGCTAGGGTGTTTAGAGGAAAGCGTGATTATCGGAGCTTTCACTCCAATCAACCTCTTCATGCTTCACAGCCCCGCACCGTGCGGCACGCCGCAGTCTGCGCTGTACGTGTGCGCCTGCCTCCAGCCTGAGCTGGGCATTCAGCAGCTGAAAGGAAGGAAAAAATCGGGCAGATTTATTTGGTTTACCATATCAATTCAAGGCTAATCTGCCAATTTCTCCATGCTGCTGCTACGAACCGAGCAACGTTTATTAAAGCTGGAATTAAGTAGATTGTAACAGAATATGCCGGATGGAACAAAACCTGCCCCCAGTTTTAGAAGTTTCTGTGTTTTCACCCCAGAAGAGCCAGGATGGGTACAGTTCAGGTTACCCCATCCATGAAATTTTAAACAGCAAATTTAAATGCCTTGTACATTGTATTTGCTCAGGAAATCCTAGGGGGAAGATTTATATGCAAATATATACAGTCATGCCTTTTTAAAGACATTAGACATTTCTCTTTTAATATGGGTTTCTGAATTGCATTTCTATATAAATATGCTAACTCTCTTTTTCGTGAAATGTGTTGAAGTATGAGTATTAAATTTTCTTCATGAATACAGGGATACTCCTAGAGCTGGTATGAATTGTCATAGCTTTTCTGAAGTGAAACAGACTATGATAATTTACGTCTGCTGTTCCATAAATGTGAGTAATACCTTTCAAAACTATGTTCCCTGGCCCAGATTTACAGTCACCTGGGAAAAAATTACTCTGTATTGTATATTTAGATTCTCATTGTCACATCTTTTCTGGAACTGAATCTCAGCAGTCACTCCCAGTGTAAAATCTCCAGCATGTATCATGATGGCAGGCACTGTCCCGCAGCATAGGAACAAAATAAAGGGAAATTATGCAATCATTTATAAAAGGCAGCGAAGGTCTGGTGTATTAGGAGAGAATCTGCGCAATTACAGTAAGCAGATGTTTTACTCTTGCCTTTAGTGGAACATACTCCTTGTTGTGGAAGATCTGAGAGCTTAATGACATGATCAATATAAAGTATAGAAGGAGGCAAAGACAAGTCAGACTAAAAAGAGAGACTGACGTGCTGTAGGAAAATATCATGGATGTAATAAACTCCTCAAGGAAGGAATAAAGGGATGCCACATCTTATTCCTTCCAGCCTTCTGAAAGCAGAGCTCAGATCCACAAACTTTGTCTGACCACAGAAATGATAAGGAGACCAAATATTTTTCTCAAAAAGTAACTTTGAGAAAGCTTCCTCCACTTGTGAAGTCCAGGAATCTGATTAAAGGTGCATATATCTTTGCAATGTACACAGACATTCACCCACAGGATTTTGTTTGACAGAGGGAGAGACTGGATATACAAAAAATATGCAATCAATACATGACAATCTTCTGGTGCAGATAAATAATAAAATACCCACTGCCCGAGGGTGTGTGAATGGGAGGTGTGACTTTGGAGCCTGCTGTGCTCCTCAACTGACTAAACTTCTCTTCATACCTTACAGCCCTGTGACAGCATTCTGAATTTCACTGAGCCAACTGCTCTGTGTCATAAAGTTCCATCATGAGATAGAAATGTATTAAATAGTTGGGAGTTACTGGTCTGGAATCTCCTACCATTAAAGTATTCCCACAGAAAGGGACCGATGTTTACTGAATGGAGCTTTGTTGTTTCTGGATGGCAGCTGCATCCTCTTGGTCTTTTCTGAGTTATCTGGGTCAAGGACACCTCAGGTGTCCCAAACTTATTTCATTATACCACTACAGAAAGAACCTAAAACCTCAGTTGAAGAAATCAATTTGCCACAGGTATAACAAGTTTTTAAAATGTTTAATTGTTAGAGAGCAGTTGCACCATTACCCAGAGAGGCAGGGGACAAATAAAGTGAAGATGGCATAATCAAATCCTCTTCTGAAAATCAGTCTTATATATCCCCAGGGTATAATCTATGAGTTTCATAGAGGATTTTTCTTTCTAGTGCTATTAAATTTAATTTAAGTAGTTAATTGTTCATTTCTATTAAATACATTAAAGTAGCTTGGTTTCTTTGACCAAATTATGCCTGGAGTACAGCTATCCAACTATCAATGTTAGCTTGATTATAGGGTCTTCTAGAAATAGGAAGATGTGTTTGAAACCTGAGTTTTGAGGTTTTCTATCTCTGTTTTAAATGCAGTGGAAATTAGAGGTAACTGGCCTATCACTAGCTTGGTGCAACTTTAGGTGGCATATCAGGTCTCTGATCCTTGTCTCAGTTGTAGCACAGATTTACAGAGGAGATCTGGATATTATCACTAAACTCACAGCATCAGAGTGTCTTGTAGGGAGTGCAGAAGTGATTGCAGTTCATTGCCAACTTCTGATTAGGATGAGTTATGCTTGTAAAGCTCTTTCTAGATCAAATGAGCTATATGAGCTTCACAAGGGCTAAGGTAATGTTCCTTGACTGTGGATCCCCTCAGGAACTAGAATAAAATAAAAGCCTTTCCTCTTGCCATAGCAGTAACTTTTGATGCTGAAGCAGACAGATAGGAAATGGACTTTCTCTTCTTTCCAGATCCCATTTGACCCTAGAGGCGTGGGATTCAAAATCCACCCTAGAACTGGAAAAAAGAATGCCTGGAAGACTCTGTAAATCTGTTTTTGATAGATCATTGTTAAACAATGCCCACCTCTTCTTCCCCCTAAGGACAGTGACAGATGTGTTTCTGAGCTTGAAAGGAAAATGATGTGGGTTTCCCTATTAAGGAAAAACAACCCATAACTTTTCTGAGTACTGTATTTTTGAAATGATACTGAATAGATCATCCACATCTGTGATGATCATGGCAAGCGAAGGAGGGACTGGCAGCACCAAGGCAGTGATTTTCTGTAATGGAGGTAAGCTGGATGCATACAGTTCCAAAATGATTATATTATACATCCTTTCTACACAAACCTAATTTACATAACTCAATCATGAAGCATCTTTGTGCTAAAGAAAGCTAATGTAAAAGAACACCAGAGCTTAGTTTTTGCCTTGCTAGCTTGTGTTTTCTTTCTCTCTCTGCTTTGAACATCTGGAATTGGCTGCGGACAAGCGTGACATTTCCTAAAGTGCTCTTCAGAGGAGCGGTACTGGGAATACTACTCCTTGTTCCCCTACTTTCCCTTTTTTTGCCTGTCAGTGATATTTTCCTCACCATAAGCTCCTTTTCCACACTTGCTTTCTCAAAACACCCCTTGAACAAAAAAAGCCTTCCTATTCTTCCCCTTGCTATACCAGCAAATATCTTGCTTGGTTAATCATTTATCTACAGACTTCCTGTCACAACACCTTTTTGGTTATTTATCCCCTCATAGCACTTTTATGAGATTTTATGTATCTTTCCAAGCATGAAATAAGTACATGCATTTCCAGGAAATATATTTATCAGACCAGTGGGATAGATATTCTCACTGGGGCTAACAGCTCTATCCCGTATTTGACTCATTATTTGAATGGTTCAGGAGGCAGCTGGTTTTGCTTGCAACATTTTGAGCTTCTTTTCTGACTGATATTTTTTTATAAGAGTAATATATAAATTTTTAAATTTACTGAAAATATTCTGATAATAATAATTTTAACTTAAAATCCTAGTCCCCTTGAATATATGATTCCATATTTTTGTGTTAATAGAAAAGTACTTGAAGTTAAGTGAGACTAAGCACTTTTTATCACAGTTTTTGTGATAACTGTATAAAATACCTTCTTTACCATGCAAGAAGGTACATTTGGGAATTTTCCTTCAACATGCATCCAAAACTTGCGAAGATGTTTTAAAATAAATTCCATGTTAGGCTTTTTCAAATAAATTGCTTAAAAAAACAAAGAAAAAAACCACAACAATTATGGCAGAAATTATCAAGTCAAGAAAAGTAGTGATGGAGCTTTCAAATTAATATGCTAATTAGAATTTTGTCTGCTGCAAATTTCAAATTATCTTTCTGGAAAACAGCTATTCAAATAGCAAAACCAGTAGGAAAGAAGTTTTCCATCAGAGAAACAGTTGAAACTTAGTCTGAGACAAATTATTACCTCCCATAACGAGACGCATATTTATGCCCTGGGTGCCAAAAGAAATTACTTAAGTTACAGAAGAACAGCTGTCTTGACACATCCATAGTTAGTGCATGTACTCAGTCATAAGGGTTATCTATGTTAGTTTAGCCTATGTTGCTTGTAACTTGTAAGAGAGTGACAAATGCTGTTTGAAAATGTAGTAACTTGTGTCCCTCACAAGTAGAAAGCTGTGATTTGATAATTCTATTTTTTTTTTTCCCTTGGGAGAGTGAGATTCAACTCACTACCTGCTTGAATTCTGGTGTTCTACTATGGGCAGTTAAATTTCCATGGCATAAAGAGATGAATGTAAGACTTTTCTATCACATAACTAGGCCAAGAAAGCTGTTGTCCTTATGCTATTTAAACAAATATCCACTCAATCATCAAAGTCCTGGAATACATATTTTTTTAAAATATTTTCAATATTTAAGCATCTCTTTTTTTCAACATTTAAACATGTACTTAATTTTCAGCATTAGCTTAAGCCCTACTGCTGTCAATAGGACAAGAGCAGGTCACCAGGCATTTTCCTGAATGAGGGTTTTATCTCAGCTAATTTTCTCATCAAAATGTGTTTTCAAACATGGGCAAAATCTCCTTTTGGAGGTTTTCTTGGTCCTTACTTGTCCTCCCCACTTAGGAGAAGAGACTGACGCCCACCTCACTAAACCCTCCTCTCAGGTGGTTGTAGAGAGTGATAAGGCGCTCCCTGAGTGTCCTTTTTCCCAGGCTGAACACGCCCAGCTCCCTCAGCCACCCCTCACAGGCTGCTTGTTCTCCAGGCCCTTCACCAGCTCCATTGGCCTTCCCTAGACATGCTCCAGCACCTCAATCTCTTTCTTGCCGTTAGGGCCCCAACACTTAACACAGAGGTGTGGCCTCACCAGCATCAAGAACAGAGGAATTACCACTTCCCTAGTCCTGCTGGGAACCTGGGAATATATCCCACCTGAGACTCAGTTAATATTTTTTTTGGCTTTCAATGAGCCTTAGTGATGTTTAGTAGACCATTAAATCATATAGACAGAAATCCACATATCTTTGCCATGTCAAACCTTTATCCAGCTGAGGGTACCAATATTCCTTTAAAAATGCGTGGATTTTAGGTGTACAATTTCTTTATTTTCTCATTCACAAGTGTTTCTTTTGCCACTGCCAGGCACTTGGGTGGGACCTCCTTTGAGTTTCTGCAGCAGCACTCCAGCTTTGCTGGGGACACTACACAATGCAGAAGGAAAATGATGCAGCAGTGCTAAGCAGGCTCACACGTCCCATGGTGTACTCCCCCTAATGACTCGAATCTTTCCCAGGGCTTGCTGATGGGCAGAATGCATGCTGCCTGGGCTGTGCTAGCAAGGCTGGCCTTAATCATTGTGCAAGTGTTTATAGATTCCCTGTGCTCCTGGCTCCCCTTGGCACTGCAAGGCATGTCCAAATACAGATAAATTCATTCCAGCCTTAAACCACAAGACAGAGATTGCTGTGAGCTTTGCATAAAAAGCACAAAATTGTTATTTCTTTTACTTATCTTCTCCTTATTCCTTAATTCTGCTCAGTCTCCCCTTCATTTCAATGTTCTTAACTCATTGCTCCTTTTAATTCACTTCTGGGGACTTCTGGTTATTAATTTCTGGTTAATTTAATACAATAGTTTGAATTTGATTATCTGAGATGCTATTACCCAGGCATGTCTCCATGGTAAAAAGCAGAAAAGTTCAAGTCTAAGATAGGTTTGAATGTAGCACTACTGAGTTTCTTTGGATAAATGTGGACGCCATCCTAAAACTGTTATGCACTGCCAGTGCAACATGTAACTGACTTTTTTTCCTAAAACCTATTTTTCACATGCGTACATGAGTATGTATACTTATTTTTAAATGTAAACTCACGCCTCATAGTCTTTTCACAAGGAGAAAATCAATTATCTTGGTATTACCAGTTGGGATCAAAACCAGAAGTTCCAGGCAGTTTCAAGCAGATTGGTGAGATTTCAGGTCAGGCTTTACAGACCAGATTTATGCATTTGGGACATTTATTTAATTATACAAAAAGCACTATCTTTCATTGAAGCTATAGATAGTCACAAAAGTTTCCAATCTACTATAGTTCAAGACTTTATAACAGAGTAGGAAGGTACATGTAAAGTGCAATTTTTGTTCTAAACATACTTTATTCTCAGGAGATGATTCTGTCCTGGTATATCTAATTCCTGGAGAGATTTCAGTAGGAACATACTCCAGAACCAAAAAAGAGTGATGTTGATGAGGCATTTTTGAAAGACAGATAAATTGAGTGAGAGGTACATTCTGCATATTTCTGCAAGAGGGAAGGGACTGGGAAAGAACTTCCCCAAAGGCCAGAAATATGGACACTTCTGTGAAGTCTGACTCTAAAAGCTTTAGCAACCAGAGAGTGTTAAGTCCTCACCTGCATGACATTGACTTCAAGTAGAATTAAATATTGCAGTAATCACTTTTTGAAGTTCACCACAAAGTTGCACCTCTGAGGCAACTCGGTCCTGCCTAGTGATGTGCGCCAGCCTCCTGCTTTGGACCTTTCCCAGCTGACATTATTATTGACTGTGCGGCACTTAGGTTGTAGCTCAGTGAAAAAAGGAAACATCAATGATAAAATGACTCTGTTACATAAAAACCCATGAAAAGTCAGGTGCCACATCACAAAGAGGCTACAAAGCGCAAACAAAACTTGTCTAAACATAGACAACCCCAAGATTAAACAAAGACAACAACAAGATTAAAATAACTCTCTCTGACTCTTGTTCTCTCCTACATAATACACAGGACTGTCTAAATGACAAATGGTTAACTAAAGCTACTGCAGTCCCTACCCTGCACCAGAGATAATGAATCACAACAGGGAATTAGAAGTAAGACCTATAAAACCATGGGATTGACTTTCCTAATAAAAGAGGATACTTTTGTCTTTCTGTGTGTCTTTTGATTTGGTTTGGTTTTTAACATTTGATGATACCCAAGAAAGCACTGAGTTCATATACAATTCAGGGGTTGATTCAGTTTTCCTGTTTATATATATATATATATATATATGTTTGGCTGCATTTTTCTCCTTCTGGAAAAAAAATTCTTTCTATTTGCTCTTATGGACGTAAATGGCAAATACTGTGCATGACAAAACCTACTAAAATTGAGTGCCCACAGCCAGGTAATTTCTCTAATAACTTTTCTCCCAAAAGGTATGAGATAATCACACAGCATACGCACAATGATAGATTTGTAGTCATTATCTCCCAAATGTGTTTGTTAACAACTAGATTCTGGGCAAGCAACCCTATATGCTTGAGTATATTCTGGCTCAAGAACTAGCAATGAATGTCATAAAAATGTTATTTCATCTGAGAGAGGTTTCATTTTGGTTTTTCTTTTTTTATTTTTCAATTTAATTTTCCATAATACCTTCAAGCCACCATTTTCACTTTCTAGCTTATTTGGGAGCTTGCAAGATTTGGAAGCAGAATGCAGAGCATGGGTAAGATCAATGTCATTTTTTCTAGCATAGCATTGTTGCATTTCTGTAACATGGCACTGCTGTGTTTGAATCTCCAGTAAATGAACATCACGCTGTAGCTTAGTAAACTGTACTAACTTACTAGTAAATAGTAAACTTACTAAGCTGTAGCTTAGTAAAAAATTTTACATTATACACTGCTGCAAAGTCTCCCAGGGAATGAATTCCACGAGCAATCCTCTGATGCCTGAAAAACATATATGATCATATACATTCATATACAAAGGCTTACTGAATCTAGATAGGAATAAATCTACACAGGCAGTGAGATTAATTCCAAGATAATAGCTTTTTTTGATAGAGAGGAGGGAGAGGTTTTGAGGGTTTTTGCAACAACTACATGAAAGCTGAAGGTAGTACCCTAAGTTTAAGTTTGGGAAGACAGGTTCAGAATCTGAATTTCACATCAGTTTTATCTGAGACCTAGATAATAAGATATGTTTACAAAAATTCAGATTAGTTTTGTCTTAACATGAAAGAATTTCATAAGTGTAAATAAGAATTTGGTGTGCCTATGTGACTTTCTTTCATAGCCATTAGTGAGACTTGAAGAAGTAACTCAGTATTAAGAAATTTTAGTAGTAAGGATTATCTGCCGTCTTTCTTTCCAAATCACCTGGGGTTTTCATAACACTGCATGATATTGCAGGACTCTTTTGCACTTACTCTTTAAAGACAACTCTCTCACCATAATGAGATGTGAAAACTTTTTCAAGGGATCCTTAATTATTCCTTTTTAATAGTTGTAACTGCCCAGAAATTATAATTTCATGTACAGAGCTCTGATATATGTATTTACTTATGCATGCGTGCCAAAGCAGACAGATGTGAACAATGTGCATGTACATATTCACACACTCACTAACTCAGATAAACACTTAAGGAACGGAGCAATTTCTGAAGGAAAAATTGAAAATACTTATATTTCTTTTGCTCTTTCAAAAAGCCAGAGAGAATTAATAATGGCCTAAACTGTGATACATGTTATTATTACTATTATTATTGTTGTTGTTGTTATTACTTCCTTGTAAAATAGCACAAAGAATTCCAGTTTTTCAGCAAAAGTGAGAGCAAAATATTAGGTCACTGTTTAACAACAGCTTGCCTGTCTAAGGAAGACTATGGAATAACAACCTGCAGACAGACTCTATTCCTTCTAAATTATTCTTATGCTATTTTAATGTTTTAATTTACAGTAAACCATAGAATTGAAACTCCTCAGAATTCGTTCCTCTGCAGCTGAAAATGGCAACTTTTTTACAAAACAAACAAGCAGGTAGATTTGGGATAGAAAAGCAGTGCTAAATTTGAAGTACTAGATTGTAAAAATGCTATTTTTGAATATTCTGTAATGTTGTTTTGACTTATTATTCCTATTTTTGCATCAATTTTCTTCAAATGTACTTTAAAAATTTTAATACAAAGTTTGTGGGGGGCTGTTCTCTGTATGTCAGGCACTGTGCAAATGCATAATGAGAAAGAATACCTTCACCAAGGTGCTTTCAGTCCTACCTGGAATTTCTGAAAAGGGCTGGCTTCTACATCCCACAGGTATTCAGAAGCTCCTGTCATGGTTTTTATTTAAACCCCTTGGGAAAGTTCACCCCAGATTTTTATCCAGGAGGGCTAAAGAAGGGAAGTACAATAGGTTGGGAGTTGAGCTAAAGGTACCTGTTTGGAAGATGCTCTTTAACACAAAAGAGATATTTAACTGTGTGTAAGTGTGATATCCCTGTAGCTTAGGGAGATTCAAGGTGCTGTATCCAGAGGCAGTTCTTTCTCCTCATTTTTAGATAACCCACCACAGTTTCATCTATTACTGATCTTCTTTGGAGTAGCAGAGTGGGTTTGAAGCAAACTGCCTGGTTTGAAGACACCACATCCAGGAACTGCACTTTCAACCCACAAAATGCAGCCCAACCCCACAGGAGCAGGAGGGTCCAAAACATTTCTTTTGCCACCAATAAGTTCCTTTTCATCCCCTTTCCTATGACAAGTGATTTCAGCAAAGGCATTTCCTAAGCAGAATATTTCCTTGCAGGGACTGTGCTGTTTGAATCTCATATGAATTGTTTAAATTTATATGGAAAATGAAACAAGTCAAATTTCTGCTGTCTGGGATAAAATGTGAAGGAATATAAAAGGAGCAAAGCAAGACAATGTATCTTACCTAATATATTTTAGTGGTTCTATTTCCTTTAAATGACATATATTAATCTAACACTTTAAGAGTGAGAAAAAAATTGTTTATGAAACAGTTTCTTCTTTATATATATTTTTTTAATATTATGCAGACTATTTTTGTGGCATTTATGATATCATTAAGTGAGGATAGAATTTCCTAAAATTAAATAATAGTTCCTGCTATTTTTAATTTTGTGCTATTCTATTTTGTTCTGTTGTGTCTTAGCTATTGTCAACTTAAGTGATTAGAAGTGACTTTGCTTAGTAAGAGGACAATTTAAAAAGAATTTTATCAGAGAAAATTTCATTCTCTGTATCCCAAGTGGTTTATATTCAGGAGTTACTTTATCATTGAAATGGATTGACCCAGTTGCAGAACAGTGGGGAGCCAGACCAGGGTCAAGGGATACTGAGTAGTTATGATGTGCCTGTCAGGGAGGTCTAATCCAAACCCCCTTGGACCCTATCCTGCACTTCAAACGTCTGTGAAACCACGCGCATGTATAGTACTTTTCACTACACCCAGGAAATCAGAAAAGTCTGTCTCTATTTAATCTAAAGTGGTCTTTCTGAATAGTTTTTTGGCTGTGTAACTTTGAAGCTAAATTCTCTGTCTTTTATTGCAGAGGTGGTGAGTTCAAAGCCCAAGAGGTTTTAGTTTATTAGGAATGCCTCATATTTATTATTTGTGCAATTTCAAACAGATAGCTACATTTTCAACACATAATTAATTTTGGCATCCAAGGGTACTCACCACATTTAACAAATATATTTAATCTTTTTGTTTTGTTTAAACACATACTCTTTATAGTTATAAATTAATGAAATTTGAAGAAAAAATAAAAAATAAATTTATACTTTGTATCAGGCACATCTGTGTGAACAACAATCACAGAGGTAAAAAAAAAAAAAAAACAACCAAAAAAAACCAAAAAAAAACCCAAAAAAACAAAAAACAAAACAAAACAAAAACAAAACAAAAAAAACCAAAAAACAAAAAACAAAACCTGTCTGGGCATACACAAACAAGCAGCTAACAGATATTTTGTATGGCCAAGAAGGAAAGAGGAGCTTTCTCAATTTGAGGCGAAAAACCCAATACTTTTCCTGTAAAGCCCTACACATATCTCACTTGTCAGACAGCTAATACAAACCCCCCAGTAACGCTGATGGAAAACTTTAAATGGCATCCGAAGGCCTTTAAATGAGGCCTTAAATCTCTTCAACGTGGGCCACTAAAAGTCTCCCATCAATCAGTTTGTGACTCTGAGCTTGTTAACTCCTTCCTGTTGTGTTCTTGCATGAACTACCAGCTTTAATGCTACTGGGGAAACTAATTATACCATCATTCTTTCCCCAGCAGCAGGACTGGAAACTGAGAGTGAACAGGTCTGTGGCCAGAGGAAGTGGACAGGCGTTGCTTGGAGCCAATGCCTCCTGCAAAGGGCAAGGTGTTGTGGGCTTTTCCTCACTTTTTGCTGCAATCCGTCTGATGCAAGAGAGAGGGGCAAAGGGGAAAAGAGTTTCACAGCTTAGTATAGTGAATCTTGAGCAAATGAGGTCTAAACCAGGCCAGATCATAAGGAAAGAGAATGTACTCCTGGTTTGGAGTTAGCCCAGGCCCAAATTCCAGGTTGGCTGCAGTGGCCAAGGCAGTATTTCACTGCTTTTGCCCTGTTTTACCATATTTGCCGTTCTCCCGAAGGAGTGAGAGAAGGTGTCTTTGTTCTTCATCATTATCTGCAAATATTAGGTCACTTTGTGCTGTGGAGCAGGTAGTGTGCATACTTAAGAACCCATCAGGACCCATAAAATATTTAGATCTGTTCTCACTTATGTCAGGCTTTATCTTCAAATTCCAAATTCACAGAGTGACAAGGAGTAGCTATGTACAGACCCAATGCAAGCAGCTTTATCTGACACAACTCCAAGAGGTGGAGATGCAGAGTGTCATTTTACCAATATCCAATACTGCTGTGTATGCCATAGCCACTTAGCAAACGATTGCTCTTTTGAAAACATATTGATTCCATCCCTCCTTCAAAGACAGAGCAGAGATCATAAGCCCCAAAGGTTCTGTGGGTTTTCAAATCCCCTGCAAGTGTAATCCATAGAGGAACTCTCCAGAAGAGCCAGCCTTACATCATAAAGCATTGTATCCCCAAATGGGGGAGCTGAAGATGTTTGTTCTTGAATTTAGGCATGGCAGAGACAACAGATAAATAAGATAGGATATGGGCTTTACAAGCGTTGTATCATTTTCATTCACTTTTATTCTGCTACAATACAAGAACTCCAAATCTGTCTTTTGAAAGGCACACTCACGGGTTCTAGCAAGTTCAGAAGCACAGTGAAGGAGTCTCATTTTTACAGGGAAATACACAATATCATGGTGCACACCTTGATGTCTGGAGACCCCACTTCTGAGCAGTGAAAGGCAGCCCACCTCACTGCTCTGTGGCTTGGCTTTCCCACCTTCCACACATGGATAAGAGAACCAAATTTACTCCTTTTTCATGTCAGTTTGAGATCTCCTGGAAAAAAATGTTTTAAAATAACTGGATTTGCCGAGGATCTCAGTGGTCACCCCACTGTGACACAATGCTGTTCTCTGTTATTCCCTGTGCCAGTGATGTCTCTTGTAACCCGTATCCCTTAGGTATTTTAACTTCTGTAAAAGCAAGTATCTTTAACCTCTAATGAAAGCCTGTAATGACATGGGCTGTCTTAAAAGCAGAGAGTGACTTAGGGAATTCATGGCTTGTCAAACAACAATCACTTTGCTGTATAATCTTAGTCCTTGAAGGTCCACTTAAGACAAAAACCCTTATGTTTTACCTCAATTGTAAATTTTTTATAGTCCAGTCACTGTCAGGTGATATGCACAAAAATGAAAGACATATGAGAACAAACCTGTTTTCTTATGGTTCTTTTTGCTCCTTCCTATGATGATTGAGTACATTAGGCAGTTTCAAAATAAATTTAGCAAGAGGGTAAAGACATCACAGATATTCTGTTTCTGTAGGCTATGTGAATTAAAAAAAAAAAAAAAAATGGAGACTTAGCTGAAATTAGACATTAATGAATCTGCATCATAATTTGGATACACGAGTCTTAAAATTATGGAATCATAGTACAAATGTGAGACGAGCAGTATCATTTTATCATCCCCAGATCATCCCATCCCTTATTACAGCCTGGAAACTATCTCAGTTGACTGTCAGCTGACAGACCCAATAAATATGATGGAGATGACCTTGGGTGAGTCACTTAACTTCTCTTTTCATTTAAAAAAATGATATTATAATAATAGTAATAGTAATAATAATAATAATGAACTAATAAGTACTTCACAGGGGTGGATAGCTTAATTAATGTTTATGAAGTACTTCTAGATGAGATCTGTGATGAAAGCACTGTGCGAGTGTAAAGTATTATTATTTTTTATTATAGCTTACGGCTATGTAATTGATGAAATAGTCCAAACCTAATCCCACACAGACTCACTTCTGCACTGTAAACCCTGATTATCTTCATGCACAGACAGCTGATACTTGACTTGTCCTGATGACATTAACTGCATCAATGGTATCTTTTTGTTATTATTTCTATGTTCCAGTTGTTGACCTGCACCTCCTTTTTTTTTTTTTTCTCTTTTCTTTTCTTTTCTTTTCTTTTCTTTTCTTTTCTTTTCTTTTCTTTTCTTCTTTTTTTAGATTTAAATTAAAATTATTTGCTGCAGTAAGTAATGAATGGCAGTAAAAGCTGGTTTTGATATTAAATCATGGGTTTAGGCAGCTATCATACTTTAATAATTTAAATTACTTTGGCCCATAAGTATAAATTAAGCTTTCCTGAAATCTATGGGGCGATGTCCACACGAAGCAATGGAGAGTCCAGACACCTTCATTTTTACCATGATGTGTGCATGGGAAAGGCTGGCTCCACTTTAGCTGCAGAAGAGAGGATAGAGGCAGTGGACAAGGCAAATAGGTCTCTGAGAAGTTCCTGGAACGTGATCAATGTTGGAGAGTGAGTTAAGGAACCAGACCATTAACAGCAAATCACAATGGAGTCCTGGTCAGGTTCTTTAAGTGATTTATTCCCATTTATTTGCTGGAGTCCAGAAGACTGACAGTGGCCACTAATATCTTAGGACTGGTGAATCATTGTTCTTGGTGTCCTCTTTGCCATATGGGCAAAGAAATTTTTTTTTTGTTATCACATTACTGAGATTTTAATTTGCCAAACCACTTACAGATTTATCACAGGTTAACACTCTCACTTCCCAGAAATTTTGTGGAGGACATTACAGACATTGCTCAGGCACTGGCCCACGAACAGCCAACATCCAATTCCTTTTTCCTCCCGTGAACCATAATTATTGGATTTCACCAGTATGGGGAAGATGACAGAACTAACAGAGCAAGGGATGGCAAAAGCTTGACAGTCCTTCATGAGCTTAAGAAAGGTTTCGTTTCAGAAGAAAACTTTGGAATTGTGAAGTGCACCAAACTCTGGAATTAAACCAGCTAAGCAAAGTCCAGAACTGGGCCTTGTCCTCTGTATGAATGCACCAGCCTGCTTGGAAATAGTGTGTGAGTGTCGAATACAGAGCTCATGCAAACGCCTTGTCTGGGGATACTTGAGAAGGGCTTTTTCAAGGGAAAGAAGGATATGGAGAAAGATAGATAGAAAATGACAGACTAATCAGGGTTGTGAGGAAAGCAAACTCGAGCAGAGAGTAGTAGAATCAAGTTCTTCTTGACCTTTTATCCAGTTTGCTTTGACACTGAAGAGATTTCAAAGAGATTTATCTTAAGACAGTAGCAAACAAAAATCTGTGGAGAACTGGGTTCCTGACCTGTGTCTGGTGTCTTTGCTGTCTTATGGATTCCAGCTGCTCTGTGTGAGCCCAGTGCCATACAACAATTCACAGAAATTACAGAGCAGAGAATTTTAACAGGAGACACTGCCAGGAATGCTGATGTTGGCTGAGTAATTCCTTCCAGCAGAAATGGAGAGTGTAGCCTACTATTGCAATGCCAATTCCCTTCTAGGTCAGTACACTTGTAAGAAAAGTCAGATTTTGTGGTAAAATAAGATTTCCTGTTCTTCCTGAGTGCAACAATGAAGTCTCATGATGGCTGTCAGTGCTCCTGGATTGGCTTTGTGTCAATGTGCCTACAGTAGGACTGTGCTGGGGTCGGGGAGGCAAGTCCAGGCTTCACAGAGCAGCAAATTAAATAGAGAATATCAAGAGCCTCTGTGTACCCTGCTTATCTGGAGATTCTCAGAGTCCGAGTGTTGACTGCACCCCTACTGTGACTGAGGGTAAGTTTCTTTAAGGGTCACAAGATCTGATAAATGATCTTTCACCTACTACTTCTCTGCTTGAGGAAAAAATCTTGCTGAAAATAGACAAAGGAAGTTTTTCAGTCTTAGAAATGACAATATTACAGACTTTTACCGTCAGCTGTAGGCAATCACAGCGTTTGAGTTTGCTTTCTTTATTTTTTTTCCTCCACAAACCTTTAATTTGTCTCATATTTTACCTGGGGTCTTGTCACACCAGTTAACAATTTTCATGGTGCCCTGTGTTCTCAGTGTTTCAGGGGCTCCTGGGAACTTTATTTGTGCTTCCTGAATGTTGACAGAAAGGGAGTGAGGAAGGAAAAGATGGTTCTTTGTAAACTCCAATGCCCAACAGTCCTGACACCTTGAGAGACACACAAACCTGACTGAAGAAAATAAGATATAGACACTGTCATCCTCAGCACTAGCAGTGTAAAAAAGGACAGGGGCTTGCAAGGGGAGCATAATGAGCTTGTTTCCATGGCAGCCAGTTTGCAAATCTATAACTGGCTGGAACCCTTGTTAAGAAGAACTTATTAACAAAGATCTGTCCTGAAATAAGGGGATGTACCAAAAGTTAATAGCTCACAAAGAAGTCTTAACTGAAAAGTCCCATTTACCCTTTTGCCCTTTTCACTGTACTGATCTCCTTCCCATCTCATAGATACTCAATTATTCCAAAGTAAAAGCGATGCAGAAAAGGCTACATGCATATGTGTGCTAGGAAGAAAACTGAGAGCTTGAAGATTGCATGACAAATCTTTATCCATTCTGCATGCCCTCATAGACAACAGGATTTAAACCAATTGGCATTCAATGTCCCTTTCTTCTAAAAATGCTAGGGAATCAAATAGAATTTTAGTTTTACAATAATATCTATATGTACCCCTTCCTTCTTTTTTGTTTTTTTGTCTTTCTCTTCTTCAGCAGAGTTGGTAAATGTTTGCATTCTTTAAATCCCCTGCTGCTTTTCAAAGTCAATTCCACTCCATTACCCTCAAGTTAAAGCGTCGTAGAGAAATGCCATGTGGGCTTACAGTGATGGGCTTCCAGTATTCAAGTACAAAACTGAAAGTTAAAAGTTAGAACAAGAATTCAGCAAAGGAAAGAGATTTGGACTACATACCTCTTACTCTGTGTCAGCCACCCCTGTCCTGGCTTTCCCTGCAGAAGAGGATGTGTTCCCCTGCAGAAGGATGTGGGCAGACCCATGGTTATATGCTGGAGTATCTGAGGCCTTGCAAGCTGGGCAGCTGCAGGGAACTTGAGTTAATGGCCAAAAGCTAATTTCTGTCTTGCCCCTGGAGATAGAGAGTCTGATATCATAGCACAGATCCAGAACAGCTCCCCTAGAAGAGCACAGGACTCTTCCAGTGGCACAGGTAAATCCCCTTCTGTTCTTGCACAGGTTCATGTGGCATCTTCTGCCAACATTGTCAATCTGTTGAAGCCAAAGGAATAGATGGCTTTTTGCATGCTGAATTTGATGGAGAGAAAATCCTCTGCCAGGTTTCCTTGTTCTACTCTCAGCATGAATCTTTGCTTTCTGTTTTATTTATACAGGGAGCTCCCCTTGGCTTCAAAAGGGCTCTCTCTCCAGAGAGAGAACTCCTATAGCAGTTGTAGAAGAAGCAGCTGGGCCTTGGATGATTATTAATCAGTAACTGTAATTATATCATGAATATGGGAGCTGTTATGCTTGTGCAGGACACTATGCCAAGCTTTTAGCCCTCTGACAATTCAGCTGTGGAGCTCTGCACTTCACTATCTAGTCTGTGGGCTGAGTTTTGCTTCTTAGGAAGATAGTCAGTCTTGATCCAGATTTTGTTTATTTTATTTTTATTTTTATTTGTATCTATATGAAAGTATGTCAATAGTTCCTGCTGTTTCCTCAGAGAGGTGTTTCAGTCTTGACTAGTGATCATCACAGTATTCTTCTGAGCTCAAAGACAAAGTTGTAGAATTTGTTCTAGAAGAGAGCCTAGTGGTGGTGATGTCATGTCAGGAGGGAAGATCATCCACATTAAGTGACATTACATATTAATGGCCCTTTTGATGGACCTCTTGATGGCTTTTTGTCCATCCTGTGTCCCTTTTCTCTTGACTTCTGCCATGGTCAATTCAGCTGAGGTTGTAGGACTGTGTCCTTAATCCACAGCCCCACAGAAGTATGCAATGTCTTGCCTCAAAAGTCCTGCAAAGGTCAGCAGGTTTTCCTGGGGAATGTGATACGCAGGAGGAAGGAGCCCGTGGGACAGACAGTCTGCAATATCCAGGACTTACACAACAGCATGGGGAGCTAGGACCAATGCAGGTACCCACCCGTGGCTGAAGTCACAAAGAAAATTAACTTCAAAGAAGATTGAACTGGTTTCAAAGAAATTTGAACTGGTTTCTCCCAAGCCTCTGAGTTACTGCCAGCTGCAAGAGGATGAGCACAGAAAGTATGCACAGACCTCAGTGCTCACTCATTTCCAGATGGACCCCCAACATGTCCCAGCATGTTAAGAAATACTGCAAGCAGCTGTGGGCAAACAGGTCTGCAGAGCTCTGTAGGGATGTCCCTCCAGCCGTTTCAGCCTGTGTCCTGAAGATTGGCTTCATGGGAGAAGAGATGTGTCAGAATTAGGCAATTTAGGCGCTTTGGTGGTTTTCTCCAGGTGTCCCAGACAGAGCACACCGTTTTGCACATGGTGCCATGTGGTGTCCCTGCAGTGGCACCTTCATGGCTTAACCAGGACAATGTTGAACTCAGTGCCATGTTGCCTTGCTAGTTTCTGACACACTGACAGATTCAGCTATGACTTAGAGGGACATGAACCTTTTTGTGGACTACTGAAATGCCTAGTGCAGGTCTTGATTCATGTTTTCTAGAGACAGGCAGACTGATACCCAGATGAACATAAAACCATCAGTGCCAAGCAGAATCAACGGTGACTGGAAAAAGAAAGCCAGTCACAAATTTCCAGCATCTGAAATGCAATTATAGGACAGCATGTTTACAAAAAATTGTTGGAACAACTTAGTGAATCAGAGAATTGACAATGTTCTGTCTTCATCTCATTTTTTCTTAATATATAGAGGCAATACATCAGGCAAAAAGGCCTCCCTGTTTATAATGCTGGTTGCTTTTTTCCCCCTTTTGTATTTGTCTTGGTTTAGGGTGAATTTGGGAAGAAAGGGTTCTAAAGGGTTTTTACTAGAAAGCAGATTCAAGTGGCTTCTTTCTTAATTGGTTCTGGAAAGGATTTTTTTGGAGAAAAGTGGAAAAAAATGTTTATTTAACAGGCAAAGTATTCACAATCATGAAAACTTAATAATATTAATCAATAAAATCTCTCGCTGTTCTGAAGAGGTGGCATATTCAGAAAGTCCTTGCCGAGGGTTGTAGCTTGGCTCACTCAGTCTCTTACCAATCCCTCCAGTGCTGGAATGCCGGGTCCTCACCCCAGTGGGCTGCAGGTGTGAGCTCCCAGTGTTCTTCTGGGTTTTCAGTCCGGAGCAGGTTTGAACAGTTCCAAGAAAAAGAAAAACACCGTCTGGGGAACTTCTCTGCCTCAGCTAGATAAATAACGAACAAAAAAGCAAAGGAGAGCTCTCTCCCACTGTCTGTGCTGCAGACAACACAGCCCAGCAGAAGGAATAAAATGCCAGGGAGCAAGTGCAGTTTCTGAAAACCAGCTCCATGCTTTTCTCTCCCCCTTCACTCTTGGAGCCAGTCTTGAAGGTGCAAAACTTAATATCCAGCATAAACAGAACAGTTAACTGGCGATACAAGCATCATAAAGTCATCCCAGGACACCTTCTCAGAAAAAGGAAACAATTGAAAAAAATAAATAACCTGATGATGTCTTGATTCAATATTTGCAGTGAACAGTCTGGGCTGATAGCACTTTTTGCAGAACAAAGAGGCAAACAAAACTTGATGAATACCCAGAATGGCTGAAGCCCAAGGTAGTTTGGACTCGGATGCAGGAATAAGCTTTTAATTGGTGCTGAAAAATAAACTGGGAAAAGAAATAGAATAAATAATAAATATGTCTTGTGGCTGCACAGCAAGAGGCTTCTTGTTTGCTTGCTTCTAAAGAGGGCCAGTACATCGTGTTCTTCCCACACAAGTTCCAAACAACTTTGTTTGGACTGAGAAACTTAAATCCATGTTTCTAAAACAAATCTATCTAAATATTTTTATATTAACAGCAGCACAAGAAAGCCCAGCCTGCCTGCACTTTCTACACAGCAGTGATGCGTTATTGTTATTGTTGCTATTAATTTCAGCTGCTGTTATTGCCGGTGGCAGCAGAAGCCAGTCCATGGTCACCGCATCTCATCTTCTGCTGGAGGAGACCATCCCTGCTCCAGGCAGGCTGTAGCATTTAGATAGAATAGAAAATATCATCCCCATGATTCTGCAGACTTTTTAATAAAATGGTGATGGAACAATCTTTCTGCAAACTCAAGAAACACCTCTCAGGACCATAGTCCTAATTAGCACACAAAGGTATTTTTATGCAAGTCTAAACTTGTATGCAAGTAGAACTACTGCCTCTATATGGTAAAAACAAAACACAAAATCAACAACAACAAAAAATAAACCCCAAAACACCCCCCCCACACACACACAAAAAACCAACAAAACCTTTGCAAACTTGGCCCAAAGCATAGTCTTAAACAGTTGAGAAAAAAAAAATAAATAAAAAAGGGCCACTTAGTCCTTCCACTGAAGAGGCCAAAAGGTAAAACTTAATCTAACTCTACAGTTTTTAAAGTGCCCTTGTGTGCTGGCTTGAAGGCAAAACCAGCGAGAGACTCCAAGTCAGAAAAAACAATTTAATAGGAGAGGAAAAAAAAAAGTAAAATAAAATAAAACACATGCAATGGTACAAAAGATCACTGACAGAGTCAGAATACAACCTGAAACCGTGGTGGTGGCAGTCCAGATGAAGTGGTCTTGTTGAAGCAGTGTTCTTGCAGAAAGGTCTGGTAGCTCTTGTCCTCTGGGAGTCCAGTGGGTAAGGCTGCCTGTGCTGTCCCAAGGCCCCGATTATATCCAGGTGGGAATGCTTGGCTCCTCCCCCTGGGCGGAGCATCTCACAATGGACTGATATCATTTTATCAGTTTTGCAATGGGTCCTTGATTGCCTATCAAACAGAGATAGCTCCTGGGGAGAGTTATCTATGAGTCATGCAGGACGGTATTGATGGGCCATTAACAGAAGATAGCCTGGAGGGAGGGGGCACGGGAAACAGTGGTGCACAACAACATTTCATGTAGATGGTGATAGAATACATACTTTGGGCACATTTTACATTGTAACCTAGGACATAATCCACCCCTTATTCTATGACCATCTACATTATACCTAAATTAATACATTCTTACAGCTAGATAGATAAATATACACATATACAGAATGAAACCCTACACTCAGTTCTCACTTAAAATTAGGTCTCCCTGTGGTACACAACGGGTTTCCCCATCTTTCTGCATTACCCACCAAGTGGAACCAGGTCCTTGAGCAAAAACAATCCCACGGATGGGTCTGCCTTTGCTTGATGTGGGATTAATCCAAACAGTTTTTCCTAAGATGCCTTTCATGTGTACCACAGGGACTTTATCTCCATCCACTGTGTGCAAGGGTTCAGACTGGGCAGGACCAGCTCGATTGATTGACCCTCGAGTGTTGACCATCCAGGTGGCCTTTGCTAAGTTCAGTTCCCAATTTTTGAAAGTCCCCCCACCGAGCGCCTTCAGGGTAGTCTTAAGTAACCCATTGCACCGTTCAACTTTCCCGGCAGCTGGTGCATGATAAGGGATGTGATATATCCATTCAATGCCATGTTCTCTAGCCCAGGTGTTTATAAGGCCGTTTTTGAAATGGGTCCCATTGTCTGACTCGATTCTCTCAGGAGTGCCATGTCTCCACAAGACCTGCTTTTCAAGGCCTAAGATAGTATTCCGAGCAGTAGCATGAGGTACAGGGTAGGTCTCTAACCATCCAGTGGTGGCTTCCACCATAGTTAGCACATAGCGCTTGCCTTGGCGGGTTTGGGGAAGGGTGATGTAGTCAATCTGCCAGGCCTCCCCATACCTGTATTTCAACCATCGTCCACCGTACCACAGAGGCTTTACCCGCTTGGCCTGTTTGATTGCAGCGCAGGTCTCACAGTTGTGGATGACCTGTGAGATGTTGTCCATAGTAAGGTCCACCCCTCGGTCACGGGCCCATCGGTATGTTGCATCTCTCCCCTGATGACCAGACGCATCATGGGCCCAACGGGCTAAGAATACTTCTCCCTTGTGTTGCCAGTCTAGATCCACCTGTGATACTTTCACCTTGGCGGCTTTGTCCACCTGCTCGTTGTTGTGATGCTCTTCATTAGCCTGACTCTTGGACACATGTGCGTCCACGTGTCGAACCTTAACGGTCAGCTTCTCTACTCGGGCGGCGATGTCTTGCCAAATCTCAGCAGCCCAGATGGGTTTCCCTCTGCGCTGCCAATTGGCCTTTTTCCAGCGGTTCAGCCATCCCCACAGAGCATTAGCTACCATCCACGAGTCGGTGTAGAGATAGAGTCTTGGCCACTTCTCTCGTTCGGCAATATCTAAAGCTAGCTGGATGGCTTTAAGTTCTGCAATTTGACTTGATCCACCTTGTCCTTCAGTAGCTTGTGCAACTCGTCGTGTGGGGCTCCATACTGCAGCCTTCCATTTCCGGTTAGCGCCTACAATTCGACAGGAACCGTCAGTGAAAAGGGCATATTGTCTTTCAGTCTCCGGTAGCTCGTTATACGGTGGGGCTTCCTCGGCACGTGTCACTTGTTCTTCCTCTTCTTCAAAAGATAGTCCAAAAGTCTCACCTTCAGGCCAGTTAGTTATAATTTCTAGAATCCCAGGGCGATTCGGGTTTCCAATACGGGCGCGCTGTGTGATGAGGGCAATCCATTTGCTCCATGTGGTGTCAGTGGCATGATGCGTGGAAGGAACCTTTCCCTTGAACATCCATCCCAGCACTGGTAGTCGAGGTGCCAAAAGCAGCTGCGTTTCAGTGCCAATTACTTCTGAGGCAGCTTGAAGTCCTTCATAGGCGGCTAAGATTTCCTTCTCTGTGGGAGTGTAGTTGGCTTCAGATCCTCTGTAGCTTCGGCTCCAGAATCCCAGTGGTCGGCCCCGAGTCTCCCCAGGCACCTTCTGCCAAAGACTCCAAGACAGGCCATTGTTCCCGGCTGCAGAGTAGAGCACGTTCTTCACCTCTGGTCCCGTCCTCACTGGGCCAAGGGCTACCGCATGAGCGATCTCCTGCTTGATCTGGGCAAAGGCTTGCTGCTGTTCAGGGCCCCAGTGGAAATCGTTCTTCTTGCGGGTGACCAGGTAGAGAGGGCTCACAATCTGGCTGTACTCAGGAATGTGCATCCTCCAGAAACCTATGGCGCCTAGGAAAGCTTGTGTCTCCTTCTTGCTGGTCGGTGGGGACATGGCGATGATCTTATTGATGACCTCAGTGGGAATCTGCCGCCGTCCATCTTGCCACTTTACTCCCAGGAACTGGATTTCTTGGGCCGGTCCCTTCACTTTACTTCGCTTAATGGCAAAACCAGCTTTCAGCAGAATCTGGATGATCTTTTCTCCTTTCTCAAAGACTTCCCCTGCTGTGTTCCCCCATACAATGATGTCATCAATGTACTGTAAATGTTCAGGAGCCTCACCTTTTTCCAGTGCAGTCTGGATCAGTCCATGGCAGATGGTGGGGCTGTGTTTCCACCCCTGGGGCAGTCGGTTCCAGGTGTACTGTATGCCCTTCCAGGTGAAGGCAAACTGGGCCCTGCACTCTGCTGCCAAAGGAATGGAGAAGAAGGCATTGGCAATATCAATGGTCGCATACCACTTTGCTGCCTTGGACTCTAGCTCGTACTGAAGCTCCAACATGTCTGGCACAGCAGCACTTAGTGGTGGGGTGACTTCATTCAGAGCACGGTAATCCACAGTCAGTCTCCATTCTCCACTGGACTTACGCACTGGCCATATAGGGCTGTTGAAAGGTGAACGAGCCTTGCTGACCACCCCTTGGCTCTCCAGTTTCCGAATCATCTCATGGATAGGAGTCACAGAGTCTCTGTCGGTGCGGTATTGCCGTCGGTGTACTGTTGTCGTGGCGATTGGTACCTGTTGTTCTTCAACTCTTAGTAGTCCCACAGCACAGGAGTCATCTGAGAGACCAGGCAAGGTACTCAGTTGTCTGATGTCTTCTGTCTCTACAGCAGCTATCCCAAAAGCCCAGCGATATCCTTTTGGATCTTTGAAGTATCCATTTCTGAGGTAGTCTATGCCAAGGATGCATGGGGCCTCTGGGCCAGTCACGATGGGGTGTTTTTGCCATCCATTCCCGGTTAAACTCACTTCGGCCTCCAATACAGTCAGCTGCTGGGACCCTCCTGTCACTCCAGAAATAGAAATGGATTCTGTTCCTACATACCTTGATGGCATCAGGGTACATTGGGCACCAGTGTCAACCAAAGCCGTATATTTTTGTGGGTCAGATGTGCCAGGCCATCGGATCCACACAGTCCAATAGATCCGATTGTCCCTTTCCTCTACCTGGCTAGAGGCAGGGCCCCCCTATTCCTGGTCATGGTACACGTTGCTTTCTTCCTGTAAATATGTTCCTGAGGTCCCTTCAAGTGGATCAGTCATATCATTCTTCTTATACTGTCTGGGGTTCTGTGCCTTTGAGACTGGAGCAATGTTGGCTCTAGATGAGCTCTTCGTGGTAGGTGTCTCTCTCTTCAGTTCACGTACCCGGGCTGCTAAGGAGGAGGTGGGTTTTCCATCCCAATTCCTCATGTCTTCTCCATGTTCCCGAAGAAAAGACCAGAGGTTACCCCGTGGAGTGTATGCTCTCTCCCTGGCTGGTGGGTACCTGCTCCTAATGGCAGAGACTCTTGTTGGTTCTGGCGAGATGTGGTAAATTTCTTCCTTAAGTTCCTTTTTTAGTTTCTGATGGCCCTCTTCAATCAAGCTCCGGACTTGCTCAGCCAGCCTTGTTTCCACGGATGAGACATGGGTACGAAATGGGGCGGTGACAGTATCCTCGTAAATTCTTAGTTTATTGACCAAGACGCCCACCTTGTCCTCACCTTCCCTCCATTGCAGCGTTGCCAGGTAACGGGAGTACATCTCTGGTCCAAGCCGTGCAAATCTCAACCACATCTGCGATGTGCACTGGACATCATCTGGGCTTTTAGGAAATCTCTCGTCTTCTGAGAAAATGATCTCTAGCACAGCCAATTCCCTCAGGCATCGGGTACCTTGTTCCATTGTGCTCCATTTTCCTTGGTGCACCTGGAGGTCTTCTTTACAAAGGTATCTGTCCCTCACACTTGTTAGCAGTCGCCGCCAGAGGCTGAGAGTTTGTTGGGTTCTCCCGATCCCCTGGTCAATGACCACATCCCGAGACAGCGATCCCAGTTGCCTGGCCTCACTTCCATCCAGAATGGTGTCATTGGCTGCAGCGTCCCAGATGCGGAGCAGCCAGGTTAGGATGGACTCGTTTGTCTGGCGGGTGAATTCCCTCCGCAGGTCACGCAGTTCACCCAGGGATAGAGAGCGGGTGATGATCTCTGGCTCTGTCTCTTCTGCTGGGTGCGAAGGTCCTGCCACATCCTCATCAGTCATTATGCGGACTGATTTGCTCTTTGATTTCTTCTTCTGAACAGGGGCAACTGCCACTGGTTTAGCTTGTTCTGCTTCGGTGACAGTTTGTGTGGAAATGCTGATGGCACTTTTGGTTTCTTTCTCCTCTGTGACAGCTTGTGTAGACACTGACACTGTTGCTTTGTTTTTGGTTCCTTTCTCCTCTGTGATGGTCTGAGTAGATGCAGAAACTGTTGCTTTGTTTTTGGTTCCTTTCTCTTCTGTGATGGTCTGAGTAGATGCAGAAACTGTTGCCTTGTTTTTGGTTCTTTTCTCTTCTGTGACAGTCTGCATAGATGCGGTTCCTGTTTCCTCTACGACAGTTTGTGTAGACACGGATGCCGTTGTTTTGCATTTGTTTCTTTTTCCCTCCTCCTCAAAGAGACGCTGCACCACCCCATGTAGTGTTTGATTTCTAAACATGGTGCAGGCCGTGCAGAGAAGGCAAAGCAGAACTAACAACAATATTATGCTGTCCTTGGCACCTAGAGAGAACTCAATACTTTTGAAAACTGCTGTGCCATACCTAAAAGACTGGAAAAAATCATTCTTTACCCCTCCCCACAGGGGCTGGGTGCGATTATTGAGAGCCCAGATGTAGCATTCTGGACCAGGACAAGAACACAAAATAGAGTATATATTCCGAATGATGCTCATTGCCTCAGAGGTTATCATACAATAAACATAATAGACCAATACAGCAATTCTGGTACCATACCCTGGTCTACACATGAGCATTAAGACTGGCAAATACTGCCCCATGTGTGGGAAAATGTAGAGAGCTAGGTATAAGATATATGAAAGCATGTTGAGCATCATAGCGGACAGCTGTTTCTTTTTTCCTCACTACAAAATTGTAATTCTGACTTTTCTCAGTACCTCCTGCCCCACGTTGGGCGCCAAAATATATGTGCTGGCTTGAAGGCAAAACCAGCGAGAGACTCCAAGTCAGAAAAAACAATTTAATAGGAGAGGAAAAAAAAAAAGTAAAATAAAATAAAACACATGCAATGGTACAAAAGATCACTGACAGAGTCAGAATACAACCTGAAACCGTGGTGGTGGCAGTCCAGATGAAGTGGTCTTGTTGAAGCAGTGTTCTTGCAGAAAGGTCTGGTAGCTCTTGTCCTCTGGGAATCCAGTGGGTAAGGCTGCCTGTGCTGTCCCAAGGCCCCGATTATATCCAGGTGGGAATGCTTGGCTCCTCCCCCTGGGCGGAGCATCTCACAATGGACTGATATCATTTTATCAGTTTTGCAATGGGTCCTTGATTGCCTATCAAACAGAGATAGCTCCTGGGGAGAGTTATCTATGAGTCATGCAGGACGGTATTGATGGGCCATTAACAGAAGATAGCCTGGAGGGAGGGGGCACGGGAAACAGTGGTGCACAACAACATTTCATGTAGATGGTGATAGAATACATACTTTGGGCACATTTTACATTGTAACCTAGGACACCTTGGAGTCCAAGCTTTGTTCAGAAGGACTGACATTTGCTGACCAACTACATTTTTAACACATCAAATGGCTACAGGGCAACAGTGATGTACTTCAGTCGGTATGGTGAAATGGGGAGTGATGGAGTAAAAGTATCACTACATACCCAGGAGTGTATTTATCTCAGTTTTCCTGCAAGCCCATTTTCTCTCCAGTTATAAAAGTTCATCTGCTTCTTAATAAAATCAGTAAATTAACAAGACTAATTCCATCTCCTTTATTAAAAAAGCTGTAAGACATCTCATTTATTTTGAGTGTTGTAGGCATGAAACTTAAGAGAAATAATTTATTAAAGATGGCTGGATCTTTGGTACAAAACACTTTTATCTTGAAAGGCACACTGATTTTTCCAGTTAAATATTTAGCAAAATTTGGGCAAATTCCTATTAGTTTTCAAGCCTTATGAAAAGTGTTACTACATTAAAAATTAAGATTTTTAAAATTATTATTGAAAGTGATTAGCGGGAGGGAAATTATCCATAACCATTAGACTTGATTTCTTAATAATGTTCACTGAGAAAATCTGCAGGTAAAGGTTATTTAAAAAAAAAAAAAAAAAAAAAAAAAAAAGGAATGAAAAATTGCCCTAAACTTTTCAAAAGAGAATAATTTTTCTTCCTGAAAGCTTTTGTGTGTATGTGTGAATAGGCAAATGAATCTTTTAATGGTTTTCTTGAGCTTTCTCCAGAAAATTCAACTTGAATTTTAAGCTAAGGACCATTCCAGTTATTTCTTACATATAGAATGGCTCCTCTATGAGGAAAAATAATTTTTCAGGATAACTGGAAGAGAGGGGAAAAAAAAAAAAAAAAAAAAAAAGGCTTTTTTGCATACCAGGAAACATCTTACTATCATAAATGAACCAATGGATCCAAGGCACATCTAAGATGGAGATTCATCTCACTTGCTTTCAGACATTTGAAAGTTATCTGAGGTGCTTTAATTCTGTCTATAACCAATGGATGGAGACAAGAGTCATGGGCTGGCAATCCACTGTCTTCGGGATATACCTACACTCCTAGCTTGGCTGCAGGGGGAATCTGGATAAATTTAAATTTCAGGTGAATTTTTCTCTGTTTGCTTCTCTCTAGGCATTCCTACCCGCGCACAGGAACCTCTGCCTTTGTGTATAGTGGAAAAGAGATGATCAAAGCTGCTTGAACAACAAAACAAAAAGACATTGTTCTGTTTTATTTAGATGGTAGCAATTTCTACTGACTCAGAGCACTTCTCAACTGCTTTTTTAGCTGTCACCCTAAATTTATGGCAATAGATATGCAACCTATTTTTTTTTTTTTTTTTAATCCAGCATAGCAGTAATTGAAATTTAAGGATTTTGCATCTTTGGTAGGATAATGGTTCAGAGCAATGGACAAAGAAAGAAAATACCCTAATGCCATAAATAGAAAAATTTTATGTAATCTTTAAATGTACTCTTTATTAGTGGAAAGTTCTTACACTTGGGAATGTACTTCACACTTCACTCTGAATTGTTTAGATCTTCCCACCCTGCAATATTATTCATATGTGCCCTTCAGTCCATCTTCTCCTCTGCAGATGACATTTGTTTGTAAAAGAGAAGCAGTAATTAAGTTATGCCTTTAAAATAGCAATTCACAACTTTGAAAGAGACCTGCCATCAGCAGAAAACGAATCCATCACCCTGCTATTTAGTCTAATTTCATGCAAATCTTGTTCCCTTCTCAGGCTCTACGCAAGCAGATCTGGACAGATCTGGCCTTTTGTTTTTACTTGCAGCTTGTGGTGCCATACAGTGATGACAAAACCTCGGTTTAAAAATCAAAACCCAATCTGTAGTCTTTAACTTTTTAGAGCTCCTGCTCACTGAGCTGTGTGTAACTCTCCCTGTGTTTTCTGGCTGGGTCTTCAGCAGCAGCTGCTGTGGAGCTGCGTGGGAGACACACAAGGTGTGGCGGTGGAGTTACTGCAGTGAGTCCTGCCTGATGGGCTGTGAAGTCAGCGGATTTCCATCCTGTGGGCCTCTAAAAGTACTTTACAAATGTGCTGAAAGAGCAGCAGTTATTCCACCATAAACCCCAGGCATTTTGTTTTTGATTTGCAAAGAGTAAGAAAATTCTAATTGCCATTCAATAATGTAGGCAAAAACACTCAGGCAAAGCCAGCAGTTTATAATCTGTAATAATCACACACTCGCAGAACAAACTATATTTACAAGGAAAGTTTGGCACAGGATTAAGGAAGAGAGGGATGAAACTTCACATACACATTCATACGTGACTGCAAAAGAGGAAAGTCTTTGCTGATTGTGAGTGGTGCTGTGATCTGTAGCCACAGTTTCTAAGCAAAGTGAAACACTTAAAATGTTAGCTACTGCCACCTGCTTACCCCTACCATCATTTGAAAAACATATTATGGAGCTTGATCAGAGACTTGGACTTCTGTATTCTATGTTTTTAACTGTGGTAGAAAAAAAATTCTACTACCTGAATTTTTGGCCACACAGTCATTTATTTCATTCTCACCTTCCCTGATAGCTTTCAACAGATAACTAATCCAAGTTTCTCAGAAAGCAGCCTTGAGTCTCCTTCCTGTGTAGAGAAGCTGATCATATAGCAATTATTTTGTCTTGTCTACAGTAACATCACATTAAGTATTGTAAACCCTAGACTGTTCTCCTGAAACATGAAAAAAACTTCATACCCTTGCCCTCCATCCTGAAGGGATATGTGTGTGAGCATGTGCAATACATCTGAGTTTCTGCCAGTGGATAATCTTACTGATAGTTTGGTAGCCCTAATAAAATGTTAATGTACTTTCAGAATAACAGCTGCTATCCTTAACTGGTCCCAATGCATTTAAAAATATGATATGCTTTGGTTTATATTTTAGTTAATCTTCCTAGTTAAGAGATCTTTGCTAGACTAACGTACCCCCAGTTCTCAAAAATCCAATGAAAAACCCATAAACTTCTGTTGTGGCCTAACCCCAGCTGGTAAAAAAGTATCCCCACCAAAATCAGTGCAATTTAATAACCAGGTAATAAACAACAGCCGTGACTATATCCAAACCCTCTCTTTCTTTGCACTGCCCTAAAACCAATAACAGTAAGTAGTTCAATGGTGTTAAAGCAGATCAGAAGCAGCTGTTAACAGAGGCTGAAGCAGATTTGCAATGGATATAAATAAGGGGAAAAAAAAAAAAAAATCTATGGTTTTAGCCAAGTGTGGTGGACACCCTCTGAAGGTTTGGGCTGCTGCTTTGCATGTCTGGTGGGTTTCTGCTTACTATTTCCTATTTTAAATGGCCTATAAGTGATTTGTGCTTTAGAGAGAGAAAGAAGCAACAGTCAGCTGCTTTTGTTGGACAGAATTTGTCAAGGCTATTACCTCAGATGGTTTGCATCAGTAAGTTTGGGAGGAGATAATTTTAAGGAGTTACTAGTGATGACAAGATTTTTTTCACTGCTCTGCAAGAGGTAAGGGTACTTCCCATGTAAGCAATTTAGCAAAGCTTCAAGCTATTGTTTAATTAAATAGGAATATGTTTTGGGAATGGTAATGTGTGTGAGAAAGATCAGCTATAAGAGAAGAAGCCAAATATAGTTGTTATTTTTCTTTCAAAAAGCTGAAAGTTTTGCCATGTTTTTAGACAATGCAAAAGTGGGGCTTATTTTCACAGAAAACAACTATGTAAAACAAACAGTTAACCCTGCTCTCTTCATCAGTCTGGAAGCATTTTAATGTTGGTATAAAAACCAGGAAGCATTTCCAACAGCAGTAACAGATATCTGCTTGTTACTGTATACTTTTTTCTTATAATCGCTGTGATACTATTTGAAAAAGCCTTTAATGTGCAACTACAACTATTTATCATTTTACTAGGATAAATATTTGCAAATGATGAAGAGGGCTAAATATCTAGGCCAGACCTGAGAGTAGGAGTGGTTTGGGTTTTGGTGAGGGTTTATTTGTCAGTTTTTTTAGTGTCTTAAGGATGGGACCCTTTACCATGTAGAACAGAAGAGACTCTAACTGTTTCTGTGAGTTTTGTTCATGAGAGCTCAAGTGAGATGGCAAATCCGTGTAACTGCAACTTTTAAATTTCTTGTGTAGCTTTCCATGTGACAACTCAGATGGGAAGGGATGTGGGGTGGCCTCTAGCTGAGCTTAGTGCAACTTGCTTAGGGCTTGATTGAATTATGTCTCAAGCCTTCAAGGATGAAGATTCTGCGATCTGTGTTCATAATTTTAGAATGGTCAGTTATCTGCCTAATGAAGATCTTGTCTAATATTCAGTGGCTGTCTGTCCTGATTCAATTTAGGAGCTCTGCTTTTCCTTTCTCTCTATGAGGAGCTCTGCTTTTCCTTTCTCTCTATGCACCTTAGGGAGGGGAGGGTAGGACACAAATCCCTCTTCTTGATAATGGTCTCCTAGGCATAGAGTTATTTTTATGTCTTCCCTAAACGTTCTCCTGTTCAGTATAGAGCTGATTCCCATGCAATCTCACTCAGTCCAGGAATCACATTCGTTGGTTTAATTTTTGTTTGGTGTTTTTATTAGGGTGAAAGTGTTGAGGACAAGTGGTTTCAAACTGAAAAAAACTAAAATTTCAGGAAAGATAACCCCATTCTGTCCCTCAGTAGTAATCCACTGCATACACTTCCTTGTATATAAACACAAAAGTGTGTAATGAGAAGCAATAGTAGGCCCGTGTTGTTAATATTTTCATCTTTTTTCCTGTCCTTTGTTTTTCTTTTTTTGTTTTTTTTAAATTGTAAATTCTGAATTTTCTAATTTGACCCTACAAAATTTAAGCCGATTAGGTGTGAGCAAAATAGATCTAATTATTAGAAATATCAACATTGTTTTATGACAGCAAAATCCTTCCAAGAACAAATGATAAGACTATTTCATTCTCTGCAACTGTCCCCAGCCTCTGTCACTGGATACAACAAAAAGTCAGGAGATTACTTAGCCTGAAAAATGTTTAATCCAATTGTAGCTGAAGAGAGGTTTTGAGGTAGATGGAATAATTGCATTTGTCATACAGTATTGTATTGTAGGCCTCACAGCAGTGCAAAGAGGAAGCCAGAGTAGGTTTGTGTACTTGTCTTTTTTCCACTATTAAGTTGATATTTGGTCAGATACAAAAGCAGTCAAACAATATGGACATGTCCTTTATGGCCACTGCCTTACAGCTCAGCATAATACAGAGCTATTTCATGTAACTATGACAAAAATGGGATACGTAATCAGACTTTTTTCCAAAAAATAATGTATCTGTCAATATTTTTTGACTCAAAGAATAAAAATATTCCAAATAATTGAGATTATCCAAAAATTGTCCCACATTTCCTGCTAAGTAATTATATGTCTTTGACATTAGAGCTAGAAAAGACAGGAAATTTCACCTGCTTTATGAAAATAATTGCATTATTTCTATCAAGACCAAAGAAATAAAGATATTTTTTGTGAGCTGCTGCTTCTAAGAAAAAACTGTCTTTTGACTTTAGGGACATTGACAGATGGTGATTCCTAAATTGGAAAACCTGGTACCAGCTGTGGTCCTGCTGTCTTCAATCTACTCTGGGCTCTGCCATGGTCTGCAGTGTCTCCTCAGAGTACAATGGATCAGCTGATGGAATCGAGTTCTTTGAGCACTCCTCTGAAAGCAGCCCTGCAGGATGAGGGCTCACAGCAGAAAACAAACCCTGTGGACAGGTGACAATCACTTGGAAGGACAACCTCAGGTAGTCAGGTTGCTCTGTCAAATTCTGGGCATGACACAAATAATATTTATGCCCAGTACTTAGAGTAAAATGGCATTGCTCCATTCGGTATTGCAGTACTGAACACAGGCAAGGAATGGTTATGGGGCACATCAGTATTGTTCTGTAAATTCTCTGCAGAAATTACTGGCAGTAACTACTCAGCCCCCTCTGATCACTACTACATTTAACACCAGCAGCACAATTCCAAAACTTTCAAATAGGAAGGAAACAAAAGCACTGAACCTCACACCATGGACATCATCCAGTAGAAATATTACAGATATATTAGGCAGCAGATTAGCACTCTTTATAAAAATTATGATGCAAATATGAAACAGGATAACAAGCTACCGCTAGTAGCTGCAGTTAGCTAATTGAGGCAATCTGAAGATTAGATATATCTCTCCTACCCTTCACTTTCTGCAGAGAAAGAGTTCACCTGCACTTCAGATGAACTGCAGAAGTCCCTGTGACAGTCTAATTCTGTCCCAACTGAGGTCTATGGTACCAGGGGGAGCAAAGTTACCTCAGCAAAAAGTGCTGTTCCTCACTTGCAGTTATCTGGAGAAGCAAGTACAGAATGAGGTGGAAAATTCTGATGACATAAAACTAAGTGAGGTGATAAAAGTGCTATATGGAGTAGCAGAATAACATTAGAGTACTAAATGACTGGGCAGAGAAATTGAAGAAAAAATATTGGTTCAGATGGATGTAGAACAATGCAGACAGAGAAAGCCTAAATGCATTTAAATAAGTCTGTCTTAAATACTAAGTATGTGCTGATTGATACCAAAATGTCTATATTAAAAAAAGAAAAAAATCTTCCCAGTGCTGTAGCTGATTACTTTATGAAAATATCAGCTCTTGACTCAGTCATCAGTAAAAAAGTTGTTACCAAAAAACCCAGGAAAACAAAGCAGAAAACTTTTGTGTCACAATGTTAATTCACAATGAGTCCAAGTCATGAAGAACCAAAGAGTTTCTGGTTTTAGCATCTTGAAGAACTGATGCAGAAGACTTAAAGAGGTGCAGAGAGAAGTGATAAGAATGATCAAAGTTATTAATGTTTTCCATTTGAGGGATATGAAATAAACGAGGGCTCATCTGCATAAGAAGAGATAATTAAAAAGGGCAGAATATGGGGCTGTGAAATTATCAGTGGCAAGGAGATGATAAGTGGGGAACCATTATTCACTGATTTTGATAACACACAGATGAGAGGCCATCAGTTGAAATGATCAGAAGGAAAGTTCCACCTAAATGATAAGATTTTTTTTTCTCACCTTTCAATTCACAAAGTGTCATTAAACCCAGGGCTAGTACTTCATATGTGTGCAGCCTTACTTAGATTTTCCTTTACTATCCATGGCTAGACATGGCCGGAGACATTTTAGGGGGCTAAACAGACCTTTGGCTCAACCCTGTCTCTGTTCTTAAGTACTAAAAAACACTACGCATTTGCAGGTGAACCAGAATCAAAACTCTTGTCCTTGCTATAAAGGCTTGAAATGAACTTTTGCATATTAACATGACTGGCTTGAGAATTCCTGGTGTTTTGCTTCAAGCACTTAAGACACTACATATAAGTGCTATGGACCTATAACTCCTACGGAAGTCTAAAATCCTCATCCACTATAGAAATTCGTTTCCTGCCTATTCTCTAAATAGTAGTTAGTTAGTCTGGAGTTAAGGTGGACACGATGTACTGAAGGGAAAACTCTAACAAAGATGTGCTGAGTTTCATATTGAAGATTCTGGGGGGTTGTTGCTTTTTTTTTTTTTTTAATTTCAAATTTTTCTTAACATATGTGTTCAGCCTTGCTATTGCTCCTATGAACCCCTTAATGCACTTTTCTGTCAATCTTTACCCCATGGGGCTGCAGATATAAAATCCCTTGTTTGTGGTGCCTACCTTGTTGAGTGTTCTATGCTAGGTGCAGCAGAGCAGCAGTTTTCAGCCATCTACTTTGCTTTTGGATTAAGAGATATTTTACATCCATAAACCCTGAAAACTGGAATCATTGCTGAGACATATAATTTAGCATCAAAAGCACAGTAGGAGTTCTTGAGTGCCCTGACAGTAACCCATGTGCAGGTGTGCAGCCAGAAAGAAAATACACATGATGAATGAAGCAGGCTTCTATTTCTGGCATCTGTCATTAGTTATGAATAGAATAATAATGGATTTGTGTAAAAAACCAGCTTGACAGGACACATTGCTTCATTTTCTAAGGAAAATGAAAGCAGTATAATGCTAGTACAAAAGAGATCATCTCACTGCAATATATCTTTACACTTAGCTTAAGGCCACGGTTCAGCTTGGCAAAATTTCAGCTGTGGTTTCTTGATTTACAAATGTATTCCTTTTGTGCATTCTAGGCTGTGTTTTAGAGCCAAAAGTTAACACTGCAAACACAGACCAAATGTGAGGAAAGGAGCTGAATTTTTCTCCTAATAGGCTTGTCTTCAAGAAAATTTTTAACAAATTTTGAGTGATGAGGGTAGACTCTGCCTTTAATAACAAACAGTTTAAAATTATACAAGTTTTATGGCACACAGACTATTACTCGTGATAATGAACAAGCTAGACAAAAAGCAGCTGGGCTTTTAAACCCCAGGTTGTTTGTAGAGCTGACAGTGAGAAAATTCTCTTTATTTTTCCCTTCAGCTGTCCAAATTGCTATGAGAGTTACAAGGAGAGAAAAGAAGTGAAACTTAGCTTGATATTTCTTTTCTTTTCTTTTTTTTAAAGAGGTACATTTGAAGACTGAAAAAAACCAAAAAAACCCCCAAACAAACAAACAAAACCCACCAAAAAAACAAAAAAAAAAAAAAAAAAAAAACAAAAAAAAAAAAAACCAAAAAAAAACAAAAAAACCACCCCACCTGTAAGAAAAGTCTCCTAGGTTATGTTCAATTCTCCCAGTCACCCCCATGTCAAAAATCTGAATTTTGTTTCCCAAGCTACTGCTATGTTTGCTCACCACAGTGTCAGTTCCTAGAGACTGGCTTACTCACCACATAGATGTGGGAATCTCTAGGATTTCCATGACCTCAGGGGATCCAAGTGACCCAGAAGTGCAGTGTCTGAAGCAAAGGGAAATTGGAAAGAAATCATAAGCTTTCCTATTTAAGGTGAATGAGTGGAAGCAAAATTTAAAATTCAGTGGCCCTTTTTTTTGCTATCCTTTATTTTTTCATTCCCCTTCCTCATCTGAAATGAAGCCCACAGAATACTTCTACCTCCCATTTATATCCATGGTATTAAAATCCAGACCCCTTTTGCTGTTGGGTGATCCCCTAATAGGCACCTTTCCCATTCTGTTGCTAGGAGAATGTTTTTCCCCTTAACATATGGTTCTTGTTATGCTGCAATTTATTGTCACACAGCTATTTGGTTGTTTAAAAAAGTTATTTTTACTGCCCTTCAGAAAGGTCATGTATGGTTATTCTTGTCACTTTCCTTAATGAACACAGGTGGCTGGGAACTTAGACTAAATACAAAAAGTAGAGAAACATTAATTTATCCAAATTTAGAAGGAAAGAAGAAAGGATATTTGTCAAACCAGCACAACTCTGAGGTGGTTATTCTGTTGTCAGCATAGTCTGCTTCTTCTGCTGCTGTACAGCTCTTGGACATAGTGATGTGTTGCATGACATCAACAAAGGTTTCTAGTGCCAGGTCATGGTTTACTTTTACTTCTTGACTCAGCAGTGTTAGTTCTAAGCTTTATTTCTCTCTGTAATTTTTTTTTTTTTTTTTTTTTTTTGATGAACATAAGTTCCCTTTTATACAGAGAGTGTGTGCACTATTAAGTCCCTTTGAAGCACTTTGTGCAGTGGTTTACAGCAATTTGAATTCAAAAATCTATTCAGATTTCTGAATCCAAATAAAAATCCAACCTCTCTGGATAGCAGTTGCTCAGCAAATACTGATGTTTCCAGTGGAAACACATTAAATCTTCAGCTCATTCCAGAAAGTTTGCTCTTTAAAAAAATTACCATTCAAGAAGCCTATCATATGAAAGGTGGAGGTTAAAAGCCAATTATCTTGGTGCACAGTTCATGATCTGAATGGAAAAAACTCATTTTGGGTGTTTTATGTGTTTGATTTTCCATGGAGCATATTTTACTCTTCATATGAAATATTAAAGAGGCATCTTGATATCCCATCTTAAATAATATAAATCAGAATAAGGAAATGACTGTGAAATGTATTCAACAGCATGGAAAAATCTTTTCTGCACCAGTTTTAGCAAGAGTCACTCTCCTTCCTGCGCCAGCGTTGGCACGGAGGGCAGTCTGAGTGCTCTCCTTGTGGCAGTGGCTACCTACAGCATTCTCTAACCAAAATGTTTAATGGTAGCACACATTTACCTTTTCCCTCTCTACCTTCCCTGAAGGCATGAAACCAAATACAGAGTCAAGCTGCAGAACATGCACTGTACTTCTTGGCTTATGAACCTTTTAGTGGAGCCCAGAAACCAGAAAGCACGGCTTTCACTTAGCGTATGCAGATGAAAATTAACATATTTGCCTCTGGCCCATGGCTACTTGGACCCTACACCAATGCCTTTTTAATTCTTTTATTACCTTTATCTGCAACAGAATCTTCTGCAAGGGTTGTTGTGGGTTTGCTTGCACTTTTGAAATTGAGAATCAATGGTGAAATAAGCTTTAAATAGTCCAAGTTCTTTAACATTAAGTCTATTGCAAGGTAATTTGGCAACAGACCGATACAAACTAAGGACAACTTTATTCTGTTTTGTGTAATGAACATCAAGTGCTGATAGCATCAGATAAAAATGTGAGTTGCATTCTTTGTGCATAATTCACTTTATTAGAGGCAGTGGTGCATAACTTCAGACATTTATTCGCATTTCATACAACCTGATCCTATGATGATATTTATGCTTGCAGCAAAATGGAAATACTCTTTTAGAGATCAGAGCACAGATGACTGGAAAAAAAAAGTCAGCTTAAGGGGAACCATGGAGTTTTCATATAATGATTTAACTTTGATCACAGAGATCAGAGTGTTCTACTGGAAAAGCAAACAGGGAATAGTTTAAAATATTTATTTTAAATGGAACAGAGGATAAAAGACCTCCTACGACATGTACTTGCAAGCATGTTATGGGGAAAGCATTAGAAATGCTAGCTGACAACAAACCCTTTAATTAACATACAGTAATTGGCTTAGGTATGCAACAGTCAAAAAAATTAGTTAGCTTTTACATATTTAAAACTTTAGAATATTAATCAGGAAAGAGTTTATCGTTATTATCAGACCAGAAGTGATGCAGGCAGAATAGTTAAGCAGAGATTAGCTAGAATACATTTCCCAGTGTAAATCAGGCTGCAAATGCTTTTATTTCTTTGCTAAGCAATATTTCTGGTACCTGTTCAGCAAGGGGAACACCACTCACCGCTGCTCTCCACCCAGACATGGAGACCTTGAACACAAGTCTTTGAGTGTGACCACCTATTCCTTACTCATCCAGTGGTCCATCCACCCAATCCTTGTCTCTCCAACTCAGACACACAGAGGTGTCAGGTGTTTTGCCCAAGCCCAGACAGTCTGTCAATTGCTCTTTCCTTATCCATTAGTGTGGCAACCTCACCAAAAAAAGACACCAATCTTTTTCAGGCATGATTTGCTCTTATTGAAGCCAAGCTGGCTATCACAGATTGTGCCATTATTTTTCATGTGCCTTAAGATCGTTTCCAGGAAAATCTGCTCCGTAGTCTTGCCAAGGACAGTGCTGGAAATGCCCTGTAGTAGTTCTGGAGAGAAGTCAGCAATAAAGAACACATGAAGGACAGGGTTTTGGGCAGCTTGCAAGGTGCCACAAGCTCAGCTGGCTGGGAATTGCTACAGGAACACCGGCTGGGAGCAGCAGGAACAAAGCGGATGCCACCCATGAGCTGCTCTTTGCCAGGAAGGGCACCTCTGTCACACAGCAGCCTGTGGCAGGCAGTGTCTGAGCACCAGTCCAGGCCACAGCTAAGGCTTCTGTGTGCTGGAGAGCATCTGGTGCAGTGGAGCAGGGTGAGGAGATGGACCATGAACATACAGTCTCACCACCTCCTCCTAGGAATAATCAGCACTGGGGAAAGTGGGGCCATACATTTTTGTTGGGAAAAGTAAATTGCTCTGGCTGTCTGAAGGAAGAAAAATGTATAATCTAAACTGTTTATTTTCCTTTGCTTTCAGCAGATTTCTCATTCTTTGCTTTGGAGAGATGCAGCCCTCTTCAGACTGGTGAGGATTTTTTTTTTTTTTTTAAAGTAGTTAGTGTTTCTGCTAAGCAGTTAGGAAGCATCCAGCTGTTAAAAGCCTTTAATTGGTGAGTCTGCACTTCTTCAGCCCCTAAGAGCTGGAGACAAATAAGCATGTGTTTTAGAAGTACCAGCAATAACTGCAGATGTTATTGAAGTCAAGGTGAATACAGAGAACCTTGACTCAAACAACCAAGTCAGAAACTCAGCACACATATTTCTGTGAAACTGTTGTGGTATACCAAATATTTTCCATGCTGCAAGCCAATGATTTTCTGTTCACATTGTTTTGCACTTCTTCATTAAGACCCAGACTACTGGGAACTACATCAGTAATCCCACAAATTGACCTGGAATATTGTGGCTTATCTCTGTTCATTACACTAGAGCTTGAAATATAGATGTATCCACCAGTACATTCCTACCTTTCCTTAACAGGATAATTTGAGATTTGTGAGTTTCAGTGCACTGAAACACATACTAAACAGCAGTGGCAGAATTCTGGCTTATCTTCAGTTTATTCAAATTTTTATATCTAAGTTATTTCAGAAATTCATTCTTTCTGTGACAAGCACAACATCAGTTCCTCACCCAAAATCTGAGTTGTCTTTATAGTACTACAAATTGCAAATCCTTCTGCAGCTTCTTTTAAACTTTTTATTTTAAGTTTGTACTGCTGTCTCTTGTACAAGTGTAGAGAAGTACAGCAGTTGTCCTGCTGCTTGGTTTAAAATTCAGCTGAATGTACTTTGTATTGTCCTCAGGTTTTCTCTGTGCTGTAGCTGCTTTAATTTGTTACCAATTAATGGCATTGCCAAGGCTGCTTTGGGATAATGACTGACAGAAAGCAATGGAGTCTGAGGCTATAAGAGAAAGGATTAAAGTGTTTAGAAGTTATGGGAGTAATTAATTAGTGAGGTGGCTTGGAAGATGGGTGGTTAATTCCCCAGGAAAATGCCTCCCATAATCTCTCTTTGCCTTGTGCTTACTATAACTCGTGTTCTCCCCACACCATCAGCCTTTTTCAGCTCCACACACTGCTTGTCAAAGAGGGAGTGACTGTTGCCTGCCAGGGTAAGTGATGTGCAGGATGATCTGTAGCACTGCCATATTTTCCCTGGCTCCAGCAAGGAAAATGACAGAAATCTCCTATTTCTGATCTCAATCCCTGAGGCACCTGAAGCCCAAATCCCCAGGACATCAATCTAGCCCGGGCAGACACACTGTCCACAGAGTCAGGTCTGTTTAATCCAGGTTCTTATCCAGTTCAATATTATTACCTGAGAGGGCATAAATGAGATCATTAGCTCAGGTGAGGGTTAAGCACCTATTTACAGCAACTACTGGATTATGAAGAGATAAAACCATAAAGTATTGTTTATGACTTCACTGCAATCTTAGTTGAGAGGTAAGGATTTCTCCTTTAGGCTAGAGGCATATCCCAGCAAAGCTTAACTCTGCCAGGACAGTGTGTCCTTACTCTGTCCTTTCCTTTAAATCTAGCTCATTGTTTGGATGCTTGTTTCATTAGAGGCATCAGGGAATGTGACTGGTGTCTCAAAGGGGTGTCTCTGAAGAGTGTTTACTGCCTGAAAGATCCAAAGCATGGCTGAATAACTCCCTTTCCTTGAAATATTTGGGAGCTCTGCATGCAATGATCTCTATGTCATGTGGTGCTGTGTAGTGTCAGGATTCTGCTGTGGGAATGCTCTTTCATCTATGTAAGAATTCATGCTAAATGAAGAGGATTCCTGATGTGCTGATTCCTTATCCCTTTGTATCCTCCAGGGTGATCACAAATCTATATTTTTGTAAACTCTTCCACCTTCCGCAGCAATCTGCCCTTCATTTTTCCTGCCATGCTCCTCCTGTCCCTTAGCTAAAGCAAGAGCTTTAGCTCTTGAGCTTTTTTACTCAATTCACAGTACCCTTTCAGGTACCTAATAATGAAAGAGCACTAGTAATGTATCTGAGAGACCTAACAGCAGCTTGTAATGCCAAAACTCTGTGCTTCCCATGGATTCCACACAACAAGCCAGAAATTACATAAATAACTTGTCAGCTGGAGTGTACCATCTTCCTGCCTTTGACATATCCAATCAGTTCTGTCACATTTCCTACCTAAAAAATAGTGATCCAGCCTATACAAAGGCCTTATTAAAACACTTTTTTAAATTGATTAATAAGGAGAAAAGAAACTGAAAAGTGCTGTTCTTCACAAGTGTTTCTTTTCTCCAAGTCTTCTGTGTCAACGTTGTTGTTCTTACACATCAAATCCTAATGTTTCCAAATGCTGGTGTTGAAAATCCAAACCACAGTGGAAAATTGAACCGCATACTTTCTCCATCATCAGAAATAGAAGTCTTGCAATCAAATCTGAGCTGTCAGGTTTCTTAATGATGTGTGAAGCAAAACTGAATCCAGCTCAGCCTTCCATGGCTGTGTTGGCTCTGCAATGATAACAGCAGCAAAATCATCATTACAGCTGTCACTAAAACAAAAACCCAAATGAAATTCAAAGAACCGCAGAGGGAGCCAATATATTGAATAGGATGATGCTGGTTTCTAGAATGCCTCTGCTTGCTGTAATCACATTCCAAGTAACAAGTTTGGTGTATACTTAATTGTTGCTGTATTCATATAGAAATAAAATGCAATAGGATGACACTGACTTCCTTGGAGAGTGAATATATTTATATTAAGTTTGGAAGAAAGTAAAAATCTCTCTGGAATAACTTAACAGCAACTGGTTAAAATCAAAGACTGGAACAAGAATTTAACATGCTGAGAAATGAGAGAACACATCCAAATAGATGATCCTAATATTTGGAAAGCAGTAAGCCATACAGAAGTTGTGAAGTTTAATGTAAAAAGCCAAAATTCTTTTAATAGGTATGAGAAAGTCTTTATAGTACTGTTAAGTGGCTCAGAGATTTGAGATTTATATATACATTTTTATATTAGAACATGTAAGAGAACAGAGCTGCATTCCTTGAAGAATAGCTGCCACAAAATATTACACAATGCAATATATTTTCCTGTTTCTTCTTATGATGATATGTTTAGGACTGACTTTGGAAGGAAAAAAACTTATGGGATTATTATTCTCTTATTTTGTCTCCTTGAATTTATCTGTAAGGCGGGTCTGTATGAATGTCAATGGCTGTTTGTCATTGAAGACATAGTAGAACACCATCTGAACTCACAGTTTTGCATTACAAAGCACAGTATTTAAAGGATTAGAATATAATTTCCAGATAATTTTTAAAAAGAGGATCTGGAAGTCCAAAAGAAATACACTAGATAGTGGGGTTTTTTTGTGTGTGTGTGTGCGTGTGTTTTGTTTGTTTTGGTTTTTTGTGGGTTTTTTTTGGTGGGTTTTTTTTGTGGGTTTTTTTTTTTTTTTTTTTGGTTGGTTGGTTGGTTGGTTTTGTTTGTTTGTTTTTTGGTCCAATTCTATGCCTAAATAAATGTCACACTGTGAATAAAACACTTGGATGTCATCCAAGCACAAAAGTTTTCAAAGAGTAATTTTGCTATATAAACAAATTAGAAATCCTGATACTGATTAAAATAATACAAAGAAGTTATTCATTATCAGAAATAAATGTTTGTGAAGGAGACTTTTTAGATGTACATTATCTTGTGATTTTGCTCCCAACAGAAGTGCTTCATGCATGACTATATCTGCTTGTTGAAGAAAGGGTACTACTTTGGGGTCAAGCTACCATAAAAACCTTGCTCTCAAACTGAGTCAACTTGAAATTATTTGCTATTGAAAAACTTCCTTTTATTCTTACTAAGAAAAATAATTTTTGTTTTCTACATTACCCCGAAGAAACAGATTGTGAATAGAAAGACACTTAGGGTACAAGAGATCCTACGTACCCTAGGTCCAGATAGTCTGTCAATTGCTCTTTTCTTGTCCATCAATTTTGTAACCCCATCATAGAAAGCCACCAAATTTGTCAGGCATTATTTGTCCTTACTTGTTACTGCTCTTTATTCACAACAATCATTAACTAAAGGTCTTCTAATTAAAAGCTTTCCAGGCAAAAATGCCACCAGTTGTTTTGAATTAGGATCATGGGCATCAGAAAGTGTAAATGTAAACACAGCTGAATATTCACCTGTGTATTGCTTGTTTAGGTTGCAGCAGTGACCAGAGTGTTTCCAGATGGAGAGCCAGAGACCAGAATTCAGCAGTGCAGCAAATGCTTGTTTAGGGCTCCTTGGGGTGTTGAATCAATAACAATGACAGGAGATAATATTATACTGTTGTAAGTTAGCACCAATAAGGGAAATTTGCTCATGAATTTGTGCCTGTGAGTATCCTGTTTTGCCAGGCACACTCTATGATATTTAAGGTTGTGCTATTACCAAGTAAAGCAGCTTCTTCCAGAGCTGGCATCAAAGCAAAGAATCAGTACAAACCTTCTATTGTGTTCCTGAAAAGGAGAGAAATTCAGTCAGAATCACAGAATCACAGAATAATGAGGTTGGAAGAGACCTCTAAGATCATCAAGTCCAACCTATGCCTTAACACCTCAACTAGACTATAGCACTAAGTGCCATGTCCAGTCTTTTTTTAAACACATCCAGAGATGGTGACTCCACCACCTCCCTGGGAAGACAATTCCAGTGCTTTATTATTCTTTCAGTGAAAAATTTTTTCCTAATATGCACACATTATTTGGATTAAGTTTATATTGGAAGAAACCCTGCAGTCAGTGATAAACTATGTAGGACTGTGAATCCAGGCATACCATTGATGCCACAGACAGTGTTTAGTGCTGGGTGTGGAGCCAAAGTGAAACCTCAGTCATCCATTTTGGGCTGGGTCTAGAATTCCTGCCCCTCCTGGCCAGGCAGCTGGAGCCAGGGTTACTCTCTCTACTTCTGAAAGAATAAAGCATTTACCTGCCCTGCTCGTGCAAGAATATTTTTCCTGAAGCTCATCTCTCTTGTACTCAACAACCCTTTAGGAGGAATCTGGATGTACTCATGGGTGATTTATTCTGATGTGGTTTTGTGCTGGCATATTTCTTTAGTTCAAATTACCCTCCCTTTTTCCTTTGTTTCTAGCACACACTACACTTAAACTGAGCATTCATATCCTTTGTCACCTTCCAGTCTGATCAGGTTAAAATCTGAGCTCTCCATGTTTATTCTGACAGAATAAAACTTTTCTTCTGCTCATCCCACAGACTTCATACAGAACCTTTCTGGCAGGTGACCAAAGTCATTCCATGTAGTGTCATCTGCACTTTCTCTGTGAAGCTTCCTTGCAAACTGATGCCTTAAGTTTTAGCTTTCATGTTTTTTTCAGATTTTGTGCTGCCTAGGGCTATGGTTCTGAGCCTCATATTAAGTGTGTAAGCTCTCTTCACAGAGTAGGGAGACAAAACAAATCCTTTTCCTGTTGAAGGCAAAGGGTAACTTTCAGTTGAAAAACACAAATGATGGTGGACTGAAGGGAGGAACAAGAGGGATGAGACCTTAAAACCTGAAGCTGTAACTGGACAATTAAACTCCAATATGCAAATGGACTAAAACTTATAAAAGTATAAGACCTAGTGACCAGCCAGCCATTTTGTGACCATTCTAAGCCCACCTTGTGTGTAGCCCTGGTCATGCTCTTGTACTGCCCAAGGTGTACCCTTAAAGGCCTTTCAATAAATATCTACCTTATTCTCTAGCTCTGTCCAGTCTCTGTTCCAGGCCAGCCTTCCCAAGGCACCAAAACACTTTTTGCCTTCAGTACCTGCAGGCTGCATTTGCTCTCTTCTGTGCCACCTCACATTGGGGCAGAGCCAAGCCTTCATCAGCCCAAGTTCCAAGGTTCCTCTCTTCTCTTGGGTCCAATGGTGAGACCCAGCTCATAGGAGAAGTTCTTGGTATGAGCCCCTCTGCACCTGGCCTTGCATGTTGCTTTTCACTTCATTCCTATTAAAAAGGTCAAGCACTGTTTTTTGCAATATGCCGAACCTTAGCAATTTTTGTACCTCCAACTGTCAACAAAGGTCATGAAAGTACAGTTCTACTATTGCTATTTGAATCACTAATGAAAAATAATAATAACTGTAATTAAGCTCCAAATAATTAAGTCTACCAGATCTACAAGATTGCATACACTCTGGTAATGTTTTAAATTATTTACAAAGAACAGCAGTGATTGTTTCCTAGTTTATTCACTACACAATCTCTAAGAATATACATGGAACTAAATTGTGTACTTCCTCTTGACTGCAAGGCCCAGAGAGAAGAGGGTGGTCACTCATCTGCACATTCATAGGTGCTAAGTTTTGAAGTTTTCAGAACATTAAGAGTGATATAAAAGGGATTTTTTTTAAGTTTCTGCCTTCTACACAGAGCCAAATCTTAGCTAGTTACCAAGTGTTAATTCCTGGTTCTTATCAGATTTTGTAAATTAACCTGTAAAGAGATGATGTGTTCATCTGAACAAACAGTCTTTATGGTACCAAGGCTGGAAATATAGTCTGAAAGACTAAGAGAGGAATACAGGTCTGCAAGGTAGCCAGCAACCTGCTCCTCTCCATCTGCTTCAGTACTTAACAGTGAAATTACTTCATAGCGTAAACTCTGCCCATCCTCTGGCACACTGGAGAAACAGGGAAAATCAGCGCTGTTTGTCCACAGCCAAGCCCTGTCTGTTCTCATTCAGGATGGACATGGTAGGATTGACTGACCTGTCCACCCCTCATCACCTCTGCAGCTGAAGCAAACGGGTCTCTGGAATGAGCCCGTGCTTAGGAGGAGCTTGGAGGCTGATGCCACAGAGACATTGCTGCATTAACCTTTATGGTCACTGCATAGCTCTGACACTCCTCACAAATCCAGTAGAAACAACTGAAACTCAGGAAAAGAACTCCTGGAGAAAGAGAGAAAATCCAGTGATGTTTCTGTTGAGCAAGAGAATGATGACCTCTTTCTTAAGGAGACAAATCTTAGGTGCATTCTCTGCTAGGACATGGAAAAAGCAAAGGGGTGCTGCCTTCATGATGTGATTTCTTTGCCTTCTGCACTGCCTTTAGATGTGTGTGCTGGGAAAATGAGAGAGAAAGTACATTTTGATGCAGCCCGGGGCAAAACCACATAATTCATTTTGTTCCGGGAATCTGTACGCTTATTAATACCGAAAAAAATTCCAGCATATTGGCATTGATTTTTTTTCCTTCTCCAAATCACAGCAAAAGTTATAAAAATAAAAGTGAAACAGAACATACAAACAGCAAAGGGGTTGCATGTACTTGCAACTAATGTTAATCCAGATGAAAAGCTGCAGCCCTTCAGTCAAGTTTGTCTCAAGACTCTTGTGCCTCTTTTCTTGCTCCTTCACACACTGATTTGTTCATGATGCAGCACTATCAGGACCTAGAAACAGAATGATTTCCTTATCTTCTCCTCACGAAAATATTAAAATAAAATTACATTATTTTTCAAATAAGAATTTGTTTAAACTGCCAAAGGTATTTCTGACAAAAAATATTTTCAATAGTCTTTCATGCAGTCCTAATTTGAGCCTGCTCAAAGAGATTAATTTGGATGCAAAGAATCAGACCACAAATCAGTGCTGTACATCTAAGACATATTCTTTCTTTGGGCAAGCACACAATACTCTTTCCACAATGAAATGAGAGCATTTTAATTTGGTGCCAGACAAGCAAGAATCGGTTTTGTTCATCCAGCATAAGAGGATGAAGGTTGGTTTTGCCCCCAAACCAGTTACAGGCCTGACGTGAGCACAGTGAGTGACCAGGACATGGCAGAGTGCAGCTCCTTGTCCCACAGCTGAAACCACAGCCTCACTTCTGCTTTGTTCCAGTTGCAATTTAGCAGTTTGTGTTTGGTCTGCTTACAAGCATAAATTGCAGCTTTTCAGCCTCATAAATACTCAAATGGCAAACTTTGCTGATGTTCTTGTTTCAAGGTTTTGGTCTGTCCTTTAGAGATGTTTGGGCTCTGACACTTGCTGTTTTGCATGATGACTTTATGGGTTAGCAGCATATGTGCAGGCTGGAATCATGCCCAAGTCCTGCTATCAACTACACCTGATGTTGGCTTAACAAATCTTAGGGAAAGAAGTGCTGTAGAGAAGTCACTGTGGAGACAAGGGACCTGATTGTGGGAGTAATCCAAAAGCCCTGCAGAATTGCTGCACCCATAAGACTGTCTCAGGTTTGACTGTTATCAGAACTTAGATTTTAAAATATTATTTCTGTGATACAAAAGCTGGTGGCTTTTTTTGTTGTTTGTTTTTTGGTTTTTTTTTTCCTTCTGATTCCTAGTAAATGGAAATTCTGAAAGGATCATGAAGTATTTTGCTGTTACATGTATCTGCATAGCTTGATTCTCATTTTACTCATGTTTCTTCTGCTCCTCCTTTGAGGAAAAGCAAAGGCACCTACTTTTGGCATTGATTTACATTCCAAAGACAGTCAATTTGCACAAAAAACCAGTATTGCCTTACGGTCTTCCCACTTCAGTACACCCAAAGGAAGTAACTAACTGCAAAGATAAGTGATATTTTTCTTTCTCAGGCTTTAAAGTTGTAGAACGATTGTCAGTCTGGCACAATGGTTAACACGCTGACTTTCTTTTAAACCTTAAAGAAGGCAGTTATTTGTTTCCTACATTCTACTTTTCTAAACTTGAAGCCTCTAGAACTGAAGGCTGTCCTGAAAATCTCTACCAGTACAGAAAGGGAGCCCAAGATAAAACATTTCCAGAGAACCAGGTGTTACCACATTTTCTGAAAGAGAATGATTACTTCATTGTTATAAAAAATTCAGTCTCTTTTTCAGTCTCTTCACCTTCTATTCCAATAGGATAATTCTTTGCCAATACAACCTTAGTTTATTTGTCCTGATTCCTGTTAAATTATCTGCCAATTCGCCAGTAATGATCCAATTACCAAGAGTCTGCTTAGACCTCACCCTTCACCCTCATCCAGGCTCTGTCCGGCAGAGAAATAATTCTTCCCCTGTCCTCTAATGAACATGTCATTCATGTGTGCAAGCATTGCTATTATCATCTTCCTAATGACCTGAAGAATGTAAATGAAAATGTCTTTGGTGGCAGGAGCTTGTCGACTATTTTGATTGCCACAAGAAGAAAACCAGTCTGGGCCTGGAATCTGTATAATAACTTTGTACTGGCAACAGTTTTTTCTTGTTTTTCAGCCTGAAAAGGCAGACTGTAGCCTGCTGTGAGGTCTTGAGCTGCACTGGAGAAACTCATCAGGCTTCAGCAGGAAATTACACCAGTTCAGGGTATTTTTATTGTTTATAGCCTCCCACTGATGAGACGAGACAATATAGATTTTTAAAAATCCATTTATCTTTGTATATCTTGAGGATGATAAGTAATATTTCATTGAAAAAATAAATTTCTTTTTAAGAAAACGTAAAAGAGAAAAGCCACCTTTGCAATTAACACTGTAATTAAGTATAAGTAAATAGAAGAGGTTGTGAGGGTTGTGAGGACTTATAACAGATATTCCTTGCTTTTATGTCACCTCAGCTTGTAGCGCTGCTGATGTATGTCATGCTGGAGAGATTAGTGAGAATCTGTTCTGAAACTCAACTTGAGGAGAAAGAGGAGAATAGTCTGGATGCATGTATTTGCTCAATATTTGATCAATATCTTCTGTTTACCAACTATTCTTCAGAAAAACAAAGAAAATCTTGATCCTTTATAGCTGTGGTAACTGCTTGGCAGGAATGAATGTAATATTTTACATGCTGTTATGCTCCTTTGGCCCACCCTGCCCCTTTGGGTGGCGAAAGTTTCTGAATTTTAGAAAGACTTCCTTGCTTGGAGAGAATTTTTTGCACTCTTGCAGAAACAGAATAGTTTACATTCGTCTTTTCTCCATTGTCTCTCTCCCATTGTACTATACAGACAATACCGGGGGAGAGTGCTAACAGCATGCATGGGAGCAGTCTCATTATTTGTGGACTGATTGTGTGGAAAACATCTGTTTTCTGCCCAGCTTCGCTTGTTTGTACACATTCACTGTTTCCAATGATGCAGTGCTGAGGAGAGAAAGGAAAACAAACCACAGCAAATCTGCCATGCTTCTTGGTTGTCCCAGTGTCTCTCAGCCCCACATGTGCAGTAGTGTCCAGTTCATCAACAAGAAATGGTGAGCCACTGAACTAAGAGTGTTAGCTGAACTCAAGTCAGTACTGTGCTGGCATCTAGAGAGTTTTCATTTGTGTATGCAGATCAGTAAGCTCTGTCTTTGCCTTTTTGCACTGCAGTCCTCATTCCCATTGCTCAGTTTTGAGTGTTCTGCTTACAGTTTTCTGTTGGACATAACCATGTGATGGCATTAATATGAGTGGTAGGTGACAGAGAGAACTACTCAACTGTATACCAAGAGTAGAAACAGGGCCACCAAACAGGAGAAACATTCCTTGTATTTAAATAGATCTTTGCATTTATCAATCTTTAAACCCGTTGTCACTTCTATCTCTCCCATTTCAACTGAAGCAGTAGATGAAGCTTCCGTAGGGTGGACATTTGACAAAGAAAATTAAGCCAATAGCATTATGCTTCCTATCTGTGTCCAGCTAGCTGCTTTTCTTCACTACTGGATTCTATTTCTCCTTACAGATCAACCTTTTTCTTTCAAACTGGAATGCTGATGGGTCCCATCAGTTAAGGTCAGCAAGGTCCCCTTTTCTCATTGGGTGATCTCTTTTTACATTCGCCATCCTCACTGCAACCTCAAACTTGAATCTGGGTTCATTGTTTTCTCTGAATAATACTGGGTTCTGCTGCATGGCCTGTACATTATTTATGCAGTTTGACTCAGCATGAACCTATTTTGATATCTTCTTACAGTGATATCAGAAGGTCCCAAGCATGACCAGGAATTCAGCCGTATATATTCAGTCGTACAGCAAGAAGAAATACTGACGAGAGAACTATCAGAGCAGGAATGGGTTCTTACCTCCCTGGATTAATCCTTTCACAAGCTTTACACTCTTATGCCCTCCAAGGCTCTTATGCAGTAGCACATGGCCTCTTCCATACTGAGATGAAATTCTGTGACTCTAAGTCCCTGTTATCTGTTCATTGTGAATATACTTCCTAGAGCAGACTTTTCTCAAATGTCTTATCTCAATGGATAAGTGTCTCTACATATTCTGGTATTGCTAATGGTATTGTAACTTCTTTCTCATTTATTCCTTTAAGGAGGCTTCTTTTTCTTCCCATGGTGACTTTCTGACAAGTAAGGCTGGATAAAGAGCAGCCTTTAAAGTGTTCCTAAATTTTATCTTTACTCAGACCCATACTAATATAATTCAGTCCTGTAAAGAGGTATTTTGCAGATATCCCACAAGGATTTTGGTTCAAATTACTCCTTGTTGGCCTAAATTTTTTCTCCTCTAACACAGTATTTTCCAACTGAAATAAGAGTTTATGTTGTCTAAACTGTCCCATGATTAAAAAAAAAAAAAAAAAAAAAAAAAAAAGAAAAGAAAATCTGCTTGTTACACCAGGCTTGAAACCTGATGTTCATCTGCATGACTTTCCTATTTCTTGCCCCATGATTCCCTGCAACTGGCAGGACAGAAGGGAACACAACTTTTGTTTCACATCTCTTGACCAGTTGTCCCAGGGGTCTTAGGGTGGCTTAATGTCAAAGGCTCTTGTGTCTACAAGCACTTCCAAAGCTCACACTGGCCTTGCTCAAAGAGGATAGGATTGTGTGGACCTGAAAAATGACTGTACTTGAACACAGAGGAAGAAAAACTTTTCTTGAGGAAATACTATTCAATTTTTTAAAAAATAATTTCCCTGTTATCTCTCAGGAAGGGTTCTCTCATAATCCTCATCTTTTGTAAGGGGTCATGTTAAAGAGTATGGATTCTTCTTTAGAACAAATACTAAACTGGAAGTGGAAGAATTCCCCTTCCTCCACCACCCCCAAAAATAAAGTCTGATAATCTACTCCTTCGGTTCTGCCATCAATGTTGTCTTCTTCATTTATCACCTAGAAACAAGTCTGTGTTCAATGCCAATTCAATAACCTTGTAGAAAATCTGTCTTTTAAAGTATTAGTTATCCTTGCCGTGGCCAAAGGAGCAGCCTAGCATCCATAAAAAAATCTTAGAAGAAAAGTGCACAAAAAAATCACCACTGGTGGACAATATGCTCTTTGCATACTCTATTTTGCTAATGTTGAGTGAAAAATAAAAGGCAGAGAGGGCACTTATTTCACCCACCTGAACTCACAGACTCACTGTATGGAACTCCCCACAGACCCTGTAAACAGCATGGCTGTGTTATTCTACAGGAAGAATATTAGTGAACATCCTGGACAAAGTATTTTTTCAATTCAAGATGATTACTGCAACTTTTCCATTTCTATTGGCGTTTGGTAGGCTGAGCTCTTTCTCTTACTAACTGTTCTCATCTCCCTTTTCTCCACTCTTCAGTCCCATGTAAGTTACTGTTCTGCAGAGACTGGCATTACCTCATGGCTCTTAAAGGATGGTTCAGCTTGCCAGCTTTTGCTTCAATGCACTTCTTCTATTGTTTGTCTTATACAATGCAGGCAAACCACAGTGTCTAAGGCAATTGTATTGCAGAACAAATAATAATGTTCTTGTGCTGGAGAGGACAGTGATCTGGGGTTTGTGTTTTGTTTTGTTTTTTTTTTTCCTTTGGACACAAAGTATTTGGCTTTGTTGACTATTCTGTTTGCAAGTTGGATTGGTACCCATAAAGGAGAGCTTGAGCTCCTTTTGCTTAATTATAGCTCACAGCCCCTGAAAGTAATTCTACTTGGATTTCTGCAGTCGTGAAAACTAGATCTTGTACTATGCTTTTCTTGCATAGATCCCAAAGCACTTGATGCAGGAAATCAAGGTAATTCTGCAGATGTAAAATCCAGGAACCTGAGGAGATGGAGGGAGTTGCTGAAGTTTGAGTTTGAATAGGAAATCCAGAGTGTGAATAGGAAAAAAAACCAAAAAAAAACCCCAAAAAACCCAAACCAAACCAAACCAAAAACAAAAACAAACCAAAACAAACCAACAAACAAACAAACACACACACACAAAAAAAGAAAAAACAAACAAAAAACCAAACAAAACAACAACAACAACAACAACAACAACAACAACAAAAACAAACAAACAAACAAAAAAAAACCACCACACCAGAAATGGCATAGAATATTAGTTCTTAGAATTCCTGGCATTGCAACATAACTATCTTGAAGGAAAAACACAGTGTCCAGTTTAGGGGGAAAGCAGAAAGATCCTATACACTGAGGAATTAAAAACATCCAGCAGAGTGTTTTTCAAACTATAAAATGTGTCTCTCTTTTAATTATTTCCACAGGAAAAGGTGTTCTGGTACAGAACAAAATCCCTCTATCCTTACAGCTTTTTATAGTAATGCTGTGGATCCAGACTTTTCATCTTCTCTCTCTTTCAGCATGAGTGTGTGGTTCTGGAACCTGCTCCATTTCAGTCAATGTATAGATGAACTACTCAGGGAAGCACAACAAAAGATGACAAATTCCAAGGAAAAGGTGAAGTGGCTTTGGCCACTAGATGGAAGACATGAAGATTTGAATTACCCCTCAACACCCCAAAATCTGACCGCTAGAAATATGGTCTCAAAAATCCATTGTGCAACACAAGTCATATGCATATTTTCGACACATTTTGAGTAGTTTGGTTGAAGTAGAGGTTATTTCTGGCTGTTAACAAAAAGTAGGTAATACCAGCTTTCCATTTTTAAAGGATTTGTACAGTGATGATACAGACCCTAGCATTTTAAAACTGCCAAATAATGTTTAACTTGCATGGGACTCCCATATCTAAGTAAATATCATTTCATTGTCATTTATACCAGCCTTAGGACAAGTAACATTTTCTAGATGAGTAGCGCGATTACACAAAGTGAGTTTAGATCCAAAGATTCCTCACAATGTAACAAGGAGTATAAATGACGAACAGCTGCATTAAAAATTTCCCATCTTCCTTGTCCAGGTCAGTCTGTTCTACACTTCAAGGTATGTATACGTCAGTAAAACCCAAGTAGTTTAGCATTCATGTCAAAATCATGATATTACCTGATATATTAAGAAATCTTACTAAAAAAGGTGAAAAAACTTAATTTGCTGACAAATGGATATGCCTTCAAATTAAGATGAGAAGGCTTGTATAATCTTCAGTGAGTTAGGATTTCACAGGAAAAATATTGAAACCAAACAGCACACTTTAGATCCCCTACTGTCCATCATCCAAACACAGCAGTCTTCTTTGAAAGAAGGAAGCTGGGGGACTCTATCTTGATATTTGTTTTCTTCTCTCATATGACTTTCTAGTCATAACTGGTGTTTTATCGTTGATTTCTGTTATGTTGAAATCAAAGGTTGACCCAGATCAATGACTGTCAGCATGTTCACATGCTTCTGCAGCACACTTTAGTCCTTGGAGGCAACAGAAAAGGTATGATGGGCTCCAATTGCAGGCACAGGTCAAGCCATGGGAGGGACAGGTTCTGTACCCAAGCCATCAGAAATCATCTTGGCATCTACATTCTGTTGGTTCCCTTTAAAAACTGTGTCTTGAATCTGTCCTCGACTTTGTTCCCTCTCTTTTAAAAGGGAGTATTGCCTCACTATGTTTTCTTAGGTCATACATTCAGTGGGGTCAAAGATCATCTTTTGTTATGAAATGGAGTTACATTCTTTAATAAAAATCTGCTATCGTAACCATATTGCAAATCTCTTTGATAACTGCAGAAATATTCTCTGGAGTCTTGAACACAATGTTTTCTGTGAGACTTTAGCCTCAATGCTTAAAAAAATCCAGAGCAAACTTCTGAATTATTTCTATGTTTCAAATTTCATTCCCTTTTTTTCCTGAGGAATACCAACTTTGAAAAAATAGCTGTTTTGAGTATGAATAATAGGATTTTAGCTAAGAAACTTTCAGTGTGCTCTTAATCTGCAGATGAGAAGTACTGATTTGGCTCTAACAGAGTGGTTACATGCTCCATGGAGATATCAAGTACAGAGATGTCATGTGGCCTCTTCATTTAATGGAATGACAGCAAGAGGGAAAGAAAGCACTTGAGGGATTGATACAATCATTACTTTCAAGATGCTTCTCTTTGAAGGAACTTGCAGAAGTTTCCATCGTTCTGCACAGATTAGTTCATTGCAGACAATCAAAAGCAAAGACTGTAAAGGCTCACTAACCAGGTGAGAATGGTCCAGGTCCAGAAAGGCACAAAACCCCTTCAGTGAGCTTATTTATGTTAAAACTTTTCACACTTAGCTGTCAGTACCAACATTCATATCCTTGCCATATGGAGTGAAAAATCTTTTTCCCCTCTATGAGTCTTGCTTTAGCTATTGCTCATAAATCAAGTCACTAAAATTCAGTTAGTTCTTTCTCTGCAACACACCTAAAAGCACATCTCTCTTCAGCTCCCACTAAAATAATCTCTCATGCATCTTTCATCACAGTTACTTCTACCTAGTCCTCCTAATCCCCACAGTAGGCAAGAGTTACAGCAAATCCCACACAGCACTTTCTGTTTGTGTCAGTTTATACCTAACTCAGCTCCAAAAGCAATTTAAGACCTTGACAGAGAAAAGCCCGGAACCAAATGTGAACTTCACACCCAGCAAGGTCCAGGTGCCACGATTAAAAGGGAAAGAAAAAAGCCTTTCAGGAGGTTTTGAGGGTAGGGCTGGTCTGAAGGTAGAGGTGGTGCCCTCTAATTAATATTAGAAGGGCTTTTACGTTGAAGCTCTAGGGAGGTTATGGAAATCATCACCAGTAGTCTGGGAAAGATGGAAGTGTCCTGCTGTTCAGTGGAATGGTGCTTTGAGAGATTAAAGTATATGGAGCAGCCTCTCTTTTTGAATACTTTCCAGTCTATCACCAAAGTGCTGGCTGCTAATAATTTGGAAATTTTCCTAGGCTATATCACAGTATCTCCACACTATTGCTTCCTTCTGAATTTAGCATCAAATTCATTTGTTTCATCTCCACTTGCAGTTCTCTGAGCATAACCTCTGCATGGATCTCCACTGTTCTTTCTCATCAGCCTAGTTGTTCTTGCCAGTTCTTGTGTTTTCTATCTCATTACCCCTTCCCTTTCGCTTTATTTTCTCTGTATTTCCATCCATATTTTTAATGATCTCTCAGTTCACCCCATTACAGAATCTTATTTCTATCCTTATAACATCTTAGAGGCATTCAGATGTTAGTTCACACTACTTGGTTAGGCAAAGAAAATGTCCTGTAGTGCATCACATATTGGTAAATTAGCATCTCAAGTACTCACACATCACCACTGAAGACAAATTACTTGAAGAGCTTCACTGTCTCTGAACTTGCATTTTCTCATATGCTGGATTATTAAGGAAAGGAGACAGGCATCTAAACACAAATAACAAATAATGTAATGTTATGTAAGAATCTGGATGTCAAAAATGAACTCACATGTGCTGGGATAGATTCTTATTGTTGTCTTCACATCCTTAAGATATTCACAGCACTGATTCTTCTGTATTAAAGGAGAAGTGCATAAGGAAAGCACAAATAGAAAACTGAGGACAGGACTTGAGAATTCAACTCTGATTTTTGCTTTTTCAGGATTTTATTTAGCAAACAGATCCATAGAGAAAACACCCAAATCCAAGCTCTGCTTACTTTTAAATGCTCAGTATTGAATGAGGGCAAAGCTGTCGAGATGATTGCAAAGAATAGCATTATAGTACATATTCTCTAGATTACTAGGATAACACACTCTCTTAACATTTATAGTGGACTTTCACAGATGAAAACTGACTATAATATATGTGAGAACTACCAGATCTGATGAGCTGCAGGGGCCATAGGTACCTGGACATCAGGGTTATTATGGCAAGCGCAAAATGTAAAGCTCTGCCATATTTGGAAGTCAGAAGCAATTATTTCTCTCTAGTACAACCTGTGTAAGTTGTGGTTATGCAGAGTTATTCACATTTACCTGTGCTTATCAGAATTTAATGCATCAAAAGGGTTTTTTTGGTTCTGCAGAAGGTACCTGGAACAATGCATAGATAGTGCCTGTTATTATTTAGGTAACCCATGTAATTTTAGCCACAAACTGAAGCTAATATTCCCTGAAAGAAAAAAAGACACTCCCTAATTTGAAGCTTGTTGTTTAAGAGGCACAAATACTTTCCTCAGAATAGTAATAAAGATGGAAATACCACTTACCCATCTATATTATACCACTTGCCCTCTTTCTCCTTTTTTTCCAGTATGGGCTGTGCACTAAATGTTCCCATTTTCTGCGCATGTGTGACCAGGGTATTCACAACAGTGGTTTTCTGTGAATGAATATTGAGTCTGACAGTATGGAAAACAAGGCAGACTGACTAAAAGCACTGACAAACCAGCAATTCTGAGCTCAGAAATACACTTTATTTCCTTCTGTTTCCAGCTCCCTGGGTTTTTCATGAGAGAATTTCTTCTACATAGTGCACAGTGTCTTTCCTTGTCTCCTCCCTGTGGAGTCAGGTCACCATTATCGTTGCAGTCTCCCTGAAGCTTTTCATGACTTCTGCTATCACTAAATGAAATATTTGCTCTCTGCACTCTTGTCATGTCTTGCAAGGAAGCACTAAGGCTGGAATTTAGCAGACCCGTAGAGGGAGTGTAATTCCCAGACAATGTTCTACAAATTGACAAATTCCCTGTCCCTTTATAGTGTGTAACCATCAGTAGTAGTTGTCTTTCCCCACTTTATTTTGTTTCTTACCTGAGTGCGTATGGGGTCACCACCATGGGCTGCCTGGGGCAGATGACTTCCCAAGACGAAAGTGCCATTGAACACTTCCATCTCTTTTGCCCAGCAAACACTAGGAGACTTGCGCTGATTACATTTTTTTGTGGTTTTGAGAACAACCAAGGTGCTGCCATGCTGACTGATGCCTTGTGTTCTAGATGTTGCAGTCTCCTGTCTACCTTGCAGCTAAATTGTGCAAGCAATGAAAGGCCATGAACTATGAAGAAGGTCTACTTAAAAGAGTAGGAAATAAAAGAGGAAGCTGATGATTTTCATGAAATCTGTGTAGATTGCAATTATTTTTAAGACTGAAGAAGCCTCCCTTTGAAAGGGTCCATTTCATGAAGGGAGGAGTTTTATTTAAGATCCTAAAAATAAAACAATATAAAGAAAATATCCATGTGTAATTACCAGAATAAAATGAAATTATCATGTCCTTTCAGGTGTGCTGTAAAACAACTTACCCTCTGAAGATATGAGCTGTAGTATCTGTGCAAAGACTGCAGTTTTGTGTTACAGACATTACTAGCTCTCCCAAAGCCTTCATTTCTATCAATAGCAGACAAGGAGAGGTTGTGAAATGCTTCACATGATTTTTTTTTTTTTTTTTTTTTCCCCTAAGACACTCGTGAGGCCTGTAGACATTCTGAAGTATTAAAATAAAGCATCTATCTCCATTAAGGGATTACCAATAACATGCTCTCTGTTTTATAAACATTATATTTTCTACAAGAAAGACAAATATCCATACGTTGAAGCTACAGGAGTACAGTGCTGTGGAAAGAAAATGGTGTAATTGAATGAGATTCTTCATTAACTGAAACTGATTAGTATATGGTTATCATTATGCCAACCCATCCTTGTAGTCTCCCCAAAAAGAAGTGGATAGTTAAAATACAAATTCTCCACCTGTTCCTCTTCTTTGTCAGGGTTTGCTTCCTTCACTTCTCACTCATCCGCCTTTCTCTTTTTTTTCCCCCCTGCTCATTTCCCATCTCATGCTCATTTCTTTCACCTCATGCTCTTTCTCTCTCATTCTGTGTTTTGCATAAAGTATGCATTTCACCTTGTTTTCCTGAGATTAATTTTTTTTCATAATTTCCAAGGATCTCTGTGATATCCTAGACCATCACCACCATGGAACTGAATGCCTTTGTTATTTATAACTGAAGGATCTCTGAAGCCTATAAAAGGAGCTAGTGAATGTGGCCAGGTTGTGTGGGTTTTTTTTGTTTGTTTGTTTGTTTTCCCCTAGGTAGTTATTTTCCCTAGTTTGTATTTTACCTAGTCAAGCAGGTGACTACCCTGTAAATATCTAGTTTGATTGCTATATGAGAATAAAATGCAAACAAATTTTTTGCTGACAGGATAAAAGATTTGGGGGAAAAAAAAAGAAAAAAGAAAAAAAAAAAAAAATTGGAAGAAAAGGGAAAACACAAGCCCAAAGAGCAATTACATGAAAAGGGATGTCCTGCTGGACTTATGTCTTACTTGCTTAGGTTGGGGGTTATTTAAGCACAAGTAGCTTTGTGTTTCTCTAACTACAGAGGATTTGGATCATTGTTGGTATTTCCAACAACAGGCATTAATATAATTTTTGGACACAAACCACAACATCCAGGTATGCCTCATGTCACAGTCAAAGGAAGGAAAAACTAGAATAAACTACAGATCTGAAAAAAATTAGTGAATTCATTTCTCAAATTTCATATCCTCAGTGTCTTTCTTGTAAAATGACTTGATATTCATGGCAACCTTTTGAAAAATACTTACATTATTATGCACTTCTCAAATATAGAATATTTCTGAACTGAAGAATGGTAACATTCACTAAATGCAACCAATATAAACTATATTAATTTAAGTTTATTAATGCTATTCCAGACTCTTAAGAGAGTGTCTGAAATAGCTTTATCTTTTCTTCCCTCTATTTCTTGATATTTATTTTACAATGGGAGTAAAAAAATAATTCCTTTGAAAGGCAGGACCAAAGTTTTGGTTCATTTTAATCTTTTCCATTTTTTCCCTGTAGTCTAAACCAAATTACTCTCTAGTCCTTCACTTCAGCAGCCTGTCTTTAAAGGGTGGTAATGAAAATTCTTTTAGTCATATTTTTTCCTGTCTTGTCTATTTTATTTTAAAGTAATTGAAGGCCAGAATTCTCTTTTTCTTTCCCAAATATTGCTCAGTTCAGAGATGCCTGATACTAGCTGGTGTCACAAAAAGGTGTTGCAAGACAAACAACCCACAATCTCACAACTTTTGCTAATAATTCTATTTCATTTATAAGGTGCTGTCCTAGGGTAACTTTATGATGCCTGTATCCCCAATCGTCTGTTCTGTTTGTGCTGAATATTGAGTCCTGTGCCTTTAAGCATAGTAGCCAATGCTCTGTGGAGCTCATTGGAGAGAGAGCCCCGTGGGTTTGCTTCCTTAGAGAGATCCTATACAGGAGTTTTCTCCCAAATTTGTCCCAAACCAGGACAGGTGCCTATCTTGGGTACATTTTTTCCTGATAGAATGCAGAGCTGTTCAATGCTCAGAGAGCAATTTCTATGGAGAAAACTGCAGAAGGTTCTGTTGGGAGAGAGAGTGTTAATTCCTTTTTTGTTAGCTGTTTTCTGCCTTCAGGAGTCAGCATATGTAAAAGCACCTATTGAATCCTCTATAGTGGATATTTAGTAATCAATAGGTAATTTTGCTTTTGCTGAGTCCAAATGGAAAATGATGCAGCAGAAAAATTTGCTAGGCTTAAATTTGAAGTCCTTAGTTGTTCTCACCTTTATTTGATCACATCTCTAAATAAGCCAGAGGAACTGCAGGATTTATCTTCCCATATTTCTCTGATTGTTGAGTGTACCTGGGAGGTTACTTCAACCTCTTACTCAGAAAACAAGAAAGAGGCTGGTATCAAATTAATATGACCCATTCTAACCCGTTGTTGAAATTTTTTAAAATGTTGACAACCACATTTCACCAACAATCTGCATATTTGGCCTTTGGTAAGGGACTTCAACAGATACTCAAAAAAAAAAAAAAAATTTCCTCAGTGCAACCTGAATATTTCTGAAACACATAATTATCATTATATTGCAAAAAACCCATCAGAATGAATGTGAAGAGAGATGAGGCAGGTCAAAGTAATTCTCCTCTGATCAGCCAAGGATTTAGAAGAAAGGGTTAAGCATTGCTGTCCATCTTTCCACCCTGTTTATAAAATCTCAGACTAAAAAGTTGTAAGCCTTTACTTTTCATAAGCTTTCTATAGTTCCTCTGGGACTTGGAAAGGCTTTGCCCAAAACAAGAAGATTTTCAAAACCTTTTCGTTGGAGACTGAGTCAACAATATGAAATTGTCTTCATGTTCCTTTGCAAAGAAGCCCTATGAGGAAAATAATTCTTCAGAGCTTCAAAGTTCTATATCACACTGTTTCTTTGTGTGTTTCAGAAAACTTCTGTTCTCATTCATCATTTAGGGCAGTCCTGAGCTTCCTTCAGAGAGGAATAAAGCGTTTTTCAAACATAACTTTTTTTTTTTTTTTCCCCCACCACCCTCTGCCATCTTGTCCCTCCAAATGTGAGACATACAGGATTACTGAAGCTTTATTGTACCAGGCAAAATATGAGAGGATAAAAGGAAAAAAACTTTGACTGAGACATGAAGATGATGAACCTGAGTTTCTGCAAAGCCTGACATCTCTGACTCCAATGGCAGAAAATGACTTGAGGCCATTAAAATGAGTGGGATAAAAAAGCATGACTAACGTGGCTTGATTCCCTACATATGTGAACAATTCCTGCACAATTCCTGAGATCCAGGTAGAGATCATGTGATGTCCCTCATTTCTATTTGCAACTTATAAAATGAGTGCATTTTGAATAGAGTAGGAGGGGGCATGTTGAGCGGGTCCATTCCAGCCCTGAGGAGAACAGAAAACCAGCAGCTCTCCAGTGCATATCTTCACTGGATACAGATGCTCTTCCATATCTCCAGTGACTCTTCCCAGAGCAATAACTCTTTTGAACAGCTTCCCTTCCCTGCCTCAGGTACCTGTTCATGGTTCATTTAAGGAATTTGTGACCTTATGAAAAGCCTGCTTTTCAAACATGGGGACATAATTAAAACCTCTGAATTTTGCATTTGTACATTCAAACCTGGCACCAAAGGCATTAGCAGCTGCACATGTAAATAAAAAGAACAGTTGTGCATTTTAGCACAGCACCTGTCTCTGCAAAGGTATCTCTGCCTTCTAAGGAAATTTATTACAGATAAGCAGACAGTGTGTTTTTTATTTGGACCTGGCTTGTCTCTTTCCATCTGTCTCTAATACAAAAATAAAAATATCCTCTGTAATTTCTGAGTGTGGAAGTTGCCATTGGTTATGTGTTAAAAGTCATGATGACTCTAGCAAATACACTCAGAAATTCAGCTCTTGGGCTGAATTTAAAATGTTTTTCTCAGTTTAGGATTCATCAGTGGGAAATACTTTGTTAAAGGAAAGGCTGTCAACATTAAAAATCCCTTCTCATCAGCGGTTAACTTTCCTATACAATGACTTATTACACTCTACACAGTCCAAAGTGCTGTGGTGCAACCAGCTCTCCTGGGCAAGATAATGAGGGCTTAAAAAACCTACATGATCCCCCAAGCACATGTTCGTCATCACTGACTATCTCTGGGGTATTTAGAAGTGAAACCTCTCTTCCCCCTCCTCCTCTGTCAATCTTCCCCTCTCAAGTTTTCCTCTACTCCAAGCTTAAGCCATGTTTCCAGTCACAGCATCAGATCAGGCTGTGGCACGGCTTTGGCCCAGATCAGAACACACAGTCAGGTTTGTGCCCAGCTACCCAAACACTGACAAAAGCAGAGCCTGACTTTCTGCTCCTGTGGCAGCTGTGGGAAGAATTACAAGACTTTAATTGTCTATTCATATCAGGTAGACTTGTTCCTAACAGGAGTCTTTATGGGATATAGATATATAGATAGATAGAGATAGATAGATATAGATATAGATGATATAGATATAGATAGATATAGATATAGATATAGGTGATATAGATATAGATAGATATAGATGACATAGATATAGATAGATGATATAGATACAGATATAGATATAGATAGATGATATATGATTGGCCTTGCTTTGTTTTGGGGTTTTTTGGGTGTTATTTTAAATACAAATCCATTCCATGTCCTGGTTTTTATATAAACACACAAACAATTGTGTTGGTACAACAGTGACGTGAAGGCAGGGACAGCTGGGAATGCCCAGTGCTAGGATACATTCTCATGTCTTTGGAGTATGGGTTTATGACCTCAGTTTCTGTCACCTTTAAAAAGTGACAAAGAAGGGGAAATCTCTGGCTGGTTTCCCTCCACACTTTAATATTTATTTCTTCTTCCACAGCTATTTTTCTGCCTATATTTCAACACACACAAACTCCTTAGTTTCTTCTGTTGAGCGAGGTAATTAACATGGGTGTGTTAACTGTGCAAGGGGAACCTCATAGATCACAGTAAATGTATTTACACGATAAATGTATTAATTATGCTTTTATATTCCCATACAACATGGGCATTTTAATATCATCTGTCTCAGGGTAACAATACACAATCCAATCAAAGTGGAAATTAATACATAATAATTTATAACTTTGTGCCTGCAATTTCCATGAGGATTGGTAGGTAAGGGAGAGAAATCTGATATTGGTACAGGTGGTGTTAGTATCTAAAGCTAAAGCATATCCTAAATAATTGTCTCCTTAAATTTCTCCAAGTTCATAGGCTAGACAGGTATATGACTATAGCTGACTGAATACATCTGGTAAAGTGAGGAAAAATAGAAAATAATTTCCAGGCTTAGCTTAAAAATCTTATAAATTTTTAAAATACCATAAAAGTTATGTATCAGAGGTAGAGTTGTTTCTTTGTGATTTGGCTGCTACTGAGTTCTGTATGCTTTATTTTATAGCTGAAGTGACCTGTTTTTCTGAGGAGTAAAAAAAAACAAAACAAAACAAAACAAACAAACAAAAAAAAAACCAAGAAACACCCACAAAGAAATGTGATAAAGGAAGTTATTTAGAGAAAAGTGGCATTTAAACAGAATCCAAGTATTTTAAATCATCTACGAGTCAGGATGACACACTACATAAATTGCCATTTTTTCTCTCTTGCTCATTACTGTCTGCCATTCCCTCCATGGCATGTATTCCCATGCATCCCTGCAGTCCCCAGAGAAGGAAAGACCAACTTTCAGCTGTACACTGCCATTTCCAAAGGCCTTGAGGAAAGGATAGTGCTCGTAGGTGATGCACTGGAAGTTTGCTGACCACTGTCCAGGTCTGTCTGGAATTCAATTAATCCATGAGCCATTAAGTAAATGTCTGTTTCCTTGTTTCTCTGAAGTATCAATGCATTAATGCAGTCTGCTTAGGATCCAAGCCATTAAAATAAGAGAGACAGGAATACCAGCATATTCATCATTTTCAGGGAATTCAGCCTTGTGCCTTGCTCTTCCCATTAGAAAGAAGACAAATCATATTTGCCTCTTTTTTCTTTCTTTCTTTTTTTTTTTTTTTTTTTTTTTTTTTTTTTTTTTTTTTTTTTTTTTTAAGTCCTTTTGTTTTTTCCCTCCTATTTATATTTCCCCTCTCTTTCCTTCTGGAAACCTTTCCAGAGCAGCATCCCCTCTCCTTCCCTCCCTTTCTCTGGGAAACACCTTGCTGCCAGCTGGATTCCCAGGGGAGTTGAGGCAGCCAGATTTATTGCAACAAGGCAACATGAGCCATTCTCTTGTCTGGGCTGGGAGCGAACAGGAACAACAAACCCTTTCTCATCAGCTCACTGTGTCACTAACACATTTGAAACTCTCTGGTCACTTAGTATACCATTTAGTCAGTGCAAACATTTTGGTTGTCAAAAGACCAGAAAATTATGTTTGGTAGTTAAGACACCAATAAATAGAATAGTGTCTATGGCAGGTACTTAGGTGTCCTGTGTGACTATGTCCCCAAACTACAGGCTTTCATCCACCTATCCTCAAACAATGCCTCACAGAGAACTAAAAAGAGACTCAAAATTGCCCTTTTTTTTTTTTTTTTTTTTTTTTTTTTTTTTGTGCTATCAGGATGAAAAAGATTAATATGTGACAAAAATCTGAGTATACTGGTAATTTTACCAGCTTGCCTTAATGAAGAATGCAAGTTTTGTCCTTACCCTCTTCTATCCTGTGTGTTGCACACTTTCTGCTTTACGTTGCTTTGCCTCTGGGGTGATGAGTAAAGATTTTGCCTACAGCTTGCCTCATGCTCAGATTGCAAATATCTTCTGCAGTTCTTATCCTGGATAGGTAAAAGTGCATGAATAGGAATGAATATCTGTTTGTTTGCTTACTAATGTAGTACGACCCAAGGGGAAATTAATTCTATTCACTTGCTAAATTGAGTAAGGTACATGGATTCTCTTTGTCTCCTTATTCCTTCTATAAAATAAGAGGTGTTTGCCTTCTTTGTCTGAAACAAACAGTTCCTTCTTTACATGGTTTTGGATACTTTGATGGATCTTTTTTTCCATGCTGCTTGTAAAAGAAAAAAAGTCTGTATTGTAGTTGTGCCCAAAACAGCATTGAGGAATAACAATTCCAATGCTTCTGAACTTTCAGTCAAGCTACTTTCCTGCTTCCACTGATGAACACCCTAAACTCAAACTTGTGCAAACTCTGTCATTATTCCTGCCAGCCCCCCCAGGCAAGTGCTGCTTCTTACTACATGCAAAGTATGGGCTGTCCTAAACCTATTTACTTCAAGTCTAACTCAAACAATTTCATCTCTTGATCATTACAGATTTCCTCACTGTGGGGGTATTCAGTGAGCAGTGAATGGTGCCTAATTTCAAATTAGGCTCAAACCATGACAGTTGTTTTTCAGATACCCTAAGACTGCCACAATATGTTTTAGCCTTCCCTCACGCCTTGAGTTTTGGTTTATGAGCTGTCAGATAACTGCTTGAGCAGTAAAGAAACCAGAGATTTGAATTATGCATTGGTAGCAGGTAGGTGAAAAGCACTCTACTTGTAGCTCTGCAAAAATAGGAGAGGAATTAACACTTTTGAAAGTGAAAGTTTTGCTTTAAAATAAAGAATGCCTTATCATTGATAAGCAGGGACTCATCAGTAATGATGAGAGATGTTGTACAGTACCACTGGCCTCCAGTCCTGCTTCCCTTCAATGTCTCTCCCTGGGTACTTTCAGAAAAGTTTGTTCTTTGGCTCTGCTCCAATGGTTGGCTTCTTCTCACTGGCTACTTGAAATCAGTTCAGATGCCTGAAACACAGACTGTGGCAAGTACAAATAACCAATATTTATTAGACGCTTGAAAATGACTTAACAAACACAGCAGGGTTGCTACTTGATATTTATTTTATTTTGCGTGTAGAGAGCCAAAGACTATGACGTTATCTTAAAGAAGAGATGTCTGGCTGTGTCAGAACTGAAAGGCTGATGGCAGAATATTTGTGGTGGTGAGCACATTCACAGTGAGGTTGCTCCTTGCTGTATCCGTTGAATGAAAAGATCTCATGGGATCACTACAGCTGTATTTTGTGTGGGGATCGTAGAACTGGGTCTTCCCTTGAAAAGCAGCCCAATTCAAACTCTGTGCTCACAACAGAATAACTTCTAAATAATCTCTGAAGGGAAATGTTCCACAAGGAATGAAGAATAAGTAGAAGAGGATTTGCTTCAAGAAGGGCCATTTATAGTTTAGTGCTATTTAGTGAATTTGGTGCTAAACTTTGTGACTCCTATTGATGACTGGTAGTTTACTTCCAAATATATTTGCTATCAGTACTAGAGGTCCTCAGAAGTCTCCATACAGAATTTCCAAAATGATGTTAATGTAAGGAAACTTCCCATTCCTGTTTCAGAATCTCTGACAACCATCAACTGCAAACTCTTGAAATTCTTTTTTTTTCTTAATTTTATTTCTTTAAATTCATACAGCCCATTGTTACATCTCACTAGAGCCTTTAAAGAATGTTATAACTATTTTGAGCTTTTAATTTTATTTTTGTTTACAGCTGAAATGTGGATTAGAATTTTAATCTGTTCTTTTGTGTTACTTTAATTTAGTGTTAATTTTAGAATTATTTTGTTGCAAAGGAAGATTAAAGATTATTAGCTGAGTTCTGTTTTTAAAGTAGCTGACTTTTCTTCCAGAGCAGCATCTAAAGACAGTTTTATAATTTTTTTTAATTTAAAAAACCACTTTTTTTTTTACTCTGTAAACTGATATTGTCACTAGTAGAAATGGTGGCTGATAGCTCTGAACAGTAAACGTGCTGATTATCTCTAAAGTCCCATGAAACACAAAGTCCAATACAGTCATCCATGTGAGAAGGTCAGACCACATCTGGGAGAGCTTTGGAAGTTCTGCTTCACTACAAATATTGTTTCCAATAATTATCTTATCAGAGATGACCTTCTGTAGCTATTTCAGATGTTCCTTTTCACTCTTCCTGTCTGGATGTCCAAGTGCTCTCTGAAAAGTGTTGTTAGATTGTCAGAGGCTCTGTTTATGGATGGACACTGCAAACCACACTGAAGACATTAGAAAAGCCCCACTGATTTCAGTGGGATGTTAGATCAGATTGAAACCAATAATACCTTTGTGGCTAGAAGCAGATTTTTATATATATATATATTTGTCTTAATCTCATTCAACTAAAGAAAAAAAGAAATCCTTGAGGAAATATGGTGGTTTCTGTTGGCAGGTTATAGTTGCACAAGTGAACATGAAATGATGCCAAAACATTGCAGTGAGGTTTTATTTGAAGTGGACATCTGCATACTGGGAGCTGGCTTGCAACCAACGATTCATTCCTCAATTCAGTTCCATTCAAAATGATTTAATTGGCGTGATAAGCTATAGAATTGTATCCAAAGGATCAAAGAGGAAGGTCTTTCAGATGCACTAGAGGATGGGCCTAATCGACTCATCTGTGTTTAAAACAGATGGTGGTCCCCAACACACATTTAACTGCTATTAAGTTAGTCCACCCCTCATCTGATATGAAGTTCATGTATGTTTTTTCTGCACAGACGATGCAGATTCTTCCTTGGTTTGTGGGAACACATATGAATAATCGTGTTGTCATGAGTGTGATGCTTGTTCCTAACTACTGACAGCAGAAAATTTTCTTGCAGGTCATTGTGTTATGGACATTACGACAGAAGCCACATCTTTGTCTTCCCACTGTCACTTTGTTTGCAAGGACAGCAATGAATGGGTTCATCCTATGGGTTTCTCTAACTGAAGAAGCCATAGTCCAAACGCATTATGAAGAAAACATTGGAAACATGTTGCTCTGTTTCTTATGAGAATTTTTTTTGTGACAGGTAATCTTTTCCAAAAATATATGAATACCTAAACTCTAAAAAAATTCTTCCCAAAGAAAATTCAGCTCTGAAATACAAAACTAAAAATTTATTTTTTTTAAAAAAATCTATTCTTTCTGAAGTAAACATGAATTGTGATGGCAGACTTGAATCTTTTTTGAAAAGGTAAAAAAGCTGCAGCAGCTTTTGAAATTAGCCGTTCACATATGACTTAATGAAGTTGAAATTAATTTTACTTACTTAATTTTACTCATTCTGACAATAATCTTGGAAGACTGTCCAGTAAACAAAAAATTAATGTACCAGGAAAGAGCATTTACATCTAGGTGTGTAGAATAGTTTCCCTAGACAACTAATTATTTTCCCTTTTTCCACTTTTCATGTGATTCCAATGCCTTCAGTAAAACTTACTCAAACATGATCAAACACATGGACTGTAGTACCTGCAAAGAGTGTCACAGTGTCCAGTTCGCACTGACCAGCACGGCCACAGGCTAGCTCAGTGTCTCACTGTGGCAGCGTGGTAAATTCGGAGCGACAGGCAAAGCGCGCCGCTTCCTCCCTGTGGGATCTTGGATCCCACCCTCAGTGACGGGCACGTAGATGATGTAAGCGACCTCGGCAGCTGAATAAAAGGCGGACTCTCCCGAGCAGGATGTAACATAGGTTTATTGAGGCAGAGGGAGCGTGGGGCTCTGCACACTGCACCTGCTGCCCAGGAGAGACCCCCAGGCCAGGTGTGCGGCAGTTTTTAAGGGGGGGTGGAAATAGGGGTGGCGACAACCGGTCAGCCAGTCACAGGAAGCGGGGGGTTAACCGGGGGTGTGAACCATGGAACTGGGGACCAACCACAAAATGATGGGAGGGCGTCTCCCGGGCCCCAGCCTATCACTCGACACCCCTCCTGGAGTTTTCTAGAAGCCAGGGAAGGGTCTCCGGAGTGATAGACAGGGCAACCACGAGGAGAGAGGGGGGGATTGACAGCGACAGGTGCAGGGAAGGAATGAATGACAGAAAACGTCTGGTTTTACAGTAGACAAAACAACCTAACTCATGCAGAACACAGGGGTATACAGTGAACTCAACCATTATAAAAATAACTTAAAAATCTTACAAAAATAACTTAATAACTTAATAAAAACAATTCTCACACCACCACAAAAGAGAACATCTGTTATTGCCCAGCCTCAACCTTTTCACGGTTTTTGAAAACATTATCTCTGAAATATTCTTCCCAGACATCTTAACTGATGTGAGAGTGCACTTTGATAGTATAAGAAAGAATCCCTTGGAAATAAGAAAAATCCAAATGTAGGTATTGCACTGGAAGTAAGTGTGAGGAATGTTGCTGCGCAATTGACTGTGTGACATTAGTACCAATCATGATGAGCTCTAAGAGGATCTCCCTGGAAGTTTCTGAGAATTCCTAACATCCTTGGGCACTGCCTACTGTGGGCTCCACACGCCATTGAAACAATGGCTGAAGCTGAGCTACCAGCCTGCAAAACTCAGGCTTCAGCACAGCGCAGGGGGACAGGGGAGAAGAGAGGAAGGGGAATCCTTGTTCTCCTCCCAGAAGGATGAGCGCTATATACCTTTTCCTTCCTCACTTTAAATGAGGGAAACCTCATTTAAATATCCTTTGTGTCTGTTGGGCACATAGGCTTCAATTCTGCTCTACCCTGCGGACATAAATAAAAGAGAAATCTTACCCCTACAGTTTTAAAACTTATATGTTTGCAGAGCTTGAAACAGCTTCTGACTTATAAGCACATCTGATAAACTGCAGGAAAATGAAACTGTCCTTCAATCTGAGGCCATCTAAGTGACCACTGATACTGTCCAAAACTGAATAGGAAATGAATTTCCAGCAATACATGTTTTAAAGTTCCTCTTTCCTAGGAAAAACAAAGAATATGAAGGATATCTTGTCTTTGTTTTTTCTTTCTTGAAAGGGAAAGAAAGCAACTAAGCAGACTGAAAGACACCCTAAAAAACCCCTACTCTGCAACAGGAAGAAGACTGGAGCTCACATCTCTGCAACCCCTTGGTGAGCATATTGAACATCCTTCCCTCTGGGATCGTTGCTCTCAGGGTCTTCCACAGTGCAATACTCAGCCAAAGCATTCTCCTGACATAAGGAAAACTCGGAAATGCTGTGCTCCACAGCTTGCTGAACCAGCACTTGGTGAACCACCAACCTCAGCTTGGACTCATCTGCAATATGCCCTAGATCTGGAAAAGCTTTATGAGAAAAGTTATAAGTTCTATCAGAACAAGCAGTTAATTACTTCCTCCAAAAAAAAGTTCCATTTCAATACACAAGGGGTTTTTTGGTTTTTTTTTTTATTTTTTATTTTTTTTTCCAGTAAGAAAAAGAAAGACTCATTAAAAGTACTGAATGAATTTTAACCATTATTTCTGTTGCAGAACTGGCATTAGTTAATGTGTTTCTTGTGTTTTCTGCATAGTAAAGGATCTTACCTGTGGAGTCAGACCTCTTCATCTTCTGACCAAGAGATAATCTGAGCTGAAAAAATAGAAGCCTAAGTAGAGTTCGACAGAGAGTGACTGGTTGAAATGAATGCAAATGTATGAATTCCACATCAAGAAAAGTAAAATGCACAAGTACAGGCACAATGATGTTAATTTGGAAACACTGAGACTTGAAAGAGACATCATAGACTTGAAAGTTACCTCTCAGTCTGCTGGATGTGGAAACTCTCTGCTTTGATGACATTCTGGTAACAACTCCTGCATCTGCCTTGGGCAGTACTGCAGAGACAGGGCAGCTGCAAGATCCTATTGAATGCTGCTAAAGGGAATGCCTAATGAGGCTCCTGAAGCAGCCCTCCTAGTTCCAACTGGGGATGCTAAAAAAAAAATAAATAAATAAAAAGAAACCTATTCAATAAATTAAAAAAAGAAAAAAAAAAATCAAACAGGACTAACTTAACAACCTCCTATGATGAATTGTCAAAATACAGTTTCTCAAAGGGTCTCCCTCATCTGATATCTAGTTCAGCCTTCTAAGTACCAGTCCTATTTTAAGAATCAATCTATGTGGTTGGTGGAAGAAAAGGAAAAAAAAAAAAAAAAAACAACAAGAAAAGGAAAAAAAAAACCCAAAAAACAACAACTCCACAGTTATTACCAATTTTTGATAACCAATTTCTGGAAATTTCCTTCTTGGAGTAAGCTGTATTTAGTCATATTCAAAACGAAGCTAAGATTTAGATGCCACAGAGCATCACTTAAGAGCACCATGTGCTGGTCTTGTGTTATTATTCCGCAGACACAGGTGTAATTTTCTGACTCCTCTTTGAAAAAGCTTCCCTCACCCCCCATCTCCATATACACCAAGCAATGTCTGTCTACCTGCAGAGATCCTAAAATACGGTTTCAAAGGGAATTGCTCGATCCTGTCACCTCGAAGGCTGTTCAGCCCTGAGGCTATTCCACATCTCTCATCACCAGCAGGGAGCTCAGTGTGGAGCAGGACTGAGAAAGGACAATCAGCTCCCCAGTCAGAATTTCTGGGATTTCCCTTCCTGCCAGTGAGCTTCCCTAAGAAAAAAAAGAATTGAAAGGTCTCCAGCTACCGCTTGGAGAATCACTAAATCATTTAGGTTGGAAAAACCTTTAAGATCCTGAAGTCCACCTGTAGTGTTGCAGGGGTTATTGTGGTTACAGTTACAGAACCTTATCTGTCCTAGTATTTGATCCAGATCCCACACACTTCCAACACAGTAGAACTTCATAATCTTATTATGAGACACCACAGTTTCAGGACTAAACAGCGTTTTGAGAATACAGCTGCTGAACAAGGACTGGAGAAGCCAAAGGGAAGGCAAAATAGCCTGCAGGTGTGCTCATCATCCTGCTTGCCTCTCTCAAGATCCCCTTCTGAACACATGTGCTCATACACTCAGACTAATTTTGCATTGGCCATAGACCTAGTTCTTTAATAAAAGATAATATTCATTATGTGAGTGTTATTCACTTGGAGGATGCTTCATTTTATGCTCACCTTCAAAACTACTGGCAATCAGCCTGTCTCGGATGGCTCTGTGCCAGGCCCAGCAGGTTGTTGGATTTATTGCCCACAATCACCACTTTTGTCCAGATTTATCACACCTCGCTGTGACCATTAGCACCCTTGATTACCTCTTCATCTTCACTGTTTTGAATCACGACTTTGATGAATAATATCTCCTCAAGCAAGGACATTTCCCCTTCAACAGCAACTCTGAATGGTACACAAACAACTGGAAATACCCCACCAGCATTTTCAGGTACAGAGAGTTTGTGACAAGGCTTTTATTTCTAAGAATATCAAGGGTCTTTTTTTCTGATGATTATTCCATTCCATCTAGTAGTCATCATAAAATGCCGGTGTAATCAAGATCCAGGAAAACCATCTTAACTAATAAACATTAAAGGAAGCAGGAACATATCTAGAAACCACAGGACCTCCTAACTGATTCTTCAGATAAAAATCTCCTTCTTTATGATTACCTGTGCTTCATCAGACCTACCTGGAAATATCTGACAACTTCCCTACAATTGTCTATTAAGTTTCAAGTGACCAACAAGGAAAAACAGACTGACTCTGGCTTACTGATCAGTTTTTCCCACTGGCACAAGGCTGTTGCAGTTTTCCCTTGTTCTTCTTTGTCTTCCTAAATTCACCTTTTGTCTCTTGCTGCAGGCTACAAAATTGCTTGGAGCAGAGACTGGGTAGGTTTGCCCTGTATTTAGAAAACTTCTGCTAACAATCCGTGCTAGACCACAGTTAAGAATCTAATGATAGTATTACAATAAAAATTCCCCTGAAGTACACTTCAGAAAAAAAAGGAATTCTTTTAATGAGCTTGTTTTTGCCTTCAAGTGAAGTATATTTATATAGTAAGTAGCAAACTTCATGAGAAAGAATCTGAGGGGTGGAGTGCTCCTGCTTCTGTCTGGCATTGACGACAAGATTCCGTCAGGACCTGTGCTTGAATATTTCTCACCTTGAAAGATGTGATTCATAGCTATATTATCCAGGAAAAAGCAGGTGGACAATTATGAATGTTCTTGCTTCTTGGGCTCAGAGCACAGGGACAAGAGGTGAGCTCAAACACATTTCCTCAGCTTATCCTGCTGCCTGGCACACCAAAAATCCCCAGACCTGTGCTTGCTGACCTAGCAGTGAGTGCAGCCACATGCAGGCACAGTGCTCACAGCAGTGAGGCTCAGCAGATATCACATTTCCCATCATAGGATGCAGTGCAAACACAGCGAGTACCAGCCCAGCACATTCACCTCTGGCAAGAAGCAAAACCATAAGAAATATCACAGTATGGCATCTAAAGAACTCTACTTCCTTCCCTTTGCCAGCTCTAACCACCCTCTCTTCTCTCTGGGATGTAGAGTTCCCTGCCTCTCTGCTGCATCAGTGAGGCCCACAGGTTAAAAAAATCCACACTTTATCTCCAGTATCCCAAATAATTTTATTGTCATTCCAAGCGCCTCTTCTGCTTTTGTTCCATTCCTTCTTTCCTAGCCTGGCAAATTCTTAAGTATGTGCCTTCTCTATAAAGAGTCCCACAGAGGAAGTCTGTAATAGCCACTGTGCTGTCAGATGGAATAAAGATTAAAACTAATCAATAAGGAAGAGGTTCAAATAAAAATTGTAGTAATGAGTCCACCCAGTAGTCTGCATTTTCTTTGTTTGCTTGCTTTGTGGACCCTAACAGCCACCAGACCACCTGTTTTCTGTCGCTGCAGCTCAGCTGTTGTTCAGAAATTTCAAATATTTGTGCCATTAATTAAATTGTGCCAGCAAACCACTATTAAATTTAGTTATTGCTGAAAGGAGTTAAAATAATTTATCAGACTTTAGTGGATCATCAATGTGTTCTTGAATTTAATGAAAATGAGAATTGGGTCAGCAGGAGGAAGAGGAGACATCAATTAAAAAATGTATCTATACTGGAGTCTCAAAAGCCATTAACATTGATTTCAATCCAGGACACAGAGCCTGGCTAGCAAAAAGCATTGAAGAATAATTAAAAAGGCGCCTTTTTTTTTTTTTTTTTTTTTTTTCTTCCCTGTAGTTAGAATATAATAACAGAGCTTCAAGAAGTGGAGGTAAATAGGACGTAATCACTGCAGAGAGTTATAAAGGGTTATGAGAAGCTGTTAATGATACTGCATTTGTTTGGTCCCCTTTCATATCTTTATTTGCATTTTTAAAGTTGAATATTTGCTTTTAATGGACAGGAATGTGGGACTGGAGCTGGAATTTGTTCTGCCCCTTCAAGCTGTTCTTCTCACAGGCTTGTCACTGCACTGAAGCAGCATGAGAGCTTCTGTTGCTGAAGATGATCCAGTCAGAGAGGTTCCTCACAGCTGAATCCTGTTCAGGTAAGGGTAATAACGCAGACTGGCTTGGTTTAACTATACTTTGGTGTTAGTAATATCCCCAGTATAAATAATGTAACTGTTCCATTATTGAGTCAAAAATGTGTCACTTCTGAGTCAGCCCAATCATGTGGAGACTGCAGATGACATAGATTAACTTCTTTCATTTTCCTGCTCTTTATTTTCAGGTCAGTATGGTCTGCTCTGAATGGCCCAAACAAGATGGACTTCTCACTAAAAAATAAATCACAGAGCTGCTATATGGCCATAAATACTTTGTTGCAGACTGGATCCAAGAAAATCTTTGAGTCTGCTAACAACAACTCTTCTGCTTTTGCCCGTGAAGGATTTTCAAAACTGCATCTACATGACTACCAAGGTCAGTGATTTTTTCAGTGTGGTTCGTGAATAAGAGAAGTTATATGATAAAGAACAAAATTAAAATTCAATCTCCATAAAAATGGAAAACTATTATGCCTACCTCCCTCACATATTCTTGAATAGATGGCTACAATTCCATTTTTGCATCTTTGGTAGACCTTTTCTCATCTAATTCAACCCACCAATCCTGCAGAAAACTCTCCAGGCTCAAGGGTTTCTCTGTCTTGTTAGTTTGCAAGGATTTTTCTTTTTTCTTCCTCTAATGAGTTGACCACTCACACAGCAGTCCAATAAGTGCCAAGCTTCCTTAAAGTGAGAAATGGGGGAGAGAGGCAGAACAGTCCAGGGGCTGAAGCAATCCCTAAGAAATAGCATATACACCACCTGTTTTGTTTGTATCCTACTTTAAGAGCTATTCATCGATTTTTGCTAGACTCATTCACAAGGAAGGAAGGTAGGATTGCATTCTTCTTAAACTTAGTGCACTCAGGCTAGAAAAAATAAGAATAAAACAATTCTGTATAGGCTTTGTTGGAACATTTTTAGCCTTAATTCCATTAATTAGTGGAAAACAGCTGTTTGAAGGCTGAGTACTCCGTTCTCTGCACCAGAAAATACTTGAAAACCTTCTAGTGTTATACCAGACACGCGGGTTAGCTAGTTTATGTGTGCCAAATCAACTTACCTATCAAAACCACAATTACTTTATTTTCTGAAAAAGGCAATTTACTTTATTCACACACAAATGTATTTTAATTAATGTCTATTTATGGTGGAAATAGTTATCAGAAAACTGACAACAACTTGATCAGAAATCTTGTTGATGCAAGACTCAAGAGCTGGTAGTCAAATATCTTCTGGGGATCACCTTTTTTTTTTTTTTTTTTTTTTTTTTTTTTTTTTTTTTTTTTTTTTTTTTCCCATTGATTGTGACAAACCAAGCCAAATGGCTGCAAAACTCATAGCTCTTGCCAGGTTACTGTTTGTAGGCATGAACATTTAAGCTTTTGTTTTTTGGAGTCTCTGTCCCTGGAGGTGTTTAAGTAAAGACTGGATGTGGCACTCAGTGCCATGGTCTGGTTGACCAAGGTGGTGTTAGGTCATAGGTTGGTCTCGATGACCTCAAAGGTATCTTCCAACCTAGTTAATTCTGTGATTCTGTGATTTAGGTGTCTAATTATTTCATACGAACAGTGTAGCTAAAAATATGTATAACCTAAGATGTACATTCAGGTCATTAAAAAATAAAACAGCAATTGAGACACAGATGAAGTTTTGCAACACAAACATTCCCTGGTGGATACATCTGCACCTTTATAATAACTAAAACATTGCCCTGTACATGCAGGAATTCTGCATCAGATGGCCATTCTATCAAGCTGGCTTTAAAAACAAATTGAAAAAAAATCACCTAAGCTATTAGGTATTTTTTCTGATTCTTTCTTAGATAAAATCAACTGATGTCACTACTGTCATCATTAAATTGCAGGTCAGTCAGTGGCACACTGCATGTGACTTTTAGCTGTTGTTGAGAAACAAAATTAATTGCCCAAAACATGGACAATAGCAGCATGAACAGAAGAAAGCAGAAAATAGAGCTACAGATCTTGAAGAAAACACCACACTTTGGCCATCATTTCAAAAATTAATTTCACTGGAGTATGACTACAATTATTAGCAAAATTACTTGACAAATAGATGGTCCAGCAATTACTGTTTTAACATTTTAGCTGAAACCTCATTAAAATAGACTTCTCTTACAAAACAAAGAAATATCTTGGTGCAGATTATATCTACCTAATATCATGGGGGCTTCTGCTGATCAGTTGGAATTCAGGTCCTTTTGCTTACTTGCATCTGCTTTCAGCACATTTTGGAGAAAATGAGTGATCTCTGAAACCTCTGGAGAAAAACAGATATGTTGATTAGTTAGTCTTGTTTTGTTTTGCTGACTGAAATTTTGGGAAGATCAAGGGAGTATTTTATTTTAAAAATTTCCTAAATCTGTAATAGATTTTTTCCCTTTTGAGCAAAATCTGAGGTATAATTTAAAGCCAGTTGGTTTAATATTAATGACTTTCATAGAGCATCAAACTGGCCCACAAACAAGCTCTTGGAGAAGTCATTTTATTTCTGAAAATATTTGGTTAGATAAATAAATTCACTTTTAAACTCTTCTCAAGCAGTTCTTTTGCACAGAAATGACTTCATGTGGAATTTGGGAACAAGTGTGGAATGAAGGAAGTGAATAAAATAGGAATATTTTCCCTTCACTATTTCTGGAAAAAAGAAATCTCATAAGGCCTCAGACTCAAAGGTACTCCCTTTGATCACAGGACTAAAATATCCTTCCATTCTCAGATATAACCCCATCATGACCTTTACAACCAAGGTGAAATCAAATGTTCATCAGTGTTAGGAGACAAAAAAAATAGTTTTAGGGTTTATGAGTAGTCAGGGACGGAAAATGAAACTGCAAAACTTGCATTCTCTGATTTTACACAGGCAGAACTTAGCATTGAGCAAAACAGTTTAAGGCTCCAAATCATATTTGTGAGCACAAGTCTCAAGTGCACAACTAAATTTGTATGTTCAGCGTGTTTGCACTTAAAAGTGCAGATGCTAAAATGGAACCATTTCTAAAACATTTCCAGAATATCAATTTACTCTTGGCTAGAGAGGATGCTCTCAGAGAGGAACCACTGGCAGGGGTAGGTCAGAGGCCCAGCCAGTGTAGCAAGGGAATTTGAAAAGCCAGATGAGATAGGTGGGCTTCAAGATCTGAGGGGAATTTATTACCACTTGCACCTATCCCTTTGTAAGCTGCACCTGGACTTAATAAACTATATCTGAAGATATAAGACCATTTTAATTTATTCTCGCCTCTCCCCATAAAATTCCAAGTTTCTTTGCCTTGATGACACAGCCTGTCCCAGGCTTTTCTGCATCTTGGCAGCAAGCAAAATACTGTCCACAATCTTGTACTTGTCATACCAAAACCACCCGTTCATAACCCCTCCATTTCCAGGGAAATCCCTGAGTATCCCATTTATCTCAGGCACCAGCTGCAAAACGCCTGCCCTGTTAGTGCACTTCCAGGCCTTGCATTTGTCAACCCTCCTCCTGCCCCCACTGGTTTAACTCCAGCTTTCTCTGACCCTCTGCACAGTTTCTTGCTATCTGCAACAGCTTTCTGTATCTCTCTGCCTCATCTACTCTCCATCCTCTGTCAGATCTCATCTGAAAACCTCTCTTCATTCCCCTGCCTGCACCTCCTAATTTCTTCCATTCTCTTCTCTCTGTTACTGGCCTTTGTCTCTCTTTAATATGTTCTACAGGCAGTATCTTTCTGCCCCTGTTGGTCTGTAATTTTTACACTACAATATCTGTGGTCTTATTTTATAAAGCATTTTAGGAGAAGAGTTCACATGGAACATAAACTTGCATTGAATTATTGACAGTCTGTTAAGATGAGGATGTAGTATTGTCATCTCTTTTCTTACTTTTTCTTTTCTGTCTTTTCACTTCCCTTCCCAAAATTCCCCAGAAATTTTATCTAAGTCTGAAGTATGGACCTCCTGTTAACTGAGCAGTGATAACTTCAGAGTTAAACCTGGGTGATTGGTAAGGTCTGAAAGCAATGCTGTCCAGGACACCCCAAAGAAAGAATGAAACTTTGAAACAGAGCTCATCAAAAGAAAATGGAAAAGATTCTTTAATGTAATTCTCAGGGGTTTATGGCTTTGGATATCAAAGTGCATAGTCACGCTCCTGGGGACAGAGAAAGAAGAAAGCAGCAGGAGGCTCTGCAGTGAGATCTGTTAACTTGCAGATACACCAGCATCACAGACTTAATAAGCACTGAGGAAATATGAGAAGCAAATTTCCTCCTTCTTCCTAAAGCCATGTTTAAGGAGTGTGATGGAGGCGCCAATATCTCCAGAATACAAAAGCCACCTGGCAGATTTTATGTCCAGAGTATTAGCTAAAAACTGTGGAGTCACATTATTGGCCACAGCAGTGTCAGACCTTTACTAAGTTGGCAAAGGTTTTACAGAAAGGAAGGAGGTGCCAAGTGGGGATGAAACTTGGGAATGAATCTTGTCATTCTGGTCAATTGAACAACCCAGCTGGATAATTACAAAGCAACAGCAAAGCTAGTCAGGCAGAATAACTTTTATATATATCTTAAATTTATTCTTTTAATTTTCTTTTCAATTCTTCTTTTTCATGAATTGATAGATATGAATATCAGTCATCAGTTAAAGTAGATCTTGAAAGTCTTTCATGAAATTATTTCTCCAAGTCTCCATTCTCATTTCACGTTTCTGTTTCACGCTCTCTCTCGTGCTTTCTTTATTTCTTTATTTCTTTTCATTTTGCTTGCAATTACCTGCATGAAACTTATTTATATGTTTAATTTACATTATGATTACAGGTACATTCCCACACTCTGGTAATTATCTCTGGAGCAGGATTTGATTGGCATAGGTAATGATAGCTAGCTTCAACAGAAAAGTCTGCAGTTCTTTCCTTTCCCTGATTAACATGACATAGTTTTACTCAAAGATTCACAATAAAAGGAGGAAGGTCATCTTAGTCTACAGCCTAGCTGTTGTTGTAGATTATAACTCAGGTCCTTAGCTGAGGCAAGTCATTCCAACTTTGGGTTACTGCAAGTGAATTACAATGTCTAAAGCTCTTGCTCCCTATTTCTTATGTATTGCCTTTCCTGCACGGTTAACATTGCAGAATATTTTATGGCCACTTTTGGTTCTGCAGGTAAATGAGATGTTATGAGAAGCTCAGGGAAACTATATATGTATATGTATATGTATATGTATATGTATATGTATATGTATATGTATGTATATAAAATAATAAAAAATAATTCAAAAATCTCTCATCAAGGCAACATTTCAAGAAAGGAGACTGTAGGAGTAAAATGTGAAAATACTAAATTGCAGACAAAGAGAATATCTGAGTAAAAGATGCTCTGAGAACTATTGTATTAATTTAAAGATTCTTAAGGGTTATCCCACTACGAAATTCGTGTCTGCAGCCAAGGGGTGGAGAAAACAGCCCCATTAGATGTATCTGGTACTGCTAGGGAGGCAGCAGGTAGAGAAATAGATGGGAAAGTAAGAATGACGTTAGGGAATTTAGGACTTTTAGGCCAAATAGAAACTCAGCCAAAACAAGTGAAAGGCATATCAATGTCATGACCAGTCCTGGATTTTAATTGGCTGAGTTGTCCCATTTGTTACAGGTGACAGGTCTCACTCTACCCAGCGCTGGACTGTTGCTAGGGAGGACCTAAGCTCAATTTCAGTTTAGGAAAACTGCCTTCAGTAAAATCAGGTGGGATTTCTTTCTCCAGTGGGTTAACACATGTAATTAATAAGAGAGTAGTAAGGGCACTGATCTGATATTTGCATTAAGTGTTGCATGGAATAAATCAAGACATTTTCTTACCTTTATCTCTAGACAAAGAACAGCCTAATCAGCACTACATCTTCTGAATTTGCATTTGAGGACAAAGACGAAAGATTTTTTTAAGTCATGTAGCAGAACTTGTGATGCAACAGATTAGAAATAGGGCTACACAATGACTTGTTACAGATGAACTGCTATGAGGACAAATCATTAGATGGCATTTAACCTATGCTGGCATTTTTGTTTGCCCTTAGAACATCACCTAATTAAATGTGGATTTATTCTGACAAGCCAGATGGTCCTCTGGTTACTGCAAGGAGTCATGACATGCCAGATCTATTCCTGGCTCTGCCACTTATCTGTCCTGCGACCTTTGCAAATCACTTAACCTCTTTACACCTTCAAATTCCATTTATGATACCAGAAGAAAAACATAAATTTTTTACTCTGCAAAGGCTTTGTACAGTCCAGTGCATTAAAATCACTAGCTGCTCCATGGTTAATGAGAGGACAACAGATTTAAGTTTGTGGAGCTACTTGATCAGCTGCCATTAACTGTTCCATCTCCCCTGACTTAAATGGACTCTGACTAATTCATGCCCTCTGAAGATTTTCCTCATTTTGTGTTCTCATTTAATTTGTAATTTGAATATTTCATTTGCTGTGTTTTACCACTAACATTGCATTCTCTGATATTGTTTTTAATAAGCTATTAACAAATTCATTCAAGGATAATAAATTCTTATGAAGTCATACAAATCAATGACTTGCTCTTATTGTTGCTAATATACACTTCTCATTTCAGCCATGTGTAGTTCCAAGATATTTTAATAAAAGTAGTTATTGCTATGTCCATTTAAGTTTTGAAATTAGAAGTCATTTTAATATTTTCTCAGAATTCAGGTTTTTTAGGAAATACTTCTATATCTTTGAAACTTAAGTGGTTCTTTTCCCTTCAAATTGGGACATTTATCAAAACCAAGAAAACATCAAAACCTACTCTTGCACTCTTCTCAGGCTTTCCAAGAAATACCAAAATTATTAAAAAAAGGAGGCTGTTTTTTTCAAAAGGAAATCTGGAGAAAAAAAAAGGTGTAGTTGAAAAATGCAAGTAGGGTATTTGATTAAAAAAATTCTCTCTACTCCTTTATACTTTGCTTTCCCTGAACACATGGGCTCAGGGATGCTCCTTCATATCAGACTAGTTATACAAATGTGTCAGAAGGAGCTGATATAGCTGTGTCTTTCCTCACTCTTCTCATCTTTGCCTCTTATGTTTCTAAAAATTTTACATACTTTAACATTTTGAAGTATATTTACAGAAGTTTTCGTTGATCCACAGCATCACTCAGCAATAAGTAAGTCTTTCAAAGTATTTTGTGTTAATCTCTTTGCAGACCTTCCAGTAAAGATGCATAGACTGCAAACCAAAGGCAACTACTTTTTATCCCATGTTTTGCTGATGTTGGAACTTTGCTTTTTCAATTTTAAACTTAATAATTTGCATATTTAATCACTTGCTTCTATAAATTCAACTTTCAATGCCATTGTGCCTACATTTGGAGCCTGAGGTCTCTGAGGGATGTGATTAATTGCTAACAGATTTCTCTTAAACACTTTTTCTGTTGACTTATTTTCTTCTTAGAAGATGAAGGTGATATGGATGTGTCTTTTGTATCCCAAATAGTAATAGCAAAGTTGACTGTTTCTGCAAATGCTTTCTTCCTTCCTGATGCCATGGATCCTTGCTTCAACCTCTTCAATGAGAAGCAATTTTTAAAAACAAAATGTAAAATGTGAAAAAAAAAAAAATATTATGGCAACACTGATGTGTCTGAGATACCTGCAAGAATAGGGCTCAGTTTATAACATATTGGATAGTAATTGGTTACTGGAACTTAAACTAGACAGAAATTGGCAGGACCAGTACCAGATGAGATATTTCTATCAGAAATCTCAGTGATACATGAAGTAGACATATGGCTGCAATTCTTCAGGAGCCCAAGATGTATAATGGAGTTTTAATAATATCCCCAGGAATCCAGTTTTAACAGCTTGATTTAAAGCTCTCGGTAGGGAGCATTTCCATCGCCACTACTGGGCTTTCAGTCAATATGCTCATACCTCCAGAAAGCCTTCATTTACCCTGGACATGCTGCCAATGAGTCACCACTAAATCTCTGGCACCGAGCCCAGGCAGCAGCATTTGGCTCTAGAACCAAATTTGCCTCAGGGTGATGGACGTGTAGATCTGGGGTTATGGCTTGGACTACTACTTGAAACATTATTCCCTCTTAACTCTCAACTGAGACTTAAAATTAACAAAAGATGGAAATCCCGTGGCCTTCATTAACTACGCAATAGCAATGATTCCAGCAACCCTGAGGTACTCCTTCTTGCATGTGACTTCTCTAACCTGACACTCATGAGAACTCTCACATCAATTCTGCACTGTTGGTATTATTCCACCTCAGGCTTTCCACGGCATTTTCCTGGCCCCTCAGAAACATTTTTCAAAGGCTTGCCTGCTACTTAATTAAAATGACCATGTGTTTCTGTTCCCCCCAACAGCAGTAACATACCCACTTTTCCCATGGAAAGCTCTGACACTTGTGAAAAAGACGTGCTCTAAGTGACCCCAGTTTCAACAAGCCCAAGGTGGGAGGCTCTTTCTAGGGCTCTCAGCTCAGTTTTGCTGTTCTGTGCAGCTCTGTGCTAGAACTGGCTGTAGGCTGTCCAAACACCATCCAAATCATTAAAACAATTTGTTAGAAATGGAGAGTTCAATCATGTTTGCTCACTCATGACTGATCACTCAATCTTGTCCTTGGTGCATTTCATGTCGATGCTCAAGGCCTAGCTGTGCGTCACTTAAATACCCATCCAGACAGGAGGACTGGGATCTTTCTGTGCAAAAAAACAGAAGCATTCACTCTCTCATTTCTGATATACTTCACGTTATTTGCTGGTTATAAAATGTTCACTAATTCAACTGGGAAGCAGAAACCTTGTTGTGTGATGTAACTATTCACCTCCTGTGAGCGACAGACGACACACATAGGAAACTCTGTGTGGAGCTGCCATAAGCTGAAGTGTACTGCTAGAAACTATGTGATGAGACCTGTGACTAGCAGACACCTGCTGGCTGTCTCCCAGAGAGAACCAGAGGTTGCATCTATACAATGAATACTCGTGACCAGCTTTTCTCAGAATAAGCATGAGTGTAAAGTAATAATTTCTATGGCAAGTCTCTCTAGAAATCGCATGTATGGCTTAAAGTAAAAGACTTAAAGTCTTAGCATGATGTTTTTTTCCTAAGGAATGTATTCAACTGGTTTTCTGGGTAGGTTTATTGCTCTGAAAATGTGAGTCGAGTTCCTTGAAAAGTTTGCAATGTTTTTTTGAACAAAGAAAACTAAACACAGTGAAACTTGCTGAAAAGGTTGTATAAATTTTAAGTCCTCCTGTATGAGCAACACTGTGGGATTAAAAATATATGGGTTTATAAAGTTCCAATCTATATCTATGTGAAACAAAAGAATAAGAAGTTAAGGGAACTCATCATGTGTTTGGAACAAAAACTGAAAGTAATCCTTTGCTGCAAAACTTTCAAGAACTTCAGTGTCTTTTCCATGAGTGTCATTGAGAGCACGACCCTGTATAAATCAATTATACTTTTGCAAGACACATTGACAGAGCCAGGACTTGGCCCTCTGACCACAGAGTCATGAAAGGTTATTACAAGTTTGTCATAGCATTGCTGTGTGGTAAATTTTCCGCTTACCCACAAAACACACACACACAAAGAAAAAAAAAGGCAAGGAAGGGAAAAAATCATATTATTTTTAATTAATTTTCACCAAAGCATGTTCTCCTTTTTGCCTCTTTTTCTCTGAGTAGAATATACCATTTATTCGGATTAATTTATGGGTATGTTTTGAAGTGGGCAGGAATCACCTCTTTTGCAAATCACTTTCTGCACTGTGGAACCTGTTCTCCTCTCCATCCACAAAGTAAGGATATGGTAGCAAATACAAGAAAGAATTTGTCCTCTGTTCCTTGGCACCATGCAAATATCTCTACCTGATAACATTTGAAGATGATACCAGAATGATATCTTCAGCAGTACATACATTTTCTTTTTTTAATAAATCTTTAAACATACGTACTTCAGATTTTTAATCGCTTCAATCACTCAATCTGCATGACAGTTATTATTTTCATGAGCCTTCATAAAGGTGTTTGGATTTGCAAAAACCTTGCAAATTGAAGTAACCAGGACAAGTTAAAAACCTAAAATAGAACCAAATGTATCTCAGGAATTTGTTTGAACCTACACAAAATATTTTCTAAGGCAAGTATCCAGCATTTATTACAATCTTCTCTTCTTAGACCACAGGCCATGGTTCTCCTTTCACTTACATCAGCACTACATGAGAATAATTACCTAGAAATACATGCAGCAGCCCTAGTGCAAAACTATTCTAATTGGCAGAGAAATAAAGCTCCATAGATTTATGTTCATTCCCTTATAATAAAATTGCTTGATCTGAATTTAATTGTGATTCTGTTTTCAAAGGTAGAAGAAAATGAACTTTGTTTCCTCAGACACACAGCTACAAGCTTCTTAAACTGATCTTCACTTCAGCACAAGCTGCAGAATCTTCACACTCCCTCAGCAGAGAATTCCCAATGAGGCCTTGGGAACATTCAGTATCTGCCTCCAACAAATTAATCCCTCGGGTGATAAGAATCCAACATCTTAGAAGGAAAAAACCCCTTTTCTAAGTGAATGCTTTTAATGTCTATTACAGTCCTCATGTGAGTTTACTCAACAGAGAGTTGCCAAGAGACCACTGACACTTTGCATCTTCTGCAGTCCTTACGTATTTGCTGGAATACACAGGAAACTGCTGTGAGTTTATAGAACGGTTTGTTCTGGCGCATCCCAGTCACAGCTGTGTGTGTTCATGTCATGAGTAATTAGGCAGGCAGAAAGAGGTGTGTATAACATCTTTACTCATTTTAACCAACAGCCTCCTTTCAAATTCCCTCCTGTTGTTTCCTCGAGAGGTGGCATGGAAATTTCTGCTAGCACATCTAATTAAGTAAAGCAGAGATTAGTTAAGACCCCTCTAGCTCCATGAAATTAAAACACATTCCTCCTAGGGAAGAGACCATAGTAAGTTTTTCTACACCTGGTCATGATTGCAATTCCTGAGTCCTAGAATGCTCCTGAAAGCCTTCGGTCTGTGTGTGCAAAGGCAAAGAGTGCTGGACTGGTGTGAGATGTATGCTGAGGGTCAAACACCCAAGTTGTGACTTTTGATACAATTTTCTCAAGTACTGCCAAAGAAGGGCGTAACAGCACAGGTTTCAGGTGTATCTTAGCTGGAGCCCTCAGTTTCCAAACTGAGTCTGTTGTACCTGCTCCACGACCTAGAGCTGCTCAGGGGGTGTGGGTTGCAGCGTTCCTCCTTTGGCAGATTTGAACCCTCTCACCCCTGCCAGTGGCAGTTCATTCACCCAGGATGTGCAGATGGGAGCTGCAGTCCCCCAGAACTCGTAGCTGATTAAAGGACCAGGTCTCTGGACTGTTCATAATTCAGGACTTTTAAAGCACCTGCTAAAACAGAGGAAGAAGGCAGTAGATCAAGCTGCTCTGTTTAATGGGACACTTTCAGCTTTACCAGGGGAAGAGAAATGAAAGCAAAGAGGATACCTGAGATATGGAAACCACTTTCTTCTTCAGCAGACCAATGTTTTATACAGATTTTTGGCTCAGAGACCAAAACCTTTGGCTTTTAGCTAGAAGCAAGAAAAGGGTTTAGCACTTTCTAGATACAAGTGAGCACTCTTTTAGTCTAGATGCTCCAGAATGAGTGTTCTATAGAATATTTTTTTTTCCTTTTTTTTCCTCCTTCTCTTATTTCTGTGCAGTCAATGAGAGATAAGCAATAGCTAATCAAAAGCAATCCAAATCTATAACCATTCCAATGAGTGAGCTCTTTCTAGCAGATAAAGATGGGCTTCCCCTGGGTTTTCTGAGCTACCTAACAACATCAGTGGGGAGGACCCTTCTGGCAGATGAAGGAACAATGTTGTTGGGAATAGACTTTAATCTCTCTCCTTCACTCACCCAAGTTGTTGCAGTACTGAAGCATACAGCAGAAGTTTTTAGCGTATTCGAATATAACACAAAGAAAATGAATCTGAGAGGATCTAGCACACCTGGAGTGACAGTTACAGACAGGGAGAGAACTGGTTTATATGAGTCAAAAAAAATAAAAATCTATAGCAAACCTAGGCCATAAAATTAATTTATTATTACAACTCACAACAGCATATCCTTTGTCATACAGACAACTAAACATAAATATGTGTGTTCATATATAGATATCCCCATAGTATTTCTTCCAAGGATCCCTTGATGCATCAATTTGCCTCTCTAAAGACATTATTTTAAAAAGCCTGAAATTATTTATCTAAATTTTATTACAGGTATAAACAAAAATTGAGTCTGTCTAAAAATCTAATTTTTAATTTCTACTGAGTTGTAGACATATTAAATCTTAAAGTCTGAACTATCTGAAAAAAAAAAAAAAAGTGACACTTTTTATATTCAGACATATGCTGAAATAGGAACAACGAACACTGTCTTTTCAATAAATCTATTCCACCATGGCAAAAAAAGCCATTTTCTGAGGGTGGCATAATCTTTGAATTATTTCTCAGCTACTAATGTCACTGATTTTCTATAGAGTAATATAAATTTGAAATATATAAATGAAAATATTATTATATGCTATATTGACAAACTAGTGCTGATCTTAAAACCATTTAAAGCACTGTACACTTCTTTGTGCAGTGAATATTATTTCTGAACAAATAATAATAAAGGACAATATAGTTTTGCTAAAAAGACTGACTCCCAAAGGTACCCTGTGCTCTACAAATAAAGAAGATATTGTCATATCTTCTGTACCTTGTTATTGTATATTGTCTACCCTGAGACACTGAGATCTACTCCTGCCAGATTAAAAAAGACCTGTTATAGTCCTTAGTCTAAAAATACTGTTTCTCTCTTTTTTGTTGCATCAACTTTCTCCCACAAGACACACCTTGCTACCACATCCCTACATCCATGTTGCAGAGGAGCTTTCTCAAATTCTTAAACTCTGCAGAGAACACCTGAAATCTCACCTCAAGGCACAGGAAACTCACCTTTTATATCTCTGTTTTCCAGTGGTTTGTCTACAACCCCTTGGAGGTACTTTGGCTCTTTCTAGGGAAGGCAGGAAATATACTTAATAAAAATAAATCTGTACTCTCTAGTCTTATATTTACAGCTCCATTAGGATTTTTTTTCAGGGTATACAAAACACAAAAGTTTGAAAACTTTTTCTCTAGTATCTTACAGTCTAGACATCAGGCATCTGGCAGCATATGGAAGAAAGATAAGTAACAAGCAAACTGGGGAAAAAGGATGCAACAGAAATTTACTGAAAGTGCAGATGCTGACAGGGTAGAATTACTATCATTAATATTATTATTATTGCTGTTGTTTTGTTGTTATTATTGTTCTTGTTGTTATTAATAACCCAAAAGCAAACCATAACACTTGAGCAGAAAAGTATCAGTGCAGGGAAAATGTTCCATATGCCTGTGTATAAATAGATCTGGTAGAGAACATAACAATAGCTCTGCTGCTGCTCTCTCAGAGCTGGGTTGAACCTGATAAAAACAACGGGTGATTGTTTCTTGCTGCTTTCACTGTAGATGAGAGGGAGCCATTGTAATGGGACTGCTATTAGCAAGGATGTAACTCAGTGAGGCAAACAGTAATTATACCACAGGAAGAACAGACTGGGTAGGTTTGACACGTCCTCAAATTGGTTGTCTCTGTTGGAAAGCAGTGGCAAGTTCTGCCTCTGCCCCCTAAATACCTACAGGAAAGAACAGACTGCTTAATCACTGCAAGTACTTGTTGCCCTCTACTGTGGGTTAATCCCAGAATAATCAGTTTCTGTGAGTCATGTCTGTAGGAATCATATAGAACCACAGAATCACAGAAAGTCTGTGTGAAAAGGATCTGTAAGATCATTTTAATGCAATTCCCCTGTCATGGGCAGGGATACCTTCCTCTAGGCCAAGTCAAAGCCCCATCCAACCTGGCCTGGGACATTTACGGAGATGAAGCATTTGCAGCTTCTCTGGTAAACCTGTACCAGAGTCTCACAATGCTCACAGTGAAGAATTTCTTTCTGATATCCAATCTAAACCTACCTCTGTCAGTTTGAAGCCATCACTCCCTGTCCCATCACTACATGACCTTGTAAAATGTCCCTCTCTGGCTTTCCTGTAGGGCCCCTTTAGGTGCTGTAAGATGCTCTGAGGTCTCCCTGGAGCCCTCTCTTCTCCAGGTTGAACAATCTCAACTCTCTCAGCCTGTCAGCATAGGAGAGGTGTCCCAGATTTCTGACCATCTTCATGGCTCTTCTCTGGACTCAAACAGGTCCACATCCTTCTGATGTTGGGGGCATCCCACATCCTCGCTCACCACACAATATAAGAGGAGCCAAACCTGCTCTGTAATGTCAGAACCAAAGTAACTCACATGATGCCAATTAGCTGATCACTGTAAAATAAAGAAGGCAACTGTACCTCACATTTGCTTTGGCTGGTGGGTATTTTCTTTAGGAAACAAATTATATCAAAGTAGAAACTGCTTGTTAGTTTCTGTTGTCTTTTTTCCTTCTCTTTGTGTGTGTGTCTGTGTTTTGGGCATTCATTTCCTATGTCCTAGGAGTCATTAACAAAGATACATGTTTTCCTTTTGTGGTAGTGAGTCTGATTACACCATTCAAGGGAACACCATGCAATGGGCAGTATTTGTATGATTTAGTGAAGACAAATATTTATCTTCTACAGGGGTGTTGTGGCTAAGTAGATCATACTTCACTACAAAAGCCTCATCTGGGAGCACCATCTCGATTTATGGTCTGTGGCAGAATTGGAGTGCCAGCTCTGAGCTATACTTTCTTGCATGTCAAGTTCTGAAGTAGTAATACATCCAATTCTTTTTTTATATATCTGTATGAGGATAGTTAATGATAAGAATTATTAAAGCTCTTCAGTTCTTCGACCCTTATTTTCAATCTTCTTATTCGTAATTGCCAAAGTCTACCATTTAGATCTAATGGAAATGTTATAGGCAGATTTTTTTTTTTTTCTATTTTATTGAAGCATTTTATTGAATTTTATTTGTTGGTATTTTTAAGGCAGATTGTTTTGGCACCAGAAGTCTCCCGGGTGTCTACTGGTTATGGAGAAAAAACCTTTCCCGTACCCTCCTCCTCTAAGGCTGACTTCATAGAATCACAACTTGATGTTCTGACACTTCTCTCAGAATAAAAAACTTTTTCTGGTGTTCTCCACTTCACAGGGAAGAACAACAAATTGTGTAACATTCATGGGTGTCACAAAGTTAAATTGGCCTTCTCCAGCCGGTTGTAATTTCCACAGTAAGAGTGCACAGAACTTCCTTAGTCCTGTGTGAATTCATCTGCCTGAGATTCCCTATGCAGCCATTATTCCATGAGCTGCCACACACAGGGCAACCTCAAGCGGCATCTCTTGTATTTGCATTCAAATATTTTCTCAAAGGAAATGCAGTAAACATCTTCATTGTCTTTTCTACTGAAAAAGAAAAAAATCAATTCAGATGTCCTACCCAAAGTCTGGACAACCTGAGCCCAGTGGTCTGAAACAGTTTGTGAAAACTATGGCTGGCCAGCATTGTGGTTTTATCCTGGTAGTCTGTTTAGCATCACAGAGCCACTATCTCACTATTCCCACCAACTAAAACAAAACCAAACCAAAACAAAAAAACCCACACACAAACAACAACAAAAAAACCCAAAAACAAGCCAAAATGCCAAAACCTAACAATATAAGAAAGTGGTACAAAAAAGTCCAATTTCTCACCACCAACCAACAGATGCTCAGTCTGTCCCCCCAAGCAATGTCAATCCTGGCAAACTTCCTCTGCCACTGTATTTATTACTGAGCACAACACCACATCATATGGAATATTCCTTTGATTATCTGGGGTCAACAGTCCAGACTGTGTTCTCTCCCAAATTCTTGCTCAGAATAAAAAGTAGAAAAGGCCTGGATGCTGTGTTAGCACTGCTCAGCAATAACGAGAACATCCACGTGCTATCAACACTGCTGCCATCACATAATCCAGAACACAGAACTACACAAGCTACTATAAGGAAAACCAACTTTATCACAGATAAAGCCAGTACAACTGGCTACCAATATTATCAATATGTGGGCAGAAACCGGTCAGCCAGAAGTCCCAAATCTCCTTGCCCACAGATACACACAGAGGATGAAACTTAATCTAGTGGTGTATAAAGAGCCAGAAAGATTGAGCACCAAGGGTAATTCTTTGCCAGAACTCTTATTAGTCAGGCACTGCACTTGCCTGCTGACTGAACTATCTTTTATGAATCCAAAGTCTTAAACCTCTTCAGGAAGACTCAAGGGCCTAGGTCCAAGCTCTGGAGCCTGCAAGTTAATGTTGTACAAACTAGCTCATTTTGCAGGGCTAGATCTAGTTGCTTATCCTTCTGAGACTCACAGGATGGCTTGGGATGATGAACGTGAGCTTTTGTTCGCTTTCTGCTTCCCTGTATATTATTATTGCCCGGCATTGAAAAGATTTTGGTCTTTGTTCTCCATCGTGCTTTGTTTGGGCTCAGCTCAGGTAAAAACTTGTACAAAAAACCTGGGATTGATACAAGGAAGTTTTTTCTGGTTTTGCCATTTTCTCAGAATCAAGCTCACTGTAGATCTGAGGTGGAAATCTCTGACAGAAAGGACCATTAGATAACAACAGGAATTATGTAAAATGTGCTGGGAAAAAAAAAAAAAAAGGAATAAACAAACCCCCAAACTACCATAGCTAACAGATTAAAAAACCAACATTTTCTGATGCATTTTTCTCTCATTTTAAAGAACTGTATAAACAACATGATCTCTTTCTGCTTCCTGGTACAGTGAATGGATCCTAAATCAAGGACTAGCTGTACAGAGATGTATTATTAATTGCGAACATGAATCTAATGTTATTTTATGAGTATTTAGGCATGTAAATTTTAACTTTGTTGAGCCAGAGACATGAGTAGGAAGAACAAATAATCCACCCATTACTACACGAGATAGATATGTGCCTCTCTGCTCCTCTCTTAATAATTTGTGCTACAGTATCTTTGCCACACGTGAATGACTTCAGTAACTAATGCCTCACTACTCCTTTGAGGGGGTTAATCATTGTAGAGAATACTCAAATGAGAAAGGGAAGCCAAGACAGATTGTAGTCTATATTTTTACTAAGTTCTTCAGGTTTTAAACAACAAACTTGACAAAGCAAAGCTCTGATTCTCAGTAACAGCTGCTCTGCTCAACAGCCAAACACAGAGCAGATATTCAGCAGTTCTGCCTGAACAGCCCTGTGTTTGGAGCACAAGTGCTGTATACCCTGCACTTGAAGCAGCTGTTTTGAAAACTGGCACTCAAGTGAGTATTAAAGTAATAACTCTGACTCCTGTGCTTATTGTTTACTCCCTGAGGTCCAGGTGAGAACACAACATCCACATTCAGGTGGATTTTAAACCAACACTTTGGTGCTGAACACTGAGCACTCAGGCATTCTCATGAACTATTTTCATGAGTTATCAGAATATAATTCTGATGACACCATTTTACAAAAGATATTTACAAAAGGTATCAATGTCTAGGTTTATCTTGCATATGGAAATAGGCATGAAAAGGTCTCTCTAATGGTTTACAGAAGTAGCCTTTTTACTTGGGCCAGTTTCTGTAAACAAATTCAGCTAATGCTAAGTAAAATCTTTAAAAATACACCACACTGGCTTTGGCAGTTCAGGTACTCAGGAATATCTTTCCTTGTAGAGATGAATCAGGAACAGGATATTAACAGTCTCAGCAGCTTATTAAGTTTGTACCAGAGAGCGACTTCTTCTAAGGGTTCTAAAAAACATTGGCATGCTAATATTGCAAGTGGCTCATAATTGAATGCAACTAACTCTACTCACCACGTTTTGTCATTAATGTCAAAAAGGGTCTATCTATTTACTCTGGAAGAAAACACACAGTTTCTTCTTAAAAGGCATACACAGAGTTTCACTGAATCATCTGTTGTCTCTGCAAGTGATGCAAGAAGGAGCTTGTCTTAATAAATGCTATTTAGCTGTTGAAATGTGTGGTGCAAGAGTAAAATTAAAATAATATGGTATTTCTGGTAGAAAAGATGGTTTGATGAAGGTACTGTTTGATCAGTGTTTGACCTAGCAGAAGTCCACTCTGATAACTTGGAAAAAAACATATAAAAGGAAGGGGATTTTTAGCTATTTCTCATTCTAGGGATTCTCAAGGGACTCAGACAGCCATGGATACAAATCTCTGTTCCTGTGTTAGATTGCCACATGCTGTGATCTACAGTCTTGCTGGATCACCAAACAGTATTAAAAGTGTGACTGCAAGACACATTCTAAAAGTGCTCCAAAACTAATTTAGTTTGCTGGCTGAGCTTGACCCCACATGATTCATTGCTCTTAATAATCACTGCAGCAATGTAGAACTTCATCTGAGAGTTTTCTCCTTCTAATTTAAAAGCTTATTAGAAAGGCTGCTTATACCTGATTTAATACCAACTTGAGCTACAAAACTATTGTCATGTCTTCCCTCTTGAGAGTCTCTTCTTTCCAATATAAATCATTTCAATGAAAAACTTAATGCAGAGGGATGTGAAAACAGGTAACTTTAAGCAGTACAATATGGAAATACTGACAGAGGGTCTATAAATGTTATTTTTGTTGAGTCAAACTGAATCAGAAAATTTTGTTACTGTTTTTATTAGTATTGTCCCAATTAAATACATCTTATTGACAAGAAATAACCTAAAATCATAGAAAGAGGCAGAGAATGGCTTCTTATTGTCATGTTTCATAGGCACATTTCGCCCTGTGTAGGTAGAAGTAGTTTTCAGCAAAATACACAAGTAAATTCTCCAGGATGCTTAGGAATATAGTGAAGTTCTTTCAATGTTGATAAAGAAGGTGAGGAGATAAAAAACATGGTAGAATTTTATACTTTTATGGAAAGATAATACTGGTTACAGTTCAAAGCTGCAAAAGAAAAAAAAGTATTTAAGAATAAAAAAAATATTTATGGGATGTGTGATGGTAACTTACTAATCTTATCTTGATTTGCAAGCTGAAGGTCGAGAAGCTGTAGGTACAGAGATGACATGAGTCAGTAAAACTTCAGTGCAACTGCTGGAAGTAGAAAGGAGTCTAAGAAGTCTAAGTAACTCCATTTGGTGGAGTTTTATTCTCTTTCAAAGAATAAACAGATAAGATAGAAACGATGTAATAAAGGAAGTAAGATTTGGAATTTAGCACTCGAACATTAGTAATAAATGAGTTTGCAAATTGGTTCTGACAAAGGGACTACAGTAGCCGTTCAGAGGAGTGCAGTAAATTGAGAATGGGTTTTGTGCTGGGCTGGAAGCAATAGAAAAAGTAAAGAAAGTTGAATGCATTTAAAAAATTTGGTGGCTGAACAACAACACAGTTAACAAGGACCAGTGTTGAAAAACACAAAGCAGTAGATGCTGAAGAAGAAAAAAAAATATATACTCTTGTATTTTACCAAAGCTTTTCAATTAAACAAACAAGTGACACAAATATAAATCAAAACAGATTAGCAAAGATGTGTTCAGAGCTTTGCTAACTAAATAAGGTAGAAGGATGTTAAGCAACAAGGTTTATGCTGATTTATGAAATAATATTGGGCAATCATATTAGAACATTATACAGACATTATACAGACCATCTATCTAAGTGGCATGGTTTCACCCAGAATAGTATCTGCAATAAAATGAACTTGTCTCAAGAAAGATGTTGTAAAAGGGGAACAGAAAGAGGGGGAAATAATTGCCATGAAGAATGAGAAAACAGAGACACTTGGCTGGACAGAGGGTGAAGAAAAAAAAAACAAATCCACACCTGGAATTCTTACCCTTAGAGTGTAGGGACATAAGAAGCAATGTAGAAAAAGTAAAGATACAATGAATAATCCCAGTCTGGGAATTTTCTTTTACAAGATGGGAAATCATTGGTCTTGCCACTTCAGACAAAAGACCAAAACAATGTGGGGCCATCAGCTGAGGTAACACTGATGTTGTATCAACATCAAAACTTATATAAGAAAATATTTATTTTTTTTTCCCCACAGAGTTTTGAAGTGTAGAACACATATTTATACTCTATTTCTCAAAGCCAAGGATGACCTTGGGTCTGAAAACTTCCCAAGGTTCAAAGAACCTATGTTTACAGACATATCAGCAATATCCCAAGTTACAGAATTTAATGCTAAGATAAACAGGAGAAGAGACAATAAAAAACATGCAGGAGAATTTATGCAACCATAATTCTCCATGATTCAGAGGAGCCTTCTAGGAGGAGGCAGATTTTGTCAT